>NC_081320.1:46158156-46773989 GCF_026419965.1 Kogia breviceps
CATATATGTATACACATTTAATAGTGTACACAAATGGGGCCATGTTGTGTAAATTGTTCTGTAACTTGTTTTCACATTTCAATATATTTTTGACATCTTTCCATGTCTGTGTATTTTTTTTCAGCTTTGTCTTTTTTTTTCAGTTGAAGTATAGTTGATTTACAATGTTGTGTTAATTTCTGCTGTACAGTAAAGTGACTCAGTTATACATATGTATGCATTCTTTTCTATTGTGGTTTATCCCAGGACATTAAATATAGTTCTCTGTGCTATACAGTAGGACCTTGCTGTCCATCCATTCTATATGTAATAGTTTGCATCTACTAACCCCACACTCCCAGTCCATCCCTCCCCTACACCCCCCTTGGCAACCACAAGTCTGTTCTCTATATCTGGGAGTCTGTCTCTGCTTCATAGATAGGTTACTTTGTGTCGTATTTTAGATTCCACATGTAAGTGATATCATATAGTATTTGTCTTTCTCTTTCTGACTTACTTCACTTAGTATGATCTGCTAAGTGATTATCATACCATGTCTGTGCATTTAGGATGACCCCATACTTATTGCCAGTTGTGTGATACTCCATGGTATGACCCCATAATTTCCCTAACCTATGATAGCCATTTAGGTTGTGTTAGTAGTTCACTGTGTTGTAATATGTTTCAGTGAACCTTCTTGTGTATCTATTTGTGTAATTTTGGAAGTTCTATTTATTCATAGGACCAATCCTTAGACATGGAATTACTAGGTCTGTCGTTAAGTATATTGAAAATTTGGATAGGCATTAACAAATTGTCTTCCAAAATTGTTGTACTAATTTATATGCCTAACTACAAGTTCCTCATTCCCTTATAAATGCTGTGTATTTTTCAAGTTTTAAGTTGTTTATTTTTGGAGATGGAAAATGGTATCGGTTTTAATCTGTATTTATTTCATAAGAGAGGAGTTGATTACCTTTTCATGTGTTTATTGGCTATTTGTGACCTTTCTGTTCAAACTTCTATTCCTGTTCTTTGCTCTTATTGTTTTTCTCTTGTAATTTCTTGTAATTTGGAATGTTCTCTTTATCATACACTAAAGTTCCACATACATTCGCATTTGTTTCTGGATTCTTTATTCTGTTCAAATTATCTGTCTATTCAAGCATTACTATTATACTGTTTTAATAACTGGCTTTATAATACATTTTAATATCTGGTAAGACTAAGTCATCCTCAATTACCCTTCCTATTTAGAATTTTCTCACATGTTTATTTTTTCAGATGAACTTTAACATTATTTTATCAAATTAAAAAAAAAGCTCTACTGGATGTTTTTTGTAATTGGAATTGAGTTACTAGATAAATCAGAACTGTTGTCCTTGTAATAACGAATCTTCTTGTTTAAGCAGAAGATTTATTTTACATATTCAAATGTTTTTTGTTATTAAGTGGGGTTCTCAAGTTTTCTTCATATAGGTCTTGTACATTTCTTAAGTTTATTGTTAGATATTTTCTATTTGTTTTTGTTCTTGGACAAATGATTTCTTTCTTCCCCCCATCGTATTTTGCATCTTGTTTGCATTAGGAAAGCCACTGATTTTTGTATATTCTGGAAGAATTATGATAAGAGGCATGAAGGGGAAGAGAAGGAGAGATGTGGGGGGAAGAATCAGGAGACTGCAGTGGAAGCTAGGGGAGGATGCATTTTGAAGAGCAGGATTTCAACACTATCAAATGATGTCAAGGTCAAGTAGGAGGGAACAGGACCTATACCAGGAGCCGACTGAGAGAGTGATATGGTAAAGATGAGAGTGGTTAGGGATCATGCAGGAAAGAAGGACATGCCACTCTTCCTTGTCTTTTATGTGCTACTCATTGCATTCATCAGAGAGTCCTCCACATGTGATAGAAAAATCCAGAAGCTTGGATGCCTATGTGGTGTGTGTGTGTGCGTGCACATGCAGCTGGACAAGGAACACAGGTGCCAGTCTCAGAATCTGTGGGCTCACATGGAAACTGATTATCAATGGTTTCATTTATAGTGAGCATGCTTCCAACACTAAACTGGCATGCAATGCAAATGTGAAAAAGTTAGCTTTCCCTGATGTTATAGTGGGGTCAACTGGAGCATGGATTTGCTTTTCCTGGGAAGTGAGAGCAGTAGATGAGCAGTAAGAGAGTTAAAAAAAGAATCTTGTTTCAAGTGAAAATTTGTTCAAATGGCACCGGAGTTCCCCAAATGGCCATAAATCCCTGACTTGGCTGGAATCTAGCCTCTCTTTTCCTGTCCATGTTTAGCAGCCTTGCCACCAGCCATCAAGGTTCTGTTAGCACAGCAGGGTGCAGGAAGAAGAGCTGCTTGATTGGCATATGGCGTTGCTCTCTCCGTGTTGCTTTCTGTTTGTCCAGCTTCATGCTTTGGCAATATGGTGACTTTCACTGGCTGTGATGTTAGAGAAGGGTAAAGATCTATAAATATCATTCCACTTATGAAAAAAATCTTTCCAACAACTAGACCCTGTGAGCAAGCCAATTAATTGCCAAGAAAGCTGACTTCTCTACTTGTAGGGCCTGAGGTGTCCAGCTCTGAATAAAGGAGGAGCATTGATATGGAGGCTGATGGTCAATCCTTGGTACTTAACTTTAAGACTATAGAATAAGAATGGGATTTACCCATGATTTGGAGGAAAGGCTCTTTCACAGAATGGAGCTGACTCTCAAATTCTAGGGGAGGATTTCTCAGCTTGCCAGATAAAATACAGAACACCAAGTTAAATTTGAATTTCAGATAAACAATGATTACAAATTATTCATACTTTTATTTGCTAACCCTGGTAACGCTAAGCATCTAGTCTTTCTAAAATAGAGATGTCCATGTTATATGGGAAATGGGTGAGCAAAGCTCAGCTGGACTTTACTGGGTCATACCATAGGCTGAAGCCTCTTTGGAAAGAAGCATTAAGGGCTAGATATCCTAGACGTCTATTGGATTCCAATTTCTATCCATTCTTTGTGTATTGAGCCACTAAAGGGGTTCCAACTATCAACAGCACTGACCCCAAATGTTCATGTGCTCAGTGATTTACTCTAGAGGGTGTTTTCCCTTTGCAGGGAGCTCCTATGTGGCTTTCTGCTTGGTTTCTCTCTCTCTCAACACTCCCTTCACACCATACCACCCCACCCTGAGCACGATCACCTGAAAATGATTCCCCAACACCACTTCGTCATGTCCTATGATGACGTGTTGCCAGTCAAACCCACCCACATATAGAACTTGAACACCATCTGTATGGCCCAGGATTTTCAGCTGTGGAAATTTCTCTAGCTCAGTTGCATCTGGGAGTCTTGTTCTGAGTTCTTAGGAGCTGATCTTTCGTACCCCTTCACCACTCTTCGCTCAAAAAACTCTTGCTGGGTGATCGACTCTTGTGGATCCTATCAGAATTGACCATATTTACCGAGTGGGAAAACTGTTTTAAGCCCAATGTTCTTGTGCTGAAGAAGTTCTGAGAGGCTAGAAGACACTAAATCCGGCTTCCGCTTCTGTGAGCCCCTCTCCTACTCTTGTTCCCAGTTTGGGGGCTGAGATGGCAGAGATCTCTGTGTTTAACTCTTGATTGAGACAGCTGGGTTAGCCAATGTTCCTTGAAACTCCAAAACTAGCTTAAGCAGAGAGGGACTCATTAAATGCTGGTGATAAAACTGAATTGAGAAGTTTACTCTTTGAATTCCTGAATTCTAGACTTTGAGGTTGAAATCTATGGTATATTTCGAACTCACCATTTGTGTCTATGATCTTGTTCAATAGAATAATCTCCTTGGCTGCTCTATTCAAGAACATTACAAAGCCTTGGTGGAAGTGAGGGAGAGAAGTCGAAACCAAGAATAGTAACACTACTAATAAAAATAGCTGAAAACTATAATCATGATAATAATGATAATAATAAAGTGTCCACTGTGTTTCAGGTGATTTATACATACTTTTCTTTAATTCCTACAACATCACCAGTAGGTGTTTTTTGTTATTATTTTACAGATGAGAAAACTGAGGCCCAGAATGCTTAAGCTATTTGCCCACAGATAAAAACTAGTTAAGTTCTGGAGCCAGTATTGGAATAAGTGTCCTTCTGGCTGAAATCCTAGGTTTATCCAATATACCAAGTTACATCCCTCTTGTTGATTATTTGGGGGACCTTTCGCAGAGTCAAGCGTCCACTGAAGTGAAATGTGAGGGCTGGATTGTAGAGCCTGGGACCCACAGGTCAGCAGCACTTCACTCCGGGCTCATCTGACTCCAAGACGAAGAAGGATAAGGCAGCAGAGGCCAGCTCCTGGGGGTCTGGAACGTGATGTGGGTCCCCAGGCAGGCTTCTCTGAAACCAGCCCCTGCTATGACGCTGGTTAATTACTCTGTAATTAACACACAACCAAATTCTTCCTGTCCCTGCGACCTGTGATGCTCCTGGAGGCTGCCCACAAACACAGGGCAGCGCTAATTCTGGTGAACTTGCCCCAGGGCTGGGCAGAACATCCTTTTGAATGATTATCTCATGTGATGAAGCCCCAGTGGTCCCCAGCCTGGCCTGGCTTTCCAGCTGCTGTGTTAACAGACTTTTCTTCTGGGGCATCCTGGAGCTGGAAACCGCTCACGTGGATTACACACGCACTGCTGCCAGCCTGGCAGCTTTACCGAGCTGAAGGCCTCCCTTACTAGGCTTGATAGCAATCAAGCCTCCCAGTTGGAATTTGTTACCTGGGAGCTGTCCAGATCCAATGATGAAAACTGGCTGGGGGGTAGTCGTTATGGTCAATTACCGGCAGCCCATTAGAGGAGGACTGGCAAACCTGGGAGGCACTGAGTGTATTTCCAGGGCACTTTGGGTGCATTGTTTTCCTTGCATCACTCCTCTTAACCTGCCTTGGCTCCATTCTTTTCTTTCAAGTTAAAACTCATGGGAATATGAAAGGGGGTGGAACCCGTGGGTTTCTGATTCTCAGTACAGGTCTCCTGGGTGGTGGGATGGGATGAGATGGTCTGTGCTCTAAAGGTAGGCTGAGCCCCTTTCACCTCTCAGGGAGAGAATGTCAGCTTTGTTGTGAGCCAGTGGACTGAGTCACCAGAGAGGTCAGCGTGGCTAGAAACTGAGTGCTTGCAGGGCTCCTCTGGGCCTTCCCAACACAGAAAGGAAGCCAACTTCTCCAGGAGGGCTACATCCAGGCCTTTCCAGGCTCTCAGGTTGAACCAATTCCACAGATAACCTGTGCTCATGACTTTGGGATGGAAATGCAAATGATCAGTCCCCACACTAGACCTCCTGGATCAGAAGCTCTGGGGTTGGGCTTGGCAGTCTGTTTCAGCAAGGCCTTCCATGTGATTGGAAGGCATGCTCAAATCTGAGATCTACTTCTTTATTTTTTAATTTAATTTAATTTAATTAATTAATTTATTTTTTTGCGGTACACGGGCCTCTCACTGCTGTGGCCTCTCCCGTTGCGGAGCACAGGCTCCGGACGCGCAGGCTCAGCGGCCATGGCTCACGGGCCCAGCCGCTCTGCGGCACGTGGGATCTTCCCGGACCGGGGCACGAACCCGTGTCCCCTGCATTGGCAGGCGGTCTCTCAACCACTGCGCCACCAGGGAAGCCCGAGATCTACTTCTTTAGACCAAGGCTATCCAAAGTGTGCTCTGTGGATCACAGCATCAGTATCCTAAGAGATTCCTAGAAATCCTGTATCTCAGGCCCACCGCTCTCTCAGATCTGTTAAATCAGGATCTGCATTTTAACAAGTTCCCTGGGTGATTGGATTGCACTTTAAAGCTTTAGAAGCACAGCTTAGAGCACTGGTTCTCAACCTTGGCTGCACCTCATGCCCAGGCCCCACCCCAGAGCAATTAAATCAGAATTTCTTGGGGTGACGTCCAAGTGTTGGTGTTTATTAAAAGTTTCCCTAGTGATTCTTACATACAGTCAAAGCTGAGAGCAATTGCTTTGGACTACCACAGGCTCCAGAGTCACAGGGGGCTACGGCTGTTAAAAAACAAAACAAAACAACCAGCCAACAATGCAACGATCAGAATAAAACCAATGACGTGGAGTAGAGCTTCCCGGCAATATGGAGGGACACATTTGGGTCTCATGGATGTGTTGGGTGGATGTGGAATTATTGATCCCATCAGGCCTTGGAGGCGGCAGGATGGAACCTGGGTTGCCATGAGCAACCTTTTACCCTGGGGACTATTACAAATATCAATTTCTATGTATGCCAGGCAGGAAAAAGGAAAACATGCTATAGGGAACCCGAATAATTCTATTATTACTGTGTTAATGTACTAACTATGGCAATGTGTTATGTGTAAGGGAAATGCTGAAAATCTAACTCTGGGATGAGAGGGCAGAAATATGCCTTCAGATATTGGATGACTTCCATAATTCAGATCCAAATACTTTTTAGATCATCATTGTCACCTGGTATTTATTTAGCATTCTTGCTATTTAGAGGTTTCCTATCGGTTATCTAATTATTTCTTACAATAGACATGGATTATTTTTCCCTGTTTGGTGATGAGGAAATTCAGGCCCAGGAAGGTTGGCACTTTTTAAGGCCAGTTAAGAAGGGACAGTTGAGGGGTGAAGAGGTGTTTCCCTAACACCCATTGGAAAAGTCTGGAGATGTCACTTTCCACTTCAAAATGGCAAATGCTACCTCTTTGGAGGGGGTGGGGGGAATCAGCTCCTTGCTTTCAAGCAGGGACTCCTCCTTCCTGCTGCTGCCTTTGGTCCTGAAGGTGTTGCCTGGAGCCTGGGGCTTCCTGGGATACTCCCAGGAAAGCTCTCAAAGAGGAACTGTTTAGCTAATTACAAAGCCTGACTATTGTTTGACTGGCTTGTGTGTGTTAACCCGTCCTGCTCTTGCAGCAAGTTTTCATCCTGGTGCTGGAGGAACATATTGTAATTATGCTAATCATGCTGGCTGGGCAGCAGGTAGGGAGGGGGCCCCTCTTCCTAATTGCTTCCCACTCCTGGAGCAGTTGGTTGTCAGCCTGAGTCCCCAGACAGGCAGAGGGGAGGCTTTGGAGCAGGGGCAGGCGGGGCTGGGGCTGTGTGGGGCTTCATGTCCTCAGGCTGCAAGATCTACCTGGTTCTCAGGTAGGGAGGGATCACGGAGAGCTGCCAAGGATGGGTCTACTGGGCAAAGGCACTTCTACTGGATTCACTGGGGACTGTATTCAGGACTGGCTCTTGGGAGTGTGTGAAAAGAGGCACATTTTCATTGATGTCCTTGGCCTTGTCTTTGATGGTGATGGCTCTTCCTCTTCTCCTCTCCCTCCCCACCTCCTCCTTTCCCTCCCCTCCTCCTCCTCCCTCTTCATTTCCTCTTTCCTGAACCTCCAGGCACACAATGTTTTGCTACTGGCTTGGGATTTGTTGGCAGGCAAGTTTATGATTTAGACATAATTAGAGATATAGATACAGATACAGATATCGACATAAACATAGCTATAAACATCCTCAGCTACAGAAGACTTGATGAACATTTGACTGCTAATGACAACTTGTTAGAAAACCCAATGTTAAATGAGGGAGATATTTTCAATCAAAGCGACCTGACCAGTGTTTTTGTTCTTTCATAAAATTTTTATTTGGAAATAATTCAAATGAAGACAGAAGTAGAGAGACTAGGACAATGAATCCCATATATTACATTTCCCAGATTCAACAGTTATCAAGATTTTGCTACACTTGTTTCACCTGTATTTTTTTACTAAAGTATTTTTTAAAATTGCAAACATTATGTCATTTTAGCTCTACATTTTATTAGGTATGATTATGCACAATCTCACCTAATAAAATTAACAGTAATAAAAATAAAACAAACAAAAAATTTAACAGTAATACCTGTGTCATTTAGTACACAGTCCATAATCAAATATAATTCTTACAAGAAAGTCAGCTTAAATGCTCAATATTATTCTTTTAATACTAAGGGATTGATGTCCTCGTTAGTTTCTTTTTCTTTTTTTTTTTTAAACTGAGGTATAGTTGATTTATAATGTTGTGTTAGTTTCAAGTGTACAGCAAAGTAGTTATACATCTATAACTGAATATATTTATTCTCTTTCAGATTCTTTTCCATCATAGGTTATTACAAGATATTGAATATAGTTCCCTGTACTATATACATTAGATCCTTGTTGTTTACCTATTTTATATATAGTAGTATGTATATATTAATCCCAAACTCCTAATTTATCCCTTCCTCCCATTCTTTCCCCTTTGGTAACCATAAATTTGCTTTCTAGATCTGTGAGTCTGTTTCTGTTTTGTAAAGTCATTTGCATGTCCAGTGCTTTTTAAATTATATGGGTTATCACAAGAAAATTGTTAATGATTCACACCAGGGACTTCCCTGGTGGCGCTGTGGTTAGGAATCCACCTGCCAGCAGAAGGGACATGGGTTCGAGCCCTGGTCTGGGAAGATCCCACATGCCACGGAGCAACTAAGCCCATGTGCCTCAACTACTGAGCCCATGTGCCACAACTACTGAAGCCAGTGCGTGTAGAGCCCATGCTCCGCAAAAAGAGAAGCCACCGCAATGAGAAGCCCATGCACCGCCACAAAGAGTAGCCCCCGCTCGCCACAACTAGAGAAAGCCCGCACACAGCAACGAAGACCCGATGCAGCCCAAAATAAATAAATACATTAAAAAAAATTGTATAAAACAACAACAACAAAAACAATTCACACCAAAATTCATTTCTTCAGAAAAGGACTGACTTTGTTTCATACGATAACCTGGTGGGTCATTGGGAGTTGAAAAGATAGGTCTCAGGGAAGTTTCTGGAAGGAACAGGGTGTGCTTAGGAGAAAAAAATGGGCATGCTTAGGAGAATGGGAGAATTTGTTGTCTTGGGGGCAAAAGGAAAGGGAAGCAGGAAAAGGAGCAGAGGAACTACAGGGTAGAAAGACTGAGAGTTTTAAACACAGGATTGATGATGTATTCTGGATTTATTATTACGTTGTTTGTGCTCACTTTTTCTAGTGCCATCCATCTTCACACTTCAGTAAAGTGTGCTTCACACGGACTTCACTGGTGAGGGTGGCTGTGTATGCTTGTGTACATGTGTGTCCATCCAGGGAAAGGAGATGAGCCTCACACCTGAGTTGATGCAGACTGAAAAGGAGCTTAATCAGGGGTGACCTTGAGACAGTTAGCCTCAGGGCATCCATACAGACTTTCTCTCGTTGTGTAATGCAGGTCCTCGCCCATTGTAAGTGGATTTTACAGGGCAACATGACACCAGTTGTCATTCTGGGTTGCATTGGAGTAACAACTCAGAAGCCAACCCCTGACTCTGTCATTGGTCAGAGCTCTGCAATGATGTTGTTTTCTGCTTATGTTTAGTTTTGTATGTTTCCATTGGTAATTTCATATCCAGCTGTCAGGAAGACTGTGGAAGGACTTCTTCTTTTACTTTTTTCCTTCTTCTTTTTTGCATCACGCAGGTCTTTATAGCTGTAAAGGACACCAGGGAAGTGCTAAGCTCTGTGTAACTGGCAGATGGGTTTCATTTAGCTCCATGATTCTTCTGTGGGATTTTTTGTTCCGTGTTGGTCGTGAGACTCATGATTCAATCAAAAATTTCCTTGCCTCAACTAGACTGGTTTCTGGTCCCATGAACCAAGAATAGAATGAAGATCATTGGTTCAATTTATGTTGTCTGTCAGTCCAGGGCAGCTGGGTCCTCAGCACTGTGCTAGGTTTTAGAGGAGTGGGAAATGCACAAAATAGAAAACACAATCCCTGTGCACAGGGCATCATATCTTGAGGGTATATCTAATCTCTTATCCTTCAGTCTCTCTCTCTGTAGATTTCTTTCCTTGAATTTTTCCCTCTTTTCCCTTTGTCTTGTTTTTCTCCTTCTTCTGTTTCTTTTCTTTTCCTTCTGTTTCTGTTGCCTTAGGATGTCGTCATTCACATTTTCTAGAAATATTTTCCTTTTACTTCTATGGTCTTATCATTTTTAAAAATCTGATTATAGATTTTCAAGCAGGAAACAAGGAAAACATCTCTTCAAAGCCTGACTCCTGAACTGTCACCAATGGGTTAAGTAGAACTTCCCTCTCTTCAGACTATGTAACCTTGCCCAGATATTGTATCTCAAATGGTCCATTATCTGAAAGACTTCCTAACAGTGGGCGTTCTGACCTACCAAGCAATATGAGCTTTTCCCATCACCATTCACCACAAGCTAAATGCAGGGCAGAATTTCAGTCCTAAATCAGAATTACCCTGAATTCTTGGCACTTGAAGCCAGATTGCTAATACCCAGTGATTTTATTAGAGTATCTCTTGTGGGAGTGGACTGTTTTTTTTTCCATTTTAAATACTAGTTAAAAGGAAAAAAAGGAAAAGCTCATTCCTCCAAAAAAGGATTTTGGCAGGCAGATAGGATGATTCTGGAGCAGATGGTTTAAATATTATTTACATATTATTTAAAGCCACAACATGGGCTTGTGGATATTCCTACAACATTAAATAGCTTTTCAACTTGCAATTCTTATCAAGAGCCGATCAATGTATTTGGAAAAAGAGAAAACCTAGGTTGAGTTGTTATCCCTAGGAAAACAGAAGCTTGCTGCTGTAGCGTAATGTCTACACAGTGGATGGGAAAAAGAATAACCACGGTATTTTCTCCAGCCTGTAACCTGGGTTAGAAAACCACTGTCCCCCAATATGTGGTTATTGACCTGTTCAAATGACTGCTTTCATTTGCTACTTCAGATCCAGTCACTGAATCTAGTGGGGACACCTTTGTTTACCACGTCCAAGTGCCAACAGCTTTCTCAACTTTGAGGTTGGGACAAGGCAATAATTCAATGGAAAATGGACAATAATACAAATCATCACATAAATAAGGAAAATCTCATTCTATTTTCTAATATTATTTTTAAGAAAAATTAATTAGGAAAGGCATTTAGCTGAGAAAACCTGAGGAAAAGTCCTTGCTATGTTCAATCACTTCTTGCCACATTTTAGGCAAAAGTCAAGTTGAATTCTTCATGTGAAGCTAACATGGAAAAAAAGGATGACTCAAAGATGTATAAGTCAGGATAGGCTAGGTTATGCTGTGGTAACAAACAATCCCCAAACCTCAGTGGCTTAACATATAAAGACTCGTTTCTTCCTCAGGAAAATTCTACTAGTGGTTCAACTTGTAGCTCTTCACGAAGCTCCTTTCCAAGAGATCTAGGTTGCTTGCATCTGTTGCTATCTGGAACACATCTTCCATTTTGGTTACTGAGGCATGGGAAGGGCTTGGCATACCAGCTCTTCAATGCTTCATCCCAGAAGTGACATACATCATCTCTGCTTGCAACTCGTTGACCATAATTAGCCACAGTGCCCCTCTTAACTGCAACTGAACTGGGAGATGTGGGGAACATGTAGTGAGGGCTAAATGTCTCTGCCTCAAAGCATAACTGGGACGAATGTTATGTTAAGAGGGTCTCATTTTGTTAATGACCCGTATTTGTGTGGTAGGAGTGTTTTAGAGAAGCTTGCAGAGAGCTGGACTGCTGGGAGGTGCAATGGTCAGGGCCTTCTCAAAGACAGAAGAGCTGGAGTCAGCTCTTGCTTGCTTGGACTGCTGGGTTTGGGTAGACAGGATTGTGGGAGACCTTTAGAGGCCACAGACAGAGGGTCTGGTTGCCTTCCTGGGGGACCACATACCACACAGGGAGGCAGGTGTTCTGTAGGGTCTGATGCTCACCACTTAAAATCTGTAGATTTGTGAGGCCCCTTTCCAAGGCTACCTAATTCCTTCTCGACACTAACCATCTCTGTATGTGGCCTACCCAGATGCTGAACTCGCAGAAGGCCAGGATCATGCCTTCCTGGTTGTTGTGACTGCAGCAGGGTGTAACATGAGTACTAAGTGGGTACTAGCTGAATAAACCTGGGCAGCCAGAGTGAGGCCATCAATATTGCTTCTGTTGTATAAACTAGTACTTCTCAAACTTTGTTATGCTTACAAATGACCTAGAGATCTGGTAAAACTGCAGGTTCCTGTTCAGTAAATTTGGGGCTGAGCCTGAGGTTCTTCACACCTCCCGAGATTTCATACTCCCCAGAAGGGTATTAACTGAGGATTCCAATTGGGTGTGTTAATCCACTGAGGCTCAGTTGTCTGAATACAGCAGAAGGTTTTCCTCGGAAATGGCTGGTGTCAGAGGTGATCATTTCAATCTGGTTATTCCTATTGCTCAGACCACTGAGCCTTAAGAGAAAAAGAGGCCTCCCTGGGCTGAGCTCTTTGTGAATATATGAATTCTCAGTACACCTGGTTTTGTTTTCCTCTGTTAAGGCATCTGACAGGCAGTTAATAGCTCATGAAAGAGCTATTGAAGGAATCAGAAAGTACTGCTTTTGAATGACTTCCTTCCCATGGCAACTCCCAATTCCAGTCCGGCAAGAGGCCTGGACCCTGAGGGGCTTCTTCAAGCCTTCAGGTGGTGTCTGAGCAAACGCAAGGGGCAATCAAATTAGCCTAACACTGGCCACTTCTGAGCACTCACGTGAGATGACAGTTTCAGCTTCAAAAGAGGTATGCAAACTGGAATAATGAAATGTTCCATTTTATTAAGTTCCTGGCCAGAGGGAGGGATTGTATTAGAAGAGAGAAAAGGTGGGGATTTTTTAGCGTGACTTCTGTGATGCTGATAAGCAGTAATTTTTTGAAGAGGGGGGGGAAAATGTAACCCACTGCAATAAAACCATTTTCATAATACCGTGGGAATGAGTTTATTGTTCCGAGGCAGGCATGCCTCCTCATGGCAGCCTGAGCCTCCATCTCCATCTTTCATGGGTCAGTCCGACGTGTTTTGTTTTTTGTTTGTTTGTATTTTTTGCGGTACGCGGGCCTCTCACTGTTGTGGCCTCTCCCGTTGCGGAGCACAGGCTCCAGACGCGCAGGCTCAGCGGCCATGGCTCACGGGCCCAGCCGCTCCGCGGCATGTGGGATCTTCCCGGACCGGGCCACGAACCCGCGTCCCCTGCATCGGCAGGCGGACTCTCAACTACTGCGCCAACTCTGACGTTTTTATAGTGCTGAAACAAAAGAGAGCACTTACGGTGCATCTCTTCTCCATCTGTCAACGGTTAGGGTAGAGGCCACCCCCTTGCTTTCACTTTGGGTCTGATTTCTGTGTCAGCTCGGACTGGGAGTGACACCGTGGGAGTGGGATGGCTCATGAGGACAGCTGCACCATTGTTTTCAGACCATGAATAGTTAGAAGGACCGAGAGTGAATGGTTTTTGCATGAATCCGAGGAGGAAAGTGCCATTTCCTCTCCTTTCTGGCTCATCAGAACTTTGGCCATGCTGTGTTGGCCTTGCTTTCCAGAACTTTGTCCAAGTTCATTTCCAGAAAGTGGGACTCTCCATCTTTCACTGGACCTGGTATAAGCCTGGCCCTGAAACAGCAACCCAGAGAGCTGGTTAGATGCACAAATGGGAAGAAAATGAATATTTTATGTGTGTGCCTCCACATTTTGGCCTCTGCCAGTAGCATCCATATGACTTGTGGTGGAACACGTGTATTTTCCTATAATTTCACTTCAACCCCTGCAAGATCTGTTGGAATTGGGAAAATTAGAGAGATAAAAAATCTTGGTGTGAGGATGAGGATGTAACTGAATGGAAGAGATTTGCTTCTTTCCATCCTTCCAATGGGTTCTATTGATTTTCGGTGCAATCGGTCTCGTGAACAATTATCAATGGGAAAATACAAGCTTTTAGCGATAATTGCCGCTGTACACAGAGTCACTTACAAAGAGGACGTATGGATAGCGCTAGGCCAGAGGTGGGTTCCTGTAACTCAAGACTGAGTGTGGGTGCAAACTTGGGCAGGGAAGCTTCTAAGAGAGCAGGGATTCATGGAGTATTTGGGGGAGTTTTAGTTTGTTCAGTTTCTCTCAGTTTCTGAATGCCTGTCATTGCGTTTTACCTTTTTCCTTTTAGGAAAGCCAGATGAGATAGGGCCAAAAGAATTCTGAGCTTTGTTAATTATTGTGGGTGTCTTCCGAGCTCAGAGTCCTGCACGGCTTAGCTGGGAGCTTCATCCACCATGGAAGGGAGCTGGAGGGGTGGGAGTTGGACTATTTTTGTTCAACAGAGTAATGTTAATGGATATACTTTATTTAGCACTTTTCTGTACCATTGCATCCTTTACTTACACTGTTTCTAAACCCAACAGTCATCTTGCAAAAGAGACGTTGTTCTCTCATTTTTTTCAGATGAAGACACTGAGGCTCAGAAGGGTAAATAACTCGCTCAGGATTTATGGCTAGTAGGTAGGTAATAACTGAGTCAAACCTCATCCTATGATCCCCCCTCCCCCCATAGGATGGGGTTTGACTCTCAGTTATTACCTACCTACTAGCTACAAACTTATGATATTTCTACTGTGTCATATGATAAATCACTTTAGTTTGTGAGGACTCAGCATCTAAACTTCTGCTCACAAGGAGGAAAGATTTTCTGAAAGAAAGAATAATAATTCAAGAACATGTTAAGACTGCGCTCTTAGCATTTATTTGTTGGCGTTTATTAGTCACCCACTCTGTGTAGAGTTCTGCTCTTGATTGTGTCAGAGGAGTGGGGCTGGAGTGAGGATTGGTTACCATTGTTTCTGGAATCCATGAATCAGGAAGTGACTTCTCCTTCCTGTTAGTATCCTGACATGTAACTACTTGAGCCAGTGCCACTGTCACATGCTCACCTGTATTGTTAGTTACCCAAGCTTTGTGATCAGAGAATCTTTGTGTTTTCCTGCCGTGAGATTCCTGGCACTGTACTTAGCAGATACTTGATGTATGTTTGATTGATTGGTGGATTGACACAGTATCTTCTTGGATTCTGCTTATACTTTAAAAGACAGGGCGTTTTGAGGGTGAGACAGGACAGACAGCTATAGACGTATGCACTGATAGCTCTGCAGAAAGTACCATCTGAGGCAGCTGCAAAAGACCATCCATGAGCCAGTGGAGAAAGTTCCATCACAAGAGAAGGGAGTCTGGCACAAATGAAAATTGCACCCCCGATGGATTGAAGCCTGATTGTGGACCACAGCTGTGTCTTCGATGGAGACTTTCGGAGCTTCTGGCTCCTAAGGATCTCATTCAGCTTTAGTTTAGGATGGTAATAACTTAAACTCCAACACTGGGATGGCCATTGATCAATGAAATGAACTGGCAGTTTCCAGACAGATTCGTGAAATGAAATACCTCAAATTGACCAGCCTGAGAACATTTTTCACTGCCTAGCCATCCCTTCTGAGCTATTTAAAGAGCCAAATAAAAGAAATTAGAACTTTGAAATTGCTGCTTGTCCAGTGGTAACCTCTCTGGGACACAGAACGAGTTGCGATTTATCCAGTTTTCCCACATTCAGAATTGGCAACACAGCTGCACCAACCACAGTTAATGACTATAGATGTGGTAGGTGCTGTGCTAAGTCTCTCTCTCTCTCTTTTTTAAAAAAATTTATTTATTCCTTTATTTTAATTTTTGGCCGCATTGACTCTTCGTTGCTGTGTGCGGTTTCTCTAGTTGCAGCGAGCAGGGGCTATTCTTCGTTGTGGTGCGTGGGCTTCTCATTGCGGTGGCTTCTCTTGTTGTGGAGCACGGGCTGTAGATGCCCAGGCTTCATCAGTTGTGGCTCTCAGGCTCTAGAGCGCAGGGTCAGTAGTTGTGGCTCATGGGCTTATTTGCTCTGCGGCATGTGGGATCTTCCTGGACCAGGGCTCGAACCCGTGTCTCCTGACTTGGCAGGCGAATTCTTAACCATTGCACCACCAGGGAAGTCCTTGTACTAAGTCTCTTGATCTCATTTAATTTTCACAGCAAATGGGCAACATAGCAATATTTCCGTTTATTTTATTTATTTATTTATTTATTTATTTATTTATTTATTTATTTATTTATTTTGTGGTACACGGGCCTCTCACTGTTGTGGCCTCTCCCGTTGCGGAGCACAGGCTCTGGACGCGCAGGCGCAGGGGCCATGGCTCATGGGCCCAGCTGCTCCACGGCACATGGGATCCTCCCAGACTGGGGCATGAACACGTGTCCCCTGCATCGGCAGGTGGACTCTCAACCACTGCGCCACCAGGGAAGCCCTCCGTTTATTTTATAGATGAGGAAACCAAGGCTCAGAGAGGGAAGTAAGTTACCCAAAGTCACACAGCTAGAAGGGGGCAGAAGCCGGACTTGAATCCTAGGTCTATTTGATCCAAAGCCACGCTCTTAAATGAAATATATACTGCCTTTTCCCTTTTCCCGGACGTCACTTCTTAAAGAGAAATGTTCGTTTACAAATTGCAATTTGAAGACAGTGGGTTAGGTTCCCGGCCGTTAAATGGTGTTTCCTTTTGATTCTGAGATAGGAAACATAAAAATCATTTTCTGCTATTTCTCAGTTTGGTAGCCATTTCAAATAAACTATCAGTTGGAACTGTTTTGTAGGAGAAATCCATCCCCCTTTGAGGTCTGTGGTAGAAGTGCCACCAGTAGGATTTAAATTCCATCTAGATGTTGGACTGCCAAGGTTACCAGCCCAGATGGCCAAGAGAAGGGTAATCAAACCAGGAAGGTCTGAAGGAGAAATGATGAGTGGGAGGGAGAGGAAGAGGGGTTTGACTGGACATGTTTCAAACACTGGAAGAACATCCATGGGTGAACGTTGAGCTAGAAGATGCAAGAACATGACTGATGCGTTGACATGAAGTCGGTGTGTGGCGAAAGAAATAGAAGGTCAGTTACATGTGTTAGAAGAAGTGAGGTCACTACAGGGCACAGGATAGAGAGGGAAGGGGGCAATCAAGGTAAGAGTCTTGGGAGGAAGAGGTATGCATAAGGGAAAGTGAAGGTGTTCAAAGCTAGGAGAAGAGGAATTATGCAGGATAATTGTTAAGAGGGCCTACTCAATTGTTAGATGGCTAAGAGCAGTGTCTACCACAGCTGAGCATGCATGCATACTCATGTGACCTTGGACCTCAGCCTCGGCATCCACAGGAATGGGTATGTATGGGCACACACCTGTACACATACAAGACTCTTCAGGGCAGTCTTATTCCTAATAGCCATATGTATGCTGATAGCCCAACAGGTAATAAATTGTAACATATTTAATTGTACATAATTATAATAGTACACAGCAATTAGAAAATGAAATACTATACCTGCACCAAGATGGATTAATCTCACAGACATGATGTTGAATGAAAGATTTTTTAAAAAGAATTCATAGAGATAGTGAAAGTTGAAGCAGACTGATTTTTTCTTCTCCCTGAAAGAGACATTTGGAGTTCTAATCCTCCTCTCTAGAGTATCTATAGCAAGTTTATCCTCCCAGCTTCCGCCTTGGAGGTGGATTTTTTTTTTTCTTTTAGCTTTTCAGGAACCTTTATCCAATTAAGGGAAGAGAAATTCCAGTGTGCTTCCAATCACCATTATTGTTTTTTTCATTTTGAAAACTTTATGTTGAGGTATAATATTCATAAAGTACACAGATCATAAGAACCCAGTTCAATACTTGTTCACAGACTAAACATCCCCTTTCATCACCAGAACCCAGGTTAAGAAATAGAACATGGGGCTTGCCTGGTGGCGCAGTGGTTGAGAGTCTGCCTGCCGATGCAGGGGACACGGGTTCGTGCCCCGGTCCGGGAGGATCCCACACCCCGCGGTGCGGCTGGGCCCGTGAGCCATGGCCGCTGAGCCTGCGTGTCCGGAGCCGGTGCTCCGCAACAGGAGAGGCCACTGCAGTGAGAGGCCCACGTACCACAAAAAAAAAAAAAAAAAAAGAAATAGAACATGACCAGAACCCCAGAAACCCCTCTCATGCTCCTTTCTAGCCACTCCCCCTTCCCCCAAAGGAACACTCTTCTGACTTCTAACAGCATAGATTAGTTCTGCCAATTTGGGGGATACTTTTTTCATATTCTTTTCCATTATGGTTTATCACAGGATATTGAATATAGTTCCCTGTGCTATACAGTAGGACCTTGTTGTTCATCCATTGTGTATATACTAGTTTGCATCTGCTAATCCCAAACTCCCACTCTTTCCCTCCCCCACCCCCTTTCCCCTTGGCAGCCACAAGTCTGTTCTCTATGTCTGTGAGTCTGTTTTTGTTTTGTGGATAAGTTAATTTATGTCATATTTTAGATTCTACATATAAGTGATATCATATAATCTTTGTCCTTCTCTTTCTGATTTACTTCACTTTGGATGATCATCTCTAGGTCCATTCATGTTGCTGCAAATGGCATTATTTCATTCTTTTTTATGGCTACCTAGTATTCTATTGTATATATGTAACACATCTTCTTTATCTATTCATCCGTTGAAGGACATTTGTTTCCATGTCTTGGCTATTGTAAATAGTGCTGCTATGAACATAGGGGTGCATGTATCTTTTCAAATTAGAGTTTTGTCTGGATATATGCCCAGGAGTCAGATCGCTGGATCACATGGCAACTCTGTTTTTAGTTTTTTGAGGAACCTCCATACTGTTTTCCATAGTGGCTGCCCCAATTTACATTCAGAGGTGGGTTTCTTTTTACAAGCCCTAATAGAATATAGAATTGGCTTCTTTTATTTAATTTGCAGCTCCCTTTCTGCTCCAGCCACTAGAGTGAACATAAGTGTTGATGTCACAGAGATTTTAGATGGGTCAGACTGGACCCTGGTTCTCTGAAGCCTTTATGACTGACACCTGCTCAGTGAGCACTGGTCTTTATTTTGCAGTTTGACTTTCACATTTAGCCCAAAACAGTCACTCTTTGTGGAAGACTCCAAATGAAATACAGAAATAACAGTATCATTATTAAAGGTGTTGTTGTTGCTGAGTGTGAATTTTGTGAACATGTTTGCCCTCTACGCCCCAAGGAGTCATGAGAGCTAATTTAGGAAACCTTTTTGATGTGGTTTGGTTGTGAGTTCTCTCTTTTAGAAATTAGCATAAATTCTCTCTCTCTCTCTAACATGAGGCATCAGTGCTGCAATCCTTTTCCTTTTGCGTCTAACAAGGCAAAGACTCCGCAGGGTTAATTAATGCCAGAGATCATGTGATAAGATTGAGTCAGCCGAGAGCATCAATGAATGACACAGGATGAACAAACCAGCTGTTGAGGGGAGAACAAGCGTCCTTAGCAGGAGAGCTAGGAGCTGAGAAGCAGGGAACCTGTGAAACAGAGATTCCCGATATCTGAAGAGAGTAGCCAGTGGCAAAGGCTGGAGGCTGGGATGAGGAAACTGGAAGAATGGAGTTAGCAATAAGAGGCTAAAAGTGAAGACCTGAGGATGGCAGGTGGCAAAGTCCATGAACGAGTCAGAGAAAAGGCGGGAGCCCCGGCTGAGTAGGGACGAGCTTTCAGGCAGCTTCCACCTGTCATCAAGACGTCGAAATGAAAAGCAAAATCCCCCTCCCCCAAGCAGAAGCAACGGAGCATTTCCAATCATTTAGGCATTTTGTGTTGGGGTGGGAGTGGCTAAAACATCTAAGAGATGGAGGAATTGTTTACTCTTCAATCATTCATTTTAATTCAATGGAATTAATTCACTGGAAACATAGTCTTTAAGAAATGATTATCATTCCCTTTTTTATTGTGGCGATTTAAAAACATATACAAAAGTGGAGAGAATATTATGACCCCCAAGGTGCCCATGACTCATTACCCAGTACTAACAATGATCAATAGTTTGTCATTTTAGGAAGATGAGTTCAGGGGAATTTTAATGAGTTTTTGTATTGAAGAAGAGCCTGTGTCTACCTTTCAATTTCATTTGCTCTTTTAAATCAAAATAGCTCCCAAATATCCAACGGAGAGATACTTGGGGGTTATTTTTCTCTTTTAGGAAGCACAAGTTGGCACAATTATGGGAGCACTTAGCAAGACCCACTGGGGTTGGGCCCCATTAGGGACAAGACGTCAGCACCAGATGGTGGCCAGGCAGAATGGAAAAGGATCCTGGCAGGTTTCGGTGCCTCAAAGCCTCTCCTTGACCTGTTGGGCCTTGGTGCAGGCACCCTGGGGCTCAGCATCTCTTTACCGTCTTATTAACAAGGTAGCTTCAGAAACATGTTGTGCTGGACTCATTCACAATAAGTATGGATGGCTGGTACATTTCATATCTATTTGCTAGGAGCACCTTCACTGTAACTGAGAAGAAGAAACTGGACAAAATAGAAATCTGTAACTGTGGAATTGCAGGTGTCAGACAGCAAGTTAGGGAATTCTTTCTCTGGGGTGCAGGGCCTGGACCCTCAAAATCACTAGGGTAGGCTGCCACCTCTGTCTACACACAAAGTGACCCCAACGTGTTGGTGATGTCCTCGACCCTTAAGGGGCCAGTGTGTCTCTGGCGCTCCTTAAAGGTCAAGGTCAAGAGCCTGGGGCTGCGGTGACCTTTGTGGATCGAGAGAGAAATGTGCAGCTGTTCACTTTATTTTCACTCCCTCCTGTTCGTTCCCTTGCAAGAGTTCTACCCGCTACTGCCTTCTGAAATGATTATTAATGGAATCCTCTTCACTTTTTCTGAACCCTTGGTTTTTCCTCTTAGTTCCTGATTATTTTAATTCTGCCAGGCCCTTTTTCATGTCGTTGCCGGCTGGCCCTTGTTTTACAGTCTGTCCTTTCTCCTCCCCAGGTCCTTTTCTATCCCGGTTATATCCTCTCTCGCATTCTCCCTCTTCTTTGAGCTTGCACAGACTGGAGCAAATTAAAATATACGTTTCAAATTTTACTAGCCCAATTATTCTATGTTAAATGAAGCCAGGGCAGCAATCACATTGATCTCGGAAACCCAGGCAATTTAAGGACAGAATTAAAACACCAACTCTTCTTTTCCTTCCTGGCCACTTGCTTTGATATGGTTTTATCTTAAAGAATATTATGGATTTAAACATGCTATTAGTCACATTAAAATTCTTCTTCCCAATGAGAAAAAGGTAAATTACTAATATTTTTGAATGAATTAGTATATCTTTTGAGCATCTACTAGGTGCATAGCATTATGCTGATCATGTACACCTTTTCACTGGTATTTTTCGAAAAGGCTGGTATCCTATAATCCATCTAAGAGAAATAAGAAAAAGAAGAATGAAAGTATTATGCACGTATGAAACCATGAAATTGTCCTATGGTTTACCTTTAATAGTTTAGCTCGATTCTTACCTTCTTCATGAAGATTTTCCCAGTCATCATTGCCAGAAGATCCATTCTTGAATTCATCTATCCTTTTATCCAACCATCCATCCATCCACCCATCCATTCATCTACCCATATATCTTTCCTTCCTTCCTTTCTTCTTTCCATCCACTCACCCACCCACCCACCCACCTGGTGCTTCCTCTTTGTAAGCAACTGTGCTAATGTTGGCCAAGCGAAGAACAGTATAGTTTTCTGCCCTTAAGGAGCTCACAGTTTGGGAGGAGAGAACTTGTAATAATAATAGCAGCTAACATTTATTGAGCTCTAACCATATATCAGGCATTGCAGTAAGCATTTACAATATATTATCTCATTTAATCCTCAGAGAAATTTTTGAAGTACCTTTTACAGGTGAGGAAAATGATTGCTGGGCTAGAAATATTGGATACCGAAGGCTACTTTGACTTTAGGAAGTGCTTTTCTAAATCCCATCAGCCTTAAGTCTGATAAGCTTCATCCCATAAAACCCCAAGTGCTTATGTGTTTAATTCCTATATACTTTTACACTTCTTCCACTGCTATGATACAGGAGAGGCTTTGGGGGCCACCATTGGATGTCCAGACACAGACAGCCCTCCCTGTGGGGACATCTTCTGCAAAGAAGGCTTAAGTGGGGACTCTCTACTCATAGTCACACAGCAGATGAGCTCAAAATGGAAGGGATGGGATCCTGGCTCCTTGAGCCCAGGTTTTGAAGAAGTTTCTCTTCTATTGATCTCATTGTTTTGCCCTCTTCTGTATTTTAATGATGTGAATGTATTTTTACAACCCAGCCTAAAAATTCTCTTCATTTATTTTCTCTGAGTGGCAATGATGGCAGTTGCAAAGCAGCAGCAACTTTGGAAACACAGAGAAGTTAAGTTATTTGTCCAAGGTTATAGGGCTAGGAAGTGCCAGAGTGACACTTGAACCAAGTATCAAGATGCTTGTCTCTTGTACTTAATTTGTTCCACTCACTTGGTGCTTATTGGATATGATGAGCTCATAGTACAAACAGCAAATGCTTGGAGCCAGACCAACCTGGGCATGAATGTGCCCTCTGGCACTTGCTAATGTCCTCATCTTGGGCAAGTTAAGCTTTTATGGAATCCTCATCTGTAGAAGTAGGATAGTGGCACCTACATAAAAAGGGCTGCTATAAGTATTAAATGTGATAATGGATGTAGAAGCACCAGTGTGGTACCTGGCACGTGGAAGTCCTTCCATCAATGTCTGTCTTCTAAGTCCTTGTCTCTTCCCTCTACTGGATTTTAGTTCCCCAAGGACATATCCCTGCTCCTGATGGGAACTCAGGAACTTTGATTAATGAATAGGGCTCTGTAGGGCCTTGGGAGGCCAACCTTTGTCAGTGCTTAGTTCACCAATTAACTCTCCACTTTCTCCTTAATTATAGGAGTCATGCAGATATATTGTAGAACTCTGGTCCCCCACTCTCAACTGGCCCATCAGCATCATCTTCAAAGCCTTCAACAAAACAGATTCCCTAGGCACAATCTTCACCTGATAATCTCCCAGGTGATTTATGTGATCCACCAGTTTGAAGAACTACTAACTCCAAAGAGTTTCATTTTCTCCAAAAGCCAAGTGTCCTCTATAGGGTGGCCAGATAAAATGTAGGGTGGCTTCGTGAAATTTGCATTTCAATGAAACAATGAATACTATTTTATGTTAGCATAAGTATGTCTCAAATATCACACAGAACATATTTATGCTAAAAAATATTCAATGTTTATCTGAAATACAAATTTAACTGGGCGTCCTGGATCTTTTATTGGCTAGATCCGGCAACTCTAGTGCCATAGTACGAGAGTCACGTAAGGAAAAGGGGCCAATGTTTTCACGCACTTTCGATCGCTCTCTGAGACGCACAGCGTGCTCTTCTGGCCAACTTTCCCCTCAATAAAAAACATGAGTTGTTAACTGGAGTTGGCTGAGGCTCCTGAGATTGAATTTCTTCCCCCCACAGGCATTATTTTGCAAAATCCACAAATGAACGTAGATTTAGATGTTGTGATGGGAAAGATTTTGCTTTGAGAATTTCTAGCCCTTGAGGTTCCAGGTGGCCACCCTTTCTGTCATCACCCTGGGGAGAGCCTGAGGCAAAATAATGCTATTCACATCTCCTCTCCCAGGACTAACCATCCGCCTCTGTTGCCGTAAGTTTGGATCACTGTGAATCCTCAGCCCTCTCTCTTCTTATTTTATTTTATATATTTTTTGTGATCTGCAAAAGCCTGAAAAGATGAAAAACATGTTCTGAGCTTAATCGAAAGTCTATCTAATAATAATGAGTCCTGCAGCGGGCTTGTAAAGAGCGCAGGCCATGCGCACTTAACCGTAATGGTCCCACAAAGTAATGAAGACTCAAGTGGTCCTTATTAGGTATCCAGCTGTCAATCAGTACTCGTCTAACATTCTGATTGCTGAAAGAAATCGGTAATTGATGTGACAGGATGGCCATTATTATTATTATTACTTATTTTTTAAAAAATCCAGACATAGCAGCTAGAGGCCGGCTCCCAGCCTCCTCCGGGTATAGCAGGTGTGGAGGGCGGGCGAGAGCTGCCCTTCCATTAAATCTTCCAATGGGGGCTCTAATAAATTTTGCATTGAAATAAGTAATGACCACATTTAACGACCAGTTTGTCTGAGTGTTAACAGCTTGTGAGCCAACAAACTGGTCATTAACAGGTGCTAACTTCTGCTTTCTGGTTTAAACAATCCATTCTCATCTCTTCTCCTGTTTGGGGGCTTATGCACATTGCTGGCTGGTTTTTCATTTTTCCTGTGATCTGTCGCTCTTGTTAATCAGTTCGATACCTCTCAGCTCATGGCGTCTCTTTCCTAGGACTATTCTATAGTCCATGGATGAATGAATTTTTTTTTTTTTTTTTTTTTTTGCGGTACGCGGGCCTCTCGCTGCGGTGGCCTCTCCCGTTGCGGAGCACAGGCTCCGGACGCGCAGGCTCAGCGGCCATGGCTCACGGGCCCAGCCGCTCCGCGGCACGTGGGATCCTCCCGGACCGGGGCACGAACCCGTGTCCCCTGCATCGGCAGGCGGACTCCCAACCACTGCGCCACCAGGGAAGCCCCTGAATGAATTTTTTTAAAGTTCATTTTTTACTCCTGAAGGATGAATGTATCCTGGTAGAGTTTGGTCCCAGAATAAACTAGGTGACAAGTCCTAAAGAAAAAGTCACTCTTGAAACATAAAATCTCCTACTCCGAAGAAGGAATGCAAATAGCCTAAAAATGTCACAGTTTGAGGCAGCATTATGTCTGCTGAGGGGATGGGACAGAGATTATTGCCTCTGTGCTAGAAATGAACAGACTTTTCTATTGGAAGAGCGTGTGATGGACCAACCCACAGTCCAACATGAGTCTGTAATGAGGCCGGGCCCTCCTGAGAAATCTCTTTCTCAGTCTCCCTTGCTTTGGTTTCTTTGGTTTTGCTAGATTATGAGCCAGTAATAAGAGACATACTTCTCTCAATGTCCCTTTGAAGGAATGGGGTTGAGAGAGTGGGTTTGGGCCTTTGGTCCTATTAGCTCCGATTCACTGCATTAGCTTCCTGTAGACAGAAGGGGAGTCAGAACACAAGAAGTCCAAGTTCTGCCCAGTGGGCACCATCTTTACCATCTTGCGTGTATGGAGGCTGCACTGGATTATATACACTGTTCTCTCTCAGGCAGTGCTTCTCAAATGATTTGTGGCAATGGGCCATTAAAAATGTTTTTTCAGTTGATTGCAGACTGATAATTTGTAGAATACAAGTTCGTGTGCTTGGGTGTCCTGACAATGTCAAATTGCTATACACGTGTCTAAATGCTTTCTCTTACTTTCTCTACTTATCCTAAGATGGTAACAGATAATGTCTAACCAGGATTGGTCCATGGACCACACTTGGGGCCACACTCTTCTCCTGAGCTTGAGTCTTTCCTTTTTGATGGGAGAAAGCTGTGGACTAGCCACATGCTGCCATGCTCTTTTCCTTGGGATGTCTTTAAGGGGGAAGTGTGGGCAATGAATGGCTGGATGGATTTCTGAACAAGGGACACTTGTCTCAGCTCCTGATATTTTGAGCACTGTCTTCTATGATATTTGATCAACACAAATGAAGCAGCTTAGTTATCAAAATCATTTTCCATCCTGGGTGTTCTTCAGACCAGAGTGGCCAGAGCACTTGTCCTGATAAATCAAAGCCTGGGAGCAGAGTTGGTGTTTGGGAAGGGAAGGGAAGAGTGTGCTGAGTCCTCTCACACATGGAAGTGTTTTATAAAATGGGGACCTTATAAGGTTCGGTGTACTTTATAAGTGTTAGAATTTTAAAACTTAATAATCAAGCTCATAGGAATGATGGGAATAATCTGTAAAGTGGCATTTAAAGGCACACTGAAGTTTTCTTCTCACATGCTAGGACGTCTAATTGTATTAATAAGCTGCAAGATACCATTTACCTTCTTGCTGATGGTTATTTTCAGTTTGCTACAGGATCTGAAATAGAAGTGCACTGTTTAAAATTGTGAGTGGGGTTCAACATGGTAATACATTTCTTTTAAAGGTCACTTACTTATTGTTCAAAAAATATTGAAAAGCAAAACTGTTAAAGTTAAAAGTGAACATATATTTTCTGAAGACTTCTTACTGCTTTGTATTGCTTGGTACAGCAATAAGCATATGAATATCAACTTTATATCAGTGGCTTTGTTGAACATGAACTAAAAAGTCCCTGTGTTCTAATTCTAGAGTTTGGAGTGCTTGGGTGGGCATTTGAGTAGAAGCTCCTTTCAGAGTGGGAAATGGGGATTGAGAGATTTTACATGTGGTAATCGATGCGATAAGCGTAGATGAGGTCACTAAGTGACAAAAATAAAGGAGAGATGGGACAGCTGGGAGGGGAATGGAGATGAGGCAGGAAGAAAAGGAACGAACAGAAGAAGAGCAAGACAGAGGTGCTCTACTTGCACGAGAACTGGGGGAGAATGTCCCAAAAGGGAACACATTCAGAGCTGGTAGAAGCTGCAGCAGGATGAAAGGCGTGTGGGTAGCGGACACTTTTAATGCCCTGCGTGTCCTTTGGGTCTTCTTCAGAGCCTCTGGGTGTCCCTCATCCAGCCTGGATGTGCTTTTGGCCCCAACTGCCGGCCCCTGTGACGTTTCTTGTGAAGACGTCCTTCAGGCTCCTGGTATGACTTTGCTGGCAAGATCAGAGAGGAGCCAGTGCCTGGAATTACCGTCCCACCCAAGCCCTTAGCCCATGACTGCCAGCTGGGGAGTGTGAAAGCCCAGCTCCCTTGTCTTAAGTCAGGACAAACCCGAGGAATAATTTATACTCTAGAACTTCTCCTTGAGACTTTGCTTGGTTTCTTTTCCTACATTGCTCTGCTTCCCCTACTCCCTGACCTGTTTTCCTCTGGAACATTCCTTTCACTCATCACTTGCCTATGAATCCTCATTGCAGGGTCTGCTTCTAGGGAATGGGATCTATGATCGAGTGGTCTTGGGAGGACACTCCTGAGGATGGAACAGCCATTAGTAAGTGCCTAGAGGGTAGAGTGCTGAGAAGTAGGTGCCAGGTGGGAAAGGGTTGAGGAGGGACTGGATAAGGAGCTGGCTGCAGACTTCAGTAGAGAACATTCAATGGAGAAGTCTGATGGTGGAAAGTTCGAGAGAGTGACAGGGTCATACAGTCACAGAAGGTTGCTTGCTTTTTAGACTAGAAGAAATCAGAGCCTATGGATAGTCATGGGGGATGAGATTAATGAGAGGGAGAGACTGAAAATGCTAGAGTGAGATGGGAGGCTGAGGTAGGTGTAACCTTGGAGGGAAGCAGTAGAAGACGTCTCCTGAACATAGGAGGGAATGGGCATTACAAAGGAGACAGCGCTGTGTGTTGTTTGACACGAATGTGGAGCGGAAGTGAGAGAACTCGAGGTGGAGAGTGACAGGATGAGTAGGGAGGATGGCAGAAGCCAGGCTAGGAAGGATGTAGAGATGACATAGTGGGACTCCTTCCTCTCACACATTATAAAGAGGTTCAGAGCTGGAGTCACTCAGCTAGCAAGGAGCGGAGCTGACACCAGGAGCAGCTCTCCGCATGGCTTCTGTCTTTCATTGTTGTCCTAAGCTGCCAGGTCACCTGCAGAGAGAAAGCCATACGAGAGTGAGGGCTTTGGACGGTCCATCATGCTGAGGAACGTCCTCCTTCCCAGGAAGTCCTGTGCCAGCAAGAGACCAAGAAGAAGGTAGATTCTTTATCTCTCCTAGAACAACAGGTGGTCCTGAGTGCCACGGACACACTCGGTATGACGGTTCTCAACAAAACAGGTTGTTGCCCAGAAAAGCATCTTTCATTCCCAACTGTGAATTTGGGAGAAAATACTCTGAGGAGGAGGACCTGGGTCCTGGTTCCCAGGACAGTTCTCCAGTTGATCTGAAAGTGTGTGATTGTTTTCAAACCCTTAATATGGCCATAAGCAGCACTTACAGATGGCCATCAATAAAGAGACGCATATAGGGAGTTTCCTGCCTCTGGAAGGGGTCAAGACAGCAGAGAGGTGGAAGGCGTCTCACCGTTTTTTGTAAGGGTCTGGAATTTAACTTAAGTCATTAGCTATTGGGCCTTAAAAAGGGACCTTTATTTTTACAGGAGGATTTATGGTGTTTTATGTGTTTATTTTTTCCTTCACTATTAGACCTCCAAGGAGGAAAGAACATAAGGGTCAGAGACTCCCTCTGTCTAGTGATAGGGCCACATCTCCCCAGGTTCCCTGGAGAAGTGATGGGAGAAGGACATGCTTTCAGTGACCTGGGCCAACAGTGGGCCTCACTCCTCATCTAGATTCGACCCTCCTACGCTCATTTTGACTCCATTGCACTCGGTCTCACCCATCCGCCCATGCCCACTGTCATTCCCTGACTCTTGCTCACTTTTTCATGCCAATCACTGTGTGTCTCATCCTCTGCTTGGTTTGTGAGAAGATGAAGTAGGATAAACTACTGTAGTTGCCCTCGAAGAATTTACTGGGGGTGACTTTTTGTAACCTAAGGAATTAAATTACTGCTTTAACTAAAACCTTTCAAGGCAGTTTTGAGAGTTATCAGTAGATTGTTAGCTACTAGAAGTTTAAGGATTCAGAAGGAGAGATCGCTGGCCCGGACTGGGTGTTCTGTGATGGTTTTGCAGTGGTCATGGGAGGACAGCCAAGCCTTGAAAGTTGGGCAGAATTGAGATGCGGAGGGTGAGAAGAGGCTAGGGGGGCAATTGCCTTCATGCACACCGTATGTATGTAAATCTGTGATGTGTATTTAAGTGGAGTCAATGCATAAAGGGGACATTGATCTGTTTTTATTCCCAAGGCAAATGAACTTGTGTGGGCAGCACGGGGGCTCATTAAGTGCTTGGTGAATCGGAAGGCAGTTTCTGAGAGACTGGAATGCTGAGCCTGGCAACCCTGAAAGATGACTCCATCAATATTTAGTGAGGAACTCTGACTTGCAAAGATTCTACTAAGGAGATGCAATGGGAGATACAGGATAAAAGAAGATGTTGTCCCTGCCCTTGAGAACTGCAGTCAATGGTGGGGGTTGGAGACAAGAACACATTTAACAGTGCAGGGCTCTCAAAGGATCAATATAAATAGGTAGTGCTCCAAAACCACTACGGGAGCTGGAATAGATGGCAGTGGGGGAGGAGGGAAGAGTGTTGATTATACTGAGCGTGACTTTTTAGAAAACTTTATTTACTTATTTATTTATATTGAAGTATAGTTGATTTACAGTGTTGTGTTACTTTCAAGTGTACAGCAAAGTGATTCAGCTATATATATATGTTATTTTTCAGATCCTTTTCCATTGTAGGTTATTAGAAGATATTGCATGTAGTTCCCTGTGTTATACAGTAGGTCCTTGTTGTTTATCTATTTTATATACAGTAGTGTATATCTATTAGTCCCAGATATATGTGTGTGTGTGTATATATATATATATATATATATATATATATATATATATATATATTTAAATCAAACTCGACATTTTGGGGGAAAAGTTTTATTTTTTTAATTTTTAATTTTAAATTTATTTATTTATTTAAGTTTTGGCTGTGTTGTGTCTTTGTTGCTGCACGCGGGCATTCTCTAGTTGCAGCGAGCGGGGGCTACTCTTCCTTGCTGTGCGCGGGTTTCTCATTGTGGTGGCTTCCCTTGTGGTGAAGCATGGCGCACAGCCTTCAGTAGTTGTGGCTCGGGGGCTCTAGAACGCAGGCTCAGTAAATGTGGAACGTGGGCTTTAGGGTGCGCTGGCTTCAGTAGTTGTGGCGTGGGCTCAGTAGTTGTAGCTCACGGGCTTAGTTGCTCTGCAGCATGAGGGGTCTTCCTGGACCAGGGCTCGAACCCGTGTCCCCTGCATTGGCAGGTGGATTCTTAACCACTGCACTACCAGGGAAGTCCAGGGGAAAATTTGAAAAGAAGCAATGATAATAAAGATAGAACAAGGGAACACATGATTGCTCTCAGAAGACTTCATACTGAACTTGAATATCTTCATTCTATCATTTTCTTTCAACACTTTGCTTTCACCTAGTGTCGTGGGGTAGATAAGCATGAAGAAGAAACTCCTACAATGGCCTCCTAAACCTGTGTTGAATCATTCATTTTCTCTCTTTTCTCACTATCATGATGTCAGAGCCAGAACGGCTAATGTGCTACCATAAACTGTCATTCTGAGTTTTACCTCTGTCCTCAGCATGTGGCCACCTATGGAGGTGCTAACACCAGTGGCATGGCAGGGGCACACCACATAGGGGAGGGGTAATGGGCAACAGGAAGGGGAGGGGTTGTGGTAAATTTGAAGGAATGAACCCACATTTCCAACATGAACAAGTGTCCATCCATTGACAGGAAGACATTTCATTAACTGATGGGTGCATCTTCCATCATCCACTTTAGGGATTATCCCTTGTTGGCCTCAGACTCAGTTCTTTCTTGACCATAATCTGGGTGTGGATAAAAGTCCAACTATGGTTGGAAAGAGAAATTTCACAGCTAACTGAGAGGTAAGCCAGCCGGACAGCAAAGAGTTGACTGTGCCATACCTAATTGACAGTGGAGGGGTAACCTCAGGTTACGTGCCTTTCGACTGAAGTTCCATATTAGCTGTTTGCTTGGAAGGAGCAGATGTTTTGGCTCTGGTGGTCACTGCTCACCTCTGTCTGGGAGGTGCATCAATCACTTTAATTATAATGGAACATGGGGCCAGGAACTGAAGGAGAAAAATCAACCCAATCCCAAGAACAATCTTTCTTGATGAATTCTCCCCTAAATCGAAACAATTCACTGGGTATCCCAGCTGGGGTTCATATGCTTTTGATTACTGTGGGCTATTTAGCTCTACAAAATGACAGGCTGCTTAATGTACTTTTAATGGTTATAGGTTTCTCTCTCTTTTTGTAATGAGCTTCACCAGTTTGTTACTAATGCCCTGTAGAAATTTGGCGAGGGGCCAGGCTGGATGTTCCACATTTCTGGTTTCCAGGCGGCATACAAGCAACCATCATAGCCAGTGGGGAAGGATGTTGCCAATCGGAGGGTGATGCCATTAGGGCAGGGAAAGCAGGAAGGCTGAGTGCCCTGTAGTCCTGATAATTATGCCCTCTTAGAGAAGGCGGTTGCATTTTGTAGCTGAAGTTACCCCAAAGGCTTCAAAGGTCTTGGGATCTCACGTGGCAGGAGAGTTGGCGTTGTTGGGAGTGCTTTGCCTTCCTCTGGTTTCCATGTTGTCGGTAAAAGGTGCCCCTCTTAGACTCAGTTGCATCCTGTCCACCAAAGGGCCTGTGGACATCTCAAGGCCAAGGCTAGGTTGTAGCCAATCATGTTGGCATCTGTAGCCGGGCACAAGACTGGGCCCACAGCAGGTTAGTCAGTCCACGTCTGTTGAATGACTGGCCATAAACAATTAGGACGAGGGCTTTCCTGGTGGCGCAGTGGTTGAGAGTCCGCCTGCCGATGCAGGGGACACGGGTTCGTGCCCCGATCCGGGAAGATCCCACACACCGCGGAGCAGCTGGGCCCGTGAGCCATGGCCGCTGAGCCCGCGCGTCCGGAGCCTGTGCTCCGCAACGGGAGAGGCCCACATACCGCAAAAAAACAAGAAAAACAAACAAAAAAACAATTAGGATGAATGAGGGAGAAAAGCTTTTACTGAAGGGCATCCCTCTCTGGGTCTCCAGAGAAAAGCGTGAGATCTGGGGGCAAGAGAAGAGTGGATGAGAGAGACTTTGTCTTGAGTCACTAACAACTATACTGACTCTCATTTCTTGTCATGCACCAAACATCATGCTAAACACTTTGCATGCATCACCTCCCATTGGTCCTTCTAGCCTCACCGAGAGGTAGACAGTGGTGTGCGGATGAGTGTTTCACAACCAGTTTTGGGAGGCTGCCCAGATTTGTGGCATTTGCTAATTTCTGTGGTAAATACTCCCACCATGGCCTGTTTCAAACTACCAATGTGGTGGCAGCCAGCCAGCTGGTGAAATTCCAGAAAACTTAAAAATTGGCTTTTGCGAGCCGCTGTGAGCACGCCACCAGAGATAGGTATCATACCATTTCACAGATGCAGAGGATGAAGCTCAAGAAGGAAGTAACAGGTGAAGGTCATGGAGACAGTAAAGGACAGAATCCAGGTCCAGAAGGCCTCCAAAACACTATGTTCTTGACCACTGATTGCACTGCACTACTTTCCTAAACTTCCTTCCCACACTGTCAAGAGTGGCCACAAAACTAGGAAGCAGGCAACTCGACTCAGGCTGATGTAAAGCCCATTCTGGTTTCCTGGGGCTTCCCCTGTAGGTCACGTATGATGTTCACTGTAGAACTTCTTTGGAGGTATCCTGGCTCCTGAACTACCCCTTCTCACCCTCACTCACTTTATGGAGATTTTGCTTCTTAACTTACAGCCATACAGGCTCTAGTGTTATTGCGAGGTATTTATTGTGGTACCACCTCCTTATGTAATAGATGAGCAAACTGGGGGGTCCTAAGAGATTAAATGACTTGTCCAGATCCACACAGCCTGTCAGTGACAGTGCTGGAAATAAAATTGAGATCTGATTCCTGATCCAAGGCACTTCCCTGGAAATTACAGGGCCTTCCATCTCTTAAGAATAATAAATGGGACTTGGAGTTTCAAAAAAGTAGATGCGGGTGGATTTTCCTGCCTCGGGTTGCTGATGTTCTTCCTCACTGCCGACTCGCAGTTTGAAAGATTCAACTTGACTTCCCTTGATTCGGGGGCAATGAGCCGAGAATTCAAGGATAGGCAAAAGGAACACATCGTGAAGTGAATGCAGCAAACATGAAAGACATTCTTTGGGAGCTTTAGTGGCTGGGGAGGAGGGGCAGGGAGAAAAGGAGGGGGCTCCTTGCTGAAATGCCCTCATGTCTCGGAGTCCTGAGATACTCCTAAATCACGCCCAGGTCCTATGGTGCCTATACTTGTCTCTTGGCCCAGGGTGAAAACAGTTCACGTTGGAAAATTAACTTCCCACATTTGGCTGGTCCACACGGGGCCAGCTTTCTTTCAAAGTGAGTTTGCGAATGAATGAATGAATGAATGTGTTGATTGGGTTACTGTTCTTAGGGGAGCCTTCTTTGCATTGGACTTGGCGAAGGATTAAAGCCGGTTTTGAAAAGTGCTGGTGCTCACCCAAACACAGCATGCTGATAGAATTCTGGTCGCACTTTTATTTGCTATGGAAAAAAGTGCTCTAGTTTCATGGAAGAAATAGCCCAGCAGATGGTGTTTGGTGGATGGCATGAATGTAGCCTTGTAAATAAGCATTCAAAATAGACCAGCTTCCCCCCAAATTTACCATCTGCCCCTTATCCCATGAGGTCCACAGGTGGTAAAAGAAAGGAAATTGATGCTTTGAGCTGTTATTGTTACTATTTTAGTATTCCCATATCACAGAAATTCCCTAAATGATGGCATTCTTAAATTTGGTTATAAAAAATATAGAGAGCAATGCCTTCAATTTAACACGTTTTTCAGGGTTTAATCTGGTTTAAGAATAAAATCTGGTCTAAATGGCATTGCCCTGTTTATCTCTTTTTGGGGGGTAGCTTCTGATGTGATCCTCTGTTTGCAACTCTCATGGCTGAGGGTCTTCTACATCCACCCTGGCTCTGGACAAGACTCTCAGATGCACTGTTGCTTCCCATCTCCAAAAAGCAGGGTAATCAATGTGCATAGGATCTAGAATCTTACAGACCTGGGTTCAAACTCATTTTCGGCTGTGGAGCAACGGTCAACAATTAAATATCAGTTTCCTCATCTGTAAAATGAGGAAACTAGTGTGGTTGATAAGACTGCTGGAGATGGTCGTTAAAATTAAATGAGAAAAGGTACCTATAGCACTCAGGACAGTGCAGACAATGTTCAAAATATGTTTATTGTTATAGCTCATGTCATCACCATTGTCATCAATATCATCACCATCATCTCCAACTATAATACACAGCTATTTTAATTGGAGAGTAAAAGGGACTTCTGGATATTGGTGATTTATTTGAGTTAGTATGAAGAGCGGTGGAACTCATTAGGCTGACTGCTGTCACTCTCTTTTTTTTCTCCAAAAGGAGAGTCTCCTAGGCCACCAGCCAAAACATGTCTCAGAGAATGGAATGCTTTGTGAGGCTTTCGCTGGGTTGGGTTGACTATTATTGAAGGAGGGAAGACTGAAGTCAAGATTTTTATCATATTGTAAATGGTGGATGATTCAATGGGGTGGACCAAGCATTGGGATTGGGAATCTGAAGTTTTGTAGATTGAGTTTGCTCAGATTTGGGGGAAGGATTTAAAGGGGGTTGAATTTAGAAAACCCTAACTTTGGAAATTTTGGTTGCAGTTTCAGTGATGGCAGAGGCTCAGGAACAAAGGGTTTAGGTGGAAGCAGGGTCCTGAGAGGGGAACCTCTGGAGTGTATATTTGTGGTACTTCTCACCGGTGGGTAGTAGTCTTTATTTTTAGTGATTGTGTTGACATTGAGAGAATGGGGATTGCTTGGGGTGTAACTTATTGAGAGGAGGAAGAGCAGATGTTCTAAACGAGATTTGCAGCTCTTTCAAAAGGACCAAAGGAGATTTGACCTATAAACCTCACCTGTCTGGCATTACCTGGATCTTTTCTCAGAAATGTTTGAGTGGTAGTTAGAATCACAGAGTTGTAGTACAAGAGGTATCGCAGAGGTTTTTTCCAGTTCCCATCGCCTTCTGTTACAGACAAAGCAACTCCAACAAAAGGAGGTCAAATTTTGATCACACTTCCCCCTCCCCTTTCCCCCCACCAAGATACAGCCAGTGTCCTTGTATTCTTGGTAGAAAAGGTCAGCTTTGCCCCATTTTTCAGCCCTCTCTTATGCTAACAGTACATGTTGCTGAACTTATTGCATGCTGGCTAGTACACCATTATCTTTAATAAACATTAATTGAGTGTCTAGCCTAGTGTGCAAAGTTCATGATAAATAAGACATGGCCCTTGCCTTTAAAGACCTTAAAATCTTTAAGCAATAACCTCAGGCTTCGGTAAAGCAGTCTAAAGCTTACAAATATTCTGCTAGAGAAGTATAATTGAGAGTCCCAACCCAGGGGCCAGGGTGGGGTTTTAATGCTGGCTTTCTGCCTCTTTACTGTGACAACCTGGTTAAGTCACTTGGTAGTTTTGAGCTTCTCTCCCAACAATTTGAACACACCGATGACAATACCTGTCCCTCCTACTTCTGAATTTTGAGGAACAAATGAGATCATACATTTGCCTATAAATTATGAAGTATAGTAGAAACTGAAGGGATCAATAGAAATGGAAGCGATCCTACTCTGTAAGACTATACTCTCAGAGTGAAGAGTTAAAGTAATTAATCATTCTACTTATTATCCTCATCATCATTATCTTAATTATTATCATCCAGGAGTTTTCATTAGACACCTCTTTGCATTTAGCGTCTTCCTGCTCTCCATGACCCTACAAACAAACAGCCACTTTCACTCAACATGTTCAGGTAATGGTGACTAGTCAGGGTTTACGTCACCTGGTTAGATGAGCTATTGTCCGCGTCACTTTGGGTATTTGTACATGGCAACTTGTACAGTAGTTTTTTTTTCCCTCTTTATCCACAGAGTGAGTCAGGAGAATCTTAACCTAATGATGAGGCTTAATTTTTTTCTCTATCAAGTCCACAGATGTCATGTTGACTGTTGTAGATTTGACAATGTTGTGAGCCCAGAAATAATGTCCTTCATATCAAGGAATTTTACGGGGAACTGGCACAAGTTGCAAATGAGTTTAAGAAAATTAATTCCAGGATCCAACAGAAGGCAGAAGTCATGAAAGCATGCTACGGCCCAGAGGTTATGATGCCTGTAGTTAATTTGGTTATCGAGGCTGAAATAAACATTTCAAGCTGCACCTAACTCTCCTGTAGAGATGTCTTTGCTTGCTTCTGAAGCGACCTGCCTTATTCTCTCCTGTCTTTTGGTAAAAGAAAATGGATTTTATTTGAGTGACAATGCACTCAGCCTCCCTTGTAGCTAGAAGTTAGCAATTAGATTAAGAAGTAGTTAGGTGGGACTTCCGGGAAAGCTCCTGGAAAAGGGAACAGCAGCGGACATGCATCTCGCCTTTGTTCTTCCCATTTTCCCCACTACATGCTTGGGTATGGATGTGACTACAAGAGCCTCTCCAACAGCCATCTTAGGTCGTGGGGCAACCTTGAAGATGGAAACCACGTCTCAAGGTGTTGGAACATAAACGCTGAAGGAGCCTTACCCCACAGCCCTGCCATGCAATCCTAGACTTTTGTTCTGGACTTCTTTCACATGAGTAGGAAGTGAATTTATTTAATCACTGTTGTTTCCAGACTCTGCTACTAGCAGTCACTGTGTTTCCTAACTGATACATGTGCCTCCCCCCCAATGAGTAGTGCCCTTGTTTCTTTGCAGTTAGCTCCTGGAAACACTGTCTGTTGGTCCATGCTGACGCACAAGCCCCTACAAGAGCAATGTTGGACTCAGCCTCTGCTAATGAGCAGAGGCTGTGAACACAGCTTGTGAACACGATGCTGGGATTATAAGGTGCTGGCAGCCGTGCCAGAATAATAAGGTCAGATGGAAAATCATGCCAGTAAATATCTTCAGTGAATATCCTGTCCCACTCCAGTGCCCTCCAAATACCATCGCCCGAATCCACAGTCCATGTGGTAGGATTGCAGCCTCTCTTCCGCAGAGCCATCATTTCTGTCTGTGGGAGAATGATGAGGGTCTTCGGTACTGCTCCAAATTTTTCCCTGTGTAGCTATTCAGCAGGAGCCTATATTTGTCCTGACTTGTAACTGAAACCCTTGTTTGTCTGTTTCTTTCCCTTGGCAATTTCACCTGTAATCTCAGAGATGGTAGCTGCAATTTGCTTTGCTAATCTCACCCACCTTTGGCTGAGTGACCCTGCACTGGAAGGGCTCAGAGGATGTGGGGACACTTCCTCAGCTCACTCTGTCTCCGTTTCACAGCAGTGTCCTCTTGACCATTTGCTGTGGGCTCTGTAGTGCTGTACCCACGTTTGACTTAGTTTTAAGGCAAAATTCCAGGGAAAGATTTCAGGAAGATTTGTATAATTCCTAAATTGCTGTCTGATTACTGAGGTAGTTAAACTTTGAGTGAGATCTTGGCACATTCCTGAGACTAAAAAAAAACTCAAGGCACATCTAAGGCAGCAGATTGCTAAGGCTAAATATTCTCTGCTGGTCTTCCTTTTACAGGTGCTTTGGTGACCATGGGCCAGATCTAAGTGTGTTTATCACTCAGGCAGCTGCTGGTATCATTGAAATCTAATTCAGAAATTAGGATGACAGCATTGTCCACTGTAAGTGACTTTTGAGTAGTTTTATATAAATGTTATGGTGAGTTTGCTGGTCCAGCCCTATTTAGGGTCACATAGTTCTCACAGAATCCCATATACCTCACATATCCCAAATATTGCTTACATGGAGGATTGATTAAGTGGGTGAGGTTGTCAGATATGGGAGGGATTAAGCAAATATCTGCTGTCTAGTGATCTGAAAACATTTTTGCAAGACTGTTATGGTAGAAGGAATTTCTTTCTCTTGGAATAATTTGTAGTTAAATGCACATAAGGTATGGCCAGGAGAAGGAGTTTGTGGAGTGAAAATACGTCCGTCCTTTTGAAAACTTTTTCTCAACATATATGAACTTAACCCACACTGCAGACTTTCATTTTTTGGAGATTTTAAATATAACAAACTGATCATTGCAAGGCAGTTGGTAGTAGTGTTTTTCAACTTCACCTTCTTTAGGAGATTCAGGGTGTCTGGATTGAATACAATGTACTCAAGAAAAAAAAAAATCACCTCACCTGGCACGAATCACTAATGTTATAGAGTCAACTTTTATTATTATTAATTTATGAGCCTGAAGTAGTTCTATAATATACCACAGTAGAAATATAATGTGATGTGTATTTAATTTAAAATTTTCTAATAGCCACATTACAAAACATTAAAAGAAATAGGTGAAATGAATAGATCTTGTTTAACCCAATATATCCCAAATATGATCATTTCAGCATGTGATCGGTGTAAGAAATTGTCAAGATATTTGACATTCAGTTTGGGCTAGCCACATTTTAAGTGGGCCGTAGCCACAAGTGGCTGGTGGCCACTGTATTGGCAGAACGAGTCTTGAGAAGAGGGGTTGTGTCAGATTTACACGGTTCCCTTTCTAGCTAAACAAACCAGTGCCTAAAGAACTGATTTTTGATCGTGTGTTTTTCACCCTCACACATTCATATTTCTGCTCAGAGAGCTAACATCTCATAAGACATTCTGGGAGTGGAGCTGTCAACTTAAAAGAGAAAGTCCCCCACAGCTGCCGGAGAACCAGTCCTTTTGAACAGAAGGGGAAATGTCCCCAAATTAGGCAGGCCACGACTTCCATGTTTTCTGGAAGGAAGTTTACCCCCTTCCAAACAGGAAGATGCAAGGCATTCATTTTTTTTCCACCTGTAGGGGGAGCTCTTGTCACTTCACTCTTTATAATAAATTCCAAATCTGGTTCTCAGACGCCGGCAAGCTCGGAGTTCTTTCACCTGGGTCTGCGGAGAGTTTGTTTTTGGCTCCAAACCAGCAGTGCTTTCGCAATCTCCACACGTTACGGCTGCTGAAATGCTAGGACACCAGCCGGGTGGCGGCTTGAGTCTTGTGATTCCCAGGCAGTCCGGCGAAATGATAAACAAAAGTCTTTTGTGCAATATTAATAAGCTTTAAGCACTCCCCAGCCAAGCCCCTTGTCATCCAAGTAAGTCATGTGTATCAAAAGCCCTTATATGTGAAAGTTTGTTTTCATATCTGGCCAGCGTTGAATGGGAGCCCCCTTTGCCATGTTGTAAAACAAACATTTGTTTATTTTGTGAACAGTGCTGGCAGTATGATACAGGAACCCGGCCTGAATGCAGGGACCCCTTTCCAAGGAGGCGCCTTTGAAAACCTTTCTGCTGCTCCATTCCAACTGTCAACTGATCTTGAGTTCTGTTTACATTAAGACAATAACACTGTTTCCTAAATAAATAAGTCAGGGGCACCCGTGGGCCTTAATGAAACCCCATAAATGGGTTGGGTGCTGAGGGGTGGAGGAGGGGAGTTTTTGTGCAGTGCAGAAACAATGGCTAGTTCATCTCACCATGTATCCGGGGCCTGTGTTTTTAAGACAGAAGGGGGCCTTTGTGTTAATTGCACTGATAAAACTCTCCTGATAGAGCATCCCCTGGAACGCTGGGACAAAAGATGTGACATTTCGCCCCGTGTGAATGCCACCCTGCCAAACAGACGTTTTCTAAAGCAGAGACGTATTGGTCACACACACAGCTCCCACACACCCCCTCCCGCCCAGAAGATCAGCTAACCTCTCCTGGTGTGCAGAGAAAATAAATAAAAACTGTAAGACTAAACCATCTGCCTCTGGAGGGGTCTGGCTTTTTTCCTGGTTGCTCTGGAGCTTCCAGAAATCCATTTCGGTTTCTGACCCGTCCAAGTGGTCCTCAGGCACAACAGAAGAGAGGCTGGCACTTACAGTAGAGGAAGTTGGGCTGACGGAGAGTTGGGGTGTTCGTGGGTTTCCCTGGGAAGCAGGAATTCCAGCCTGTTACGGGAAATTACGTTTCTGAGCAAAAGACACATTCTAGGTGAGGACTAAAGGCTGAAGATGGGGAACCAGCAGGGCTCACTGCATGTAGATTTTAAAAATATATTTTAAATATGACACAAATGAAGTAAGTACGAAACAGAAACAATCACAGACAGAGAACAGACTTGTGGTTGCCAAGGAGAGGGGCGTGGGGGAGGGATGCAGTGGGAGTTTGGGATGAGCAGATGCAAACTGTTATATAGAGAATGGATAAACAACAAGGTCCTACTGTACAGCACAGGGAACTATATTCAATATCCTGTGATAAACCACAATGGAACAGAATATGCAAAAGAATGTATGTATACGTATAACTGAATCGCTTTTCTGTACAGTAGAAATTAACACAACATTGTAAATCAACTATACTTTAATAAAATAAATTTTAAAATATATATTTTATAAATACCATAATAGCATGATACAAAGTCTCTGAAACAGACTTCCCCATAGAAGTATTTTCAATGATAAGGATTCCTTATTTGTTTTGTTCCATAGAAACATATTTTAATATGGATTTAATCATAACAGTCATATAATTTGGTCATTTGCTTTGGGGGGTTAGCATCCTTTCACGTGCATTTTCTCCAAGTCACCACCTAATCTTTATAACCACCATTTTCTGTAGATGGACAGTCTTTCAAGCGGATATATGACGATTCACATGTCGCTTTCCTTATTCTTGGTGATTTAGAATGCTCATGATTTTTCACTCTTATAAATAATAGTACAATGAATATCTTCATACCATAAATTCTTTCTTTTGGGGAAGAAATATTAATTGAGATAAATCCCCAGGCTAGGAATACTTAAGGCTTTTTAGCACGTAATATCATATTGTTTCCCAGAAGGATTTTCAAATAAGGCGATTTATTTTTCAGGCTGTAATGGCTACCTCCTTTTTGTAGTGTATTCTCTTTACTTTTGCACCCCTCTTGCCCCTGTTATTTTCCCAGGACGACCCCTCCACCATCATGGGCTCCCTCAAATACCTTCACATAAATATCTATTCCACCATCTTATAAGGATGGTTCTGGGATGTGCCCCTTAGAGCCTCTTTAGATGAGTACCTCAAATGCAACTTATTTTTATCATTTTAGAGCAGAATGTTTCAACCTGTAACACATAAATTCCTAATTGCTATGGTCTAGACATGTGTAAGATATACATAGTTTCAGACTAATTTGTAATTTATGTGCATTTCCTCATCCTCTAATAACTTGAAGGTATTAATGGGGTAGATATCTTTTGAGAAGCCTGCCAAGCCCAATAGTCAGATGCCCTCAATCTGTAAGTTATTGCCCTGCTGGACCATGTGACTGCTGCCCCCATCCTGCCTACCTTACTTCTGATGGGACCATGTATGGATGCTTGGAATAGACTGAGCCATGTGCTACTATAGGACAGAGAAGTGACTATGGGTGAGGGTGGGAAGGAGAGGGGGGGGGGAGAGAGAGAGAGAGAGAGAGAGAGAGAGAGAGAGAGAGAGAGAGAGCTACAGAAAACAACAGAGTTGGGAGATGGACAAAAATTGTTCCCTGGGTTCCTAATGCTTTTCCAGTTCTTAGCTCCAGTCTTTTCTTAGGTCTGACTACATATTCTTGGCTTTGCATTTGGAAAGATACCCCAAATAAGAATTCTGCTAATAAGTCTCCCTCCCCCTTTCTTTCTCTCCTTCCTCCTCTTTTTAATTTTTTATTCTTGTATATGCTAACTTGGTTACTAATACAGTCTACAACAATAGAGTTGGAAACAGATATCCCTTGATGCTGTGCACATCTGTGTAGCTTAATAATAAAAAATGAATCTGGACACTGACAAAAGTTTTAGCTCTTCTCTTTTACCGACATGTAGGGCTGCTGGTTTGAAATATGACATAATTCCATTTATGATTCTGAACCTATGGAATCTTTGAGAAAAACATTTTTCCCCTTTAAACTATTGACACTGTAAAAACTAGCTCCTCACAATGCTGGACAGTTCGGATGATCAAAATGCTCAAAATGCTGGACAGTTTGGATAATCTTACACAATGAATCTGATTCAAGGCTTTGGGTGACCATATACACAGATGGATACAAAGGGAAGAATGGATATGAAAGTTCCTGCAGCCCTAGCTGAGTCAGTATTGTCAATTTTGCAGGCAGAGAGTAAAGTATTCAAAGGGAAAATGGCTCTCTGGTCTTCTTTGATAAAATTAAAAGAATGAACTCAAGAAAACCTCAAAGGCCTCCTACTTCTCACCTATGTCTTGAGATTTTTCCCTCCAAAGACAGAGGATGAATCCTGCAGAAGTGATAAAAATTAGAACCTTATGTCTAAAGCTGACGGTCTCCAAAGGATGTCTAGAAAACCTGGCTGGATATCTTGGGCTATTACGGATCTTATATTTTTCCTTTCTTGCTTTTATCTATCATCTATCTATCTATCTATCTATCTATCTATCTATCTATCTATCTATCTATCTATCTATCTATCTCCCTATCTCTATCTATCTATCATTTACCTATCCACCTACCTACCAATCTATATATAAATTATGGAATAAAAAGGGAAACATTGGGGGGTTAGAGGAAGATATCCTCCTTACCATCCAAGGAAGCCTTTCATACTGAGAAACAAAGGACATAAGCCTCACTAATTGGGATAAATTGTAAATTGTGCCCTCTCTCTACCTGTTGGCAGGTGCTGTCGTTCTAAAGGATCTAACTGACCCTGCAAAAACATCCTTTCTCCTGGTCTGAAATGTCTCTCTCCCTTTAGATCTTTGGAAATTCTGGTAACCTGGAGAAGCACTGACATTTCAGAAACTCCAGACAGATCTGTCCCTGCCAGTGGAGTGATTGGGTGTGTGTGTGTTTAAATTATAAACAATTGCCTAGCCTTTCATGACAATGATTGTACAATAAGAGCAATGGGCATAACTATCAAATCATTTTAAACTGGCCTCTCAGTATTTTCCCATTTGCTGACTGGATGGAGTTTATCAGTGGATTGACATATTTCCTAGCATATGTGACCTCGGGCAGTCACTCTCCATTTTATTTTCTGCCAGTTCAATTCATTTAATTAAAGTGTGCCGAGTGCCCAGAAAATGCCTGGAACAGTGCTGGCCATGATGATGGCCACTTAGAGCAGATCTGTGGCTGCTCCAGGGACCCTCTGCTCTGATGTGGTCATAAGGCATCTTGCCCAGCCAGTAGGAGCCAGGGAACCGGTGGGTCAGCAGACAAGTACACAGTGCCCAGCCTCCAGCAACGTGCAGTCCACTCAGTGTGAGGGCTATGCCTCAGCTCCCTAAGCAACGCAACTCCCGTGGAAGTGGCAAAAGATGAACAAGGACTGGCCACAGGCAGAACAGGTCTGGCTGGAGTGGGCATCCAGATCATCACGAAAAAGGGGTTTGACTGTGTCTGGAAAGACAGGCAGGGCTGGAGGAATGGACAAGTGGGTGCTGCGGGGAAGGGGAGTGGGGAGACGTGGTGTAAATGTACCGAGGACACCTGGGCTGGATACTGGGAGGTTGAAGACACAAGGGGTTGACTCTGGACAGAGATTGAAGAACACTGAATACACCAAGGAGCCTGAACTTGATCCTAAAGTCAATGATGCCAACTTCCGAGTTCACAGACTTCCTTAGGCCCTTTTTGAACCCATTCCTAGAAGTTTTAAACTTGGGCATTATCTTGTCTTTTCTCTTTCTTCAGATAACGATCTCCCTCCATCCCCATCAGACACCCAAATGTGTAGTCCAAAAACCATAAGCTTGAGCTGTGGGTTAAAAGCCCAGGTAAGGAAGGGCCCTGGAACTTGGTGTAGAGTAGGGTGGAACCAGTGTTTGCCTGTGGACTTAAGCTGGTTTCCCAGAAAAGCTCCCTCACAGAGAGGGGTTTGTAGAATACATGTGTGTGCAGGGTGTTTGTGTGTGTGTGTGTGTGTGTGGTGTGTGGAAGCAGATTTCTAAGAATATCTGGCAGGCTAGTGGTAAGTTTGCCAAGGGAATTTGTGCTGTCTTTCTTGGAGGCCGGGATGTTGAAACACAATGACAACTCTTTTCCAACCAATTTAAGAAGAGTTTTCCAGGAGAACATATACATATACACATAGAAAGATACACATATACACAATATATCCAAGAAAAAAAAGATCTAGTTCTTTTCTGATCTTCACGAATGTATTTATTTTGGGTTTTAGGATAGGTTCTTCATCCTCTTTCAGGAAGAAAAATCTGTTAAGGATTTTTCTTCTTAAATAATAGGTCAAGTCTGCAGAACTCTCTTTCTTTCCCTTGGATTGCTTCTCTCTTCACCCAATATGTTTTTGACCTAGATAGCATCTGCCTGCTCTTCAGGGGTCGTGTGCTGTGTTGTGAAAAGGAGATGGGCTGGGAGAGGTTGGAGTGAACAAATCACACCAATCTGGGTAAAATATTGTTTTCCTTATTTAGCCCTCTTATGGGAAAATAATGTTATGAATGGAGCCCCGCAAGGTGTGCTTTCCAAATCCACCAGCTCTGGAGAGATGCATCATGGCTGTAAATGCAACAGCTCAGGCAGCAAGTTCCATAATAGTTTACTTTTTGTCTCCAGACCAAAGGTCCATGGTGATTCTACCTGAAGGACTAGAGGTGTGTGCAGGATGTTCCAAGTTGTGACACTTGGGGGTGGTCAGGGGCGGAGGGTGCGGGGAGCCGTGTGAAGACCGGAGTCAGACTGCAGAGGGCAGTGTGAGACTGCAGCGCTGGGAACCTAGTGGCCTGGCCAGAGCTGCTCTTAATAGAGGCCACCTGTATTGTTTCAAGATAAATTATGTTAGATGGGGAAACTGGTCTATTGGATTTACAGTAAATGTATGCTAGTTAGCTTCACCCCGAAGAAAGTCTTTCTAAGATTTTCCCCTCTTCCCCAGTTCAAGACATCAAGTATTATGCCTGGCTGAGTGGCAAACACGAACCCTCTTCTCTTCAGGGGTGTGAGTGTCTCATGTAAATCCCCGTGATGATGATCGAGAGCATATTTAGTGCCTTAAGACCCATTGAAACTGAACTGCACTGGGTCCTAAGGCAGCACTGTGTGTGGAGAGACACTTCTTTAAAAATCATAATAACCCAGGCACCTTCTAAATCTTTTCTGGAGCAGTAAGAACTGTAGTGAGTCTGCTGCAGGAGGCTTTTGTTCCATAGCTGGTTCTGGGTGCTCGGGACTCCCTGTGATGGGCTTCAGTGAGGGGAGGGGGTTGGTGGGGAGGAGAGAATGGCTGGTCTGGAGGCCAAGTGTAGGCTTTAGAGTCAGACAGATGTGGGTTCACACCTGGCTCTCTAATTTCCTCAACTGTAAAGTTGGGACAATCATGGCAGCAATTTCCTAGAGTTGCTGTATCGTGAGATGCTTAGCACAGTGACCATAGTAAAGAATTTCCAGAACATGGTATCATTACTGACATTCATTTAAGAAATATTTATTGAGCACCTACTAGGGGATTTGACAGCTAGCAATGTAGACATGATCCTTACCCTCAGGTCTAGTGAGAAAGACAGACAATGAATCCTTATTATGTCAAGGCAGTGCATGGGGTATGGGGAAAGGAAGTGGAGCAAAGTGATAAAGACCGTGGATGCAGGTGCCAAAGTGCCTGGGTTTGAATCCAGCTCTGTTACTTCTAGCTGTATGGCCCTTGGAAAGCCTCATACCCTACTAGTACTGACCTCATAGGGCCTTGCAAGAATTCAATGAGTTAATACTTATACAGTATTAGAATGATTTCTGGCATATATTGTGTCAGCAATCTATAACTGTTGACTGAGTGTGATGAGCTTTAAAAGGGAGAAGATCAGATGCTGTGGAAATGTATTAAAGAAAGGAGCAAGTGAAGTTCCATAAAGGGGGGAGGAGAATGAATCCAAAATAAACTAGGGGGAAAAAGAATAATAGGTAGATTTACATGTATTCTTATGGAATAATCTCCAAGATTGATAATTAATGATGAAAAGCAATGGGGCAGACCAGAATGCACAGCATGTCCTCATTTATGTTAAAAAACCATCTATCTATCATCTCTCTCTCTCTCTCTCTCTCTCTCTATCTATCTATCATCATTTATCTATGTGTTTGCTCACAGACTATTTTAGGCAGGATGCACTAGGAGATTACTAATAGTGTTGCCTTGGGGGTTGGTCAGAGAAACTGTAATGGGAAGAAGACTTATTTTTGGACAGCTTAAAATTTATGAGTATTTATTATTTCTTGAGTTGAACAAAAGAACTAGAAAAATGACCAAGTAAGAAGATACAGATCTTTATAAATCTTTTCAGACTAAAAGACAAATAGTAAAACTAGAGTTAGGGTTAGGTTTCAGGTAATGGGGAGCCATGCTTCCAGGGCCTTCTGGGAGTGGAGGAACAGCCCTCTTCTGCATAGGAATCTTATATCTAATCAGCAGTCCATGGATTATTCCTAAGGCACAGCTTCTCCTCTTATCCTCACATGTTTCTCAGGCTACCCTTTGACTTCCTGGACTCTTTTCTCTTCTCATGCTGTTCCACACCACTCACTTTAACCTGATTTTGCTGTCTCTGTTCCTTTGGGGACCAAAACAGAAAGAGATAGTACACAATGAGAAGAGACCTTTGGAACCCAAACTACTTTAGGCAGGAAGCAGGCTAAGAATAGCACTCAGGTTCAAACACAGGCTTTTTCTTATAGAAGAAAAGGTGACCCAGAGGGCAGAATCAAGAACCCATGGGTGGAACCAAGATCTGTAAAGAATTATTCCCCAGGAACAGCCTTTATCAAGGAACTGGTGACTTGTGCCATGCTGGATTTCAGAACTGCTGTGGACCAGTGATGGCTATGTGCCTTGCATTCCCATGGTTTTTGAACAGGAGTGTCTATTTGGTCATCCTAGCCAGGTTTCACTATTGCATGTAGGGTGTATAGTATGTTGGGTGTGTTAGAGGCAGAAAATTTGCCACTTTAGCTCACAGGTCTTCCAAGCAACAGGAACCGTACTTGACAATGATACTTGAGAAGCCTCATTCATACCTGGGACTGGTCTAGTGAACTAGATACTGGGCCTGAGCCTAAGTCTGATATTGTAATGGGATGAGACTGGCTCTTGCATGTCAAAGGAATGTAAATCATCTATAGCCAGAGGGTAGAGTGTGGAAGCTAAAACCAAATGACTGGAAATTCTTTGACACTGTTCCCATTGAGAGGTGGGTCTCTGTCTCTTTCTCAGTGGTGTGCTGGAGCTGGCTCACACCAGCTTGTGAAAACCAATTGTGTTCCTCTTGTCCCTGCAACCTGTTCAGTGATGTCCTGTTGGTCGCTTGAAATCAGCCATGGTGGCAAATGCTGAAAAACAGGACTTTTCTTTTTCCTGGAGAGCTTGTTGTTAAACACTCACAGGCATATCACTGCTTGTATTGAAAATTTCCAAGATGCTGGTAGGGGCAGGGGTGAGTAGTTCATATAGAGTTTGATTGGCTCCAGGCCTCCCTTCTGACCCACACTCACTATCCATTTTATTTTGACAGGTTTGGAAGGAAAAGTAGTAGGCATTACCTAAATGGGTTAAGTCATTCACCTGGGGGAGGTGACAATTCTCTAAATGACACACCCACAACTATTACTTTATGTGGTGGGTTAACTCAGCAATTCTCAGAGTGTGGTCCAGGGACTCTTGGGGGTCCCCAAGGTCAAAACTATTACTTTCATTATAATACTGAGATGTTATCTTCCTTTTCCACTCTTAGTTTCTCATGAATATGTAGTGGAGTTTTCCATTGTACATTTGGAAGATCTGCATAACTCAATAAACCAATATTTTCCAAATGGCCAAGGCATGATGTTATAAAATTATGTGTGGGGAAAAGTTCCATTCAAAGTACAAGATACACTAATGAACTTTAATATAACAGAATCTGAAAAGTTTGTTAATATGTCTTCCCATCTCTCCTTGGCACTTGTTGAGTTTTAGTGCAATATTAAATCAGCACTGTTGAATTTTGATGTAATGTCAAAGAAGAGTATCTATAATTATCTGAAAAGACTATTTTATTACATACTCCTTTCCCTCTCCTTACACATTTCTATGTGAGATCAGATTTTCTTCATATAGTTCAAGCAAGACAACAGATCTCAACAGGCTGAATGTGGAAGCAGATGGGGGAATCCAGCTATCTTCTGTAAAGCTAGACAAAAAGATTGAAAAAAATCTAAACACCACCACTCTGCTCATTAATTTATTTTGTTTTGGTAAATATAGTTATTTTTATGACAATGCTCTTTATGCTTACACATAATGTGTTTATTGTTATTTTCAAACCAGTTAATAAGTACTTAAAATATTTATTTTAAACTTCTAATATGATCAATACGATAAACATAACCCATAGAAATAGAAGTTGTTTGAGGATGTCAGTTGTTGCTGAGAGTGTAAAATGGTACTGGGACTAAGGGGAACCTCTGGATTACTCCAGCATCACTGTTTGCCCAGGCGCCATTGGTTGGTGGTGCGGGGAGGCGGGGGAAGGGCATAAACACCTTTCCTGGATGCGTGGGGGGGGCGGGGTGACATTGAGCAGTACTGTAAAGAGGGTGACAGGGCTCTGAAGACTAACCTCAACTAAGTTTTCAGGAATGAGAGACTGCGTTCTAGGGAAGCTAAGGGACTTTACCAGAGATGCCTAATACCTGGTCCAGAGGAGGGTAACCTAGGAGTTCCCACATTCAGCACTCACTGCGGTGACTCTGTTCTCTCAGGACGCACTGTCTGGTGCTTGGCAGGTGACTTTTGGTTGTGCTGCTGGCGGTGATTCTGGGGGTATCCTGTCTTCAGTGGGGGACCCCTGCCTGTCAACTGGCTTTGCATCAAACACAGGCCACTGTAGTACATAGTGTCAGCTATAATACTGCAGTATCAGTTGTGATGCTTTATGGATCCTCAAATACCCAGTGATTTAGTCACAGATTTAGTAAATCCTCTGCTCTCAATACTATGTTTTGTGAGGACCTCAGCGATTCCTACCCACATGCTCAGTGTTAATAGGGGCAGACTGGGAAGTTCAGCAGTTTAATGGCTGTTTACAAACATTACTGCTATTACTGCTACTATTACTATTACTACTCTGACTTCACGTTTGTTGAGTACATCATGTTTGCCAAATCCTATTCGTGGGCCCACCTCACACAAGGCACCAGAGGTCACCAAGGGGCTGGAGAAGAGCTCGCTGCCCCCGTAGCTGATTAGAGTCTAAGCTGAGTGGGGTGAGGGTGGGACAGAATGGGAAAGTACTTGGCAGTGACTGGAGAGCTGTGCAGAGGTGCTTACCTTTCTCTGCTTGGTCTTATTCGATTTAAAAACAAAGCAAAACTAAGCCCAGCCTGAAGCAAGGGTTTTCAGCATGGGGATATCTGGTTTGAAAAGCCTTGTAGTTTAAAGGCCAACATGAAACATTCTTCTCTTCTATGTGGAGAAAAGTAGAGGACAGCCCAGAGAATTTCCCTGTCTCTCTGTTTCATTTCAATAAGGGGAGGGGGCAGGGAAGGAGAGCCTTGGCCACATAGCAGCAGAACATCTTCCTGGTGACATGCCCTTCTGAAAAATCACAGCTATTTTGTTTCTTTAATTTCATTGGAACTTGGGGCACTCATTGCTTACTTGTTATGTGAAAGCTACAAAAAGGTCTGCGTGACCCAAAGTGTTTCCCTGCGGGCCTTTTGGAGTCCCTGCCACTCCCATTAGCGAGACTCCTTGGGGATCTTTGGGAGCTGTGTTCATGTTAACTGACTGGACGTGTTCTCACGCTCATTTGCACAACTTAGTCTCACGACTGGGTCCCTGTTCAGCATGTTGCCTGGGGCCGGCACCCACTGCTCTCCAGCTGTCCTGAGTCCCTCCACGGTCGCTTGCCAGCTGATACTTAACTGTGCTTGACCTTCATTCTCATGTTAAGACTTATCTGTCCTACATCCCAATTCCCCTGACCACTGTCTTGGCCTCTAGGTTAGTCATGGCTAACCAATGGCTATTCATTAGATCTGGGGCTTTTTAACTGTGTTCTCAAGAGCCCAGGACGCCACCCAGAAAGTACCTTTGGGGCCAGCATAGAGGCCAACAAGGAACCAGGATGGGTGTCCCCAGACCTGCAATTCGGTTATACCCATGCAGCACCATTTGTGTATTTTATATATGGTTACCTCCTTGTAAGAGTCCCTTTAAAGGGTCTTGCTTGAAAAAAAAAAAAAATTGGGGGAGCACTTCCTGAGGCTAAAAACTTGTGCAAATGAGCCTATTTGTTTACCTTCTAATAACCTAGAGGACAGGAATGGAACAGGTAAGCAGGTTTTACCTGCTTCTCATCTTGCCCACAGCTTGCCCTTCTTGGAGCTTGTCTGTTCCTGTCACTCAGGGGGAACACAGTCAAATAGGGTTTCATACAAGTAAAGGCCTTGGTGGCTGAGACACATTTCTTCATCTTGGCCCTTTATTTTCTTATAATTTTTTAAAATTGTGAAGTAGACACAAATGAAAAGGTACAAAAATATAAAATTGCATTGTTCAAAAATGGATCAGAAAGTGAGTCCTCATGTAACCACTACTCAGGTCAAGAGCTAGAACTTAGCCTGTACTCCTGAGTTCCCTCTCCTCCCCCAATGCTTCTACCCATCACCACTCCCAAATTAACCACTATCCTAAGCTTTACGGTAATCACTTCCTGGCTTTTCACCTCAGCAGGCATCCCTAACCACTACAGTTTGGTCTTGCCTGGTTTTGAAATTTATATTAATAGAATAATAAAATCTGACTTCTTTTGCTAAATGTCATCATCTTCCTTTATCCCTCATCCCATGCCCCCCCCAGAAATACATTCTGTAAATCTTACGAAGGATTGCAATAACATTTCTACATTATAAGACTGAATAGTGAGAAAAAGTAGTTGAATAACAGTGACTCTTAACAAATGTCTCCAGCTTGGAGGCGATTACAGTGGGCGGGTATTAAAGACAATGCAGAGTCACTGTCATTAGTATTTATGGAAGGATGTTCATGGAAGGATTTTTATTTTAACTTCACAAATGCTTACAATTCTTGAGAAGCAGGTATATGGCAAACAGAAGTGTCTGCTGCTTCTTCATCTTTCTTTTTTCCTTCTTCTAAAATCTCCTTGGCAAGGACCAAAAGGGACATATATTATTCTAGGGTGTCCCAGCAAGACAGGGGCAACTGGGGCTGTAAGCAGCTCCCCCTGACTTGGGTCTGGCCTTCTGCCCCCTTGGCCCCCACCTCTTTCTGGTGGCGAATGTTGAGAGACGGTGATGGATGGTTAGTCACAAATAGTTTCCAATTTACCAAAGTGCACACAGCTTTCTCTGAACCTCTTTGAAATGCTTTTAAAGCAACATTGAGAATGGAATTCAACAACAATTCTCCACAGCTGCAGTCAGAATACAATGACCCCAGGAGCAGCTGGGGGCAGTTGTTTTCATATTTTGTACTTGCTGTTTTCTTAAAAGCCCTTTCAGAAGGTTCTGGAAGGTCCTGTGGCATCCATATTCTCAGGGACTGAGTCTGAGGCAGACCCTTGGATTCCAGGTCCTCATCCGAAATTTCACCAGCAACGTATTCTCCCAGAACACCCTTACTATGTCCTCCCAACCTCCCACGCCAAAAAGCCATATTCTGGAGCATTTGCCTGGTGGCAGCTCCGTTTAGCAAAGGGAACCCTCACAGAGAAGTCAGGATCCCTGGGTTCTGGCCTCAGCTGAAGCTTTACTCAATACTGTGAACTTGTCTCAACCTCTTCTCTCTTTGGCCTTAGTTCCCACATCTGTAAAGTAAGGAGGTTGGACAGAAGACCTTAGAATCCCCTTTCTGTAGGAAGTTGGCAGTGATGTTTCAAGGTAAGGACTTGATTACAGCAGGAGGTAGAGATACTTGCTTTGGCAGGGTTGTTTTTTTTTTTATTTTTTTATTTTTATTTTTTTATTTTTTTTTATTTTTTTTTTATTTTTTTTATTTTTTTATTTTTTATTTTTTTTTTAGGCAGGGTTGTTTTTTATGTAGAGACAGAAGAGTCAACAGAATAAGTAGCTTCTCTGACGGCAAGCTTTAATAGATGGTGAAGACTCTGTTATAAGACAAAGCAAAACATAACACACCTTTCCAATAAAAAATCTCTCCCATGTGACGCAAGAGGGAAGAGATATGGGAACATATGTATATGTATAACTGATTCACTTTGTTGTAAAGGAAAAACTAACACTATTGTAAAACAGTTATACTCCAATAAAGATGTTAAAAAAAAAATCTCTCCCACAATAAATAAACAGTACTCTCTTCTCCAGCTACCCATCATGGTGCCTGAAATGTCACCAAGAGATCCCTCCTTTGCTTTTTGCAGATTTTGTGATTCTAGAATCTATTATAAAAAAGATGTAAGTGTTCCTAAAAGGAGAGATAGATAATGCTGTTATCAGTGGGATTAGTGGCTTGGAAAGGGACTGAGTTATCAGTGCTGTCCACAGCTGCTTGCTTGTGATGCAGCTCAAGGCAGTTCCCAACTTGAAGGACTATATTCTATACCAGCTCTTCTCAAATTTTAATCAGCCTATGAATCAATCACCTAGGGGGATCTCCTTAAAATACATATTTTGATTCAGTAGGTCTCTATGGGACCTGAGAATCTGCATTTCTAATTAGCTCCCTGGTGACACTGATACTGCTGGTCCCCAGAGCACATCCAGAGTAACAAGAGTCTATAGCACATGATCCTTTCTCCTGCACAGAGCTAACTGGACAGCAGGGGTTGGGCATTTGACTCCAAGCCAGCCAATCTGTGAGCTGACCTCTGATCAAAAGGGCATGATGAGCCAATCACAAATTTAAACAGAAGAGATAGGCAGTGGTTTCAGGAATAGAAGTAGAAAAATCTCAAGGATCACAGAGATACACAGAGAGGGCCTGACTCCTTTAAATGACAACATGAGAAAAGGATTCTACGAAGATGGTCTTTTAAGGGCATGAGCTGTCAGACTGGATCTTGAACACTGAGTGATCTCTGGTTCCTGTCTCTACCAGGCATGCTGGATTCTACTTCCTATTCATCCCATCAGGCCTGGCTGCTGAACTTCTTTTTCAAGGTTCCTTCAAGGATTCAGTTTTTGAATCCTGAAACTCCGGGTTGAAAAGAAAAGTCTGGAGTTTGGGTGGGGATGTACACCTGGCTAGGGTCTCATAGTGGGCACCTTGGATGGCTGCTTAGATCACTTGAAAGCCTTGGACAGCTGAAGACAAAAGTTTGTGGGGTGAGAGGCAGGGCAGAAATAGTGGAGGATAAAGAAGAGTCAGGTGTCACAGTTTGTCCAGGGTTGCTCGCAAATTTTGTCAGTGTTGTCAATCTATTTGTAGGAATTTGGATTGTCGGCTCACCTATAATTTTCTAGAACTTTTTTTTTTCCTTCCCTCCATTCTCCTGGCCACTGAGAGAGCAGGTACATTCCCTGACATGACTCCATTCCCTTGCCTCAGTTGATTGGTCCAGCAGTGCAGAGCTGACCCCAAACTGACCACTGTGCTCCTTTCCCAGGCATTTGGAATTGAGCTTGAGAGTCAGTTTGATTCTTTGTCAGTACCAGGATCTGTATTATGTGAAACACAAGGCTCGTTGACAGTTTTCTGCTACATGCTTTGGCAAATAGGAAGACCTGCTCTACAATATGGCAGAGGAAGATGAAGCAGATACACTGAAAAAAAATGAAACAGGTGCACAGAAAGAAAGAAAACTGGTTCACTACATGATTCTTGTTCTTGTTCTAAATGATGTCTGAGACTAAATTGCATTGATCCTTGTATTCCCTCAGATATTTCAATATCTTTTCAACAAATTGCTGTTTGTGTTTAAGCCATTAAAAAATGGGCATTTGTCACTTGCAGCTGAGAAAGTCTTAATTAAAACAGTCTTCTAGAGAAGTCTCCTGGGACTGAGGCATACACCCCTGGTTCAGCTGCAATGGTGGTGGAAGGTGGTCATAGGTATCAATAAGGTGCCATAGAGAGAGCTGCTCCTCTCTTGTTTATCAACAGTCTCACCACTGCTGGCTTAAACATTGTTCACCAGAGACTTCATCCATCCTACCATCCAACCATCCATCTATCCAACCATCCAACCATCCATCCATCGTTCCATTTATCCATCTATCCATGCATCCACACATCCAATCATCCATACACCCATCCATCCATCCATGCATGCATCTAGATATTTATCTAGACTTTATCAATCTAAAAATATTTCCTGAGCCAGACTATGCTTGTGGCTAATCTGTGACCTTTGGCTATTCATTGATGGTGTTTGTGCCCATATTTAACATATGCTATTATTAATACTAAGTCCTGAAACCAGAGTAACACAGAACAGGCCTATTTTTTCACAGCTTGATACCTTTTCCCAACATTTCCCACTATTTTGTGCAAAAATCTGTCAATAGTATTTATAACTCCTTCTTGGGACATGTCTTATATCCAATATCCCAAACACATTTAGGTGCTCAATTTAGGCATTTTTATTCAAGATAGTGAAGGGTGGGTCAGAGTCTCTGTCCACAGACAAAATTGCAGACACCCATTCCTGATGTTATGTTTGGAATCCATTGGCTTTTTGCTGCAAGGTTCTTTATTTCTTTTTTGTCTTTGAAGGCTTAGGTGAAGGTTGAGAAGATAATGTATGTCAGCACGGTTTTCAGCCATCCTAATCCCTGTCATGACCATAGATCTTTTCCAAGTGTCCTTGGGTGCCCAGATTCACTCACTTCCATTTTCCTTCTGCTGAGAATCCATGAGGGAAAAAGTTTCATATCTGAATTTAAACCTCATCCCTAAGCCAGAGTTTCTCCCCAAAATAAACCTTCTCAGGAGTCCCTGCCAAGAGACCTGGGTTAGTGAGAGGAAAGCAGAAGAGGAGAGTTGCACTTTATGTTAACTAGTTGTAAATTATCTCAGAATTCCAAGACACCCACAGCACTGAAAGGCTTTAAACTTCTCTCACCCTGAGATCCGGAGGCAGTTTACTTGAAATGTAAACATTCAAGCTTCTGGGAGACTAAAAGGGAAATATGTGTGTTGGGAGGTGACCTAGGAAGAGCAGTGGTTTTCAGCCATGAGTCACTTGGGGAGCATTTAAGAAGCATTGATGCTGGGCCTTACCCCAGAGCAAAGGAACAAGAATCTTTGGAGGTGGAGCCCAGGCAAGGTGCATCTGAAACTCCCCAGATGTTTCTGAGGCATAGTCAAGGGTGAGAGCTCTTGGTCTAAGAGATAAATGAGAGCTGGCCATCTAAAATGAACAGATGGGAAGAGCCTCTGGTTGGGGATCCTTTCCCCAGAGATTTATAGTTTTGAAATTTCTCTTGGGTGGACAGGTAGCAAGGAGAACTGGTGCACATGATTACTGAGGTCACTGGCTTACCTTGTGCCCACAAGTTGAATAATTATGGTAATAAAGATAGACTTGAAAAATATTCCCACCAACGGCCTGGGTCAACCACAATCTTAGAATGTTCTGGTCTTAAAGAAGTCTGTTGCCCTGGGCTTCCCTGGTGGCGCAGTGGTTGAGAATCCGCCTGCCGATGCAGGGGACACGGGTTCGTGCCCCGGTCCGGGAAGATCCCACATGCCGCAGAGTGGCTGGGCCCGTGAGCCATGGCCGCTGAGCCTGCGCGTCCGGAGCCTGCGCTCCGCAATGGAAGAAGTCTGTTGCCCTGATGATACCACTTGGGAGAGGTGTTAAGGAGAAAACTATGGGGGAAATTGAAGATGCTCTCGCTAAGCCGAGGAGGCCATGTACAGAGACCAAACCCAAGCAGCCTTAGGGTTCCTTGTGATGCGTGCTTGAGGGAGGAACCCACCACAGCTGTGTGGGAAGGTGATCCCCTAGAGGTTCTTATCTCCTGCAGTCAGTGTTGGCCCAGGGATTGGATGAGTGATTGTGCCGGATTCTCCACTTGAGAATTCCATGATAAATATGAAAAAGGATATGTCATGGTTCAACAGTGCTTTCTAGGTTTATAGAGAGAAAACACCAGTTTTCATACTCTTTTTTTCCTTCCTACCTTCATTGAGATGTAATTGACACATAATATTGTAAGTTTAAGTTGTACAGCATGATGATTTGGTACCTTGTGGAAAATTTACCACAATAAGGTTAGTTAATGCATCCTTCTCATTTCCTTTATCCATTCATCCATTGATGGGCACTTAGGTTGCTTCCATGCCTTGGCTATTCCAAATAATGCTTCAATAAGCAGTTGAGTACAGTTATCTCTTCGAGATAGTGATTTCATTTCCTTTATATAGCTAGAAGTGGAATTGCTGGATCAAATGGTAGCTCTATTTTTAATATTTTGAGGAACATTTCCTTAGTGGCTGCACCAATTTACATTTCCACCAACGGTACACCAGGGTTCCCTTCTCTCCACATCCTCACCAGCATTTACTATCTTTTGTCTTTTTGATAATAACCATTCTAATAGGTGTGCGGTGATATTGTGGTTTTGATTTGTGCTTTCCTGATGATTAGTGATATTGAGCACCTTTTTATATACTTGTTGGCTACTTGTATGTCTTCTTCACAGAAATGTCTATTCAAGTCTTCTGCCCATTTTTAAATCAGATTTTTTTTTTGCCATTGCATTGTATGAATTACTGATATATTTTGGATATTAACCCCTTATGAGATAGATGGTTTGCAAATATTTTCTCCCATTCTGTAGGTTGCCTTTCCATTTTGTTGATTGTTTATTTTTTTTAGCAGAATCTTTTCAGTTTGAGGTCATCCCACTTGCTGATTTTTGCTTTTGTTGTTGTGCTTTTGGTTTCATATCCAAAAAATCATTGCCAAGACCAATGTAAAAGTGTTTTTTCCCTGGTTCCCCGCCCCTGCCAGGGTTTTTAAGTTTTCTGATCTTATATTAAAAGTCCTTAATCCACTTTGATTTAATTTTTCTGAATGATGTAAGGTAGAGGTCCAATTTCATTCTTTTGCATGAAATACATTGTGTTGGGAAAACTTTTTCAGTTTTTCCAACACAATGTATTGAAGAAACTATCATTTCCCCATTGAGTGTAATTGGTCTCCCTTTTCAAACTGACCGTATATGCAAGGGTTTATTTCTGGGCTCTCAGTTCTGTTCTACTGATCTATGTGTCTGTTTTTTATGCCACTACCATTCTGTATTTTTAATTATAGCCTTGCAATATAATTTGAAATCAGGAAGTGTGAGGCCTCCAGCTTTGTTCCTTCTCAAGATTGTTTTGGTTATTTGAGGTCTTTTGTGGTTCCATATGAATTTTTAAAAATCTTTCTTTCTTTTTTTTTTAACATCTTTATTAGAGTATAATTGCTTTACAATGGTGTGTCAGTTTCTACTTTATAACAAAGTGAATCAGTTATACATATACATATGTCCCCATATCTCTTCCCTCTTGCATCTCCCTCCACTCCACCCTCCCTATTCCACCCCTCTAGGTGGTCACAAAGCACCATATGAATTTTAAGATTGTTTTTTCCTATTTCTGTGAAAAATGCCATTGGAATTTTGATAGGGATTACATTGAATATACAGATGGCTTTGAGTGGTATGAACATTTTAACAATATTAACTCTTTTGATCCATGAACATGAGATGTCTTTCCATATATTTGTGTCTTCTTCAGTTACTTTTATCAATGTCTTATAATTTTCACTGTATAGATCTTTCATTTCCTTGGTTAAATTCATTCCTATGTATTTTATTGTTTTTATACTATTGTAGATGGGATTATTTTCTTTATTTCATTTTTAGATAGTTCATATTTTGTTGATATATAGTTATTCTGTACCCAGTTTGTTGAGTTTTTATCATAAAAGTGCATTGAATTTTGTCAAATGCTTTTTCTGCATCTATTGCAATGATTATATGATTTTTGTCTTGCATTCTATTACTATGGTTTGTGTATTAATTTGCATGTTGAACTATCCTCGAATTCTAGAGGTAAATCCATCTTGATCAATGGTGTACTATCCTTTAATATGCCACTGAATTTGGTCTGCTAGGATTTTGTTGGGAAGTTTTGCATCCATGTTCACAGGGATATCAGCCTATAGTTTTTTTTTTTTTCTTATAGTATTTTTTTATCTGGCTTGAATATCAGGGTAATGTTGGCCTCATAGAATGAGTTTAGTAGTATTCTCTTCTCTTCAGCTTTTTGAAGAATTAGAGAAGAATTGGCATGAATTCCTCTTTAAGTGTTTGGTAGAATTCACCAGTAAAGCCATCTGGTCTTGGGCTTTTCTTTGTTGAGAGGTTTTGAATGACTGGTTCAATCTGCTTACTTGTTATTGGTCTGTTCAGATACTTTTATTTCTTTGTGATTCAGACTTGCTAGGTTGTGTGTTTCTAGGAATTCATCTATTTATTCTAGATTGTCCAATTTGATGGCATATAATTGTTCACAGTTGTCTCATGATCCTTTGTATTTCTGTGATGTCAGTTGAAATGTCTCCTTTTTCATTTGTAATTTTATTTGAGTTTTTTCTTTCTTTTTTTCCTGGTAAGTCTAGCTAAAGTTTTGCCAATTTTGTTTATTGTTTCAAACAACTGACTCTTAGTTTTGTTGATCTTTTCTATTATTTCTCTGTTCTCTATTTCACTTATTTCTGCTCCAACCTTTGTTATCTCCTTCTTTCTGCTAACTATGGGCTTTGTTTTTCAAGTTCCATTAGGTGTAAGTTAGGTTATTTGAGATCTTTCTTTTTTTAAAAAAAGTAAGCATTTATTCTATAAAATTTCCTCTGCTTTTGCTAAATCCCATAAGTTTTGGTACGCTGTGTTTCTATTTTCATTTGTCTCAAGATTCTTTGATTTCCCTTTGACTTTATCTTTTACCTGTTGGTTGTTCAGGAGTGTGTCATTTAGTTTCCACATATTTGTGAATTTTCCAGGTTTCCTCCTGTTATTGATTTCTAGTTTCATGCCATTGTGGTCAGAAAAGATACTTGATATAATTTCAGTCTTCTTAAAATTTTTAAGATTTGTTCTGTGACCCAACATGTGATCAGTTTTGAAGAGTATTTCATACGCACTCAAGAAGAATATGTATCCTGCTGTTGTTCAATAGAATGTCTTGTATATGGCTGTGAGGCCCATTTGATATGAAGTGTCATTTAAGTCCAGTGTTTCCTTATTGATTTTTTTATGTGGATGATCTGTCCATTGTTGAATGTAGGGTATTGAAGTCCCTACTATTATTGTATTGTCTATTAATCCCTCCAGATCTGTAAGTATTTGCTTAATATATTTAGGTAGTCCAATATTGGGTGCATATATATATTTACAACTGTTCTATCCTCTTGACGAATTGACCTCTTTATCATTACATAATGATTTTCTTTATCTCTTGTTAAAATTTTTGACTTACAGTCTATTTTTTCTGATACAGATATAGTTATCCTTGCTCTCTTTTGTTTTCCACATGCATGGAATATCTTTTTCCATCCTTCACTTTGAGCCTATGTGTGTCCTTGAAGCTGAATCGAGTCTCTTGTAGGTAGCATAGTGCTCCGTCTTGTTTTTTACCCATTCAGTCAGTCTATACATTTTGATTAGAGAATTTCCATTTAAAGTAATTATTGATAGGTAAAGACCTACTCTTGCCTTTTGTTAATTATTTTCTGGCTGTTTTGTCCCTCTCTTACCGCCTTCCTTTGTGAATTTCCTAGTGGTATACTTTGATTTCCTTCTCTTTATCTTGTGTGTACCTACTATAGGTTTTTGGTTTGTGGCTACCTCTTAGGCTTACTTGAAACATCTTATTGATATAGCAGTCTATTTTAAGCCAATAACTACTTCAATTGTATACAAAATTCTACACTTCCCTCCCCATCCCCACATGGTTTGTTTTTGATGTTACAATTTACAGCTTTTTATATTGTGTATCCATTAACAAATTATTGTATTTATAGCTATTTAAAGATATTTTTGTCCTTTACTCTGTATACCAGAGTTCAGTGGTTAACACACTGCCATATTACAGTATTAAAATATTCTAAATCTGACTATATATTTACCTTTACCAATGTATTGTATATTTTCATGTTACTAATTAGCATCTTTTCATTTCATCTTGAAAAGCTCCTTTCAGCATTTCTTGTAAGGCAGGTCTTTTGGTAACAAACTCCCTTAGCTTTTGTTTGTTTGGAAAAGTCTTTATCCTTACTCCATTTGTGAAGGACAATTTTGTTGCGTAAAATATTGTTTGTTGGAAGTTTTTTTCCTTAGCTCTTTGAATGTATCATCCCAATCTCTCCTGGTCTGCAAGGTCTCTGCTGAGAAATCTGCTAGTTGCCTTATAGGCATTCCCTTGTATGGGAGAATTATTTTTTTTCTTGCTGCTTTTAAATTTCTCTCTTTATCTTTGGTTTTAGACAGTTTTAATATAATGTGTCTTGGAGAAGACAGTTTTGTATTGAAATTAGGGGGTGACCTATTATATTAGCTTCTTGAACTTGGATGTCTAAATCTCTCTCCCAAGTTTGGGAATTTCTCATCCATTAAGTCTGTAAATAAGGTCTTTTCTCCTTTCTTCCTTTCTTCTCCTTCTCATTCAAATAGACTTTCTTTATTCCTTTTCATTTTTTTTCTTTTTGATCTTCTGACTGGATAATTTTGATTGATCTGTCTTTGGGCTTACTAAGCTGAAGCTCTCTATTGAATTCTTCAGTTCAGTTATTGTATTCTTCACCTCCAAAATTTCTGTTTGGCTCTTTTCTATGTTTTCTATCTCTTTGTTGAATTTCTCATTTTGTTCTTGTATTGCTTTCTTGATTTTGTTAAATTCCTTATCTCTGATCTCTTATAGCTCTCTGAGCATCTTTAGACCAATTGTTTTGAATTCTTTGTTGGGCAATTCATGTATCTCCATTGCTTTGTGGTCAGGTATTGGAAGTTTACTGTGTTTCTTTGGTGGTATCGTGTTTCCCTGATTTTTTTGTGGTTTCTATAGCCTCATGTAGGTGGCTGTGCATATGCTGGCATTGTTATTTCCAGAAGGACCTTCACATGCAGGAGGGGGCACTCTGGAGCATGCTGTCACCCTGGGTATAGTGACATAGAGTGCGAAGTGCAGGAGAATGTGGCAACTCTGATTCCAGAGGGACATAATGTCTTTTTGGCTCAGGCCACTGGGATCCACAGCATCAACAACTGTGTGGTGCTTGGCTAGTGCTGCAGACAAGGGGGGGCGGGTCTTGAGTGGTGTCCTCAGCAGCATCTCCAGGTCCAGTGGCTAGGGTCCAAGGCAGGCAGTAGTGGTGGCCAGAACCAGCTGAGCGTGCACATTCAGCTGTGAGTTCTGGCTGCAGATGCTTATGTAGCAGTAGGGGCTGGTTGTAGATACTCACATAGTGATGGGAGCTAGGACTAGAAGCAAGGTCCTGGGGCATCTGCAGGCATACTTTCAGCTGTAGGGGTGCTGGCTCTGGATAGGTACTCTTGTGATTGCAGGGTCTTTCCATGTAGGCACACTTGGCAGTGGAGGCTAGTGCAGGAAGTCAGGCTGGGGGTAGGCAGGCACATTGCTGGAGTGGCTAGCTGCAGGTGAGCCTAGTGGTATAAGCCAGTGGCAAGAGACACAGCTGGATCCGGGCCCACAAGCAGCTGTGCGTGCCTTGGCTGTAGGTGTACATCCTTGTGGCTAAAGGATCTTGCCATAGGTATGCACATGGCAGTAGAGGCTGGCAATGAGAATCAGGCTGTTGGTGTGCAAGTGCACAGCTGGAAGGGCAGTCCCAAGTAAGCATGAGGTGGTAGGAGTCAGCTGTGGGCATCTAGCTCATGTCTCCATTTGTGCAACCACAAAGGCCTGGGCTGGCTGCTGGTGTGTGTCCCGGGCTCTGCTGGGGGTAGTGGTGGAAGAGAGCGGGGAGGGACTCAGGTGGCTGGCATCTGCAAATGGGAATACCCGTGGGGTGAAATCTGCAGGGGGTCTGCAACTGCTGTGCTGGCCATTGGTTTCTCAGTGGCAAAACCTGCTGTGGTCCTGTGCAGAAGAGGTCACTAGGAGTCCTAGTGACCCCCACAGCATGGCTGACACTGGTGGCCTTTGCTCTTCTTCCTTGTTCCTAGCTGTCTCTATTCGTCTCAGTTTTAGTGGTCTCTAGGTGGGATGAACCTGAAGTGGGTCCTTTGTGGGGTGCTCCAAAAGGTTGGGGAAGCTGGTCACTCATCCTTCTCTCCCTTTCTGGTGAGAGGAACTTTTGTAGCTGGAAATTCTCTCCTGGAGCCGATCACTGCCAGCCTGGGGGATGGGATGCTGCAGGCAAAATGAAGCTGTTCCTCCTGCTCTGTCAGTGTGATTATTCTTAGGTGTTTTGTTCTGCTGTGTTGCTGAATTTTCTTAAATGGACTCCTGAGCTCTTCCAGAGCTTTTTAATTCATGGATAGCTGTCTAATTGTTGATTTTTGTTGGGGGATAGAGGCTTGAGTCTCCCACTTCACCATCTTGGTGACAACATTCCCAGTTTTCATACTTTAAAAAAAAATTATTTTTATTTTTGGCTGCGTTGGGTCTTTATTGCTGCACGCGGGCTTTCTCTAGTTGCTGTGAGCGGGGGCTACTCGTCATTGCGGTGCGTGGGCTTCTCATTGCGGTGGCTTCTCTTGTTATGGAGCACAGGCTCTAGGCGTGTGGGCTTCAGTAGTCTCAGCACGCAGGCTCAGTAGTTGTGGTGCACGGGCCTAGTTGCTGTGCATCATGTGGAATCTTCCCGGACCAGGGATTGAACCCCTGTCCCCTGCATTGGCAGGTGGATTCTCAATCACTGCACCACCAGGGAAGTCCCAGTTTTCCTACTCATGATAGCACTTATTCTCATAACTCCTAGGGAGGGAGGCATAGAACAGTGCCAAAGGGAACAGGAAACCTCAGCTTCTGGTCTACTATTGGCCCTTCCTGTATGACCTTGGCTCAGTCATTTTACTGTATTGTGAATTGCAGTTACTGATGTGAAATGAGGATAATAAAGCCTTCTCTTTCCAAAGACAGCAAGGCCAAATGTGTGCCTTCTCTTTTGGGCATAAGAGAGGCATAAGAGCAGAATCTTCTAGGAGCACCTCACAGGTCAGATTAAGAATTTTAGAGGCCTTAAGCACTGAAAGATTTTAGTATCCCCCTGTCTCTATGTAATTCAGAGTAAAAATAACACTAAACTCTACAATATGTATAAAGAAATCTAACAGAATTCTTATCTTATCACGTTGGTATGTTTTCCTTTTTTTAAGAATTAATTCTTCAGAAATGTTTTTCTCATACTTTAGTTTGGAGTCCCTGTCATTGCTGGTGGCTTAAGCCCATGCCCAGAGGCCAAATGGTCCTGTTGGACCATCTGGTATCAGCACGTGGCCGTGCGCCATCATTGAGACCAGCAGGAGGTCCCCTTTCCCACTGACAATGCTCCAGCCCTGGACTGAACAGGGAGTGGGCCTGATTGGCACTCAAGATGATCTCCTACCAGTTTTCTAATAACAGGCAAGAACAGGACAAGTCTTGACCCCCATTCACCCCTCATTAACTCAGGGGTCAGTGAAATCTGGAAAGAACAGTGGTTTAGAGACATTAGACCTGGATTTCAACTCTGGCTCTATCCACTTCTATTTGGGGGGCTTTCATGAGTTTCTTTACCTTTCTTTGTTCGTTAAATCGTGTGGTTGTAGACCTCACAAGACTGTGAAGGTTAGATGGTGAAATACATGAGAGCAACTGCCTGGTTGCCCGGTTTATCATTACGGCTTTGGTGCCCGCACACTGCCTGGCACATACTGGGGACTTGATAGATATTGACAGAGTACATTATCTCTTTATCCCCCCTCTAGTTCTTAGAGTCATAATTCTCACTGAGACGGTAGTGTGGAAAGTCCTTGATTTCCCAGTGGGTGGGGGGAAGGCCTGCTTCTCCAAGGTGGCCAGAGTGTCGGAGGAAAGTGGTCTGGGGGTTGGGGGGTCAGCCCCTTTGCAAATTTTGTTTGGAGGTCAGGAATTTGAACTATGGCACTGAAACTGAACTTGGGCTACAAAATATCTTACAGCTATGACAGTAGATGTTCAAATAACTTTATCAATTCATTTACTGCAGACTTATGCACAGTAATATTGAGTAGGTATTTTCCAGCAAGGCACTGGGGTGGTAGCCATGATGACAGTATTTTCTTGAGTGGTAAGAGATACACAGACTATTGGCATTTGTTATGTTTTGTTTTCTATCCCGGTGTGGAGTGATGGCAATATTCTTTCAACAGGCTTCTGGTATAACATGGTGAGAGCTGACGCTGGGGTCCTGTCTGCTCTGTTCTGACTTCTCACCCTCATTCACAGATGAGGAGAGTACAGAGCAGGGGTGGAAAGGAGGTGATTGGGATGGAGGGTTGTGGAATGGACCTTTCTTGGAACATAGCTGCTGTGCTGCCACACCTGGTTTTGTGGGCTGGAGTTTCTGGTGTGGTCTGGACTTATCTGGGAGTGAAGAAGAGGTATTCTAACACCTCAAGGAGAACCATGGCACTGGTCCTCCACTCTGAGCCATTAGGAAAGGGCTTCAGCATGAGACACATCCTGGAGGAGTGCTGGGTTTCAGGGTTGCTGTAGAGCTCCAGGTGCTCGTGGCACATCCTGTGGTCAAGTGTTTAAGTGGTGGCTCTTTAGAGGAAAAAAGAAGGAAGATTTGGGGGGCTGGTGTTTAAAAATTTTATAGCTGGGATGACAGGACTGCACGCTCTGTTCCCATCAGTCTCCCTCATAGCTCAGGGCAGTGAATCTCAGCTTCCCTCAGAAGAGCTGACAGCATCTGGCCTGGTTCTGGTAGTTGGCTTGGCAGGGCTTTTGCTTTATCTGTGTACTTCATGTGACCTGGTGGTAAGCGACTGGCTCCTCAAGGTATGTGATATTGAAGGAAGATGGACAAAGGAAAACAGAACCAAAAAACAGTTCCTTAATATTAAAGAAGACTGGGGGGGGGGGCAGGGAGAGAGGAGAGCCCTCCTCAAAAATGAAAAAAGAGATGGGACGTGTGTGGTTGTAATGTTGTGGAGCTATTAGTTATTACTCAAGTTGTGTGGAGAATTGAGATGTGCTCAACACATGGAAATTAATAAGCTCTTCACTGAGAGTTGGGAGCTTATAGAGGATCATACATTTTCTAGGGTATCATTTGTCTAACAGATTTTGCTATTGCCAGAGGGGCCAACTTTTCTGCTGGACTCAAATCACTGATGGGTGTGTGCTGTGACAATGTTTTTCTTGCCAGAGTGAGTAAAATGCCCCGAAAGTGATCGGCTTTAGCATTCAAGGTGAACTTGAACTGCAGAGTTCACCCCATGACCTTTGTTTCCTGATTTTCCGAAAAGATTTTAGTGCTTCAGTGAGCCTAGCTCAGTGCCATGTACCTCAGATATGTGTGATTTTTTTTTTTTTTTTTTTTTTTTTTGTGGTTGGTTCTTGAACAGAACCAGAAGTAGAACCTTTTAATCAATTGTTGATAAACTAGCCAGTAACATCTCCCTTGCTTCCTTCCCCACCTTTGCTCCCTCAAAATCTCAGAATGGGGACCTTTGAAGATGGCCCCAACTTGTTTCTCAATTCTCTGGAGTGACCCCCATTCTTTGTGGCTTCCTTTTGTCAGCATGCACAGGAGTAAACCCCCTGCTTCTTCTACTTTGGAAAACGTTACAACATACGTGTCTGTTCTTCTCAACACTCTCATTCCAAACACAGGATAATTATTAGCTTGCAGAGGAGGCTCTGCTCTTTTTTCCATTTTAGTTTAAGATGTTGGGATCCCAGCCTACATAATGAAGTCAGGAAACACACAGAGATGCTAAAATGTTTCTATTTTCTCCCTTCCTGGGTGGGTTTTCCTGCAACATATCAGCATCCTTTGGTGGCTACCACCCTGTAGCATTATTCTTGACATTGCATCCATCATGGTATGAAAAGAGAAAATACAGTCTGTTCCTCCTCTTCTTCAAAAAGAAACAATGTAATAATTAAGAGGGTAAGTAAAGTTCTAAGAATAAGGAGAAACCACATAAAGCCCAGCATCAGGCTATTCTTAGAACATCAATAAGAAACAAGCTCTGAGGCCGTTTCCCCCACCTCATTTTTTTAAAAAAATCCAGATCATCATGAGTCATCCTTCTGTATAAATGAATAATAGTTTAATTTAAATAAGCCAATATTGTTTGGAGGTCATTTGTCACCTCACAGCCCTCATTCACAGACAGGTCATGTGGAACCACAAAACTTTCTTTTTGTGCACTGGAGCTGGAAATCTCATTTAGTTTGGGAGGCCTTACTTCTGCATGTTTGAATTCGGAGGCCAAACTCAACATTATTCTAAATAAGGGAGTAGGCGGGGGCTGTGGTAAGCTGCGTGTGGGTGGGGAATCTGGGACCTGCCTTGAGAGAGCTTCTTACACTTGTCCTTTTAGGGCACGGGAGCTGGATTGGGGTTTGAATAGAAATTTGTTGATAGTGGTGCACGTGTTGGTGCACACGTGCATGCGTGTCTTGTGTTTGAGACAGAGAGAGAGCGAGAGAAACTGACCTAAAAGCATAACTTTTCAATAAGAACAACGTTAGAGGAGAGGAAAGGGAGTTTTTTCAAGGCTAACTATAGAAATTGGATTCATACTGTTAGGATTAACGATTGAAGGCAAAAGAAAACTCCAGCAACGCTCCTCAGCCAGCACGTTCAAATGATAAATTGCATTAAGGCACTGAAAGAAACAACAGCTGCAGTTAATGAAGAGCCAAATTTATCTAAATTTCTCCAGTTGATCAGTCAAAATCATCAGTATGGCTCTCACTCCATAATCACTTTTTTTTTTTTTTGGAGTGGGGGAGAGGGAGGACCAAGGGGGAAGACAGGTTTTTGTTTTTAAAATTCTACCTTCTGAAGAGGAAACTAGAGCTCATCTCTAAGTGGTTTTAGAGAGTCTTTTTTTCTTGGCATCAATATCGTTAATACTCTAGTTTGGTTGTTTTCTTTTTAACCCTCCTAGGGGAATGTGGTTGGCTCCTGTATCAAATGCAGCTTAGAGACATGCGCTGGAGACAGGAAATCCGGGAGGAGGATGGTGATGGTAAATTATACAAATCTGCAATGCTTTCCAAAACATGGTTCTGTCCACTGAAGTGTTTCCTTATTACAACACCTGTGAAATAGAACTGGTATCGTCTGTGGTTATTTTAAGGAGAAAAAGACTGAGGTTCTGGGGGAACCAAGTGACTGGCCCAAGTTCGGCTAATAAGCTCCTGTGAGAGATGAGGACAGAAAGAGATGTCTACACTCCTCACCAAAGTCTTTACTAACAGACAACGAATTCCCCCAGCCTCCCATCCCTACATGGTGAAAGCAGGAAAATCCTGTCACAGAAAGCACTTGGAGAAGCTGCCATCAAAGGCTGCTTGGGGCCAGCTTCCCCCCAGCCCCCTGCGCAGAGCCTGCATGTGGTGTGGAATTCCATTAGAACTGACTCACCATATGTTTGTTCGCTGGTGTTCAATGGAACCTGAGGGAAAGCATAATGGATCTCCGTTCCTAAACCGTGTGGAAGGCTTCCAGAGGTTTAATAGTCTACCTCGAGATGATGAATAGAGGGGCTCTCGTGTTCCTTGCATAATCGGGGCACCTCGGTGCTCTTAATGTGCCCACACTCTCCTCCAACACCCTTCTGGAAGAGTCTGTACATCTGGTACTCCTGGAGTCATTTCAAAAATGGAGAAGGGGGAGGGGTGGTGCCGTCCTCTCATCTTCCCTGAGAGAAGATCTGTGGGATGCAATTGCACTGAGAGCTGGAGATTTTGAGAAGAAGAAAGTAGGCTGGAGGGGCAGGCATTCCAGTGATGGGCTCCCCTGCATTTTGGGTCTGCTTGTATTCTGGAGGCCGTCACTGTGAAGGGCATTGTGGCTGTGCTGGCTGGTGGCTCGTGGGAGCATCCTCGTGTTCATCTGAAACCCACAGCCAAAGGTAAACTGCTGCTGGTGCCACTGAAACCACGCAGCTGCCAAATGGCATTGCAACTGTATTCCTTCCAGTACTTTTCTCACTGATATGCTTTTAATTCATATGGTGTGGAAGAAGGCTGGAGGGTATTCATTGCAGGGGACGACAGAAATAGAACCACAGTAGAACTGTGTTGGTCTGTCTGCCAGAGGACTGAAGCACTTGGAAAAGGCGGGCCACAGAGACTGAGCCTGTGACCTCAGGAAGGGCAGAAACCAGTCTGCTTCTTAAATGATTTCAAAATCTAGCTAAAGGTGAGAGTGGGGGGCATATTTTCTCAATCCGGTGTCTCTCTACCAACCGCTTTTCCCTTCCTCTTCTTTTAGCTAACACTTCTCAGTCCTGCCCCCTTTACCTTCCTTTTTTCGACCATCAAAGCCCCAAATTAAGTCCTACCATGAAAATAGAAGCCTTTGCCCTCAGTACAAATTCAGCATTGCACCAAAACATCTGGGTATTCTTGGTACCTCAAATAATATTTGATGGGGTTAGGATGGTGAATGCCTAAAGCCTTTCTACAACCATCTTTTCACAGACTTGCTTAAAGATCTGTGCATGGAGTAAATCATAATTCTTGTATTATTCTTCCAATCCAAGTAAACTATGGGGCATTCATTCTTTCATTTATTCAGCATGTGGTAACTACTGTTCTGGGCACTAGGAGGACGGCAACGAACAAGGCTTGGTGTTTACCCTCAAGATGACTTGTGGGATCGATGTTAAAATAAGCAGAAATTCATGGTAATAAGTGTTAGGTATATGGCAGAATTTGCTTTCTCCCACCCCTTTGCTTAGATGGGGACTCCAGGAATTAAGACAGGATAACTGGGCTTGTTGCAATGTCAAGTTAGGAGAGAGCATTTTGTAACTTATGGTTGGGAAGGTGCAAAAGTTATTTTAGGATTATAGAGTAAAATTATGTCTAACACTAGCCAAGGATGGGGCTGGGCATGAATGTCTAGTTCAGACTTTATGAGCAGGTATTGGCAAGAGATTGGCCCCCATGCGAGTGGAAGATGCATCTAAAATGGTTTTTAGGTTCTTGAGAAGAACAAAAGAAATCAAGAGCCAGCTGAACTAGAGTGGTGGACCACCTTCCCTCTTTCCTCATCTCCTGGGACCCAAAGCTTCCCGCACCCTTCTTCCAGCAGTAGAGGAAGGGAGGGAGGAAGGGAATAGCCGAGACCATAACACAGAGCAGGCCCTGAAGCTTACAAGGACAGGAGAGGCTTGGGATTTGCTGATGCTGGAGGAAAAGAACTGGAACTTGAGCATGAAATCATCAGGGACTTCTGGAGCACAGAACCTGGGAGGAAAAATGGCAGAAATTTTGGGTAATTCAGCCTAGCTGGACTTGGTTTTACTTGTAATCATGGTTGTATTCTCAGAGAACACTGGGAGATCAAAAGAAGGTTTCTAACCCAGATTAAGGTTGGAGGGTTTAGGGAAGGTATGATAGTTTTATGTGTCGACTTGACTGGGCTACGAGGTGCCTATATTTGGCTAACCATTGTTTCTGGGTGTGTCTGTGAGGGTGCATGTAAGTGAGAATAGCATTTGTGTTGGTGGACTCAGTCAAGCAAATGGCCTTCCCCAGTGTGGGTGGGCATCATCAAATCTGTTAAGGGTCCGAATAGAACAAAAGGTGGAGGAAGAGAGAATTCATTCTTTGCTGGCTGCAGTTATGTAGTTGTTTGTTTCTGGACTCTTGAAGATTCATGCATGTTGTTGCATGTAGCATTAATTTTTTCCTTTTTTTTGTTGAGTAGTATTCCATTGTATGGATATACCATAATATACTTATTCATTCACCAGTCTGTGGACATTTGGACTTTTTTCCAGTTGTTGACTCCTATAGAGTGGCTATGAACATTTGCATACAAAACTTTGGTGGAAACGTGTTTATTTCTCTTGGTAAATGCCTATGAATAGAATTGCAAGATGGTATGTGTGCCAAATGTTTTCAAAAATGACTGTGTCATTTTGCATTTCCACCTGCAATGTATGAGTTCCAGTTACTTCATGTTCTTACCAACACTAGGTATTGTCAGTCTTTTAAATTCTAGCCATTTCAGGGAAAGTAGAGTGGCATCTCATTGTGGTTTTGAAACAGGAGGGAAGGGTGCAGGGCACAACTGTTAAAAGAATGACACAGCCATTGAAGATACGACATAAACTGGTTAGAACCAACAAGGTCCAAGATGGCAGAATATTCCACGTCCAGTGCATCTTGAGACTCATTATATGCTCATTGTAATACATTAGCATGCTAAATAATACGCCCAGCAGTGCCATGACCATTCTGAGACTAACCATAGACAGTCAAAAATTGAGCAGTGGCCCAATTCCTGGAAATCTCTGCCCCTTTTCCAAAATAGTTGGAATAATCCTCCCAGTCATTAGCCTATGAAATTACCGAGCTTATATTTCAGGGCCTCTCGCCTTCTGAGATGGCCCACCTCTGTCTGTGGAGTGTGTTTCTCCCAGGGCCATTCTTGCCTTTTGAGATGGACTGCATTGTCTATGGAATGTGTATCTCTCTAAATAAATCCACTTCTTACCTATCACTTTGTCTCTCACTGAATTCTTTCTGCGATGAGACATGAAGAACCTGAGCTTCATTAAGTCCTGAGACCAAGTGTGTGATCTCAGTTAAAAGACAGTGGGTTCAAGTCCCATCTGAGTTGTGTGGTTTTAGCTTTAAGTTGCATTTCTCTAATGACTAAAGATATTGAGAAGCTTTTTAGGTGCTTGTTTGCCATCCATATTTTCTTTGGTGAAATATTTGTTTACATCTTTTACTCATTTTACAAATCAAGTTATTTGTATTCTTATCATTGAATTAAAAAAATAAGTCCTGGATACAAGTGCTTCATCAGATACATATTTTGCAAATATTTTCTTCCATTTTGTGGGTTTCATTTTCCTTTTCTTAATAGTTTATTATAAAGATCAAAAGTTTTCAATTTGATGAAGTTCAATTTATCTTTTTTTTTTTAGTCTGTAATCTTGGATATTATTAGGACTCATCTCCTTTGTTCCCTTTCTGTCACAGACCACAGTCCTGTGCTACCTGCTGTCCAATGTCTGAATACTGTTGTTTCATGTATTTTGTCTGATTTTCAGTTATTTACAGAGGGAAGACATTTCCCATGGCAGTTTATCCTTCCTTGGTGGAAGATGAAGTCCTAAACTTTTAACAACAACAAAAAACAATTGGTGCAGGACTACATCCCTCATAAAAGGGGCAAGTAATACTGGTTAGGTAAAATTCCCTCTAGAATTCTCCACCCTTTTTCCCACCCCACGTCACCTCTAAACTTATGTCAGTCTTTTTGGTAGAGGTAACTACTATTATGAAGGGTGTGTGTGTTTCTGAACTCATTCTATAAATTTAGAAACTTATGTATATATATGGGAATATATGTTTTTATGGGATTTAAAATTTTTGCATAAATGGAATTTTTACAACTTGTTATTTTCACTTAGTGTACATCTTGGATATATCCATATGAGTTCCAATAGGTCTACCTTGTTCTTTTAAACTGCTACATAGTATATTCATATGGATATTTTACAATTTATTTAAACTTCTCCCCTTTAGACTTTTTACTTCTCTGACTTCTGTAGATAATTATGGGCGACTGAAGACTTTAATTAAAAAAAAATTGTCAGGGCTTCCCTGGTGGCACAGTGGTTGAGAATCCGCCTGCCGAAGCAGGGGACACGGGTTCGTGCCCCGGTCCCGGAAGATCCCACATGCCGCGGAGCGGCTGGGCCCCTGAGCCATGGCCGCTGAGCCTGCGCGTCCGGAGCCTGTGCTCCGCAACGGGAGAGGCCCGCGTACCGCAAAAAAACAAAAAAAAAAGAATAGCCAATACTTGATACTTCTACATGAATGTCAGAATCAGCTTTCAAGTTTCAAAACACACTCAAACACACATACACATACACATCCTCACTTCCCCACCACATTTCCTCTCTCTCCCCCTCCCTCTCACACACACAAACCTTTGGGAATTTTTCTATTGAATCTATAGATCAATTTGGGAAGAGTGAACATCTCTATGACATTGAGTCTTCCAGTCTTTGAATATACTCTATCTTCCTATATTTATATTAATAATCTCTTTTAAAGTAATTTTATTATTTTCTCCAAGGAGATCTTTTATTCTTATCCATATGTTTTATAAATGATATTTTAAAAATTTTATATTCTAAGTAATTATTTCTGGTATATGAAAATACAAAAGTTTTTATATGTTAATTTTGTTTCAAACAACCTTGATAAACTGACTTCTAATTATGTATCTGAATGACAGCTTTATTTCTTTTCTTCTAAACTTTATGTTTTTTATTTCTTTACTGTACTGTCTAGGACCTCCAGTACATTACTGAATAAAATTTGTGAGGGTGGATATCTTTGTCTTATTTTAAATAACAAAGGGAATAAATTTCAACATTTCCTTCTTGAGTGTGGTATTTTATATATGTGTGTTTTTAAAAATTATTATTTAAAAAAATTAGTTAAGAAAATTTCCCCTCTTCTTTTTATTTATTTATTTATATAAATTTATTTATTTATTTTTGGCTGTGTTGGGTCTTTGTTTCTGTGCGAGGGTTTTCTCCAGTTGTGGTGAGTGGAGGCCACTCTTCATTGCGGTGCATGGGCCTCTCACTGTCATGGCCTCTCCCGTTGCGGAGCACAGGCTCCAGACGCGCAGGCTCAGTAGTTGTGGCTCACGGGCTTAGTTGCTCTGCGGCATGTGGGATCTTCCCAGACCAGGACTTGAACACGTGTCCCCTGCATTGGCAGGCAGATTCTTAACCACTGTGCCACCAGGGAAGCCCTATTTTTTAAAAATTTAATTTATTGAAGTATAGTTGATTTACAATGTTGTGTTAGTTTCTGCTGTACAACAAAGTGATTCATTTATATATATATATATATATATATATGTTCTTTTTCATATTCTTTTCCATTATGGCCTCTTTTTCTATTTTATTAAGAGTTTTTATGTTACATCATTAAAGTTTCTAACTTTATCAAATTAATTTTCTGCAATTATTGGGGTAATTAAATTATTTTTCTTCTTTAATCTCAAAATGGTGGGTTACATTAATTCATTTTTCTAATGTTAAATCACTTGTATTGGGGGATTAAACCCAATTAAGTCATGATTTATTATCTTTTTTATACATTTAAAATTTTGTTTTCCAATATTTTGTTTAGCAATGTCTGTAAAATCCTTTTCTTGAATGCTTTTTTCAGATTTTGATATCAAAGTTATGTTAGACTTCTGGTTTCTATTCAGGGATGTAGAAAAATTTATAAAGCATATACAAAGGCAATGAAAAACAACACACCTCCAAAAGACAAAGCAATCATCAGATCCAGACTCAAATATGACACAGATATTGGAATTACCAGACAGAGGTTTAAAATAAGTATAAATAATATTTAAAAGGCTCTAATAGAAAAGGCAGACAGCATGAAAGATCAAATGGATAATTTCATCAGGGAGATGGAAACTATAAAAAAGTCAAATGGAAACACTAGAAATGTAAAACACAATAACAGAAATGAAAAATGCATTTGTCAGGCTCATCAGTAGATTTGACACAGCTGAGGAAAGAATTAGTGACCTTAAAGCTAGGTCTATAGAAAGTACCCAGATTGAAACACAGAGAAAAAATGAAAATAAAACAGAGCAGACTATCCAAGAATTCTGGGACTATATCAAACACCGTAACATATGTATAATTTGAATCCTAGGGGAGAGGGAAAAGGGGGTGGGGAGAGAGAGAGAGAAAGAAAGAAAGAAGAAGAGGAAGGAGAAGGAGAAGAAAAAAGAGAAGGAGAGGGGGAGGAGGAGGAGGAGAGGGAATATTTGAAGAGATATAGATTATGCTAGCTTCAAAGACTGAGTTAGGGACTGTTATGGACTAAACTGTGTCCTGCCCCCCGGCAAATTCATATATTGAAGCTTCAACTCCCAGTACTTTAGAAAGTGTCTGTATTTGAGAGAGGGCCTTTAAAGAAGTAATTAAGTTAAAATGAGACTGTTAGAATAGACCCTAATCCAATCTGACTGTTATCTTTATAAGAGGAGATTAGGGCCTACAAACAGAGACACAGGGCTGCATGCATGTACAGTGGGACAACTATCTGAAAAGGTAGCAAGAGACCAAAGAGAGAGGCTGCAAGAGAAAACAACCCTGTTAGCAACTTGATTTTGAACCCCTCAGTTCAGTGAGAACTGTGAGAAAATAAATTTCTGTTGTTTAAGCCACAAAATATGTGGTATTTTGTTATGTCAGCCTTAGGAAGCTAATACAGGGAGTGTTCTGGAGGGGCTTAATTTTTCCAAAATTGGTTATTGACCCTAAATCCCTTTTCATTCTCCCTATTTGGAGTGCCATCTTCTTGATTATTCTTGTTACATGAGGGAATGTCTATGAACCCTGATTTACTGCTAACCTGTACCCTTTGAATTGCAGAGCTTAGAACTATTCCATTGCTGTTCTATAGGATATAGGTTGCAAGTTCAAATGTTTTCATGTCTTGGTCAGTGAATATGCATGATTGAAGCAGGCAGATAAGATAAAATGCTTGCTATCCTCTTGGTATATCTTCCCAGTTTTGATAGAAGAATAAATACAGAGAAATCATTCTTTACTACAAGAGGAACAACAGCAGAAGCATGATGATGAATGGCAACTGTACTGGGCCTCATTGTCAGGGAAGCAATATGGAATGGTGGTGACTATGGCAAACTGGATTGTTCATGCCTGCTTGACTAAAGGGAGAAGTTACTATTAGCCTAGCAGTTACTATTAGCCATGCTGAATTATAAGCCCTGGTGTAACAGATCTATTTTTGAACAGAAGTCTGAAATCAGAGTATACATGTGAAATTTCTCATTTAGAATATGTTGACAACCAATTCATTTTTAAAAAAAGAACTGTAGAGGCAAGGAAACCTAGGTGGACATATATGGCATGTCAATTGTGTGTTTGCAAATTTTGTTGTAACCAGAGTTATTATTCTTATGGAGAGCTTTTGTAATTGCTTCATGTAATTAGAGTACCACCCCAAAGGTCAAGTATTAACTAATTTAACAGGAAATTGACTGACACATTATTAATCATATGGTATTTATTGTTTAAATTAAAAAATGCTTATATTGTCTCCTTCACATTTTCTGTATGCATTGTTAAAATTTATTTCAATTAGTAGATTATATGGTTCAGAAAGTTGAATCTCAGTTTCTTTTTTAGAAAAAAAACATGCAAATTATTAAGAGTAATAGGTTTGGGGGGGAATAATATGCCCAATTTGGGCATCAATAGGTGGGAACACCCTTACTTTCATTTAGGTAAGAAAAACTTCAGTTTTCTTTAATCAACATAGCAAGAGAGGTTGTCATTTGGTAAGTGTGAAATGGCAACGTGACAGGGCCTTGGGGGACAAGTATCAAAGCTAACATATGGGTCATATTTGCATGTTTTCTTTCATCATTTTCCTAAGAAACTGCAACTAATTTTCAACTGCATGTTAAATCCTGGCTGTGCATGTAAGAGCAAGACTTCAACAAGTTTGTTAAGTGCTTGTTTCATTTTTGCTCCAGATTTGGAAAACTGCTTACAGAAGGTATGAGATCATTTGAAGTCTCAATCGCTTTCTGAGAATGTCTTGATTAATAATCACAAAGGATCTAGTACATTGAGCATAGGAAGTAACTCATTCTTAGTTCTATTTTATCAGGGGTGTGTGTATGTGTGTGTGTGTGTGTGTGTGTGTGTGTGTGTGTGTGTGTGTGTGTGTAGGAGAGAAGGAAGACTGGGATGTAGTATTTAATCTATTTATATATTTAAAGTGGGTTTATTGTAGACAACATATAGTTGGATCTTGTTTTATTTTTAATCCTCTCTGATAATCTCTGTCTTTTAATGGATGTATTTAGGCCATTCACATTTACAGTGACTATTGATATATCTGGATTAATATCTACCATATTCATAACTTTTTCTCTTCATTACACCTTTTCTTTTCCTTATTTCTTTTTCTGCCTGGCTTGTCTGATTTCTCTGTTTTTAATTGAACATTTTACATGATTTCCTTTTATTTCATCTCTTTGCATAGCAAGTATATTTCTTTAAAAAAATTTTATGATTGCTCTGGAGTTTGCAATATTCATTTTAAACTAAGCTAAGTCCACTTTCAAATAACACTATCCCACTTCATGTGTAGTGCAAGCATTTAAGAACAGAATGTTGCCAATTTCTGGAATGTAGCATTAATTAATTCATTCATTCAACAAATGACTGTGCAACACATGCTATGTGACGTAGTGTGCGAATTTCTGAGGACACATTGCTGAATAACACTGCCACAGACTGCCCTCATGGGACTTATTCAGTGGGGAGACTGGTGAATGAAATGATCACAAAGATAATAAGTTTCAAATGCTTAGTTTTATGAAGACCTAATAAATGGGTCTGTAGGCTATTCTGAGGGTGTGAGGGTAACTCTAGAATTTCCTCTTTTGGGGAACTTCTAATTTCATTGGGCATGTGTCTCTGTACACTGGCCTTCCTAAAGATGGCAGAAAAAAATCTAGACATATACCTGGTCAAGGATTCTGAAAATCTTCATTTCTTCTTGAAGGATATGGGGAAGTGCAATCTGTCTTTTCTTCTGACAGCTTTATTTCCGCTGCTCCTCCTTTCCATTTAGGTAAAAACCAATTACTCTTGAACCCCTCTTCTTTTTTCTCTTCCACTTCCCCTCAAGTCTGTAACAATAAGTAGTGGGAGGAGGGTGGTAGGGAAAGGCTTCTAATGGGAGTTGGACACGCCATTTTAGGTGGCTCCTTCTTCCTTCAACTAAAATCTACTTCACAATTGTTTTAAAGAATTTCCAGGACTTCTATAGAGCATTTCCAACTTGGTAGCATGATAGAATAATCAGTTTAACCCAACTACAGGGACAATACTACTGTATAATTGTTTTGTGTTAAAGTCACTAAAAGATCTTGAGAAGTAGCACATATCAATGTTCATAGTCACCTAGGAGTGTAAAAAATGCCATCTTTATTTATCTATAAGTCACTTTATTCTGACTTTGAGCTTCTTTCTTGCATAATGCAGAAAACTTAATCTCTTCACTGTAGGTCCTTGTCAAATTTAGGATTCTCTCTCCTTTATCCCCTTCTTTCCCCAAGTATTGGTGCTACACTGGATGGGAGCACCTGACACACTACTGTTGGCAGAGAAAGTGTGTTTGTTTTTTAATCTCCATCTATCTGCTGCTATTCTGGCATCTTTGAGATGCCACTTGTCTCTTCTGACCCTTGAGCATGTCTTCCATACACTCTGGCATATATCCAGCCCAAGATGGTTCCGGTCTTGAATTCTGTTGTTGGCTCTCTGCCTCACCACACCCATGGAAGAGGTCTCACTTTGGTTTCCATCATCATGTCTGTGTGCATCCTCTGGACTGAGAGACAGAGCACCGAGGTAAGGAGAGTACGAGGGAACTAAAAACATAACAACATATACCTCACAGTATTATGACCAGGGTAACTTCTTGCTTAACCCTAGTGGCCAATAGACTGTTTTGAAAAGGGCTTTGGCTTTATGGCTTAGGCTGATCTGTGGTCAAATAACATTTTGTTTGTTAGTTTTACCTTGCTGAGTTATTTATATCCTTGGGCATTCATTTTCCATCTTTAAAATGGGTATAATTATGCCTGCTTCAGTGAATGGTTATAAGTTTAAATGGAATTTTATTTATAAAATATCAGTATACTTCTTGGCCCATAGTAAACTTGAGTTCAGCTTCTACTCTGTAACAATTATCTGTATAATCTCAACCAAGTTGTTTCTTCTCTCTGGTTTTCTCCTCCCTGGAATTTCTTTCTTGGTAAAGTCAAGTCCAGGGTAGAGGAAGGGTGGGTGTGATGAAAAAGAGAAAGGAGTTAAGCCAAGTGACATCTGAGATTCTTTCCATTTCTGAAGTTCTATGATTTTGAGCAAGGTCAGTAGGAGACAAGGGCATCTGGTTTGTTAAGAGGACTGGAACTCAGAGCCAAGCTTGCTGTGTACAGGCATGTGGCTCCCTGGCCCTGGGGATTTCAATAAAGGCCTTGGTGATGGTCTGGAGCTATAGAGTTCCCCCAGTTCTGCCTGTTCACTCACAACCTTGGACAGGGAAACGGTGACTTGGCAAATGGAAAAATCAAAGATGCCATTTTTCAGGAACTCCCAGCCAATCTCTCCCCTCATTTCCTCCTTCAAACAGACCTTTGGGAAGCAATGGGCATCAAGGCTTTATTACCATTCAGCTGCCACTTGTTGCTAACTTTCCACAAGTCTACTCTGTGTCACTTGGGTTCAACTTATATCAACGTTTCCTAAGACACTAATTCAACCCAGTCACTGAGCTGAGCCAGGAGACTTGCTTGGCAATGTTTAGCCTTAGGCAGGTGGAATAGAGTCAGGCAGAGCTTGTGAGAAATTTGTTCCTGAAGCTTGCTGGTTCTGTGGCCTTGGGGATGCTTCTTAACCTCCCTGATACTGTTTCCTCATTTGTAAATGGAGATATATCAAGTACCATGAAAGTACAATATGCAGAGTGCTGTGGCAAGGATCAAGTGAGATAATGGTGGGAGACATGGTAAACACTCAATGCATGGTATGATTCTTCTTAAGGATAAGGTTGCCATGGAGATGGTTGCAGCATCGTGAGTTGTAGCTGGGCTCTGGAGCCAGGGCCAGTTTCAGGGATCCTGCCCTCCTCACTGCAGTACTGAGGCTTGTTTACTCCTAGACTTTCCTAGTAGGCCGTCCCTGTGCCTTCCTTCCTCCCAAGTCACAAGGCCTGGGAGAGCCTCCTCAGTTATATGGCTCATTTGCAGTCATCAAGATAATCCTATTCTTGAAAAAAAGGCATACTTTTATTTTTAATTTATTTTTTATTGAAGTATAGTTGAATTACAATGTGTTATTACTGCTGTACATCAAAGTGACTCAGTTATACATATATTCTTTTTCATATTCTTTTCCATTATGGTTTATCACAGTGTATTGAATATAGTTCCCTGTGCTATACACTTGTTGCTTATCCATTCTATATATACCAGTTTGCACCTGCTTATCCCAAACTCCCAGTCTGACACTCTCCCATCCTCCTCCCCCTTGGCAACCATCAGACTATGTTCTATGTCCCTGCTGAAAAAGAAACATACTTTAAAATTGTCTGGGTGTCTATTGAATAGGTCAATATTTTCTTCACCAGGGATTTTTTTTTTTTTTTTGGTAATATCTTTATTGGAGTATAATTGCTTTACAATGGTGTGTTAGTTTCTGCTTTATAACAAAGTGAATCAGTTATACATATACATATGTCCCCATAGCTCCTCCCTCTGGCGTCTCCCTCCCTCCCACCCTCCCTATCCTACCCCTCTAGGTGGTCACAAAGCACCGAGCTGATCTCCCTGTGCTATGCGGCTTCTTCCCACTAGCTACCTATTTTACATTTGGTAGTGTATATATGTCCATGCCACTCTCTCACTTTGTCACAGCTTACCCTTCCCCCTCTCCACATCCTCAAGTCCATTCTGTATGTCTGCGTCTTTATTCCCGTCCTGCCCCTCGGTTCTTCATAACCATTTTTTTTTTTTAGATTCCATGTATATGTGTTAGCATACAGTATCTGTTTTTCTCTTTCTGACTTACTTCACTCTGTATGACAGACTCTAGGTCCATTCACCTCACAACAAATAACTCAATTTTGTTTCTTTTTATAGCTGAGTAATATTCCACTGTATATATGTGCCCCATTTTCTTTATCCATTCATCTTTCACCAGGGATTTTTAACGTTGTTTCCAAGGGCCACTAAGAACTTTAGGCTATCTAAGTCCATAAAGTGATTAGCAAAAATTTGATATGAAAGAACACTTTACTGAAGAGAGGTCAATGTTTGCCACAGGTTCTCAAAGGTAGCAGTGTCCCAGAAAAGGCTGAGGGTCTTTGTCCTTGAGGACATATCTGATTTCCCTTATGATAAAAGTGAATACAGTCCATTAAAAATCACGCCTGTGAGGAGAACAGAACTCTAAGCAGATTGTGTTGTTTAGGTTCAGAGGCAGGAGGAAGACTGTTGAATAGTGTGTGTGGTTGGCCTCTCTTGTCCTTTAGGGTTACCAGACAGTCATTCTTTCACTCAGGAACAGTTGAGGTCTACCCTGTTTCAAATGCAATTTATTCAGTGGTGACCACCTAGGAGGGCATGGACAGGGCAGGAAAAGAGGTAATTATTTCATGGACTTTAAAGCTGCAGGGAGCTTGGAAGTCACCTAGTCTAACCCTCTCAAATGACACAAAGGAGGCTTGAAGGGGTAAAGGTTCTTACCCAGTGAATCATTGGGAAGCTAGGGCTGGGATCTGACTCTCCTGAACTCCCCTTGCCACCTTCCCTTCCTGAGCAAGTCCTTGTAATTATTAGCTCCTGTTTTCACACAGATCATAAGTTGTTGGATATTTGGGAGATTGTATAGAAGCTTTGAAGAAAACATAGGAAAACTGTAGAGATTCTGTTGTAGCAGGTTGCTGGAACCTTGGTTTTAATCATTATAACTGAAACTACGGGAATTTAGAATTATGTTTTTTCCCCCATGATTAGACTTCCGAACCTGGTTTAAACAGTTAACAACTCAGACTTTAAAAACTCCCATTGTTTCTAACTATAAAAGTAATCTGGGTATATATAATAACTAGAAATACAAAAAAAAGAAAGAAAAACAATCACCCATAACTTCATAACTTTTCATATCATGGAATATTAACTTCTGTTTTTGTCTTTATGTGTCTCTCTCTTCCTAGAGTTCTCTCTCTCCTGTAGATTTGGGATCATATTGTATGTCAATTGCCTTGTGTCCTGCTTTTTTATCACTATATGTCTTCCATGCCATTTGAAAATCTTTACAAAACATCACATTTAATGGTCACTGATATGCCACTGCATGGCTCTACCCTGATCCCAGATTAATTTAAACTTGACCTGTGGCTGGACATGTACGTCCATGGATATTCTAAATAGTACTGTGATGAACATCTCCATGCATAAATATTTATTCATACCTCTTATTACTTCCTTGGGGTAGATAACTGGAAGTTGAACTACTCGGGCAAGAGGCATGACCTTTTCCAAATCTCTTGATACCTACTGTCAAATTCAGAGACATTTTTAAGTGAAGAGAAGGTCAATGGAAAAGGCTCTCCTCAAACTTCTTTTATGGGGCCGATTTATTGAACTTGCTGACCCAAACCAGATCTTTTTTTAATAACTTTAACACATCCCAAAACCTGATAATTACTAAAAAGAATCCCATGTCTTTGCTAGATGTTCTATGAGGTAATTTCCTGTTTATTCAAAAAGGAATTATTGGGCACTTCCTGTGTGCTGAATGCTGAGCGTAGTTGAGGATAAACAGACAATGGGGGAAAATAATCCCTTAGATGATGATGTGTTTGATGCTAATGCGGAAACTTTGGCTTCCAGGCATCAGCTACAGTATGAGTGAGGGTTCAGAGGCTGTTAGTATGAATTATTGTATTTATTTATACAGTTTAATTCTTTGAGTATTTTCACATTTTCTCTGATCCTCCCTCAATTTTGAAGAAGTTATATAACTCTTTTTCCTTCGACAAGATTTTCCCTGTTGAAGGACTGCTTGCTGGGTATAGTATGGAAATATTTAGTTTAGTAAGAGGTATATAATGTATCATTGACCTTGTTTTACAGGAGGAAAAGCTACTCAATCTCAGTCATGTCTCCATCTGCTTTTACCAAGAGCACAGAAGTTCTAGAAGGGAGAATGTTACACTACTGGATATAATACTTCGGTCTCTTGCATTCACTTTGTTCCCTACAATAAGTCAGGAAGCATCCAGTAAATAGTCCTTCCCTCCTCCTATGCACCCTACTGTCGCTTTCTACATCCCCTCTCTTCCCATCTAATGGCACATCTATGACTTGGATGGAAAGGAGGAAATTATCCACATAAACATGACAACTATAACAGTAGCGATAGAAAATATCTATAACATGATAACTGCATGAACAACAAACTTTTCTTCTTTTGGATAACACCAGCCACAATCTACATTTACTAAGCTTTATGTCTTCATACTGTTATTGTCTGAGACTAAGAATACCAGGGAAAAAACAAAGACCAGCCTGGATCATCATTTTCAGAAATGATTGAACCCACTTAGCATGGAAGCTCAGGGTGATGGTCCAGTGAGTGGTGTTCGGATGAAATCAACCTCCTTCCTTGAGGTTAGGCATCTAGTCCAGGCTGTAAAACCCAATGTCTGTCAGAGAGAGGCACAAGCTTTTATTTTTTATTATTATTATTTTTTAGTTTGCTTACCTAAGGAGAAAGAAAGCATGTGTCTTTGATTTCTCTCTCTGTGGATGCTTTTGCTAGAGTCCCAGTTTCACTGAATATTTAGCATGCTTTTGCTCTAAAAGCAGTAACTTGTTTGAATAAGGGCTAATTTTTCAACATGTAGACAAATATTTGAATAACTGGTGGAAATAATAAATTACCAGCATAAAGTGATTTCATTGCTCTTAAAAGCCAAAAAACACTCTTGGGAATTTCACGGAAATGACTCCATTTTCCTCTCACTCCCGTGGTAGCCATTTGATCTTACTCTGGGGTAGACCAGGGTGCAAGTTGATTTTTAATAAGTGAGTACCTGCATATTTTCTCTGGGAAAACAAGTGAAGGAGCGAATACTGGGGGAAAACAACCAAGCTCTAAAGACAATGATCATGTCCTTGATGCTCTGCCTAACTTTTCAGTTCTTGTCTTCAAATGAAACTTGCTTATAGGAATTCCTTGAAAGACTATGTTGTTCTTTCTGAGGAGTTTAATGAGTGCTCATTATATCGACCATTTGCACTTTCCTGTTTCTCAGATTGCAACAGCGTAATCCAATTATGGATTGTGGGTCTGGCTGGAAAACAATCTGACTAGGGAATTCAGATTTTGAGCCACATCGGGTTTTGGGAGAGACAACTATTGCTGGATCCAGGATGGTGTTCAGAATGGGACCTCTAGAGACCCGATTTCATCTTGGTCTAGCCCACACCACCTTCAGAATCACTATCACCAGGATAATGATTTAACCAGTCTTTGCTTAAACTCTGGGTCTCCTTGGCTTCATAGGGTAACAGAGGGGATTAAATAAGATAATGCATGTGAAGTGCTTGGCATCTAGCAATGTCTTAATATGTGTTAACCAATACTATCACACTGAAGAAACAAAAATGATAATTTTCTTGTTTCAAGATTGGTAGACTAGCACTTACAGACAGAAGCAGTACATTTGTAATCCAGGTGTGGCTTTTTCTGTAACCTCACACACATGCAAACCACTCCTTACACACATTACTGAGTTTTGTTTCTCTGATGCATGGAACTTTTCACCATGATGCCTCTAGAGTAGGGTAAGAAGTTTATATTCCCTTTTAAGATGTTTTACTTTTATCTGCCCAGTGATAATCGTTTCCTGTACTCTATTTGTGACATCATATTCAAAATATGTTAGTGCCTAGTTTTTCTGGCTTCAAGCCAACATAGCTGGCCTGTAGTTTCTGAAATCAAAACATGGATTTTACAAAAGCATACTGAAAGTTTGACATGAGTTGTGTTAAATACAGTAAACAAAACTGGGCATCCTAAAACACACATCATCCCTCCAAAAACCTTCCTGTACTCAGGATGAAGCCCAAGTTCTCTTGAACTTTCTAACATTGATCCTTTTTTGAGTGGCACTTAAACCTACCTTTCCAAACCTATCACATTTTTTCACCTGGGGTCTCTGGACTTTACCTACCGTTGGACTTCATGGGTCCTTCCCAATGCCCAATGCCTGTATTTAAATGAAAACTTTTGCCTGTTTGGGCTTTTTTTTTTTTTTTTTTTGGAAGACTGTCCTTGGATTTCATCAGATTTCCAAAGTGGTCTTTGACCTAAAAAAGGTTCAAAATCTTTGTTTTACTGGAAACTTCTCTTTAGTTTTCCCATACTGGCTGCCCACTGTGGTCTGCAGAAACATGCTGGTCTCTTCTTTAATAAGTGGTGCTGGGAAAACTGGACAGCTACATGTAAAAGAATGAAATTAGAACACTTCCTAACACCATACACAAAAATAAACTCAAAATGGATTAAAGACCTAAATGTAAGGCCAGATACTATAAAACTCTGAGAGGAAAACAGGAAGAAAACTCTGACATAAATCACAGCAAGATCCTTTTTGACCCACCATTTCCTAGAGAAATGGAAATAAACACAAAAATAAACAAATGGGAATGAAACTTAAAAGCTTTTGCACAACAAAGGAAACCATACACAAGATGAAAAGACAACCCTCAGAATGGGAGAAAATATTTGCAAACGAAGCAACTGACAAAGGATTAATCCTCCCAATATACAAGCAGCTCATGCAGCTCAATATCAAAAAAAGAAACAACCCAATCCAAAAATGAGCAGAAGATCTAAATAGAAATTTCTGCAAAGAAGATATACAGATTGCCAACAAACACATGAAAGGATGCTCAACATCACTAATCATTAGAGAAATGCAAATCAAAACTACAATGAGGTATCATCTTACGCTGGTCAGAATGGCCATCATCAAAAAAATCTACAAACAATAAATGCTGGAGAGGGTGTGGAGAAAAGGGAACCCTCTTGCACTGTTGGTGGGAATGTAAATTGATACAGCCACCATGGAGAACAGTATGGAGGTTCCTTAAAAGACTAAAAATAGAATTACCATGTGACCCAGCAATCCCACTCCTGGTCATATACCCTGAGAAAACCATAATTCAAAAGGAGACATGTACCACAATGTTCACTGCAGCACCATTTACAATAGCCAGGACATGGAAGCAACCTAAGTGTCCATTGACAGATGAATGGATAAAGAAGATGTGGCACATATATACAATGGAATATTACTCAGCCATAAAAAGAAATGAAATTGAGTTATTTGTAGTGAGGTGGATGGACCTAGAGTCTGTCATACAGAGTGAAGTAAGTCAGAGAGAGAAAAACAAATACTTTATGCTAACACATATATATGGAATCTAAAAAAAAATGGTCATGATGACCCTAGGGGCAAGATGGGAATAAAGATGCAGACCTACTAGAGAATGGACTTGAGGATGGGGAGGGGGAAGGGTAAGCTGGGATGAAGTGAGAGAGAGGCATGGACATATATACACTACCAAATGTAAAATAGTTAGCTAGTGGGAAGCAGCTGCATAGCACAGGGAGATCAGCTCGGTGCTTTGTGACCACCTAGAGGGGTGGGATAGGGAGGGTGGGAGGGAGATGCAAGAAGGAAGAGATGTGGGAACATATGTATACATATAGCTGATTCACTTTGTTATACAGCAAAAACTAACACAACATAGTAAAGCAATTATACTCCAATAAAGATGTTACAAAGAAAAAAAAAAAAAAAAGAAACATGCTGGTCTCTACCCCGGGATCTTTCCTCACAATATTTAACATTTCCTGCTTCCTGAAATGCCCTTCCCTCCTGCTACATCAGTGTTTTACACCATATTTTGGCTCTGTTACCACCTCCAAAATTTGCGGTTTATTCTCAGATCACCTGAATAATGATCTCACTAATATTTCCCTTCAAATCAACTATCTTATTTACTTAAATATATTCTAAAAGGGAACTGGTGGATGGATAATAAAAAGAGAGGAGTATGAAAGTTGGAGAAGACCATGGCCTCAGAGAAAAATATTTCCATTACAGCAGAAATATAAGCCAGAGACTGGTGATATCAGAGCAGGGGAGAGAGAATTGGGTCTCGGGGGGCCATCCCCCTCCAGGGGCTGAGCACAAGAGCCATCTGGAAAACAGTGGAAATTGGGAATGGGCAGCCAGAAATGGAGATTCTGGCTGCCCTGTGGGAAAGGGGATAGTATGTGTGAGAGAAAATGGGCATAGGGTGAGAGTGGGAAAGTAGTGAGAGTTGGGGTATAGAGGTTCTGAGATGGATGCTGAGTTTGGGATGAAAAAATGGTACAAAGTGTGAGGTTGTACATGAGAAAAAGGCCCTTTGGAAACAGAAAAAGATGGGAGCAGAAGAGGGGTAAATGGGGAATGAGTGAGAATTCAGCTTACAGGGGCTGCATTTTCTAGAAGAGGGTGTGGAGAGGGAAGGCAGGATATCCCCAAAGGGGGGCTTGAGGGGCTGGTGGAGAGCCCCTGAAATTGGCAGAGGCAGTGTGTGTGTGTGTGTGTGTGTGTGTGTGTGTGTGTGTGTGATGGAGAGGGGGTGTGAAGAGTGATAAACGGAGACCATTTTCTTAATTTGGCAAACAACTACCTTAATGGTCTGTTCTTAAGTCTGGCACAGAAATCTGAAATGCCAATTCCAACAGTGGCAGAGAGAGATGAACACTCTACAGACAGTGCTTGAAAGTGCCACTGAGTGGGTCAGATAGTGAAGAGGTACTCAAGCTACTCTGGCAGTCTCTAGTAGGCTAGGGCCGTGGTTCTCAGACCACTGGGGGCATAGGAATCCCTGAGAGGTCTTGCTACAACCAAGATTCTTAGTCAGCAGGTCTGGGGTGAGGCCCAGAAATGTGCATTTCTAACAAGACCCCCAAGTGATGTTAATGCTGCCGGTTGGGGACCACACTTTGAGAACCACTTGGCCAGCAAAACCATTCCATGCCTTTTAGAGATCGACCCAAGGGCTCTGAAGTTTCTTTTGAGCCATAAATCCCTGCGAGAGAAAATGAAGTGAACATGCTGTTTTAACTCTGAACGTACAGACGACTATAAAACGTTTGAAATGTGTCACGGAAACATTTCAAATTGCGATTCTTTTTTTTTTTTTTTTTTTGCAGTACGCGGGCCTTTCACTGTTGTGGCCTCTCCCGTTGCGGAGCACAGGCTCCGGACGCGCAGGCTCAGCGGCCATGGCTCACGGGCCCAGCCGCTCGGCGGCATGTGGGATCTTCCTGGACCGGGGCACGAACCCGTGTCCCCTGCATCGGCAGGCAGACTCCCAACCACTGCGCCACCAGGGAAGCCCGCGATTGATTCTTATCAATGTAATAGTTCAATAAAGAAAAGAGTCATGTTTTCAGGCCCCGCCTCTTGGTTTCCTGCTTTGATGTGGATTCTTAGCTTTGCTTTCCTGTGATAAGCTATCATTTCAGATTTAGTCGATGGCGGCTCCCTATGGCACGGGGGAAGGGCAGAGCCAGGAAGATTTTCTTTTGCTCGTTGTCTTGGAAAGGCAAGGTGGCCAATGGTGAAGGTGGAGTTTTTGCTGTTTCAATGCCAGGATGCTTTTCTGCCCTGGTGACCCTAGCATGGGGTATCTTCCCTCTGCAGCCTCCAGCCTCAAGGCTCTCTGCCGAACATTGCAGCTCCTTTTCCCTGGTTTAGGTCTGAATTTTGAGCGGTGGGAGGACAATTTTGGGAAGGGAAGGGCACACTTCCAGTGCTCAAAAAGAACAGCTTTGACTGCATCAGAAACTGCTACATCTCCTTGAGCTTTTCTCATGATAAATCCACACAAGGCACCCACCATGATAGATGCTGGCACGGTAAACAAAAAGCTTTTAAATATTAGCATCAGTTTCACATTTTTCCTTGTTCAGATGGGACAGACTTGTCCTTGCTCTTGATAAAGGATTCCAGGAATTGAGGCAGTGATTAAGAGAGCTGTGTAATCACGAGAAGGGGAACAGTCCCATCAGTAACTAATAAACAATAGGAAGGATGATGGATACTGACTTCTTAGCACTCCTAGTTTTCAGCCATCAGCAACTTGGGGATGTTGGTTGCTGTAGCTGCCCACATTTGATGTTTTTCTCTGTAGAAATGGTAAAAAAGAGATGAATAGGGCAAATCAGAATCAGAGACTGAGTTCTCAGGTATAGAACTGCCAGATAAGCTACTGGATGCCCAGTTACCTTTGCATTTCAGGTTGACAATGAATAATTTGCTGTATGGGACATACCCACTTCTGAACTTCAAATTTAGCTGGATATCTTGTATTTTTGTTGGCTGAATCTGGCAACGCTACTCAAGGGAAACTTTTCTGTTTGGGGAGCAGCCTCAGTGTTACCGAGATACCACTTGTCCTGCTTCACGCCCTCCACAATGTTGAAATTCTCTTTAAGTAGAAAGATGCAAATTCACTAGTGTTATTTATGAGTTCATGTCGGTCTTAGGAATTTAAATTCACAATCTTAGAAAAGGGAAAAATAAAATCAGGGCTGCTATTGACAGAAAGCCAAAAGTGACTCTTTCTGCTCTTTCTAAGGCAGTCAGCTTACGCTGTCAGTTGGACCTAAACTGTAACAGTGAATAACAGATGGGCCATCTTTGGGTTATCTGTACTGTATTCAACACCTCTTTGAACAATAATTATAATCTGTTGGCAGGAAATATCAATTTAAAGGTCAAGTGCTCTCATAAAAAATGGTGATTATTCAGTATTTCCTACTTTGAACCAAAGCACACACCAGGATTCATTGTATCGCCATCTTTTGTACAGCACATATATGCTGAACAATGGATCACTTAATTATATGATTATCTGTCTTCAGGGAGGCTATGTGAACATGAATGGGAGCTGTCAAGAGGGGTACATTGCTTTACTTGTGATTCTTAATCTATATCTACAGTCATTACATGTTAGAAGTTGACTTTTAAAACAAATATCTAAAATATAAATTATTTTTACCATGCAAAGTGGGCACTTAGGTGTAAAACAGCTCCATGAGCTGAAAAATGGACATGTTGCATGAGTGGAACTCCAGGCTAACATCATTTCTTTTTCCTTCCTCTGATTTTAAGTGAGGAGTCAGTCTAGAAGGAGGACAGAAGACCCCACCTCCTAATTAACTCAGGGGAAAAGGTCAGAAAGGCCATGCAGTTAACCTTTCTAATTGCATCGCCAATTATAATAATAGAAAGGAAGACCGCTTAGCAGTGAATCAGAATTCTGGGAAAATCTCATGGAGATTCCAGGCACCATGTGAGCCAAAAGACTGGAGAAGTTGAGCATATGCAGCCAAACTCCATTTATCTCTTTGTGTGTTTTCCTTAGTCCTCCAGGGTTCATTTTGGAGAGGGGGTTCAGCGTATAGGAGAGAATGAAGATAGTATTGCTGGTGGAAGCTAAAACCAGCAGGGAAGCTGGGTTCCGTTGCAGCAGCACAGGAGGTAGACGGTTTAGGTCTTTCTTCTGAAGGTGCAAGTAGGTGCAAGCAATTCCAAATGACACCCTTGGCAAACTATTCCAATGGCCTCCCAATCTTTGGGCTAGTTAGGCTTTAATTCTATATTTTTTGACAAGCAAATACGTAGTTGCAAGGGACAGAAAAAGAGGAGCAAAACCCTAAACAACTTTGTTGAGGTTATGTCTCCTGGCCAAAGGATTCCAACCGGGTGCTCAGTCCTGAAGTTCATTGCATCTGCTTCCAAGGGCACCTAATGACTTTAACCTCAGGTTCAGTATCAGTTCTTAATAGGTAACACCAGTTTCCATCCCGTTCTTGTTGATGGAATGAAAATAATACATGCCTGTGTTCCTATATGTCAAATGAATCCCTATCTCCATATAACTTATTTACAAATGCAACATTTTTGGAGAAGGAACATTTGCCAAGAAGCAGGAAAGTCTCCTTACAGAGAGGAAACTATTTTTACGATCCAAGGATGAGCACCAAAGACACTAGAATAATTCATTCTATGAAGATTGCCAAGAAAACCTTGTTTTGAAATCCCCACGCCTGTGATGACATCATGCTAGGTGAGGCATCCACCTTTGGAAACAATACATAGACATTTGTTCTTGAACCCTGCTGCCTGGTTTCAAAGGGCTTTTAATTTTTTTGCCTCTCCTGGTTCGGAGTGGCTGCAACACATGGTAAATCTTTAACTTCAAGTGTCCTTCTGTGGTGACCAACTAAAATATTAGCAAAATAAATGTTTTATGGGAAAGTGTTGGCAGGAGCCCCAACAGAAACAGGTGGTATTGGGTTATTTCAATATAATGTAATGATACAGCCAGGTTTCCATCTGGACAGCATGTGGTTGGGTCTGTTCAGAGAGTATCAAAGAGAGTGAGTATGCAACGGGGAGAGCGAGCCATGCACAAGTGTGCAGCTAGATGGCTACTTTACAAAATAATAGTCTGGGTTTTGGGTCCTCTGGGTTAAATATTTTTACTGTCAAAATCTGAATTTCTTCATAAAATATTAAAGGCGAAGCAAACCTCTGACATGCAATCCAGAGCCGTGTAATTATAAGGCAGTTCCTGGAAACCAGAGAGCGTGCATTAAAGCGTGGCGTTTATTATCAAGGAGTTCATTACCCTTGGAAGCGAAGACATGTTTCAGAGGGAGCCTCAGAACACAGAAGCTTTTTAGCAAGGCTTCCTAGACTATGAAAATGAAGCTCAGCCTTGTTGGTAAGAATACAATGAGAAAATAAAGAGAGGATGGGATTAGTTGCCTGTAAGGGCCTGATTGTGATCCAAAGCTAAAGAGATATATCCTTAATTTACCACCAGGGAAGAATCTTTCTCCCTCTTCCATAAAATTTCTGCTTCAGGCATTTCAAAATACGTGGAATTAGGAACACTTGGAACATTTGGTTTTGCACTCAGCTCTCCTCACTGTATGTTTTTGCTAAGCTTGATAATAAACTCTTGGCTCAATCACTCCCTCTATGTATCCCAGAGAGAGGCATCAAATTATGGCTATGGGCAGAGGTAGATCCTCTTCAGAGGCAGAGAGACCTCATTCCATGGCTCTCTCAACTGGAGCCAGAGAAAGAAGATGAGAATATGCACAGAGGGAGTAAGCAATTTGGAAGTGGTTTGCAATCTCCTTGGTGCTGACTAGAGGACTCAGGAAGTCATGGGCACCATCTGCCAAAATGAAGGAGCCACTTGGACCCCAGCATACTTGGCCAGAAAGACCTGGTTTCTAGAGAATTCTTTGTAGGCATTAATTGAGAGTGCGGTAGACATTGAAAGCAAAGGCAATCGAAGGCTGATGGATAAAAGTGATGAAGCAGGGAAGGCTCAGAAGAAGAGATAATGAAGTCAAGCACTTAATTATAATGCCTTCATGCCACTGGTACCTAGAGGGGGAATGCATTCAGGAGGCTTTTGCCTGTTAGAGGGTGGGCTGTTCTACATTATCTGATGTATTTTTCTAGGTTAGCAGAGAGAGACAGAAGATATGGTGTGATGAGAGGTCTGGAAGCCACGGAGTCTGATTCTTCCTCTTGTGGGGCTGAACAGAGGCTAAGGAGAGAATGGAACCCTAGAGGATAAGACAAGTTACGTACTGTGGGCCCTAGGTTACCTGGGAAAGTGATATTCTCCATCTGAAGCAGACCTGACATGATGCGATAAAGACATATCTCAGTTCTTCTTTCCAAAATGCGTGGGGACCCTATTGTATGCACCATAGGACTTTGGCTCCCTTGGGGTTCTAGAAGGTGGTGGCAGGCATAGTCTTCCTTGTTGAGGAATTTATGATGTAATGGGGGAGAGTGCACACCCAGTGGGGAAGAATTTGAGCCACCCTAGGGCAGAGGCTCTATCTTCATTTTATGCTTCATCATATGGCATATAGTAGATGCTAAAATAAATGCTAAACTGAACTAGACTAGAAGACAGGTGATGGGGTTGGACAGCTATTTGTATGGCTGAGAAGTATCTTTTGACCTCTTTGGTGAGTCTCAATTTCTCATGTGTGGAATGAAGGGTCAGATGATTGGACCAATCTCCCTTCCAGCTTTCAAATCCTGGGACCTTAACTCAGAGAACATATACAGAAGTGCCAATGATTATAGCTAACAACTCCTACCATTCATGAGCATCTTTATGTTAGGGGATTTAATCCTCACCACAACTCTGTGAGGTTAGAGCTTTATCTCCATCTTTTTTTTTTTTTTTTTTTTTTGTGGCACGCGGGCCTCTCACTGTCGTGGCCTCTCCCGTTGCGGAGCACAGGCTCCGGACGCGCAGGCTCAGTGGCCATGGCGCACGGGCCCAGCCGCTCCGCGGCACGTGGGATCCTCCCGGACCGGGGCACGAACCCGCGTCCCCTGCATCGGCAGGCGGACTCTCAACCACTGCCACCAGGGAAGCCCTATCTCCACCTTTTATAGATGGGCAAACTCATTCTCTTGTTCAAGTTCACACAGCATGTGAGTGTTGGGATGGGATTCTTCAAACTCAGCTATGTCTGACTCCCAATACTGAGTTCTTTCCACCATACATCAAGCTGCCTCCCACCTCCATGCTAAGGAAATGTCAGAATGAATGTAATGATTTAAGAGAGAGGTGGGGAACTTCATTACCAAGATCTGATTTATGCCTCAGATTTAAGTGCTTGGCTCTTTAGTAGCCAGCTAGGGGTTTTTTAGTCTTTAGAAATCATCCGAGATCAAGACAGTTGACTGAATTAATTGCACAACCATTGAAAACTGTCTGAGTATCTTACCCTGGAGTTATCTCCCCCACTTCCCTTTTCTCCTGGATTCCAAACTATCCAGCTCTCCAAGTATAATGACCTGAGTTGTTCCTTAAGGAAAAATAAATCCTTTAAGCCATGGAGGGGAGCGAGTGCTCTGCTCCGAATTAGGGAGAAGAGGAGCTGGAGCAGAGCCTGTGTTTTGCAGGTGGGGAGGTGTTGACCTGTGGTTGGGAATCCCTCCTGCTCTGCTGTTGGTCTGTGGTGGTTCATTCTGATAGGCAGGAGGAAAAAGGGAGGCCAGGAGCTTTGTGAACAAATGCAGTGAGTCTGGCTCTTCTTGAATTGTCACTGGGCTCTACATGGCATGGCGGAAGTGAGGAAGGCTGCTTCCGGCTGTTGGGGAAATTGCCCAAAGTATTCTTCAGTGTTGTGGTGACAACAAATCAGATGCAGATGTAGAATTTGGGTGGTCATTACAAGCTCTTGTTGAAAACGTTGCTGCTGCCTAATATTTATTGAGCACTTAATATGTGCAAGGTCCTGTGCTAAGTGCTTTGCAATGGAGGAAACTGAAGCTTAAAAAGGTTGGGGAACTGGCCTGAGATCTTAGGGGTAGGAGAGATGAACTCAAACCAGGTGTGTCTGACTCCCAAACCCAAGCTCTTAATCATTATGCTAAAATTAAAACCCCAGTATAGTGCCGTATAAAGAAAGTAGTGAATGCGTGTCTATCAGTGGAATAAGTTGGGGCTCGTGGATAACCATTTAGAATGGAGCAGAGGGCCTTTCCTTTCATGATGGCAAAATAAATTTCAGATGGATTAAATGTGTAGGCTAAAAGCAAACCAATAAATGTAATGGGAGAGAAAGATGGTGAATATAATAAACGATGATATGAGGCAGAGGAAAACTTTATAAAAATAACTTTTAAAAAAGATAAAAAGGATATTTGGCTACAAAAACCTTCCGACATTTCTATGTATGAAAACTGTGAGGAAAGTTAAAAGGCAAACAACTGGGAAAAACATATGCATATTCTTTATGTCGGCTAAAAGGTGCATATTCTTACTAAACTGATGTGTACCACAGTCTTACCAACCAAATAAAGAGACAAATACTCTCTTCCTCGAATAGAAACATGAGTAAAGACCACAGATAAATAATTCACAAAGAAGAAATACAAATGGATAATGTGCAAGTGAATAGTGAGAGTTCATCCTCACTAGCAATAAAAAAATTAAATTTTAATTGATATGCCTTTAAAAAATTGTCACAGAGAGAGAAAACATAATAAACCTTGTGAGGACATAGGGAGATTGCCCCGACTTTGTGATGATTTCCTATATTAATGGTGGAGTGTGATTGGTACAGTTTATCTACAGGGCACTTTGACAACATGTATCAACATTTTAAATTTGTTCACATCCTTTGTCTCAATCATTTTACATCTAGCAATTTGTCCCAGAAAAAATCATACTGAATGTGAACAATGGTTTACCTCTAAGGACAGGCATTGAAGCAATGTTTCTAATGGTAAGAAAATTAGAAATAATCTGAATATTCAATAAGAGAAGCTGGTTTAAAGTAAACTTTTAAACTTTCATTTAAATGGTAAGGAATATGCTAGAATATTATCCAGTCACTCAAAATAACTTTGTAGAAGAATATTTAATGCCACAGAAAAATGTTCAGTATGTATTCCTTGGGGAAAAATGGGCTACTGAGCAACATACATTAAAAAAAAATCACACGTTTATACCTTTTCTAAAATTACTGGAAAAAGAAACACTAAAATGTTAAGAGGATCTATATCTCTGATCAAGGGAATATATATATATATATATATATATATATATATATATATATATATATATATATGGATATAAAATCTTTGGTATGTTTTCTTATAGTTTTCAAATATTTTATAAGTATTTTTTGTAATTGAGAAGAAAATAGTATTAAAAAGCCTATTTTTGATATAATTTACTAAGACATGGTGTGTTTGTGTATGGAGGAGAGCTAAGGATCAAGTGCTACAAAATTCATCCTCTGAAATATTGTTGCCATTTCTGAGCATATTATTATAGTTTTGGGAAACCTAATATGTTCTAAGGAGCACGAAGACGCACATAGAGGAAATTCTACTTTGAGATTTCCAGGTAAAGGCAGGGAGCTATTAATTTACTGAACACATGAGTGTAGAAGAGAGGAGAAGATGTTAATTTGACCCAAAAGTGGATCCACCCCCAGAAGCAGAGGTGGCCCAGACTCTCCATGCCTTCCAGTGCATATTAGACTGAGATCTGGCTTCTCTTATATTCACATTTTCAGGTTCTAAGTCCCCCTCCATCCTATTTAATCACATAGAGGAAATTTAGGAATAGAGTTGGGTAATTAATATGTGTGTGTGTGTGTTTGTCTGTGGGTGATGGAGGGGGTAGGTGAGAGTCTATGGGGGTACCCAGTCCCAGGAGAGGGGACAGAGAAGGGACAGGCCTGTAGTCATTAGGATGGGCCTTCATGCTGAGTAGCAATTTTTATGCATTTGATAGCCCAAATGGTGTGTGTGTGTGTGTGTGTGTGTGTGTGTGTGTGTATGTGTGTGTGTGTCTGAATGTACATGAGGAGGTGGGCATTGTAAGATTTTTGTTTGGTATTTTTGAGCTGAAAGCTACTGTTTTTATTAGTTAAGGCTCTAATTTGGGTTGAATTTATCAGCTCTGTTGATCAATTTTTCAAAGGAGTTTAATTAACTACTTAATGAAAAAATCTACTTTGCTGTGTAAATTCATGCCTTGTTAAATTCCGGCCAGAGACTGTGGAAGATAGGACTGGGATCTTCTTGCTAGGGGTCTATTGGTCCCACTAATCACCTTTTGGTTGTCTAGAGGTAGGAAGTGGAATTCTGGATCGCTGACCCATAAATTCAGAACGTGGAGCTTTCAGGGTGTGCTCTAGATGTCAAACAGAATGTTTACCTGTTACCTTGGTTGGGGAAAGAATTAGTAGCCAGCTGGTAGTTCATTTAATACAGTCTTGTATTATCATTGGAGAATTCAGAGCAGCTAATGGTCTCCTTTGCCTTTCTCCAGCCATGTGTTTTTCTAGCAGTGTCTTTATTTTGTGTTTGTATTCCTTTGCACTTTTCTCTGTTATATACCAGTCTGTGTTCAGATGAACCATTTTCTCTAATCAAATAAAGGTATCGTAAATTTTATGTCTACTTGTCTAGATATGAACAGTTGGACCCAGCTATTGCATTTGCCCATGTTAAAAAAAGTTATTCTTTTATAATTTTATAAAGATTTTAAATAATACCAGGACAGAAATAGGGAACCAGCCTGTTTGCCCTCTTGAAGGTTGCTGAACAGTCAATTTCTACCTGTTAAGTGTCAGTCAATCCATGCTATATCCATGGATTATATTGCTGCTATACTATATCAACAATATAACATAAGCAAATTTAAGACAACATGGAAATGTTCGTGGATGGGTATTGAATGACTCATTAAAGTTCAGATGGATTCTGTCTTTATTTCTCTCTCTCTACTTTAGTTTCCTAAAGTGCGGTATGGTGAAGGAAACTAAGTAGGATTTGGATTTCTTTGGATTTATATATTTCTCCAGCGCTGAATAGCCATTTTTTCAAGTCAGGCCATCTCTGTTGCCTCTCCATGGGAGTGAGAAATGGGGCAGTATATTCAATTTTGTTGCCAAGACCCATTGCCCCACACCAAGGGGTCGTAAAGCGATATGGAAGCTCTTTGCTCTGGGTTGAAAAATGCAAGCCCCTCCTGCTAGATAAATCAATGTGTGATGGCCTCAAATCAAATGCCTTCATTTCAAAGTGACTGGCCTTTGCTTTAGATCTATCAGGAGGAGAGAAAGTCTAGAGGATTGGAGAAAATCCAAACCGGTTCATCAGCCCTTAATATTTTCAAGAATGTTTTATTTTGCTGCAGTGTCTAGTAGAGAGTTTCAGGCTGCCTTGGTGAGGGACGAAAAGCCGAGCTGGTGACTGGTGACTTCATAAGCTTCAGAACGTGGAGCCAGTTAAGCTAGAAATCTTGAGGAAGGTGTGCCTTTGAGGTGTTTATGACAATCTAGAGTATTATGATATTAAATAAATCCTTCTCTTTGGAAGGAACATCCACATTTACAGCCATCTATGAGAAACATACTGGTTTATTAAGAACTTTGGGTTGGAAAATGCTCAGCTCTTTGCATTTCCAGCACAGATCTGGAACACTGTTCTTCCAGGGTCCTTTGGGAGTGAGGAAAGTCTGTTTAGGACATGCACAAAAATGCAAAAATGAATTGCATTTGGCTATTAGTAACACAGATTGGCAACAACACTAGCTTATACAAGTTATGAGTTTTTTTCTCTCATGTGTAATAGACGAAGAGACAAGCAGTCTACGCTAATACGGTGACCCCATGGTGTCATCAGGGTCCCAGGTCTTTCCATCTTCCTGTTCCTCCATCCTTAGCATATGGCTTTCGTCTGCAGGGCTGCCTCATGGTCCAATATAGCTTCTGGATTGCAGTCTTCATCTTTCCACACCTAGATGGGGAGTGAAGGGTAAAAGGGGGAGATGCCAGCTGTGTGTCCCTCCCTCAGGGAGGTTTTCTGGAACTCCCCTTCAGCCGTGTCCATCTGCATATAACTGGCCACTCCCACTTGCAAGGGCATATTTTAGCTTAAGATCTGCAACTGGATTCTTTTACTGAGGAAGAAGGAAGAAAGTACACTAACTGGGCAACTGTCTGTGGGCCACACTCGGAGCTCCTGAGCAAGCCTGCACATTTTTAGTTTTGATCCCAAAGGCTTTAGCACCCTTTCTCCATACATTCAGAGCCTCTCAGCATCCTGTGTTCGTAGACAAGGAAATGAACTGGTTCACCTATAATATACATAGACCTCAGAGAGGTTCACCGATTTGCTATGGGATACACAGCAATCTAAAGAGGTGGAGAGGGCTTCCCTGGTGGCGCAGTGGTTGAGAATCCGCCTGCCGATGCAGGAGACATGGGTTCGTGCCCTGGTCCGGGAAGATCCCACATGCCGCCGAGCGGCTGGGCCCGTGAGCCATGGCCGCTAGGCCTGCGCGTCCGGAGCCTGTGCTCCGCAACGGGAGAGGCCACAACAGTGAGAGGCCCGCATACCGCAAAAAAAAAAAAAAAAAAAAAAAAAAAAAAAAAAAAAAGAGGTGGAGAAATTGGCCCCGTATCCTGGAAGCTGACATTAAAGGCGAGAGTGTAAAAGCACAATTTGAATTATTGTCACTGGTGTCACCAGTTCACCAAGGACAACAGGATGTGGATACGATTAACTCTCAGTCTCCAATTTATCCACAGCAGAGGAATTCTCATAGTAATAGTCACCTTATTCTGTACACTTAATACAGGCCAGGTGTTATCCATCCATTATGTCTAATCCTCATATGACCCTGCACAGGAGGCACCGATATCCCAATTTTTCAGCTAGGGAAACAGGAAATCAGAGGGGTTATATCACTTATTCAAGTCACACAGTTAGGAAATACTGGAGTAGAGATTTGGACACGCATCTCTGACAACAAATCCGTGTTCCTCTCCTCTGCTGCATGCTCGCGATTGGATGCTGGTTTAGGAAAGACATCGCGGTCCTATGGAAAGAGATTTGAGGGGCTTGTTCTCATGATGGGAAGCGGTACTTAGGATGGTGTGAAGTTTCCCTGCCCCTGCTCCACGGCAACTGTTCACTCACCACTCTGCATGCGTCCCAGGCCCCCCGCTGGGTGCTCAGAGCAGCCGTCTCCTGGCCCCTTCTTTTCCTCATTGGGTCATTCGCATGCCACCCTCCTCCCCATGCGCCACTCTGGAGAGGGGAAAGGCATCATAAAAGCAATCAGTATATTCTCATATTTTTTCTTGATGTAAAAAGATGAAGTCATGGCATATGGTCCGATTGCCAGCACTGTTAATAATAAACCTCACATAATTAAGCACTGATTTATTCCTTTATACAAGTGAAACAAATTGCTTGAACTGCCTTTGCTCGAGACCGTCCAGGCAGATGGATTATGTATAGGAAGTTGAAACTAAAAATTATGGGCGCTCATATTTCACTCTGGTGGAGGTTTATTGGAGGTACAATTAGAACCCTAACTAAATGTGTCCTGTGTTCCCTTTGATGGAGACATCAGATATTAATCTGGGGATATGACTAATGCTCAACACAGCTGCTCTCCTTGCTCTAATATTCCCACTTTCGGTTCAAAACCTGGAAACATGTTTAAAAAATTGATCAGAGCTTATAATAGCAATAATCACCTTGAAATTGGTTGTTACTCCAGTTAATGAACTGAGTAGGCGAGCATAAGCCTCCTTCTGTGTCCCTCAGGCCTTTAACTAACAAGCTAGTGGTTAATCACTGGGTTTTTAAAAAAGAAAAATCTCTTTAGGGGATGGAATTGGGAAAAAGTAGGGGGCTGAGCGTTCTCATCTGAGGATCCTTTGACAGCTCTGCTCATCTCCGGCAGCTACATCCCTTTCCCACCAAGGCCAGGGCTGTGGTGACCTGTGGAGATGGCATCTCTTTCTCCAGGCCCTGGGGCCTGGCTGCCTGAAGAGTGGTCCAGAGCTTATTAGCAATGAAGAATCTGAAGCCCCAGCACAGACCTGCAGAACCAGGGTCTGCACTTTAATAAGCTCCTCCATTGAAGGCACCTGGGTGCCTTCATTTGCTCCAAGCCTCAGCTTGTAAAACTGGGACCTCATCTCAGAGGCTGCTCTACAGGCTCTCATAAGGTCTCAGCAGAGCCCCTCCTTCTGACCTCAACTGGATCCCCGTGGAACCGGGCAGCGTACACCAGAGCAAGGAGCATGACACCTGGTGAGGAGTAGACTCAATACATGTCTGTGTGAAAAGCTATTTCCCCAAAGTGTATCTTCTTTCAAGGAAGAATCTCTCAGAGACCCTTTCAAGGCAGAATCTCTTGGAGAAAGGGGAAGGCCTGCCGGGTAAGAGTCTTGGGATGGTCAAGCAGTCTCAGGTGAACCAGGCGGTCCCTGGGGTTCGGAATTTGTGAGGTAAGGGACTTACATCCTTAGAACAATTTCGTACTGTCCTAATTTCATATCCTAGTGCCTGGATGTGACGCCTTGCCCTTGATCTAAACGCCACTGCCATTTCCTGTTCACAGGAGAAGCGCTCCTTTCCCACAGAGCCTGCAGACTTCCGCAGACCCCTAAGCAACACTTTTCAAGTGAGTAGAGTTCAGCCCTGGGTTCTGCTGAAGCTTTAATGAGCTGCTGTTTTATTTCCTTGCTCTGTTTCCTTTTCTAACTGTCTACGGCAAAAGATTTCCTCAAAAGCTTAATGAAACCCGAATCACAGGACGGCTGTGTTTTATCGACGTGCCTGCCACTGTTCTGGAACTGTGGGGTCGCAAGGGTAGGGGAGCAGCTTCAGGGAGCCTCCCCGGGCTGTGGGGATGACGTCATGGGTTAGAAAGGCTGGGAGCAGTTGGAGGAGAGATGCTGCTTACAGTCTGGGGTTTGCAGATAAGCCCAGGAGTAAAAAGTGACACAGTCGGGGTTAAGCAGAGCATTGGAGATTAGAAGTATGAGGAGCCAGCTGGGGCCCATCCCCTTCCTTGCTCAGGTCCCGGAGTCGCTTAACTGTGAAGCAAGCTCGTGGGAAGATGCGGGACCCGCTATGCACAGCGACCCTACCGGGACCTCACCTCCCCACCGCTCCAGACGGAAACCGCCCTCCACGTTCACTTCCTCTGTGGTTTTTGTAGGTGTTGGGTTCACTCGGTGGACATGCCGCCCTCCTTCCAGATTTACTGGAATATAATTTTCACTCTGGGGAAGGTAGCCCCTGAATGACCCTTTATTTCTCTCCCTAAACGGAGGGATACGGTTTACACCGCTGGTTGTGAACTGGCTCATAATGTGATTCTGGGTTTGAATCACATGAATGACTTTTCACCCATAATGCTTCCCTAAGAATTTTAAGTTACAAATAAGGAGTCTCATATTGTACTTCTGCAGAGTAATTGCTTAGGAATTCAAACAAAACGACCTACCTGGTAATCGATGGTGTATGTCTGTGAAATTTCATTTTCTTTACTTGCACCTTTTAACTTTTCTCTTTTTTCAGACCTGGAGATTTGCAGGCAGTTGCACAGTGTTAGCCTCGGAAGGACCCTGTGTACGAGCTAGTGCAGAAGAGGATCTTGGTCTCTGGGTGGGGATTTGGAGTCCGCGGTGTGGGGAGTAAGGGGACTGCGATTTATCCAAACTCACAAAATTAGTTGGTGGCAGAGCTGGAATCCTGTTTCTCCTTTCTTAAACTGGATTTTGAAAATTGCGCCCTTTCTCCTTAACTTTGCAATTCCTACCCCCATCCCCGCCCTGTTGCTATTTGTCTATATATTTTTTTTCCCATGTCGGAAATTTTAAAATATAAACAAAATTTACTTTATTAGTGCTTTCCTTTATGGTGTCTATGCATTTCTGTCATATTTAGGGATGTCTATGGTGCTTCAAGATTATTTTGAAAAATGTTTTCTTCTAGTGCATTTGTGTACCGTAGAAGGGCTTGTGAATAAATTAGTAAATGCCTGTCATCGTCTCCTCTGCCTTTCTTTGTTTTCACAGCACTTATTATTCTCCACGCATTGGAATGAATGTGTTATAAGAGGAGGGACTTTTTTTGTCCTCTACAGTACTTTGTCCATAGTAGGTCTGTAGGAAGTATTTGACGTTGACATAATTTATGGTTTATTTTCACATTTAAATACAGTTGGAATTTGTTCAGCTGTAAGGAGTAAGGTGGGTCTTAGACTGTACTTCCTCTCTCCCCCTTGCAGTAGCTGCCTTTTTGTCTTCAGCCAATTTATTGATCAGTAAGTTTATCCTTTCCCCATGTATTTGAAATGACATTTTTATCCCATAATGCATAGCTGAATTTATTTTAGGACTGATCTTCATAAATGTCCTGGGTTTCTTTCATGTTTTTCTTTAGATGAGATTTTTGGGGGTTCATTTGATCAAATCCCCCCACTCCTTACCCCTATGTTTGTTTTGATTGTTGAGATTGAACCCCAGTCCTTCTACCTCAGAGTTCAGTACTCCGAGACCAAATTAGCTTGAAATAAAAAAAGAAGCCATCTGGGGCATCCCTGGTGGCTCAGTGGTTGAGAATCTGCCTGCCGATGCAGGGGACACGGGTTCGTGCCCTGGTCCGGGAGGATCCCACATGCCGCAGAGCGGCTGGGCCTGTGAGCCATGGCCACTGAGCCTGTGCGTCCGGAGCCTGTGCTTTGCAACGGGAGAGGCCACAACAGTGAGAGGCCCGTGTACCACACACACACACACAAAGAAGCCATCTGAAGAGTAAATTAAATCGTTGTGATCGGCAGGATTGGAGGTCTGAATCCACAAATAACTAATTGAGTTGCATTTATTGAAAACGTACTACCTTATTTCATTGACGGAAAGATACCATTAATTATAAGACATCATTATTTTATGTATCATTAGAAATAAAAGATTGCCAAATTAATTATGTCAATTGTAAGATGCATCTAACTTCAGAGATGTTAAAATGTTAAAAAAAATGTGTCTTATAATCAATGAAATACCACATTAGTAGAGTGTTATAGAAACTATAGTAGGGAATTTTCTTATGTAGTAATTTTCCTACTCTTTTAAAATGTTTTTCAAAAGTCTCATCTCGTTTGTCCCTTATTACTTCTCTATGGTATAGGAAGGATCAATATTTTCATTCCCATGCTACCCATAACAATAATAGTAACACGTATATAGCAGGAACTATGAATTGGGTACTGTCCTAAGTCCAAGGCTACAAAGTAAGTAATAATGTCAAAAAGAGTCATGTACCACAGTGTTCATTGCAGCACTACTTACAATAGCCAAGACATGGAAGCAACCTAAGTGTCCATTGACAGATGAATGGATAAAGAAGATGTGGCTCATATATACAATGGAATATTACTGAGCCATGAAAAGAAACGAAATAGAGTTATTTGTAGTGAGGTGGATGGAGTGAGTCTGTCATACAGAGTGAAGTGAGTCAGAAAGAGAAAAACAAATACTGTATGCTAACACATATATATGGAATCAACAAAAAAAGTTTCTGATGAACTTAGGGGCAGGACAGGAATAAAGACACAGACACAGAGAATGGACTTGAGGACACAGGGAGGGGGAAGGGTAAACTAAGACGAAGTGAGAGAGTGGCATGGACATATATACACTACCAAATGTAAAATCGTTAGCTAGTGGGAAGCAGCCGCATAGCACAGGGAGATCAGCTCGGTGCTTTGCGACCACCTAGAGGGGTGGGATAGGGAGGGTGGGAGGGAGACGCAAGAGGGAAGAGATATGGGGATATATGTATACGTATAGCTGATTGACTTTGTTATATAGCAGAAACTAACACAACACTGTAAAGCAATTATAGTCCAATAAAGATATTACAATAAATAAATAAATAGCCAAAAATTTTTTTAAAAAATTAAAAAAAAAACCACTTAGTAATGTCAAGATTTGAGCCTGAGAAATGTAGCTCAGATGCGTGATTCAGAGTCGATGTTCTGCATCAGACATAACCTACATATGGTGAGGAACATGAGACCTAGAGAGCTTCAAAGATTTGCCATGATGCCTCATGGGTTCTGATTCCTACACTAGCACATTTTACATGCCATCATTTGAAAATCATCATAGTGAACACCACGGGATTTACGTTTCTAAACCTTTGGTTTTTAGCTCAGAGGAGCCTAACAGTCTTGGCCTGAGGCTGTGGCCAGGAGGGATGGTGAGTAGGAAAGGGAGCCATCCAAGCTCTTTAGACCAGATGCATCTTCCAAGTCTCTTCTCTGTGTTCCTTTCTGACAGCCGTATGGAGCAGGAAACTCAACAACTCTGTACAAAAGAAAGGCTGGTTATTGTCTGGAAGTGTGTGTCCTTTGGTTTGGGTTGGTTTTGTTATTTCTGCCTCGGCTGGAATAAAGCATCCTGGTCAGGCATGAGTTCGTCATTGGGACTTCGGGTTTCTGTCCTGAGGCTCTCACTCTGGCTGACCCCGGGCAGACTCGCCAACAGTGGCGGCTCTCTGAACGACCTCTCCCACAGAGTTACGCAGAACTGAGTTCTGTGGACCCACAGTCCTTACAGGTGAGGGATGTAGTATCTTTCCCTGGAGTTAATTATCTGCACGCCTGCATCCGAACTTGCTGCGTGGAATAGAGATTTTGTGTTTATCTGGAACTAATGGCTTCCTGAAGTATCAACTGATATAATCTTTTAAAGTCATTTCCCTACATGAAGGACTCAAGGGCATGTGCATGAGTGATGTGTGAGTTTTCACTGTGGTTTTTGGGGTAAAGAACTTTCCAGATGGAGGGAGGCAGGAACGTTTTACTTGGACTTAGGGTGCCAATCCCTGGTTGAGTGGGGATCAGGCAGTCTTCTCCTTGTTCGAGCCGCAAGAGCATATTTCCTTTGTTCTAAAACGGATGTGGATGAACAAACTTCGCTAATGCTTTTACTGTGATGGGTGTCAGGGGGCACCAGGCTACTCTATATTCATCACCAGAAGCCAAAATAAGAGGAGTGAGAGAGGAGTTTAAGTCCCAGCTAGATCCGACCTTACCGGCCCCTTCTCAGTTCCATGCATTAAACCTCCTTACGATGGCCCCAAGTGAGGGTTTCGGACAGCGTGTCATCAACTCACTGCGATGGCTTCTGATTGGCCATCAAAGAGAAGGGAGGGCTTCCCTGGTGGCGCAGTGGTTGAGAGTCCGCCTGCCGATGCAGGGGACACGGGTTCGTGCCCCGGTCCGGGAGGATCCCACGTGCCGTGGAGCGGCTGGGCCCGTGAGCCATGGCCGCTGAGCCTGCGCGTCCGGAGCCTGTGCTCCGCAATGGGAGAGGCCGCAACAGTGAGAGGCCCGCATACCGCAAAAAAAAAAAAAAAAAAAAAAAAAAAAAAGAAAGAAGAGCATTCAGAGGTATGTCAGAGAAGGGAAACCTGCTGACTCTTACAAATGAGAATTTACTGTAGTCTCATGTGTTAAATCTTAACTAATGATCCCTAAGAAGAACTGCTCCTCAACCTCATTAACTAATTAAGCAATTCAGATAGAGGGTTATCCATGCTGCAAAATATTGCTAAAGTAACTGGTGCTCTTCTCCTGCTCTGGAATGATTTCTTAACAAAACCCGAGGATGCCTGGACGCTTCTTCCATTGCTCTGCATGGGAGCCCTGTCACTGGTGCGGCGGCTGGTTCCATGCTGGTGATTTGATGTGCCCCCGAGGCTGCCCTCTGGAAGCTGACTGGCAAGCCTCTGCGGGCTTCCAGGGTTTCCCAGGCATTCTCTTTCTCAGCAGGGCTGTGAAAAAGGAAACTGAGCTGGCCTCTCTTAGCACGAGAGAGCTTTTGCTCTCTCCTGTGATTAAGGAAGCTATGCTTCTTGAGGTAGTGATTTTTTTTTCATTGTTTCTCTCTTGTTGAGGACCCCCTGGGCTGAGGTATTTTGAATTAAATAGCTGGGTCCTGAGGATGATAATTACTGTAATTTATTGGAGAACTTCATATCAGGAGTTAGTTTCCTTTGAAATACACATTGCCTCTCTTATGTATTAAGCAATGGTGATCCTAATGCCGTCAGTGGTGATTGTGGCTATGGGGTTGGTTAGGGTCCTGAGGAACTCTCCGGAACATGTAGTTTTTTACTCTAATTGCAGGTTCTGTGGCTTGGCCTCTGCTATATGTTTGTAGCAGAGGCTAGCTATGAATTTGCTATTTCAGTAACAGCTCAGGGAGGCAGTATTAGGGGTTGGCCTTTGGGCATAGACTGTGTCAGTTAAATAAATCTCCGCTGCCCACTTACTGTCTCTATGATTTTAACCTCTTCAAGTTTTGTGTTCTCATTTGTAAAGTAGGAAAATAAAAAGAAGGGTCCATGATAGCTTATCTGAAACCTTTGGGGCTAGCGAGATGTATTTTAGAATTCAGATTCTTTCGTATTTTAGAAAAGTACACTAGTATATATGCCATATTTTACAGTAACCCCCCCAGCACGGGCAAAATCTGTGTGGTATCCTGTAACCTATTAATATTTCTGGGGCAACATGCGTGACTATTGACATTAAATAAAGATTAGGAATAGGCTTACAGCAGTTAAAATTCAGGTCAGATTTTATGGCCAAGTGAGTTTGTGGCAAACTTATGACAAAATGAGATAGTTTTCAGGGCTTTTGGATTTTGGAACTGTAGATATGAATAGTGAATCTGTACTTACTCATAAAGTTATTTTTCTTCAATAAGGTGTGTGTCAAGTATGTATTGAAGTGATTTCTATAACACCAGCTGCCCAATAAATGTTACCTAGGATAGGGATTCTCATCCCCTCGCAGAGCCCACATCCTTACTGTTAGCTTGTCTCTGAATATTCTGGCTGGTCATTTTGTCCCTGAGTCAGCCTGTAAAAATGTGTCATCTCCAAGTGTATCCAGATGAGAAGACTTTTACCAGCTTTGTCTCTTAAGACGGTTCTCTTGTTCCACTAGTTGTAGAGACAAGCACTGTCCTACTGAACTTTCTGTAATGATGGAAGTGTCCTCTATCTGTGCCATCCAGTATGGTAGCCATTAGCCATGGATGACTACTGAATACTTGAAATGTGGCCAGTGTAATTGGGAAACTGAATTTTAAATTTTATTTAATTTAAAGTAATTAATTAAAATTAAAAGAGCCCAAGGGGGTAGTGCCACCACATACATATTGGGCAGTGTAATTCTACAGAGACCTGGGCATGGAGTTCAATGCTGAGGGGACATTCTCCTCTCTAGGTGCAGAATTCTTTATTCTCAAGCTGCTGAAGTTGGTAAGAACCTTCTCATTCATTTATTTATTTCCCAGGTATTTTATGAGTGTCTGCTACTGATCAAACTCTTTTAGGCACTGAGGATACAGAACCAGGTTTTTGTTTGTTTGTTTGTTTTTTGGCTGCGTTGCACGGCATGTGGGATCTTAGTTCTGAGACCTGGGATCCAATCCACGCCCCCTGCAGAGGAAGTACAGAATCTTAACCACTGGAGCGTCAGGGAAGTCCCCAGAACCAGGTTTTTACACTCAAGGAGGACACACACATTCAAAGCATACATTTGTGAGGATATGTAAGCAGACATCTCAAACATAAACACACAGTGATGAATCCGGGGATAGAGATTTTGGATTGCTGTGGGAGCACAGAAGCAGGACAGACAACCAGGTGAGGGTTCAGATAACTTTCTTGAGAAGGAACTGCCTGGTTTCTTGTACAAGTAGTAGAAGTTAGCCAAGGGCAGTGGGCTAAGGCGAAGAAGGAATTACAGGTGAGCCTGAGAAAAGACGTGGAAATGAAAACAGTGCAGGGTCGTGGCCAATTATCAGCTGTTGATGTGGCTGGAGGGGCTGAGGCTGGGGTGCAGGGGTGGATGGTGATCAGCACCCGGTATGGTTCGGAGCTCCTGGAGACAATACTTAGAGCAAGGATTCCCTCTTTCACTGTTTCAGCCAACATTTAATCAGGGAGACGGAATCCACTGTAGACATTTCAAGATGGAAGAAGTTTCATGTGAGAAATCAGTGGCCTCTATACTGATTGGACTCTGGGAACAAAGGTCAGGCCACTGTCAAGAAATCAGAAGTTAGGGATTTGGTGGGAGCTGCCCCCTATTATCTCGGCTGCCTGTGGCATTGAACCCATGGGCAAAATCCACATCTGTCATCCGCTCTCTTCCAATTCCTATTTGCCTGCTGAAGCTGGAGAGCAATGCTTTTCTTTCTCTTTTGCCTCCAAATCTCATGTCAAGTTCTCTCAATGGTGGAGTTTAGCAAGGAAATCTGTGAATTGTAGTTCCCAAGCTTTCCACTCCTAGAAGTATAGGGAAGGGCTTGGAAGAGCCGGACGGCACCGAGGAATAACAAATAGTATAAGGTACAGCCATTTTCTTAAGTGTCTCAAACCAGTAATGTTGCCTACAGGTAAGGTGATCACAGAATTTATCCAATCCAGGTCACTTCTGAAAATAAAGGGGCTCTGGAATTTATTAATAGATATTAGATGATACCCAGAAATGTAATCTGTGACTGTCCCAGGTAAATGGAAATGAATGGTTACCCTAGATTAGGGCATCATTAAGAAATGTAATATACATATAATGTATATATATTATTATTATTTTTTAAGTGGAAATATAGAAGAGGCAACAAGGGAAAATGTGGATAATTGTTGTATCTGGGTGACAAGTACATGGAATTTCATTATACTGTTTTGTCTGCTTTTGTGTGGGTTTGAAATTTTCACAATAAAATTAAATAAGGAAAGAAAGTACCTAAAATTGAGATTTAAATTGATTCATATGTACATATTATATACTTATGTGTGTGTTGTGTACAACTGTTAATACAACCTTTTCAGATAATGATTATGTTTTTTAAAAATATGTATCATGTGGTCTTTAAGGACTCTTGAGAATAAAGTTTTGTCACCAGAAAGGGGAAAGGGCTTTGGGTCGGGGCTTGGGGCTGTTGAACACTACACCTGAGTTCTGTTTCAAGTTGGTCAGTAGGTCTTTAGGGTGGTCTTGGTAAATTAGTCCAGAAACTATTGATAGAATGGCAACAGTATGAGCCCCTGAGATAACTTAGCATCATCTCTGGCATCTGCAAAGTGGTCAGTAAAAACTTGTTCAGTCAACGAAGTAAGAATCCTGCTGTGTTCTTCCTTTGCAGGAAGTGAGTTTAAACTCAGATGACAGCTGGCAAAGAGGGGAGAAGTCTGGAAAGATAGCTATCTAGATGTCAGGGACCATGGCTGTGTTTTGGAACATGAAGAGATTGATTGCATCATGCTCACTTGATTTTTGTAGTTTATCCAGTTAAGCTCTTAACTCTGCTTTTGAAAAAATAAATTTATGATGAGTGCAGTGGAGCCCTGGCTATCGTTTCTCCAGCCTGGAAGCAGATGTGCATTTGGAACATGCTGGTCTGGGGGATCCACCAACCATCCAAAGGAACTGAATGTGAAGTGAGCAGGGAATGTTGGCTCCCCCGCTCAATGATGCTTTGTGATCTAAGAGGTGTTTTTCCATTTTCAACAATGTGCTGCAGAACGGTCTGTAACAGTCTGTTGCAATTTTCTTCCCAAATCTCTCACATTTCTGCCAATAGTGAATTAGACTGTCATTAGTTTCACAGATGTGCTTTGATCTCTACACGGCTTGTCTCCTGGCCGGGAGACATCTGAACCATTAACGTGGATTTTCTAAACCTGGAGAATAAAGCACAGCACAGTGCAATGAACATGGGGGAGGAGCCTGGAGCCCTGGGCATCAGAGTCACATCCCTGTTGCTAATTAACTGTGTCATCTTGGGTGAGGCATTGAGCTTCCCATTGTCTCAGTCCTCTGATCTGTTAAATGAGAGCATTGGATGGATCCCTCAGTCACTTTCAGATCCTCTGAGAGCGAGTGGGAAAACTCTTCAGGTTCAGAGAAATGCTCTCTTGCTGTTGGGATTTGGCTTTCTGAATTTACATCCACAGTGCTCTCCCAGGATACGGTTGATTCTATCTAGTTACTAGCTCACTACTCTCCAGTATGCTGCCTGTTAAAGGGTGCAAGAGTTGTCTGGGTTTAATGAGGTATCTTTTCTGGCATCTCCGTCATTCAAAGACCAAGTTGTTTAATGGAGGAAAAATAGGGTAAAGAATCGTATATTTCAGAGCTGATAAAGCTCCTAGCAATCTCTATGGATTTCTAGTCTAACTCCCTTCATTTGCAGATTAGGGGCCCAAAGCCCAGAGAGGGTAAATCACTTTCCCAAGGCTACGTACATTGTCAGAGTTGGACCTAACTCCAGTTTGTCTGCCTTTGGGCCATAATCCCAGCTCTCAGGCTGTCAGAAACTCAGATCCTGGTCAATGGAAAGATCCTGGGTGATTTTAATTTCACTATAGACCAGTACAAGATTTCGATAGCAATATCATGATATGTTGAGCTGGAGTGCATGTGCTTCTTCAGGCTCAGGAAAAGGTGCAGCAGTGGATTTAGAAGCTCTGGAGGAAAATTCTGGCTTCATTGTGTGCAAAACCAAGCAACTCACTCACTCGTATGAGCCTTGGTCTCTTCATCTGTAAAATGGAGATGGTAATGATACCTTCATTGCTGACCTCTCAGGCCTCTCACGCAGAGCTCCTGTAGATGCTGTGACAACTCTGGCAATTATATAGAGTATATAAAAGATAATCACAAATTATAGCAAACATCTGCAGAACATGTTTGACCTGTCAGGCGTTAATTAGACACTTCAAGTACATTTGCTCTTTCAATCCTGAAACAATTCCACTGACAAGTTTGACAGATGGAGAAACTGGACTTAAAACAGCTGAGATTGTTCAGCTGATGAAAGCAGGTGCTGGGGTTCACTGAAGGCAGCCCCGAGCATGTACCTGAACAGCACACTACAGTGACTTATCTTGAGCTTTCAGTGGCCCTGCAAAACCAGAGACCATCTCCCTGACTTCTCCGTGCTCTGTTCTGATCAATGTTGGAAGAAATTCTTGTATGGCCGGTTGTTCAGTCCAGACAACACGTTGCATGGTGGGTGAGGAGCGTGGCACTTTTCTCCTCAGGACCGGGGAGTGGGGTGGGGGGTGACTGCTTTGGGAAATGATGATGGTTGAGACCAGTTCCAAACCACTCACACCCTCCAGCCACCTCCGAGAAGGCTGCTTATGACTTCAGTAAGATGATCGATACCTCTCACGTAGAGCCAGACACACTTGAAAAAGAAAAACCAAATCATGACTTTTCTGTTCTGCAGGACCTATGGAAAACACCTATAGGATCGATTCTCAGGCAGAGGTGGGCATACCTCTGTATCTATCTATCTATCAATCCATCTATCTTGCAATTATCTACGTATCTCTCTATTATCCATGTATGTATGTATGTATCTCTCTATCAACCTTATTCTAAGCACCTTTGAATAGGACACTTAAGGGCCTCATTTCAAAGCTTTCGATTTCCCGTGGTTCCCTCCTGACCCACTTATTTAGGCACCAAGGAGTCTTTGAAGTACCTGTCTTAATGAGATGATGGGGAGAGAGGAGGGAATTCACAGTTGGCCACTGCTAGGGCAGTTGTGAGTTGAGCCGGAGTGAGGGACAAGGCATCACCTCCAGGAGGGGAACTTGCTTCTGACACTCCCCCCTTTGCACACATCTTGGAAGGCCAGGAGAAACATGAAAAGAAAATGGACTTCTTTGGGCAAATATCCCCAAGCTTAAAATTTGTTTTAATGAACATTTGGACACATGAGAGAGAAAGAATCTAAAGTATTTGTATATGACAAATAAACATATGTGTACATATACACCTGTATATGTACACATATATGTCCGCACACATAATACATACAAGCACACACATGTACCGGGCATGCATGGTCATGTTTTAACTTTATTTGGTTAAACTATTTTAAAATATTAACATGTACTGATTATTTTCTAATTACAAAAATAATACATACTTGAGGAATACAGAATGCCCATAGAAAAAAAAATCATCCCTTACCTCAAAGTAGCCACTGTCAAGATTTAGAGATATGCTTCAATCTCTCCTGTTTTTAAATCAAAGCAAAGCATGTACATAATTTTAAAAATCAAGTAGTCATACAAGACTTATGATAATAAGCAGCAGATCCCCCCGCTAGGCCTATCATCAAGTCAGTTTTCTCAGAGGAAACTGCTTTCGACTGTTCTAGCTGTCACTGCTGGTATTTATTACCGTATTCGTAAATGATATTTTATGTGCTATTTTTGATTTACCAAATGTAGACATTACCTGTTGACTTCTTACTAGGTAGGGATTTAGGTCTCTCACAGCCCCTCTGCCCTTTCCGACACACTCACACACGCTCACACTTCCTCTCCCACCAGTACCTTTTATTATAAATCAAAATTCATATATAAATACAAAAATCCTGACTTCAATTCCAGTGTGTATGTGGAGACTTCCCTATATTACCAAACAAGTCTTCACCACCAGCTGGATGTCCTACAATTCAACTCAGTTCTGACTATGTACATGGAGATAGTGTCAGATTCCACAAGTTAAGGGCTCAGTCTTACAAGGCTGCTTCCCTCCCTCCCCCAACACCCAACACTTCAGAAACCCGTTGTGAGTCCAGGTTGTTACTTGTGCTTCTGAACAACTGCCTATAAATCAGAGGTTCCCATGACCCCCTCCCTGGGTTCAAGTAATTTGCTAGTGTCTGACAGAACTCAGAGAAACATTTACTCACTAGATTACAAATTTATTATAAAAGGACAGAACCCAGAAACAGACAGATAGAAGAGATGCAAAGGGAAGGTATGGGGAAGGGACACGGAGCATCCATGCCATCTCCCAGCACCTCCATGTGTCCACCAACTCAGAAGCTCTTGGAACCTATCCTTCTGGGTTTTTATGGAGGCTACATTATGTGAGCATGATTGATTAAATCATTGGCCAGTGGTGATTGAACACAATCTCCAGCCCCTTTTCTCTCCCTGGAGGTCAGAGAGTGGGACTGAAAGTCGCAACCCTCTAATCACAAGGTTGGTTCCTCGAGCAACCAGACCTCATCCTTAGGTTACCCAGGGCTTTCCAAAGCCACCACATTAACGCAACAACATACCTTTATCAACCCTTTTCTTCACTTAGGACGTTCCTATGGTTTTAGGAGCTCTGTGCCAGAAATGGAAATGAAAACCAAATATATATTTCTTATTATAAATCACAGTATCACAAACACAAATTTATATAGAATTTAAAACACTTTATTTAATTTTACTTTAATATTTTATTTTTAATTTATTTAACTTAAATTTAAAATAAATAAAAATTATAAATCAACATTGTATATCACAGTAATGTTTACGTTATTTTGACCATGTAAACAGTCTATACTACTAAACCATAAAGTGTACAGTTTCCTGGAATTAATACTTATTTCAAACACATCAGGTGATGTATCAGTTCCATTTTTCCTTCCCTGGAGACATAAATCCTCAGGTGTTCTGTCCTTCCGCTACACTCCAGGCTGGTGGCTCCCTAGGCCTCATCCTGAGAATTCCCTTGACTTTTCTCCTGTGTTAGATCCTCTGCTTCCTGAATCTGCTCTCTTTTTCTTTTGTGATTTTCTATCTGGTGTTTGTGGCCTGTATCTTCTAGGTGCTTCCTAAGAAAGGATGCATGAAAGGAAATAGTTGAGACTATGTTATCAGCCTGGGTCTAGTCTGGAGACCGAAACCACATCAGTAAATCAAACAGGGAAAGTTTGATAGTGAGAATGATTAACAAGTAGAAGGTAAGAGAGGACTCTAAAGAATGTAGGAATAGCAAATTTAGGGAGTAGCTACTACCTCTAGGGCTGAAGGAGAGCACCCAAAGGAGGAACAAACTGAGAAGGGTACCCCCTTCCCCAAGGCTGAGATTCAGAGCTCACTGGAGAGACTGTGGCTTGGCTTCTGGTGGCAGAAAAGCTTACGGGGTGCCATGGGGTGCAGTTGGTATCCATTGGGATGCTATCCATTGGGATGCTGAGAAGACTTGCTGAAGGGCAAGTGACAGTGGGCCTTCTGCATGCTCCTGGAAGCTTTGTCATTGAATGAAGACAATTCACACTGGGCACAAGAGAAGCCTCTTCATTTGCTCCCTGGCAATGTCTCTCTAGCACCCTTTATTGATGAAGCCTGACTGAGTGGGTGTTGGAGGAAATATGTTTCAGGGTTCATCTCCATTATCACAAAATAGGGCAAAGAAGGCTGGGTTTGGAGCTGAGAGGCAATAAATTGATAACTGGTACATTTTGCTTGCTTGCAAGTATCTGCAATAATTTTCCCTAAGAAATGCTTTATTGTCTATACTTCTAGTATCATGACTGGAAAATCTACTGCCATGCTCTGTCCTAATTCCCCCTCCCCTGCTGTTGCCCATGAAATAGTCTACTATCTTTTCTTGTCCTTAATGTTAGTTCATGATGATATGATTTAATGTGGGTCTATTTTCACCTATTTTAAACACTCACTGGGCTCTTTCCATATAGAAATTCATGATCTTTTGGTCTGGTAATTTTCCCTTTATTTATTTAATAATTTCTTCCTTTCATTTTCTCTGTTCTCTCCTTCTGTTGCTTCTATTATTTTACTGTTAGGAATTCTGACCCAGTTGTCTAATTTTCTTGGCTTTCCTCTTCCATTTTTTGCCTTTTTTTCCACCACTTTTACTGGATTTTTAAATTTTCTGCTATTATTTTAAACTTTTAAGTGCTTGTGTTTATTCTCTGATTGTTCCTTTTTATAGCATCTTTTTTTACATAGGGATGCAACATAACTCATTTCTCTGAGGATATCAATTATAGTCCTTGTTTTCAGTTTTCTCCTGCCCCTTATATTATTCCTGATATTCGGTTTGTTCATGTTTATTCTGTTTTTCATTTTAGAGACTTTTCTTAAGCATATTAATATAAAAAATTAATAAACATAAACTTCAGTTAAATAGAGTTGGGAGACTAGCAGGGAGCCCTCTCACACCCTGCCACAATAGCAGAGCCCAACGGGAGGAAGAAAGACGTCTTCTTTCCTGGCAAAGACTCAGCCAATGAAAAGGCATGGACTCTACGTTTACTATAGCCCTCCTCACTTCCTTTTCCTTTCTATAAAAGCAGTCTCCTTCCGTTGCTGTTGGGGGACTTGCGCATGGCTTGCCAGGTTGCAGACCCTGAATTGCAATTCTCTACTGATATTTCATCTAGCAGTCTATTTGTTTCAAATCAACATGGTGTTTTGGTGTCTAGTCATATTTAAGTGAGTTAGTGCCAAGTTGATTGGATGTTTGGTGTCTTTCTTTCTTCCTTTTTTTTTTTTTTTTTTTTTTGTCAGCTAGTGGTTTTCACCCTTGAATGATCAGGTAGACCTGGTCATTTTGTTAGAGGAATGCCAATTGCCAGTATGTATTGGTTTTATTTATGGGTAAGTTTCTCTAGAGGAGAATCCATCAATCTTCTTCAAGAGGAGGTGGTGGTGTGGGACTGATTGCTAGCATTCTTACCAGAGAGTGATGGAAGGGACTTCACTTCTGTCTTTGAGTCTAGAGTCTCTCTGGGAAATGTTTTCAGAGAATGGGGAGGGATAGTTGCCTGGATACAGAGGCTGATGAGGAGGATCTGGGAGTGTAATTGCACCTATAAGTTTGGTACCTGTTTTGTTCAGAGTCAAGACTCTTCCTTTCCTTTCTTAGCTCTGCAGAGTCAATTGACTTACTTCTGGGAAATTAGAAGGAGGAGAGTGAGGCAGATCTAATCTAACTAAGGTGGTAAAGCTATGTTTGAGGCATCCATCAGAGACAGTCAGTAACAAAGCTAAAGCTCAAGAATTTCTGAAGAGCTCCTACCAACTGTAGTTGTTTTCTTTAATATCCTAATCACCCTAGGATACAAAATCTAAGTGACTAAATTTAGTAATTTAGTGGGTCTGATCCTGCTTTACCTCTTTTCTAGTTGCCAGCTATCAGTTTACCCCCAAAATGTGCCAACAAGATTCACTGTTCCTAGACAGTCTGCAGTATATTTTTTCCTTCTTCTCTCTTCTCTCTCTTATAAATTCTATTTTTGCCTTTATTATTTGACACAGTCTCTCTTCTGTATGTAAAGTGGACTACATAGCTAAATGTCTCTGAGTTACTGTGTGATACTTCTCTTTCTTCTCCATCCACGGGCACTTGGTACTCTGATTTCTCAGTTAATTTATCCATGCTCTTAACATTTTCCAAAAATATTTTTGACATCTTTTACCCACTACTCTCTTCTCCCTTTTTCTTTTTCCCTGTGAATTATTCCTTTACTATATTTTTAGCTTGGTTTTGGGGAAGGTACAGAAACAAATGCCTGTGTTCATTGTTTACGTTTCGGAAGATATTCTTTAAAAAGTAAATATCAGCTATAGTTCCTGATGAAATTAATAAACCTGTGAAGATAAAGCTAATTAAAAATCCACAACCTGTGAATTTACTAATTGTTTTTTCTTTGAGTGGATTTTAGCTGATTTTACTGCCTCAGAGTTGGATTCACACAGTTACGTGTTGAAGTTGGATGCTGTAACACTGTTTCTTTTTTTGTTTGTTTTTTTGTGGTGTTTTTTTTTTTTTTTTTTTTTTTTTTTTTTTTTTTTTGCGTTGCGCGGGCCTCTCACTGTTGTGGCCTCTCCCGTTGCGGAGCACAGGCTCCGGACGCACAGGCTCAGCGACCGTGGCTCACGGGCCCAGCCGCTCTGCGGCATGTGGGATCTTCGCGGACCGGGGCACGAACCCGTGACTCCTGCATCGGCAGGCGGATTCTCAACCACTGCGCCACCAGGGAAGCCCTGTAACACTGTTAATTGGTTCATGCAAATGATGAAATTACTACAGAAATGAGAGTTGATTCTGAAAGCAGAGACTGTCTTAATGAATTGAGAACATAATTGTTTCACATTAAAATCACTTGATGGGGAGCTTTTAAAAATACAAATGCCCACTACCAGATGAGTAAAATCAACATCCATAAGGATGGAAACCAGGAGTCCATATCTAAAAACAAACAAACAAACAACCCAAACAAAACTAAATTATTTCCGTGAACAGGTAGGTTTAGTCACCTCTGATCTATTCTGAAGAGTAGATAGTAGCTCACATAACATGATTTTAGGCATTGGTCCTCAAATTTCAGTTGATACAAATATTGCCTATACAGTTCAATCTCTCTGAGATCTTGATTTGTTAACTGTAGGACTGAGCTTAGCAGTATATCAAGCTTCCCAGGTGATTCTAGAGAAGGTGGTTTGCAGGTCCTTCACTGACTTAGCATTTTCCAGGAAGACCATCTCTGTCTCTTCAGATTCTACTTTATCTTGATCGTCAGATTCCTGAAATTTCATGATTAGAAATTTATTCTAAGAATTTTGTCTCTAACTGAAGATGGTATTTAAGGTGATGGCTTCAGCCATTTTGGTGAGTGAATCGGTTTTCCTGGTCTCTCCCATGGATACAGGTTATTAAACTTCTGTTTGATTTTCTCCTGTTAATCTGTCTCATGTCAATTTAATTCTTGGACCAGCCAGAATAATCTAGAAGAGTAGAGGAAAATTTCTTCCTCCCCAACACTGAGTAATAAATACTTCCCTTTCTCTTTATGAATATAGTTGAGGAGAATATGACACCTGTGTTTCCCAAACTTGAGAATGTACAGAACACTTCTCAAAGGAAAAAAGAAAAAGCCTCTTGGACCATTTTATCTAATAATTGTTTTAGGTAAGTACATACATAAAATTAAGGAAAAATTCTTATGCTTATAGCTTTTATGTAAATCTAACACTCTCTGCCCCCCAAATTAAAAATCATATAGAAAGGTTAAATCAATTCATTTTGTAATTGATAACATTTGTGTTGAAATAAAAGCATGTGCATTATCTTTAGTAGTTGAGAAATACAATGTCAAGTTCAATTTTACATATTATTTGTTGCTCTGTGTTGACTAAAATGACTTTTATGCAGAGAAAGCCTGATTGCATAAGAATGCTGTAGAAAATTGCTTTAAAAACTTCAGGCCCTTCTTTGCTAGCTCAGGATAATTGGACTTTTCTCTTAGCCCAAACTCTGCCTGGAGGCAATCCTCAAATGCCTATTTCAATGAGGCATCTCCTACTCATTCCATTAGCTTTCTCATTCATTAGAGGGAAAGGTTAGTACTGCATTGTTAGTTAAACCTGCATTAAGTGGATATCTAATCCAATTATTGTTTGAATTAGGACAGAGTAAGTATTTGTTGTGTATTTGCTATGGTTTCTTGCTAATCAGCATTTTTAAGCAGTTCACAGGAATTCAGGATCCACCCAGTGAATCTGCTTGCAGTGGGTTTGTCCAGAGTGCCAGAGCAAGGCTCTTCTGAGTTAGGCGTGCCCCAAAGCCTATCATCTTTCTAGTAAAAGAGAACAAAATTTTCATGGATCATTATTTTGGACCTTTGAGAATATGTCCAAAGAACTAAGAGTTTATGGACTTCTAATTAGTACAATATTTGAATTTGGGCCTTTGGAATCAGACAAACCTGGATTCTAATCTTGAGGTCGTCGTATAACCTTGGGCAGATGACTTACCCTGACTGAGTCCCTGTTTATTTGTTGTAAAGTGGACATAATACTTCTTATGAAATATTGGGATGATTTGATGAGATATACATATTCAACACATGGCATATGGTGTCATTCAATAAATGGAAGCCGTAATTGCTACTCCCCTGGTTTAGTTACTTTTCTTCTCAGTCTATCTGGGTGGGTCAGTCTGTTTTCTTTCATTTTGTTTTCCTATTCTAACATCCTAAGGTGGTTTCTGAGCCTTGGAGGAAAAAAAACATATCTATCTGCATAGTATTAACCTTAAAAATGATCCAGCTTTTGTTTTAGCAGCTAATCTCTTGGTCAGCTGAATTAGTTTTTGGTAGACTAGTTGAGATGGAAATTCTGTGAAAGTGTAAGATTGAAAAATATAGACAGCCTGTTTAGAAATAAGAATTATTTAATAATCAAGGGTATTATTTAGAAAATGTTTTAGGTGTCTATTTTCTCCTTATTGAAGTACAGAAATGCATATACTATATATATTTTTTTCCTCTCCATTTTTTGGGGGACATTTAGCTATCACTATGATAATCTATCACTATGATAATCTATCACTATGATAATCTATAATCACTTTACTCTGTCCCAAGGAGTTCTGAAGAGCAGTCTCTGGTTTATAAACTCTGAAACTGGCATCCATAAGTCATCCTTTGTGAGTCCTGGCCTCTACCAATGCTATGGCGCTACCCTCATGCGGGTTGTAATTTCGAGCTTTTAACATATCTAAGTCCAGAAGTGGGGAGGAAAAGGAAGAACTCATGAAAGAAGCTCGATGTATCCTATGATCATTTCCTAGTTTAGACTTCTAGGAAGTTTACCCTGTATGAGGTAGCCATTTACCCAGGAGTGTCAACTTATTGCCTGAGTCTCTTCATTTTACTGTAGAGAATTTCAGTTAGTTGAGCAATGGAGATTCATGAGGGCTAACCAATTTCATCTTCGAAAAAATGCCACAACTTTTGAAAATGTTAGAGGCTAACAAACATCCATGCCTTACTGTGAACTAATTCTTTTAGGTTCCTTTCCTCTGAAAACCTAGCTTGGCTCCCTTGTCTCTGAAGAACTTATTATTTTGATTGATGGGAAGGCAGTAAGAGAACTTTGGATCGTGGAGCACTGTCAGAGTCAAACAGACCTGGGCAGATTCCTGCATGGGGGCTGAGGGCACCTTGAGGCCAGAGACCCCAGAGGAGAGGGACACTAGTAAAGGTATAAAGAAGTGGAAGATGTCAGAAAGAAATTTTTTATCAACAATAAACTCTCTTTTAACATTTGCCTGAAGTGGTCCTTGATACCAAGAAAGGAGGCATGGGAAAAGTTAGGAAAGAGAAAATTCTTTTACCTTTTTTTCAGAGACTTCTTACATCCTGTCATAATCTTCCCTGAGAGGGGACCTTGAGCCAATCAACATCTTGACTTTGCATTCTCTCATCTGTAAAATGAGTTGAATGTTCCTGCTGTACATTCAAAAGGAAGGCTGTAGAGATGAAACGTGAAGCTGCTTTGAAAGGGCAAAATGCTATGCAAATGTGAGGAGTTACCATATTGACGCTGGGGTAGACAACCAACCACATGGAAACTAGCTCTTTCTCTCTTGTCACTAGCAAGGAATTCTGGGAGGTGCATATTGCATTGGCATGACTGCAGGAGAAACTGCTTTCTTCCTGTTCAATCTTGTCCTCACCTGTGAAGTGGAACATTTTTATGGACAGCCATTAGTTTCTCCTCAAGGAGTGAAAAAATAGAACTGAGTCTCTGCTAACATTTTTCCCTTTGATTTTTTATCCTTTGGAAAAGGGGTACATTTTGAGTCCCTTTCAAGTTTCTCCCAGGTCCTGCTGAGCACCTGGGTATAGTTTCCGAGCAAACCAAACCTGATTGTTGAGACTTGAAAGCCTCTGTAGGCTGAGCTGATGATTACCTGGGGCATAGCAGCATGACTCCTCTGCAAGTGTTGATGGACACAGGATCGCGTGTTGCTTTAGGCTAGAGCACGTGTCCTGTGATGGAGGGGGGCATCTGCGTTCTATTCCTGACTCTACTATTGCTTGCTGTTGTGATATCAGGCAGGCATCTTTTCCTTCTACTTGTCTTTCCTCATCTGCAAAATGGGAACAATACCTGTGCCTTCATCAGACAGGGTATTAAATGAATGAGGTAAAATGACTCAGACCCAATGAATACTCAGTAATGTCAGCTATTACGAGTGTCTAAGGATCCTTAACTCCTTGGTTGGGAGAGGCTGTGGCTGGAGAACTTGAGGTTAGAGATTTAGGACCCTATGGAAAATAAAAACTGAAACTAAGATAAAGCATTATTGGTGTTAAATACTTTACGACAATGGGAAAATGGAACTTGACAAAGCTGATTTTGATGTTAACTTCAGAAACTCATCTGCTACAAATTGGTGCCAGACCTACATTAAGATGCCAAGCCCTTGTGTTGGCAGCTCTGTACCTACTTGACTTTTTGGCATAATTTGGGATGGATTTTCTATTGTTGTGTTGAAATATGAGGGAGAGAGCAAAATCCTCTTAAATCTAGATACTCCCCATTTTATGGGACAAGACAAAAGAATGCATGAGACGTCAACATCGGAGTATCCCAAAGAGTAGACTGAGACTGTCAAGGGTTTTAAGACTTTCAAATAATGTTTATTTCCACTGATGCTTTGTTTTCATTATAATACCATCCTATCACTGCAGAAAGATGCCACTTATAAATGGTGACTCTGAAAAGTTATTTGTCAAAATTCAGATAACTGAAGCAAACACTTTTCTGCACTTGACAGTTGTTTGGCTAATTTTCATTTATCGGTACAGTATAATAAAGTGAGTTGTAATCCCATGTACTATATAAGCTCAGAATACATTTTATCCTTTTATCCTAGAGCCTGTTTTTTGATTTTTGTGTGAAAGGAAAGAGTTTATTCTATTTTCTGGGGTGCTCTCTCCATCACTAGAATCTTCCTGAACTGTGGCTAGAATTAGGCTTTCATTGTACTTCCCAAATGTTGTTACCACTCTTGGAATGAAGATGAAGGATTCCCGTGATCCTCTCCTTTGCCCGACGCTTCCTCACTAGCAGAGGGCTTGCAGAAAGAGGCAGGGTTGGGGGCAGGTCCATTCTAGAGTGTGGCTTCTCTCAGCGCCTCCTCTCTCTTTCTCTTTCAAATAAAGTGGATTATGGCTCCAGAATTCTCTTAGATTGTACAGAGACTGGTTTCTTCTCCTTGGGACTGTTCCCCCAGTGTCATACCAAGACTTGGAGAGCCTCTCTCCTTCTAACCAAGGCTTAATCGACCCTGGGAATTCTGGGGCCTTTCTTTCTTTTCTTTTTTTTTTGTTTTTTTTTGTTTACAGTATTCTTTTATTTTTATTTATTTATTTATTTATTAACATCTTTATTGGAGTATAATTGCTTTACAATGGTATGTTAGTTTCTGCTGTATAACAAAGTGAATCAGCTATACATATACATATATCCTATATCCCCTCCCTTTTGCATTTCCCTCCCACCCTCCCTATCCCACCCCTCTAGGTGGTCGCAAAGCACCGAGCTGAGCTGATCTCCCTGTGCTATGCAGCTGCTTCCCACCAGCTATCTGTCTTTCTTTAAATCATATCTAAGTAGGGCTCTTCTCCTCCTCCTCACATTTCTCATAAAGAGACTTCTTCCCCATTCTGTATAAACAGGGAGTTTGAGAGTGAACACTTTGGATTTCCCCCACTCCATTTTCTCCTCCCCGAGGGTTGAGGTCGTTAATTGGGTTGCTGAGAGGCTGCCATCCATGGGAGTATATGAAAGGTCATTGCTCAGTGTGGCTTGGTGTCTCTGCCTGTGTCCAGAGCCAGTGGGTACACGTACTTCCTGTCTCCACGTGACCATCAGACTAAACAAGATCTTCACTCTAGACTTTGGCATCTCTGCCTACCACTGGGCCATGTGTTAGGATAGGTTCTCTAGACTGTTCTTACAGACAGGTGCCAAGGACTAGATTTGAAGTTGGAGAAGGAAGCTGGCTCTCCCCACAAGCTTTATCAGACAACCCAGTCTTTGGGGCTGATTCAGCATTTGTTTGGATATTAATAAAACGAATGCCTTGGTATCCCCTTTCACTTATGATCCGTGAGTAGATTGATTCAGTTGCTGAGAACCCAGGAGGGAAGAGGAGCGAGACTTAGGCCATGACCACAAATCCTCTTGCGAGATCTGAACCTAGGGTAGCGTTGTTTCCATCTCCTCAGCTGCTCTAACCTCCAGCCAGGTGTGGACCTTGCCCCTCCTTCTCTCTGCCCGGGCAGGCTTTGTGTAAAGAAGCTTTGTTTTTGTTCCAAAAGGATGGCCTTGACAATTCCCATCCCACTCTCCTAAACTTGGGTTGAGTCTATGGAGGAGCTTCTAGCAAATAGGATTGACTGGAAAGGGAGAAAAAACTACAGTTTCTGGAGAAAGCGATTTCCCTACAGGCCTGTTGGGAAAAAGGGTGGATACTTGTACTCATTCTGGGAAGTGAGGTTTTTCATCTGAAAATCCTGGGGCTGCCATGAGTAACAAGGGGCTGACACTATTGTCACCCACTGTATATAAAACTCCAGGTAAGAAAGAAAAAAGGAAAAGGTGATGGCAGTGTTGAAGGAGAGGGGTAAGAGTCTACACAATGGGTTTTTCTTAGGACCCCACTTAAGGTACTATAGATACTGAAGGGAATGGCAATGGAGATTCCCTAGAGCAGGGAAAGCACATTGGTGACAGGTGCCCAGGTACATTGGAACCATTTGGAGGCCACTTCCTGTTGGCTTGGATAGAGAAGAAAATGGCAGCTGAAGAGATATCCTGGTGAACTCAGCCTTTCACAGAGGGGGACAACTGAGCCCTGGGGCCCACAGGGACAAGGGGCAGCTGGTGGGGCTGAGCTCTAGAATACAGAGCTTGCTATCTCCTCATGTGATGTATTTCCGTTTAGGTGAATGTGGTCCAAGGTCAGGCCTGTGACAGCTGCCTTCATTGAGCAGAAACCAATGGGGAACGCAGTAGGACTGGAAGGTGTGTGGTCCAGTAAGAGGAAAAGCAAAGCTTCCTCTGAGCATCCCTTTGAATGCTGAGGAGAAGGACGGCTGGGGAGAGCCATATGTATTTAAATTCTGTAAGGTTATAAGATCTGAAGTGATTGTCCTGGGAGAACAGTGTGAAATGGCTGTTGAGTCCAAACCAGGGCTATTTTTTTAAAATTAAATATTAATGCCACATATTTCTGTGGGGTTCATAGAACAGATGTTAGGCCTGACATTGTGGCGATTTAATTGACTAAGAATAGCCCCAGTCATTTTTATCAATGTCTGGCTTTCCAATGGTTGTTAAATAGGAAAATATAAAACACAGGAAGGGATAATTAATACTCTTGTTTCCATCCGTGGTTACCTGCTGATATGGCCCCCTAGAGAAGCAGGAGCTTTCCCCTGAGTATTTTTCTTGGAGGCAGAGACAGGCTGAGCTGACCCAGTCTCTCTGCAAATTGTTCCACTGAGGCTCTAGCTGGAGAACAGCCCACCCTCTGAGCACAGTTCTTTCTTTCCTGTTGGTTTTAAGAAAATAAGCAAATTTTAAATAAGTTTTGCTTTAGTGGCAAAAACTCCTAGGGATACTGACTTTTCCTTCTTTTTCTAAACCCTACCCTACCTCCCCAAGTCATTTCCCTCAACATCTTCCTAGATGTAAAACAACAACATCAACATCAACAAACAAGAAAAATCTCTTCAACAGCCAAAATCTTTGCTGAGGGACCTTTCCAAGTAGAATCCAAGGAAGTGGATAGAAGTTATTCTGAACAAATTAACAGTGACAAAAAATGTAGCTTAGGGTGATTTAGCAACAGGAAATATTTGCTAAGTAGAAAGCTCAGGGAAGAACAATTCTAAAATGATTCTTGGTCAGGTGCAGCTTATAATGGGCCTATTCATAGAAAAAAAAGGTCCAAGGTCCCTTCCTCACAAAAATTACTTTAACATGGAAAAAAATGTCATCACATATTTGCCCTGTAAATGCTTTGCATTTATTAAATGGCACTGGACTGCCATGCTGAAGTCTCCATTACATCCTCAAGGGAGGGCAGCTCGTGGTAAGAAAGAGAGAGAGGAGAAGATGTGTTGGTCTCAGCCCTGAACATTAAATCATGGTGGTAATGATTTTAGAGGAAATGAGGCAAATTTGGGCTAAATGAAAACCTGTGATGTGGCTTGGGAATTACCGCTATGGGCTTGGGAAAGGACTAACCATTACATCGCCCGTGCCCATGGGGCTGTTTTCGCCCTCTGCTTGGGGGATTTTCTCTCTGTCTCAAAGGGGCAGGCCAGACCCACCTGTCTGCTTCCAAAATTCCCTTTCCTCTCATCATCAAAGCAAGTTGGCACATGTCATGGGCTGAGGGGCGTTAAGGCCCAAGAAGTAGAAGTGGAAGTTCTGTTGGAAGTAATTTATAGGATGCAGAGAGAAGAGACACTGGTGTGGCAGAGGGGCCAGAACCCACCCTGTTGGCTACTGTGAAATGAGAGATGATTGGGTGGGGGGTCCTTGGTTGAAATTCACCTCAGCGTATTATAGGACATGGTTCAAGGAAGCAGGGCCAGGCCCCTCTACATGGTGTAATTTAAGGGACACAAAAGCTCTGACACATGCCCCTGCCAACGTGCTACTACACCTGCAAGTCACCCTTTTAGGGCCAGTCTTTTTTTTTTTTTAATATTTTTAAATTGACGTACAGTTGATTTATAATGTTGTGTTAATTTCTGCTGTACAGCAAAGTGATTCCAATCCATATATATATATATATATATATATATATATATATTCTTTTTTATATTCTTTTCCATTATGGTTTATCACAGGATATTGAATAAAGTTCCCTGTACTATACAGTGGGAACTTGTTTGTTTATCCATTCTATATAGAATAGTTTGCATCTGATAATCCCAAACTCTCAATCCTTTCCTCTCCCACCCACCTCCCCCTTGGCAACCACATGTCTGTTCTCTATGTCTGTGAGTCTGTTTCTGTTTCATAGGTGAGTTCATTTGTATCATTTTTCTAGATTCCACATGTAAGTGATATCATAAGATATTTGTCTCTCTCTTTCTGACTTACTTCACTTAGTATGATCATCTCTAGGTCCATCCTGTTGCTGCAAATGGCATTATTTTGTTCTTTCTTTATTGCTGAGTAATATTCCATTGTATATATACACCACATCTTCTTTATCCATTCATCTGTTGGTGGACATTTAGGTTGTTTCCATGTCCTGGCTATTGTGAATGGCGTTGCTATGAACATAGGGGTGCATGTATCATTTTGAATTATATTTTTGTCCAGATATATGTAGGGCCAGTATTTAAAAGTAAGGCCTGACTTCTAAAGGACTCTTGGTAAAGTACCAATGTGCTTCCTTGGATGTGACACCAATAAGCTGATGAACACACAGGATGGATCAGTTGGCAACCGTCAGTCTGGGATGCCAAGAGCAGGCTTTTGCAGTGAGAAGATATAAAACTGGTAAGTTTTGACAAGTGCAGGGAGGATGGGAAAGCCCTAGGCATAGCTCTTCTTTCTATGAGCTGTCACAATGTCAAGGGCAGGTTGAAAGCACAGCAAGAGGGCACTGGCCGCCTGGAATCCTCAGGAAGAACGCTACCCGAAGGAGGATGCGAATGGTATGAGCCTTGTGCTCTCTCTCTCTCAGCTGCCTTGGATGGAGTTATGTTGTTTCCCGCCCAGATCAGTACCACTGTATACAGTTCTTTCTTAAGGGACCCCAAGAAAACTGCTTTCTTACACCTGTTCTGTAGTTAAAAGAAATGGGGCCCCTAAGCCCAGGCCCCAAAATTGTCCTAAGAAATGTTTATGACACAGGAAGTCTCAGCTCCTCCCCAACTCCCCGGCCCATACGCTGATCATCAGGTCCTGCCTTTGCTGGTGAATTTCCAGCGCTAGACTAAGGAGGCGGAAACACAAGGCCTGGGTGGGAAGTTAGGAGATGTTTATAGCCATAGAACCAAAATACAGGAGGAAGCAGGTGGGCGAAATTTGTCTAGGTTGCCTCTGTGGGCATAAATCACCAGCCTTTCTTTCATTTAGGGGGAGAATTCAGCGTTCCTGAAACAGACCCATTTCCCCCCAGCTTTTTAAATGTGCCTTTTCATGGATTTTGCTTTCAAATCTGCATGAATTATTTTTCTTCTATTAAATATTAATGTGCCTTTCTAAGTAGAAAAAGGGGGGCAGCATAGGTCTCGTACACATCTTCCCTGCCACTATGTACTGCTGCTGTGGGATTGCAGCAAATGCCAACTCCCAACACATTATTAAATCAGGTCTGCACTGAGCCCAGATGTTACACTGGAGACGCACAGTGGATGCAGGTTAAAACCAAGCAGCGGTAGGCACCCGGTTCTCTCCGGTGGGTGCTCGCCCTCCTACACCCTCGCCCCTCCCTCCTGCCCTGTGTGGCCACCGTGCCCTTTGGCAAATTTGCCATCAGCTGGGCAGAGCTCACTCTTCCTGGAGCAGTAATCATGTGAGGGGGAGTTATTTTTTTAAGCCTGTTATTTTTTCCCCAATGACTCTTTCTACTTGATTAGTTCAGGATCAATATGTCTGGTAGGCAGAAAGTGATGGGGAGGGCAATTTTTCAGTGTCAGGAGGAGCTCTGCTCTTTGTTCAAGTGGCTCTCCTCTTCACGGTGACTCCCCCCTATACACACACACACACACACACACACACACACACACACACACACACATTCTCTGCTCTCTTCCTTATCTAAATTCTACTCACTTTTACAACCCAGGTGATTCAGTCTCCTCTCTGAAGCCTGTCCTGTGATCCCTAAACCATGACCTCCAATGAAACTATGATGTTTCAGACAATAATTTTTACCTAGCGTGGGTTCTGGTTCCCTGATAGGCTGTAAGCCCTCCCACGTTCACACCCACATTCACAGTGCATGTGAATTCCTCCGAGGGAAGGACTTACATCTCAAAAACATGGAGTGATGGGAAGAGCACAGGGTTTGCAGTCATAATCCTACAATCCTGTGTGTCTTTAGTAAATTATTTAATCTCTAGGAGCCTGCTTTATCCTCTTCCTCCTCCTCAACACCTCCATCATCACCATCATTTCCGCCACTCAGATCAGTGCTTTGCAAATTTTAACGCGTATATGGATTACTCTAGATCTGAAGTGAGCCTGAGATTCTGCGTTTCTAACAGGCTCCCAGGCGATGTTGATGATGCTCGTCTGCTTGTCACACTTTGAGAAGCAAGGTCCTTGCGAATCTTAAATGAGATAATATATGTGAAAGTGTCTTATGAACTAAAAGTCCCTCTATCATTGCTAAACCTGAAATCACCCTTGTCTCTTTTTTTAAAAAAATTCCTATTTCAAATCCATCATCAGATCCCACTGATGGGAAGGTATCCTGAATCCAGCCATTTAGGACCCCCTCCCTCACTTCCAACCTTGGCTAAGCCGCCATCATGTCTCTTGTCTAGAGATGATCGTGGTAGCTTCTTAATTGGTCTGCCTGCTTCTATTCCTGTCCCTTCATCCTCTCCCCTCTTGAATTCCAGTGGTCCTTTTTCCAGCCAGCAGCCAAGTGGTTCTTTTATAGTATAAATCAGATCATACAACTCTTCTCTCTCAAACTCTTCAGTGGCCTACAAGGGCCTTATCAATATGGCCCTGTTGTCGTTTGCTGACAACGCTCACCCCTTGCCTCTTGTATGTTTTCCCTCTGCAAGAACATGGCTTTACTCTAGTCCATTTCTCAGCTTTCCCATCTACAGTAGCAATCCCATCGCTGTCTACCTTCTCATCTGGTTTTATTATGTTTTGCATGGCACCTCCTACCACCTAACATTCTATTAAGTGTTTATGTGTTTATCTGTGATCTGTCTCACTGACTGAAAATAAGCTCTGTGGGGGCAGAGGGTGGTCTGACTTGTTTTGCTCCGTATCTCCAGCATCTGGAGCAGTGCCTGGCATATAGTAGGGCTTTAGGTAGTTGCTGAATGAAAGCATAGATGGATTGTTCTTACTTCATTGAATTGCTCTGTACCCCATGCCTGACAGAGTATGTGCTTCCTAAGCGTTTGCTGAGGCAACCTTTGATTGGGCTTTTAAATGTGCAGTCCCTGGATGTCTGTTAGTGGGACAGGTATTTGTTTCTGCCGTGGGTCAAGCCCACTAGTACAGGATTGATCTTCATGATTGAAAAATGTAGATCTTTGAGCAAGAAGTAAAGGAGGATTGATTGAGGGGGTTGGAGATGAGCTGCAGTTATCTTGGCCCCTAAGGACTGCTTTTTTTTTTTTTTTTGCGGTACGCGGGTCTCTCACTGTTGTGGCCTCTCCCGTTGCAGAGCACAGGCTCCGGACGTGCAGGCTCAGCGGCCATGGCTCACGGGCCCAGCCTCTCCGCAGCATGTGGGATCTTCCCGGACCGGGGCACGAACCCGCGTCCCCTGCATCGGCAGGCGGACTCTCAACCACTGCGCCACCAGGGAAGCCCAGGACTGCTCATCTTTACTTAATTGCTTCTTAGCCAAAATGATGCTACACACACACACACACACACACACACGCACATACATGCGCACAGCCCAAAACCAACCAACCAAACCAAAACGAAACAACAACAAAACTTAGCCCTAAAAGGAAAAGGGCAGATTGAGAATCTGGGTTTCTGGTAGGGTAAAATCATTGTCTAAGTGGCTGCACACAGGGGAGGCGTCTCAAGTTGGATAATGGAATCTCTTTTTACTTCAGCTCATCTAAAATAGCACATTAATAAACAGAACCAAATGTGGTGCTACAGCTGGTTTTACTGGTCATTAACATTTACAGAGCCATGCAAAGTCATGTTTTCCAATTTTGAGATTAAAAGATTTAGCCAGCCTAATTATCAGCCTCCAAATGGGGACCGCGTCAGAGCGCAGCCTGCGGGATGGAGTCGCCTTTGTCTTCCGTGATGCCTTCCCCTTCACGGTGAATATGAATTGAAAACAGATACATTTATGGACCTTTGGCTGGCTTTCACCCTAAAGCATTGTAGGCACTGGCAGCTGTCCTGGAGTTTACTCTGGACTGGTCCTGCTAGTGCACTGTCTACATTTTAAGGCTGTACTTTGGGTTCAGGACACTTCCTTGTACATACAAGAAAATGGCATCCATCCTTGAAACCAGACTCCTTCTCAGCTTCTGATTGTTTTTCTCTTTTCTCGTCATCAAGGTCAAGCCACTAGTTATGTTCATTAAGTGTGGTGAAAACCTCCACTTGAGTGAGATTTTTGGTGGGAATGAATCAACTCATCAGAAATAATGCTAACCAGACTGAGTGTCCTGATATTTGCTTCAAGAAATATGACAGGTGGAGGCAAAGACAGAGAAAGAAAATGTGAAAGGAGAGGTGAGGGGGCCAAGGAAGAAAAGCAACCAGTATTTTATCAAGACTCTCCTCCCTGAGTGTGGGACACTGAGGTAAATGCTCTGGGGAGGCCGGGGCAAAAACACGAATGGGACCAGCCTTGGCTTGGATCTTGGTGCAAGGTGTGTACGTTTAGCCCCATCCAAAGGGTGGTGATTCTCTTGGTGAGGATTTTCACTTAGGGCCCAGCAGGGACATCCTGTTGACCTGACTGACTCCACCAGTGTCATTCCCCGCTTCTGCGCATCTGTGTCTCACCTGCTCTTGTCCAGCCTGGGAAGCCCCCCTGGAGGCAGTTGCCCAGAGGGAAATGTAACTACTAACGTATAGTTGGTATAGTTCTTCCTGAGGCCAGGAAGAGGGTTTCTGGCTGCTGCAGTTTTGTTTGTTCCACATTGCCTAGCTCCAATCTAGGGGATATTTCTGGACGGAAGAGGAGACATAGTCTTCTCTGTGATTACTTAATTTCGCTGTGTGAGTTTGACCAATCTGAGTTAGAGTTTCATTTTCATTAGGACTCAAGGAGCAGGGCAGACTAGGGGCACAAGTTGAGATTTGAGTGATCCCTCGTTTGGCAAATGAGAGATTGGCCAAGTCTTTTGTTCTTTCTGGGCCTGAACTTTCTAAGGTGCCAATGAGGAGAGCTCGCCCTTCAAATCGACTTACATTCTATACTTTAACAGCAACAGTGGGTAGCCATGGGTGGTTCTGGGTGTAGGGGTGGCCACGATCATATCTATGCACAGTAAGAAACCTGGCGGCATTACTGAAGGTAGATGGAAAGGGAGAGAGACTGAAGACAGGAAGAACATTTAAGGAACTCTTGCATAGTTCCAGACCATGGTTTCAATTATTATTGGTTCTGATGTTTTTCTACCAGAGCTCCTGGGCTCTAGACCAATGTCCTGCTGACCGCTGATCGTTGCTTTTTAATTTCTGTCAGTTATGGGTTGAACTGTATCTTTCTCCATTCCCCACTCTCCGCCAAAATATATGTTATAGTCCTAACTCCAGTACCTCAGAATGTGACCTTATTTAGAGATGAGATCTTTACTGACATAATCAAATTAAAATGACGTCATCAGGTGAGCCGTAACTCAATCCAACTGATATCCTTATAAAAGGGGGAAATCTGGACACAAGGATGACAGATACCTAGGAAGACCGTCATGCACAGATGAAAGCAGAGATCAGAATGATGTTTCTACAAGCCGAGAAACATCAAAGTTCACCAGCAAACCACCAGAAGCTAGGAAATAGGCACAAACCGGATTCTCTCTCACAGCCCTCGGAAGGAGCCAACCTTGGTCTCAGACTTCACCTTGATCTTCGGCCTCCAGAACTGAGAGGCAATACATTTCTGTTGTATAAGCCACACAGTTTGTAGTGCTTAGTTACAGCAGCCCTAGCAAACTAATACAGTATCTTTCTACTCCTTTGGTTTCAGACCCTTGGCTTGCTGTCACCACTAGCAATCATTAATTTTTTGATTTCAACTTGATTTCTTCTCAATCTCTCCAGAGGTATTAGTCTTTGTGCTGTAAAACTTAGACTCTGCTTTCTACCTGGCTCTTTCTTGGGTCTGTCCCTATATGTGCATGTAGCTCTCCACTAAGTCTCTGCTAGGTGTGGTGTGAGGAGGTAAAGGTGCTACAAATGGGCAGCTTTTCTAGCCACTGATCCTTTTACATCCACTCTATGCAGTCACCTATGGGCTCTTGGGGTCTAAATCCCCCACCATGTTCTGACTAACGTTTAAAGCTGAATCAGAAGGAAAGGCCAGTGGCTTAAAACTCCTCTGGTTATTTTTCTGATTTGTGTGCATATAATTCCAGCATTCTTGGTCCTGTTCCAAAATCATCCCAAATGCATTTATCCCAAAGTATGATTTCAGGTTTCAAGTTGGGGATCAAGTTATAATCTGGCGAAACATAAATGAAATAACATGACAACTCTGAACAATATTAAATTCTCAAATGTTGACAGTACACAGAAAAATATAAGAGCTCAAAGGGACTATACGATCTATTCAAAAACCTAGTTTTCTGACGGTCATATTCCCTTGTGGTCTTCCAATATGCACTTTCTCATTAAACTTCTTATTTAGTATGAGCACTGGAATTTGATCTTGAATATAAGATACATTGCTGTGATCATTTCTGGCCAATCTTGTTTTACTAAGTGAAGTCAAAAGAGGCACAGTTTGCCATCAATCAACAGACATGCCTTGACCTTGTGCTGGGTCGCACAAGCTCTCTGCTGGAAATGTAAACATGGTCTCCATCCTGAGTGAGCCTTCCGTTTGGTTGGGAAGATAAGGCACCCAGATGCCAAGCACTTAGAGAACAATTAAATGCTAAATGGTGTTGAACTGGCTTTAGTGCAGAAGGAGTCTGATTTCATGAAGCGGTTGAAAAGGTTTCCTGGGTAGCTTGGAACTTTATTTAGCTTAGAAACGTTAGAAAACGTTGATATTCCCCTTCCCTCCCCTCTCAATTTTTTCCCTTCTATCTGCCTGTATTACTGGTTGTTTGATTACAAATCAGACTCCAGAGAGGAAACACAAAATGTCCTGAGACAGAAGCTGATGGGGGAGACTGTCACCCTTGATGCTGTGATGGAAACCTTATTCACTGGAAATTTGAATAGATAACACTCAGCAATCATAAAAATAACAGCCTCCTATAAGTCCAGGCTGTCTCTTCAGTTTCCATTTTTTATACTTTAGTTATCAAAAGATCCATAATTTTCTAAGATATACATGAAACTTAAATGAGAGCATGGGGAGTTCCTTTTCTATTTTCCCAGCAGAGGAGATAGAAGACATGTTCCCAGCTTACCATTTGCACAGATGTGTTTCTGTTTTTTTTTTTTTTTTTTTTGCGGTACACGGGCCTCTCACTGTTGTGGCCTCTCCCGTTGCGGAGCACAGGCTCCGGACGCGCAGGCTCAGCGGCCATGGCTCACGGGCCCAGCTCCCGGACCAGGGCTCGAACCCGCGTCCCCTGCATTGGCAGCCGGACTCTCAACCACTGCGCCACCAGGGAAGCCCCAGATGTGTTTCTAATAAAGCACAATGAGACCTCCCATGTCCCCTGTCCCCTTCCCATTAACCATGAGGTCATGCAGATGATGGGTGAGCTCACAGGCAGGCTAATAAAGCCACCGTGTTCTTCTTCTCTCCTCACATGGAAAGGGCCTTGTTTTTTTTCCACAAAAGTGCATATTTAATTTGAAATGGGGAAAAAGGAAGAAGGAAAAACAAGTTTCCAAAATATGAGACACAATTGTCTTTAATAGGAACCACATTTTCCCTCTAAATTATGGTACCTGAGGGTCCCTGTGCAAGGGTTGGGAGGTGATGAACGTAGGCTTTGGGAGGATTTGGGGAGCTGTGTTGATATTTTGGCCCATCTGGGTTCATGTCTCTTGGGTTTCTTGGGATTCATGGAATATATCTGGCTACAGTGAAACATGAGAAACCCTTTATAAAAGTGCAGTGGAAATAAATAGCAATGAATATTTATGTGCCTAGACCAAAGGTCAGAACTCTTTTTAGTTCTCAGGGCCATTAGCGGGGTTAAATAAGGTCTATGGAGACTGTAGGTTCCAATGACAGGGTTGAAGTATAGGTCATGGGGGAAGGAATGAAGCAGATGGGTTGAAGGGAAAGGAAGAGGTAGATACTTAGGAAAGAAAAGAGGATACAGGAAAAAGTGTCCACTAGGGATTAAACTAGTAGTGACCAGAAATAAGTTCTGGATCTACTTTAGGTTAAATCATTATCTTTGGTTTAAAGCAGGATTGCCATATGGTTTTTAAAGGTGCTTAGACTTTCCTACAGCTTTATTCTCATGGGGTAAAGAGTTGTTTGTATAAATTACTGGGTGGGGAAGGCAGATCAGAGTTGATAGAGCCTGGGGAACTCCCTTGAGGCACGGTGTCAGGGGTGGGATGGTGGTAACTGTCACAGAGACTAACCAACTAAACCCCAAGATTGTCCTCTCCCCCATTCACTTTGCTGCCTCCTTCTTCATGTTTGCTGGATGCTGTTGGCCATCCTGACACTGAAGGGGGAAATGATTTCTGCCTTTCCAATAATCGCTGATCACCCAGAATCTTGTATGGAAATATTTGGAACATGTTGGACAATTAATCAAAGTAATTTTCCTCTAAAGAGAAAGCAGAATGATTTGGAGTGACATTATTTGAATAGTATGTGAAAAAGCTACCCAAGAAAATGTCCTTCAATACAGATTTTAGCGTAGTGCAAGGATTTCCTTTTACAAGCAAAGATAGGGGATAGTGTTTTTTGTTTGTTTTTTGTTCTTGTATGTTTGTTTCAGGGTTTGCTTTTTTTTTTTTTTTTTCAAAAAACTCCAGGACCGGGCTTCCCTGGTGGCGCAGTGGTTGAGAGTCCGCCTGCGGATGCAGCAGACACGGGTTCGTGTCCCGGTCTGGGAAGATCCCACATGCCGCAGAGCGGCTGGGCCCGTGAGCCGTGGCCGCTGAGCCTGCGCGTCCGGAGCCTGTGCTCCGCTGCGGGAGAGGCCACAACAGTGAGAGGCCCGCGTACCGCAAAAAAAAAAAAAAAAAAAAAAAAAAAAAAACTCCAGGACGACTTACTTCAACTATCCATCTATCCTTCCTTCCATCCATCCATCCATCCAGCCAGCCATCCGTCCACTAGCAAACATTTGTAGGGAGTCTTCTTTGTGTCAGGAACAGAGCTAGGCACTGTGAATAGACAGATGGATGAGAAATGATTCCTGCCCTTGGGGAGCACACAGTCCAGTGGGAGAGAGAGATGTAAACATTAATTACAACGGTGTGATGAATGCTTTAATAAAGTTCAGAGCAGGGTGCTTGGCTACCCCACAGAGCTGGAGGGCAGCGATCATCTATTTCGCCTTAGCCATCTAAAGGTCTTTGATTCCTCCAAGAGTAAACTGTGAGCCCCAAACCTCAGGAGAGCTGGATTAGGTGCAGCTTTAAAAGACGTCTTGTAGATTGCAGCTACTACTGACTCAAAGACAGTGGAGAGGCCAATGACCGTGAGATTGATTCCCAGGGCTCATGGATTTCTGAATTTATGTTGTCTGGGTCTCTTTTCTCCCTAGAGTGTAAATATGCTCTAGTATGGGAATGCTCCATTCCTGCTCTAGCCTGTCTCCAATCTGCTGTGTCACTTGATTTTTTTGTCCTTATCCAAAGAATTTCACTAAAAACGGAAATGAGGTAGGGATTGAGTCCCCCACTCCATCCAAGGCCAATCAGGCAACAGCTGCCAAGGGCTTAGACCATGTTGAGCAGATACTCTGCAATTTCTCTAGCTCCTTTTTTGTCATTATTTATCCAGACACCAGGCTGCAGTCAGGAAAAAGGACAGTGACAACAGGAACACATATGTCTCTGGAAGAATGCTTTCAGGAAGAAAACAAATGTAGTCATTTGTAGTCAAATGTAGTCAAAAAACAAGTGTTGTTTGTGTGTTTGTTTTGTTTTACTACCAGGAACAACAATAGAAAAAAAAAGGAAATATGAAGTTGGGAAATCTTTTGTTGTTATTGAGGTTTGAATATTTCTAGTTTCAGAGATTTGTGTCATAGTGGAAAAGATGTTCTTATTTATCCCAGTGAGAAGCATTATTAATGGCGTTTGCTATTTAGGAGAAGATCTCCAATGAAAGAAGGGACTAGTCTAGGTTTGCACATCGTCTTGGATGCATGGCTTTAGAAAACATCTGAAAAACTCAGTGTAGAGAGAACATTTTGTCTAGTAGTTTAATGTTCTTCTAAAATGTAAACTTGGGTTAGTTTGGGTTGTTGAAAATTCAAGTTGCCTGGCAGATGTTTCTGTGAATTATGTGGTTGAAATATATTACCAAGCCTTTCAGTGACCCTGAAAATATGATTTTTAACAGTTAAGACAGGAAAAAATGACCAAGGCCAGCTAAAAGGAGAGGAAGATGGAACTGATAGTTTTGAAGTCATAGAGCCTAAATTTAAAGGCAAAACAGATAGAATGAGAAAAAAAAAAAGCATGGTGATTACTTTATAAACTGTCGTATTTGGGACATTGAAGACCTAGCTTTGGGGAAGGCAGAATTGGAATTTTCTTGGCCCTGGAGGGCAAAGATGTACGTGGAAATGTAAATTACATTTCTACACATCTGGGTGGAATGGATCGGACCCAGTGACTCTTAATAATCTTATCCCTTTCTGCATCTTCTAAGCCCTGGATCAGAGGCCACAGCAGGTTGGACCGGCACTTTGGGGGCCTGCTTCAGGGCAGGGACATAGGAATTGGCAAATTACACAGCAATAGCGCCTGCATAAAGCTTTGAAACCTCCTGAAGGAAGGCACCACACAGAATAAAACCTCTGTCCCACATCTGCCTGGCTTCTTTCCCAAGGTGAGAGCACACCTCACCTGGTGCTCGGGTCACTGCTGACTCTGCCTCCCAGCCCTCCCCTGCCTTCCCCATCCTCAGTCCCAGCTCGTGATTGGTCCTGCCTTGCGAGAGTCTTACCCTTCATATAAATAACTCCCGATTTTTTTTAAAAAAATTAAATCTTAGAGCCACATTAATGATTGAAGGAAATCTATAAGTACCCTTCCCAACTGAAACCACGGAAAGATGGCGCTGGAGGAATCTTCTGAGTGCCTAATCCTGGGATCTCACACTTTCATTAAAGGTTTTTCCTCTGATGTGTGCCAGTATGCCTATTGCAGCAACTTGAGGAACATGTACAGACTCCATGTAAGAATGGAGTCATCTTCCTCTGACCCACTCCACCATGAATCTTCATCAGATGTTATTTTCTGCATAAGCCACACCCATAGCTGCGTGCCTTTGTTCGTGCTGTTCCTCCTGCCTGGAGTGCCTTCCTTCCACTTTGTCTGTCTGCGTTGCATTGAGTTGATCTCTGTATCACAAGTTCCTATCAGAACGTTTAGTATATCACAGGTGTCCAAGTGAGAGAAAAATTTAGTGAATGTTTGATTGAATGGAAGACTTTGTGATCTTTGCCATGGGAAATCATGGATCATAAAAACACTAAATAATACTCAGTAAAATCAAACAATTCATTTTTAGACATTGGAAGAAAAATAGCCTTTAGGAAGGCAGGAGAGAAGAAATTACAGGTGGGGGTAACCATAGGGACAAAGGCACAGAAATGAAGAGGAGTATGAGTTTGGGATAAAGAGGACATATGACTAATTAGATTGGAAGGTTTATTGAAAGAAATGATAGGAAATAATATTTGGAGGGCTCATATCACTGAATTGAATCCCTTGAGAATTTTTTTTTTTTCGGTACGCGGGCCTCTCACTGTTGTGGCCTCTCCCATTGCGGAGCACAGGCTCCGGACGCACAGGCTCAGTGGCCATGGCTCACGGGCCCAGCCACTCCGCGGCATGTGGGATCCTCCCGGACCGGGCCACGAACCCGCGTCCCCTGCATCGGCAGACGGACTCTCAACCACTGCGCCACCAGGGAAGCCGAGAATTTTTGAAAGAGATGAAATAGGTAATGGGTAACTATTGAAAGTTCTTAAGCAGGAAATAACCTGAGGTACAGCGGGTAGAGAGGGGAGTTAGTGGCAGCTATATTGGTGGAGAGTAGAGCTTGGTGTAAAATGGACCACTGTGAATCAGTGGGAATGGAGCAGTGGACATGGGGATGGTTCGTCCTGGAGGAATTTTAAACGAAGACATGCCAGACTTGGTTATGGATGAGTATAGGAGAGCTAAGATTCTTTTTATTGACTTGGCACTAAGAACATCTAAAAGTTTGGAGGAAGTATGTTATAAATAAATATACTCAGCCACAACAATTCTCTTTTATGGTCAACTATCAAGACCAAACTTGTGAGGGGAGACAGGTTTTGAATGATAGATGATTCTGGAGCCCTGGTCAGGCACATCTTAGCAGTTCAGACACAAACCTTTTCTTTGATGCAGAAAATGCTATAAGTTTTTCTGCTGATTCTGGATTAAAAATGCAGCAAAAATTTCCCTACCAAATTATGTATCTATCAACAGTGTGTACTTTCTCATACCTTCTTTAATACTGCATATTATCAAACATTTTAATCTTTCTGTCAATGATGGGTAGAAAATGGAATCTTATTTTAATCTCATTTGCATTTCATTAACGAGTGATCTTGAACACCATTTATGTATAAATTAGCCATTCATATTTCTTTTTATATATACACCTGTTATTGCCCTCTGCCTATTTTAATAATGGGATCCTTTGTCCTTTTTATTCACTTATAAAAGCCCTTTGTTTAATAACAAAATTAGGTTTTGTTCATCAAAACTGATTTTAGAAGACTAAATTTTCATAGATTGTAAAGTTTATATGGATTATCATACTCTCCAAGCTGCAGGTATTCTGGATGTTTAGAAATCTCCAAAATCTACCTTTCTTTAATCTTCAACCCTTTCTTTTTTAAAAATATTTAAGTCTAGAGTGCTAAATTAGGAAAGTAAAAGTACCAAAAATATATCCTGAGATTTTCAAATCTGTGTGTCTTTGAATCTGCACGGAAATAGAAACTCAGGAGGTGTTTGAACACAGTTTCAGCCTTTCCTTTGGAGCATCTAAGGTCATGCCCAGATTTAGGTAAAGGAGGAATATTGAGAGATCAAATCTCTGGCAGATTTTTCCCTCTTGGTTCTCATACTCTGATCCCCTTAATGGAACTTGACAACCCCAACTGACCATTATGGCTGTTATGGGCTGAATTGTATCCCCCCAAATTCACATGTTGAAGCCCTAACTCCCCATACCTCAGAATGTGACTGTATTTGGAGATGGGACTTTTAAAGATGTAATTAAGGTAAAATGAGGCCATATGGGTAGGTCCTAGTTCAATATAATTGGTGTCCTTATAGGAAGAGATTAGGAGATATACATGCAAAGAGGAAAGACCCTGTGAGGACAGAGGCAGAAGGCAGCCATCTGCAAGCCAATGAGAGAGGCCTCAGAAGAAACCACCCCTGCACATACCTTGATCTGGGACTTCCAGCCTCCAGAACTGTGTGAAAGTAAATTTCTATTGTTTAAGCCATCCAGTCTGTGGTATTCAATACTTTGTTATGGAAGGCCTAGGAAACGAATACAATGCCTTATGGAAAGTACCATAACCTTCACCAACTGGCTTGGAAATCAAATTCTAACATAGGAAGCCATGGACTAAAAAACACCTGCACTGAGCTATGCGGTCTCACCCTACTCATCTCATGTCCAGTGCCTCATAAATGAAGAGAAGGCCCAATTCCAAGCCATACATTTTGGGTTTATAATTTCCCCAATTTTAGAGAATGTAAAAGCCTTAGAGTTCATAGTCATAGTTAGGCATTCCTGGGCACACACCCATCTAAATGGGTTTCCTGCATTGGGCCACCAGGATTTAGATCTCATGTCTGGAACATGCCCTTGGATGGGAGATGTGATGGGCATAGAGCAGTCTGGTGGAAAGAGCACTAGAATGGGAGTCAAAGACCCAGGCCTTAGTCTTGATCCTGCCACAATGACTCAGGGAACTAAATTTACCTGTTTGGACTTAGAATACTTATGTGGGCCTCATAAGTGGTTTTCAGACCAGGGTTCCATGGAAGGATTTTAGTAGTTCTGCAAACTTTTCATTTGAATTTCCCCTGTAGAATACATTTTAACTGTTTTAAAACACTGCAGTAAAATAGCATGCATTCAGATGTGTTTTATTTCACATTTTAATTTATCTAAGACCATCAGCATATAAAAATATGTTGCTAGGTTAACTTATCTGGAATGAACATCAGAATAAAACCTTGCCTGGTGATGTACATATTTGGTGAGGGATGTTGATATTCTGCACTGGTCTGTCTGTCTCTCTTAAGTTCTGACATGACTGCTACATGTCTACACTGACATAAAATTGCACAAGTGCATTCATGACCACAGTACATTTGCACCTACTCTGTTAAGTGCCAGCTCAAGCTTATTTGCATTGGTTCTCCCCATGGCTTAAACCTTGTTTGTGCACTCACCACTGACTCTCTCGCATCTTGAAAACATCACATTAGAACTAGAACGAATGCTTCCTTTCTGACTTTACCATTAGAAACTCAAGAATTTATTAGGTGTTACTAACAATTCAACTTTGAAACAGATATTTCCTACTACTTTTCCTGTAAGCTTCTGGATGAATTTAGTTGAGCAGAAACCCAAGCTGTAAGGCAAGTTGATTTAAAACAAAACAATACAAAACCTATTACCACTTGCAACTACTTAGCCAGATGAATCAGTATTCTTTGTGTTGTGCAACTGAACCAAAATAAAATAAAAATCAGATGCTAAGGACAATATGATTGTGGTTATTCCAAATTTTTACATTCATCAAATCAGTCTCAGAGTTTTCAGAGATATACTTTACACTATATATATACACAAGGTGTATATACCATATATGTATAGCATATTTAAACTCATGAAATAAATATATTCTAGTGAATTTCTGCTTTTATTTGTCTTAAACTTTAATATTCCACATAAGATTAAATTTGTATCAAGAGTAACTTTCCTGCAAGGAAAACCACTAGATCAGATGACCTTCAAGATTCCCTGTAGTTCTAACACCCTGTAATCTTCCAGGGTGAACAAGGTATAGGGAGGAATGAGTGGGGTGCAGGGAGGGGTGAGTCAAGGCAGGGAAAGGTGTCTGGTCACCAGTCTCTGTGTTCAGCTTGGGAGCTTCATTCCACCTTCCATCCTTCTAAGGCATGGCATCTGGTTGAGATTTCAAATGTACAAATGGAGAATCCTGGGAAAACCACGTGGTACATAAGAAGTTATCAAAGAATGCTACAAAGATTTTTAAAACTATTCTTTTCACAGGCCATAATTATTTTGAAACTTGCTAAAATTTCATGAAAATGTATTGTATTACCCTGGTCACCTCCTGTCTGAAACAAATCTCTTCTGGAGGCAGGATCTGATAGGATGTATTGGAGGAGTGGGACGCGGGGCTGGAGCTGGGGGTGGGTGGGTAAGCTCAGCAGTGGGGAGTGATACAGCCCTCCTTTTGCTGGCAGAGGGGTTGTACATAGTTAGAAACAGGGGCCCTGGTTTGTTTCAGCTGCTACCTTTAGAAGTCTCTCTCACCAGAGCTTAGCGTATTCCAAGGTCTTCCCCAAGTGTAGGGCACTGTGACCTGGCCGTGACCACTGGCCCTGGAAGTGGACAGCCTCCACAGGCCCTGCAAAACATGCAGAGATAGAACAGAGGGGACCTGGGGTTGCACATTTTTCTGCACCTGCATTTTCCAGTGACTCCTCTCCTTAAGGTGAGAAGTAGGGGGTAGATTTTGAATGCTAGAGGGTGGTAGCTCCCAGGGGTTGCCTCAGGCCTACAATTACCTGCTGCGTGACTGATCTCAGAACTGAAATTTTTTTGGCTGGAGGACTCGTTGGATTGAGGTGATGCTCTCCTGATTCTGACCTTGGTTATTGTATTAATTAGGATAAACATTCACCTACATAAAATAGAGATCCTAAACAAAAGGGACTTACATAAGACAGACTTTATTTTTCTTTTATATAATAGTCTGGAAGCAGGAGGTCCAGGGCTGTCATAGAGCTCTCTTCTGCAAGATTGTCCGAAGACCTAACTCCTATTTGTTTTCCTCCATCTTTAGGGTGTTGTCCTTATATGAATGATCCCAAATGGTTCCCTACCTTGATTATCCAGGTAAGCAGGTGGAGGAAAGAGGGAAGAGGGTGATCATCATTTAAGACCACAGCCTGGACATTAAATACATCACTTCCACTCACGTTCTGTGGTCCAGAATTTGGTTATATGGCCATGCATAGCTGCAAGGGAGGCTGGAAATACAGTTTCTCCTTTATGCCATGTATCTAGATAAAAATATTGGGTTCTATTGTTTTGAAAAATAAAGGAAGAATGAATATTGGAGTACAACTAACTGTAAGGTGTTTAATGAATTATGAAACCATATGCTACTAGTTGGGGTTCAGCAAACACATTTCTATTACAGGGGTAAATGGCTGAGCCTGGGCAGCACAGTGTCCAGAGGGGAAAGCCTGGCAGCCCCCAGTCTAATGGTTGGCACTTTGATACTCCCTTTATTAGTATTTATTTTTCTAAGATATGGGAAATTCCAGTTTCCACTGACCTCTGCATCCCTTGAAAATATCAGGTTGTAAAGGGCTGACCTAGAGTTCAAAGCACCCAAATGGATAGTGTGTAGACCAGAGGATTCCAAACCATGTCCTGAGAGCCCCAGGATTCCTTAGAGTTCTGGAAGCTGATGGAAAACAAGGACTCTATAACCTAGATTCCATGCCCCACTAGGCAGTCCCACCATAGTGCCTTACTCTATGTATGTTTTTATCTCTTTGTTTATCTATATAAGATTTGGGGCTAAAAAGTATAGCTTTTACACTTCTGCTAGACCATCAGAATCAAAATGCTCATAATTATGAAAGAAGAGATATGTTAAATACTGAGACTCTACTGGGTGATTTTCCTATATGATGGGTGATGGCCTTGGCCATATATTTTTCAAGGAAACAGTTTAATTTGAAAATACGAGGAAAATGCCAGAGTTGAAAAACTATAGGATCCTGTCAACAGGATCCTATAGTTTGGAAGAAGCAATTACATAATGCTTTAAAATTCACAGAAACATTGCAGCATTTATTCCCTCCCTGATCCTTCTTCATTTACAGATAAAGAAATAGAAGCACAGAGAGGTAAAGTGACCTTGCCCAAAGTGATACACTTAAGAAGTGCTAGTAACAGCTACTATATATAAAATAGATAACCAACAAGGACATACAGTATAGCACAGGGAACTATACTCAATATTTTGTAATAACCTGTAAGGGAAAAGAATCTGAAAAAGAATATATATACATATATATCTGAATCACTGTGCTGTACACCTGAAACTAACACAATATTGTGAATCAACTATATTTCAATAAAAAATACATATAAAATAAAATAAAATAAAAAATAAATTAAAAAAAGAAGTGCTATAAACAGGATCAAACATAGGACTTTGGAATCTTCACTATACACATCCATTTCCCTGTATTTGCTTACACCCATCACTAGGGTAAAAAGACCCATCCCTAAGATACTGAGACCTGAGCCATTTCACATTGGGAGCCTGGTTTCTGCAGAAGCAGCAAGAAAATAGTCTCACCAACTCGCCTCTGTGCTTGAGTCCTCTTATCTTTCCTCCCTCCTTTCCTTTTTCCTTCTCAGATCCCATCAAAAGCCTATCATATATCAGATACTATCTCAGGTAGTAGAGATATAGTAGTAATCAAGACCTACAAGATCTTCATGGAACTTATTTATTGATTGACATGGGATTAATTTCCAAAATATACAAATAGCTCATACAACTCAGTATCAAAAAAAGAGAAAACCCAATCAAAAAATGGACAGAAGACCTAAATAGACATTTCTCCAAAGAAGACGTATAGATGGCCAACAGACACATGAAAAGATGCTTAACATGGCTAATTATTAGAGACATGAGATTCAAAACTATAATGAGGTATCACCTCACACCAGTCAGAATGGCCATCATCAAAAAGTCTATGAATAATAAATGCTGGAGAGGGTGTGGATAAAAATGAACCCTCCTACACTGTTGGTGGGAATGTAAATTGGTGCAGCCACTATGCAGAACAGTATGGCGATTCATTAAAAAACTAAAAATAGAGTTATCATATGATCCAGCAATCCCACTCATAGGCATATATCTGGAAAAGACGAAAACTCTAATTTGAAAAGATACATGCACCCCAGTGTTCATAGCAGCACTATTTACAAAAGCCAAGACAGGGAAGCAACCTAAATGTCCATCAACAGACAAGTGGATAAAGAAGATGTGGTACATATATACAATGGAATAATACTCAGTCATAAAAAAGAATGAAATAGTCCCATTTGCAACAACATGGATGAAACCAGAGATTATCATACTAAGTGAAGTAAGTCAGAGAAAGACAAATATCATATGATATCACTTGCATGTGGAATCTAAAAAAGTGATACAAATGAACTTATTTACAAAAGAGAAATAGACTCGCAGACATAGAAAACAAACTTATGGTTACCAAAGGGGAAACAGGGAGGTATAAATTAGGAGTTTGGGATTAACAGATGCACACTACTATATATAAAATAGGTAAATAACATGCTCCTACTGTATAGCACAGAGAATTATATTCAATATCTTATAATAACCTATAATGGAAAATAATCTGAAATGGACTATATATATATCTGAATCTATATATCTACATCTATATTTTTAAAATTATTTATTTATTTTTGGCTGCATTGGGTCTTAGTTGCTGCATGTGGCATCTTTGTTGTGGCATCTGGGATCTTTTGTTGTGGCGCATGGGCTTCTTTCTAGTTGTGACATGAGGGTTTTTTCTCTCTCTATTTGTGGAGCAGGCTCCAGAGAGTGTGGGCTCTGTAGTTTGTGGCACTTGGGCTCTCTAGCTGAGGAGCGTGGGCTCTGTAGCTGTGGCACGCTCAGTAGTTGTGGGCTCAGTAGTCGTGGCTTAGTTGTCCTGAGGCATGTGGGATCTTAGTTCCCTGACCAGGGATCGAACCTGCATCCCCCTGCATTGGAAGGCAGATTCTTTACCACTGGACCACCAGGGAAGTCTCTACATCTATATATCTATATCTATCTATATCTGAATCATTTTGCTGTACACCTGAAACTAACACAACATTGTAAATCGACTATACTTCAATCAAAAAAAAAACATTAAAAAATAGACTCTAATGGAAGCTACAAAAAATGAAAACATAACTAAACACATGGAGTATTTTCACATAGTGATAATTGCTATAAAGAGAACTTAATCAGGCTAACAGGATGAGAAGGGCAGGGTGGGAGCAGAGAGTCTATTTTAGTTGGGTGGTCGGGAGGTTGAGTTACATATGAGTAGAGACCTGAATGAGGGGAAGGGGTGAGCCATGCAGGTATCTTGAGAAAGAGCTCCCCAAGATGATGGGAGAGTAGATACATAATTAGTATGCTCGGCAGTCATGGGATTACAAGGTGACTAGTGGGGCTGGGGGTGTAAGCAAGGGCTTTTTTAAAGGATTATTTTGTTTTCTTTTATGATGTAAGAGAGAGAAAAGGGAGCTAATTTCCAGAAGCAAAATTTCTGAGTAGTCGAGAGGATGGATTCTCTGTATAAGTGTGGAGGTTGGCCTTGGCCAGGAGGAGGGACAGGTCATCTTTGGGATGGGAGGGAAGGTAGAGAAGATGAGAACAGATGTGGAAGGGGTGGTAGATTTGGTAGGAAAATGAATTATTTCTTTTCTGGTTGGTTCTATTTTGTTAGTAAAATATCAGGTGAAGACAGTGAGGTGAGTATAAGGAGGGGAAGGGACTCACGGTCCTCCAGGGTGGTAAGAACGCGAATTTACTAGCTAACATAGAAGGGCTACTGGGCAGTGTTGTGGGCCCACTTGACATCTGCCATCTTAGTCTTAGGTGAGACTGATCAATGTGACTATGTAATTTTTCCAGCTATGCCTGGATGCCAGGGAGATGTAAGCAGAAAGGTGAACTTAACCATGTGCTGGGCATTCTCCATTTGGCTGTTTGGACCCATTCTCCATCCTTTTTCATTTGGCTTGGTGTCTGGGAGGCTGCTGTTTAGGAAGAACTCACTGGATTCCTTGGTCTCTGGATTGGGTTTGGCCAATGGCGGCAGGCACAAAACGAGACCGGCAGGCAGGAAGCAGTGAGGTGCTTGTATTACTTCTCTACTCTCTCCCCAGTGGCCTGTGGTAGGCCTGGCTACATCCCTCTATGAAGGCCCCAGCTCCTACGGGGCGGCCCTCTCATGGCTGGGGTTCTTTTTAGGTCTTGGAAATCACTCCCTCTTCTTATTCTTTCAAGGGTAGGGTTGGTAACTGCTTCCCACTGCTGTTAGATTTGTCATGCTTCCTCACTCTTTTATTGTTTTCCCTTTATCTGCCTACATCTTTAGAAACAATACCTTTACTAAACTCTCTCCATATGCTCCCTTTTTTAAATCACTTTCTTGGTAAGTCCCTGACTGATGCAAACCTGGTTTGCAGTGTGGTCAGGCAGGCTTCACAGAGGAGAAGGAGCAGGGTATTTGTGAATATGAGCGAGAGAGATGATGATGGAAAAAGGACTCCAAGCTGAGGAAAGAGAGAAATGGGTGCACGAACAGGCTGGATAGACTGCAAAGAAGGTTGGAGTCTGTTGTTGGGAAGTCCCCGTGGGGTCAAAGGATTTTGGAGGTGGCATAAGGCAGCTGAAAATTGGGGACCAGTCTGAGAGAGTAGAGTGAGTGCTTAAAATAGAAAATTTATGATTGATGCAGTTATTGATAATAACAATAGCCGTGTCATTAGTTCTCAGTCCTGGCTCTATATCAACATTGCCAGGGGAGCTGGTAAAAATACTAATGACTGGCTTCCCCTCCAGAGGTTCTGACTACAGTGTAGGACCTAGGAATTGTAATTTAAAAAAATTGTCTCGAATAATTCAGATGTGTGGCAGTGTTGAGAATCACTAGTTCAGGGTGTGAGCACAGGAGTGGTTGGCTGGGGTGGAAAGAGGAAAATTGTCCTTAGCAACCAGAGGTCAAGGGACCAAGAGGCCAGAGTCTTAGAAGAATCACCTACATCCAAGTCACTATAGAATGGTAGCAGAGTCTGTGGTGGGAGGAACTGAGTGAGTCAGAGCCTAAAACTGCAAGGTTGATAGAGCTTGGAAGAGCTTGGGTATTTTACTTACTCTGGGCCACATCTCTGGCCCTATTCTCTCCCCTTAGCACAGGGTCACTGTCCAGGGGCTAGGCTGTCTCTCCGTCAACTTCTCTTTGGTTTACCCTCCTCTCCCAACATGTCTCTGTCTTTGGTTTTCATTATTTGTTTTTAGGGTTACGTGTCCTCACTGCTGGGGTTTGGGGAACCACATAACTCAGGACCTCTTTTCTTACCCAGATCTGCTTTACTTAAGAGCTGACTCTATCCTTCAACCATTCCAAACTTTAACCTTCTTCTAATCATCAAAAAAAAAAAAAAAAAAATTCCTTTCCTCTGCCCCACTTTCTCAGGGCTCTTTAGGGGGTTGATAAATCCTAAAGGATCATTACTTTGTTTCATCACTTTCTTGATAAGTCCTTGACTGATGTAAACCTGGTTTGGGGTGTGGTCAGGCAAGCTTCACAACTCACAAGCTTGTGTGTGTATTGATGGAAGTCTTCGCATATTGTAATATACAAGGTAAGACAGTCAGGTACACAAAATCATTCAAATCCTCTCCACGTCCAGGTCAGTGCATGTAATACTGCCTTGCTGGTAGAGAGAACAGTCCGTTTTAGCTGGAAGTTTCATCCTCTTTTATTTTCTGTACGCATGCCATCGTGGGGCTATTTAAATCAAATTCTTCTCTATAGCTGAGCACAAAACCTGCACAATTTCTGGTTTTGCTCTTTCCAAAGATAATTTCTGCTGTCTAATGAGATCTAAGAATGAAGTCAGGCATGATCAGGAGAAAGGTCACAGTGTATGCTCAAAGGTATATTAACTAATGTTGGAGCTGACATTGATCTCCTTCCAAGAGGACAAAATTAAGCAGCAAATAGTAAATACATTTAATGGCACTTTATTGCAAGGAGGACCATTTACAATGAAATAAGAATATGAGAATGATTTCAAAGAGAAAATGGGAATGCTTACACATAGAACACAACTTACCGGTTAGAAGGGGAATGTGATTCCAGTCAAGGTTAATGGGGAAACGGTTAATGAAGGATACAGATTCCAAAACTGCGTGATGCCATATTGTATCTTGCAGAGGTAATTAAGACTAGAGACTCTGGGTAAATGGACACATTACACACAGCCGACAACTTGACATTCTGCACACCACACAGAGAGGCTGCTCCGGATGCTTTATGACCTGCCCTAATACTGACAGGGCGACGTCTGAGGTCACGTTCTCCGTCCCTTTTCCTCATGGAGTTGGTGTGGTATTGCAGGAAGAACACCAAACAAGAAGAAAGGAGAGGGGGTTACAGCCCAGACTCAGTTACTAGGAGGTGATGTGTGACCTTGGGCAAGTTACTTTCTGCTTCTCCTAGGCTTAATTTCCTCATCTTTAAAATGAAGGGGTTGGGGGCTTCCCTGGTGGTGCAGTGTTGAGAATCTACCTGCAGATGCAGGGGACACGGGTTCGTGACCTGGTCCGGGAAGATCCCACATGCCGTGGAGTGGCTGGGCCCGTGAGCCATGGCCACTGAGCCTGTGCGTCCGGAGCCTGTGCTCCGCAACGGGAGAGGCCACAACAGTGAGAAGCCCATGTACTGCAAAAAAAAAAAAAAAGAAAAAAAGAAGGGGTTGAATTGGACCATTTTTTCTGAACTGGATATTTCTTTTCTGGTTTAAATTCTGAGATTCCCTGCACTTCCTTGCTCTACTACCGTTTTCACTTATCTACCTTGTAATTGTGTAAATGTGGGTATATCTGGGTGGGAGTTTGCAGGTATAAATACAGAAGGGGGTGAACATTTACCTACCTTTGCCTGTTTGTGGCACATATGTGTACTTAGGAGGCAGTCGTGTGGTGACTTTGAAATGACACCACCTTAGCGATGTCTGCCCAAGGAAGTTTCTATTTCTACTAGCAATGTTCAGGGTTTTCAATCCTTCTCCCATTCTTTTCCCCAAAGGGTAAACTAGTAGGAGTGAGGTTACCTATTGAATTAAAACACCTGGGATTAAGGTGAACTTCGGTGAAAGCTCCTTTAGCACATTGGCTGCAGGATTATCTGTCCCTAAAAGCACCTTCTTTGGTGTCATTCTCTTGCTCTGAACACCCCAGGCGGGAGAATAAGGCTAAGGCTCTTGTGGCGGCAGGTGAGGGACAGTCCGGGGATCACATTCCATCCGGTACATTTAGCCGGCTCCTTTGGCTGTCTGGAATCTTCCCCGTTCATCTATGGGAGAAGAGGGGCTTAAAAGTAGGGCACTTGCACACACGGATTTTTCACCCCAGTGCTCATCTTATTGACAGGTATCGCTTCAGCTGAACCGTTTTCGCTCTGTGTTCAGGCCTGTTTGTAGGTGGCATTCCGAGGGCAGATTCCATTCTTGTCCCAGCCTCAGAATTCACTGCTGCTTTTTAAAATTCCCAGGTGCACCTTGTTTATTTCTCCCTTCTCACCTGCCTTGAAGCCCCCCCTTACCTGTCCTTATTCTTTCCTAGCCCCTCAGAAAAGAAAAGAAAACAAAACAACAAAGCAAGCCCTTCTGGCGTGTCTGGTGATAGAAGTCATCCATGCTTCTGGTTGAGAACTCAAGAAATACTTTCCTGTTGTTCTGAATGAAATAGCTTGAAAAGGCCTGCCAAATCCCAAATTGCTGGGTGAGAGGGGCCCAAGGAGTGACAGCTTTACACATGAAGACTCGAGGACCCACCTCCCTTCACGGATGATGGGAAGGGAAATCTTGGAGGGCGGGCAGCCCCGGAACTAAGTTACCACATGACATTGACAGCTGCAGAATTGCACCTATTGATTGCGGTGTAGAAGCCAATGCTTCATCAGCCTTTAATTGAGCTGATTCCTAAATAGAACAGGGTCAGCTTTGGCTGTGCTGCTGGGTCTAAGTAGTTGTGACTAAGCTCTGATTGACGCCTCTTCAATAGACCCTCATTTGGTAGATTTTTCACATTCCCTGGGTTCTAGAACTTTGGTCCTCAGCTGAGAGCATTCATCAGACTCCCCTGTGGGAGAGGTTAAAGGTACAGAAGGTGGTGCATCATTCTGGCCGACTCTGTTTCAGTGTCTGGGGAGGAGGCCAGACAATGTTTAATAAACCCTTTTTTTAGGCACTTCTAATGAGCATACACGAATACCCAGAAACTTATGGTGGGTTCCATTGCAAACTGAGAGATGAAGTTACCAAGTTAAGTGGACAAAGAAATGCTGGAATTGTGAAATACTCCCGGTGCATCTTTTTCCACAGGAGATACGCAATGAGGGATGCATTAGCACTCTGTGTCATTTTCAAGCGTAAGGACATTGCTCTTTTTTTATTGCTGGGTTGCTTGCTTCATTTCAGCGAACACCTGGACTTTCTTGGAGGAGCTCATCATGTAGATACAGCTTCCCTTGGACTCCGTTAGGAGGGACACTCCCCAGCCATCATCCCAGATATGTTGATGAATCCGACATTCACTGAAAGAGTAAATTGGATTTCATTATATGATACTGTATAATGTGGGATGACTTCCTCCCATTGTTATGTTGGGTGGATGCTTAGACAGTTCTGATTTTTATTTCCTGGTAATTGCTTCCTCATGGATTCAGCCCCCCCCCCTTTTTGGTCCCAAACAGATGCCTCCACCGATCCCTCGTTGCCATTTTCAGCCTCCCTCAAAGCCTGGCTTGTTCCTTAATGAATCTGCCACACACTGAGCTGGGGCCAAGGCAAATCAAGAGGCCATCCCATCAAAATATCTGTGATGGGAAAGCCTATTCCCATTGCGAACTTGTGTTTCACTTGTGTCCCACCTGAGCTGGAGGGCCTGCGAGGGGGGGATGGGAGAACATTTGAACCCTGGCTACTGTTAAAACATCCTAATCCCAGAGACTCTATTTTGTTTACATTCCTGATCTGTTTTGTCGTTGAAGCTGCTTCTCATTGGTGGATTGGTGGGGCCCTATGGCTCCTATACATTTTAAAGCTACATTCCCCAGAGTTTGCCCCAGTGATGGAGACCTGCACTTTGTCTTTTAAGCAGATAAAAAGAGAGGTCAGTCAGAAGTAATTCCCCTACTCCTCGTATAAACAATTTAACTGCTGCAGCAACATACTTGCCTGGAATTACTCCCTCAGATTCAATTCCCTTTTCCTGCTCCACTTGTAAAAATGGTTAGTGTCCTCTATAAACTGTAGCTCACCAAGGTGCAGGGCTTGCTGTGCGGTTGTAGAATAAATGTTAATCTAATACAGGTTACTAGGTCAAATGCAATCCCAGGCTTGTGGGAAAAAGCTTAATACTGTTCTGCTTCTTCTAACACAGTAAACCTGGATATTATATGATAGGTTAAACACCAGTGAACCATGGCAAGAATTTTCTTGAAAGTAGGATTTAGTACAAAGGAAACTACATTGAAATGGTGACCTAGGATTGACTTTGCTTTCCAAGAGAGCATGGTAAGATGCTGGAGTGCACGGTGAAAATGGACTCCTTAAAAATGTGATGTTCGAGAATTCATTGCTGAGGGAATGACTGCCAATTGGAACAGCTGTGACACAACCCAAGGTTTCAGATGTTGTCAACTATGACTTCAATTCCCTCTCCTTATCCACACATACACACACACACACAAGCTTTCCTTATGAAAAGTTAATGTGGCATTGGATGGCCTGTTAGAATTTGGATCCCAACTAGAACATCAAGTAAACACAGTGTCAGGGCAGGCTGAGCATCTGTGGGCCAACTGCCTTGAGAAGATTCTGTGTAGATCGTCTTGGTGGTGGACGCCTTCCTATTTTATGTGGATGTTAGTGCATTAAGTGTTCCCAGCCTGTATTCGTGATCCAGTGCCAAAGCTGAGATTTACATATGCTAGCAGATGTATAATAAATACTTAAGCAAGTGAACATCAGATTTCAGGGGAGCTGAAAAGTCTGGTTTGCAGGACCACTTAGGTTCTGTTTGGCATGGATACGGGGATTGAGCCAGGATTAACTTTGCAAAGTCTTGTGGGGTCTTCCAAGAGGGAGCTCTCAAACTCTCATAGTTAGCGTTGTAATGGCCATGCACCCATCCTCCTGCTAGCTTTCTCCAGGAACGGTATGCAACAGGCAATCGTGCAAGGAAAAGCGCTCTGACACAGGCTAGAACCCACCTCTCTTCCTGAAAGCAGTAGAGAATGGGGCTGTGTGTCTCCTCTCGGTTCTTAAATAGTTCTTACCAGGCTCCAGGGATTTGTCTGACTTGTGAAAACTGCATTTGTGTATTTCCAGATGTGACATAGCTCTCAAGTGATTCAGCTAGATCACTTAGCATGTTAGCTGAGTTAGAGTGGGTAGACAATTGATGAAAGGCCTCTCCCTGCTTGGGTTTGCAGTTAAATGACTGAATTAATCAGGTGATGCGTTCTGGATGGTTACGAAACTAGAATGAACATCGTGCCAGATATGTGAGTGACCCTTAGGAAAACTGTATGAAAAAATAGGTACACACACAGAGAGAGCATTTGGGGAAATGCATATTTTAAATTCTATGACAGAAATTCAGATTTTTCAGAAACAAACCTAGTGAACTGGATTTCATTTCTAAAATCGGTTTTTGGCAGGAGTGGAAGAGACCTTATGGGGTTAATGTTTGAGGTGCGGCTCTGTGTGGCCATCATGTCTGGCCGGCCCATCCTAATGACCACTCCTGTAGCGCTTTGTCCGTTGGGCTGCAGGCAGGTGGCAGGCCACCCAGATTCAGAAAAGCTGGTTGGAGGGAGGCAGGTGAAATGGACTCTCATTCAGACAGCTTCCCTCCAGCCAGTATTAGAGCTAGCTCCTTCCACAGAAACAGGGATCCTGCAGGCTTCCAGTGATTGGGAAATATCAAACACATAATATATAGATAACTTAAAATGCCCAGGGCCCCTTTTTCTCTTTTTACTGCAGAATGAATGGTCAGGTTTCTCTGCCTCTTCCTCTCCACTTTCTCCCATCTTTTTCTTTGAAAAGATGTAAAGGGGAAATTGTACCTTTCTCCATTGTTTCTGTGTATCCATTGAGCATAGAATGCTGGCAAGGGCTATGGGTTTCTTTACAAGTTTGATTCACAAGTATTGTCTTGGGAATATATGCACAATTATTCAAGTTAGTGGAGGCCAGTCTGGCACATTTTCAGGCAATGGCTTTACTCCTGTTGGAAATGTCCAAGAATGGGACATCTTTTTTTTTTAAATTGAAGTATTTACAATGTTGTGTTAGTTTTAGGTGTACAGCAAAGTGATTCCGATATATATATATTTTTCTGATTTTTTCCATTATAGGTTATTACAAGATATTGAATATAGTTCCCTGTGCTATACAGGAGGTCCTTGTTTATCTATTTTATATATAGTAGTGTGTATCTGTTAATCCCAAACTCCTAATTTATCCTTCCCCACACCTTTCCCTGTTAGTAATTGGAAGTCTGTTTTCTGTCTGTGAGTCTGTTTTGTAAATAAGTTCATTTGTATCACTTTTTTAGATTCCACATGCAAGTGATATCATAACATATTTGTTTTTCTCTCTCTGACTTACTTCACTTAGTATGATGATCTGCAGGTCCATCCATGTTGCTGCAAATGGCATTATTTCATTCTTTTTTTATAGCTGAGTAGTATTCCATAGTATATATGTACAACATCTTCTTTATCCATTCCTCTCTCCATGGACATTTAAGTTGCTTCCATGTCTTGGCTATTGTAAATAGTGCTTCTGTGAACATTAGGGTGCATGTATCTTTTCGAATTAAAGTTTTCGTCTTTTCTGGATATATGCCCAGGAGTGAGATTGCTGGATGGGATAGATTCTCAGGAGGCCACTGGCAACGCTCAGGATGGAGATTTGGAGTCCCTATAGATGTCTGCCCTGTGAGTGAACGTGGCATTAGGAGTCAAATGCAGATCTGCCACTTAGCTGTGTGACCTGAGACAACTAAAGCCCCTTGTGCTTCAGTTTTTACAGCTGCAAAATGGGAGGGATATGATCTTGCCTCCCCTTCATATCTTTCTGACAAGTGGGTCCTTGGACATGCTGGCCTGTTTGCAGCTATAGGTCACCAGTCTTCCCATTTCCCCCAGGCTCCTATTTCATGCCATTTCTATCTTGAGGTCCTTGACTCGGTCTCTTGCTTGGAGCCCTGCTTCTATCCTTTGGACTTAGGTTTTCCCAACATTTCCTAGTGACACCTATGTCCTCACCCCTGGCCAGGCTCTCCATCAACTGGCCGGCTTGGATGGGCCATTCAGAGATCACCTCCCGGCTCTTGGGAATCGAATGGTGGATAGTGTGTGAAACACCTAATACAGGGTAACAGGGAATTGTTGGTGCTTGGGAAGGTGAAGTTCCCTTCACTTTCCCAAGAAACACCATCAATGCCCAGATGAGGCAACTTGGGAAAATCACTTAAAAATCTCTGAGTCTGTGGAAAATGGTAATAATAATACTTACTCCACTGGGATAGGGGGACAGTCAAGGAGATAACATAGGTTAGGAGGTCCAAGTCCTGTCATCTGACACTGAAAGAAATTGAGGCCCCACTCAGCCAAGTCCAGGTATGGCATCTGAGAATCAGAACCATCCAAGTGGTGAAAAGTATTTGCTATCAGAGCTGACTTACCCAGTAGGTACAGGGCCTGGATTTCACAATATTTTTAAGGGCCCATGAAAATATCTTACTTTCTTTTTATTAAATTAGAAGAAAAAACATTGAAGATAGAAGAAAATGTTTTAATATCTAATAGCAATATATGCATTTTTATAACAATGCAGTTGCAAACTATAATTTTTAATATTTTTGCCCACGGAGGAAGGGGCCATGAAGACAAAAGTGCTTGTATGACCCATGAAGGTTATAATTGGCCATGACCTCATGACCATGGTCTTGAAAATTTCAGCGGCTAATGCACATATCTCCATTTTACACTTTATTTATTTATTTACTTACTTACTTACTTACTTACTATCTATCGATTGGCCACACAGTGCGACATGCAGGATCTTAGTTCCCCGAACAGGGATCAAACCTATGCCCCCTGCATTGGGAATGCGGAGTCTTGACCACTGGACCACCAGGGAAGCCCCCGTATCACCATTTTAAACAGAAGTTCCCATCTTCTTTCATGAACCAGGAAGGAAATTCCCTACAGATAAGCAGAACTGCTGAAACCTGGTGACTTCTGAGCAAGGGCACTTGGTGACAGTCACCAAAATAAAATGTCTTCATGTCAGGGAGGCAGGTGTAGGTAAGGAGACCCAGCCTCTCAATGCAGGGAAGTCTCTTACCTACTTCTGTTTGTCCTTGATATCCTGTGACCAGAGAAGTGATCTGGGATTTATTTGCCATCAGGTCAAAAAAGTCTTGGGATTGGGTAAAGTCTGAGGGGTTTTGTCAAATGGAGAGTTATATTGGTAATCCAGGACCCACCATGCATTGAGTCCTCAGCCCCTCAGCCTCAGGGAATACAATTGTATTTCGCTCCTATTAAACAAGGAGAGAGAAAACGAGACATTCCCTCATCGAAAAGACTTCCCCGAATGTGGGAATCAAAGCAGGGCTCACAGTAAGACAGTCAATATTCTGTTCGAATCTTTGAATTACTACAAGGGAGGTTCAGGTCTCTGTTCTCACTCCATGCCCTCCCTGCCTCTTTGAAATCCTCTTGGGGAGGTGATTTTCCCCCAAGACAATTACACCCCATCTCTAAGAGAAGGAGAGCTACTGTGTGCAAGGTCTGTCCCGCTAAGCAATATGGGCTCTAATTTCATCATGACATGATGGAACTGATCAGTTTCTTTGTATAAAATGTTAAAAGGGCTTCTTTAAGCCAAAAAAGAGCTTTTGAAAACAGTTCAGGAAATTGCCATCATGGAAGCGATTTCCACATGTGTCTCTCCCTTTAGGAGCTGATCTTTCCTAGACTCTAATAAGAAATGAAAGAGCAGCATATTTTCTTTTGAAAAGAAGGCACAATTAAAAAAAAAGTCCCCAAGAATCCTGTACGTGGGAATGACATGCAGGCCATTAGATTTCTTTGCTTGGCTTTCAAGCCAATCTGAATTCTCAATTTGCTGTGAGTATTCCGCTCCATCTAGGTCAAGAAGAATTATATGTGTGTTACTGAAGTGGAGTGTGGATTTTTAGCAGAGCATGTGATCCTAAGAACACAGAAAGATAGTATAAATTTGCATGTTCTTAAGAGGAACCCTCTCTAAAAACACTGAAACCATTTTAATCCGATAAAATAAAAAGGGAAGTGGTGGAAATTCCACCCGAAGACTTCGCACAACCTTTTCTTTTCATCTGAGTAACGAATTACAGAATCAGCTGTCCAGCTGTCAAATGTCTCTGGGGCAGATTTTTTAAATTGTAGTGCACAGAGAAATGGAAGATTAATATCATGTTTTGGAGAGCAGGGGAACGGCTTCTGTTCTTGGGGGATGAGTCATATCCTTCTTCCTGAAGACGTTTCAGAAATGAGGGTTGAAGCTACCTGAGGGGCAGAGGAGCCAGTGTTTCAGGAGGTTCCATGTCATTAATGAGGACACAGAACATATTCTTTAGGGTATCTGAGCCCCTCTGATGTCCTGCCATGGAGCAGCATCTTGGGCTCCTCCCAGCAGAGTTGCCGATGATTTACTGGAAACCAACATGTGGCTCATCTTGTGGTATTTCTTTTTTTTGTTTTTAACATCTTTATTGGAGTATAATTGCTTTACAATGGGGTGTTAATTTCTGCTTTACAACAAAGTGAATCAGTTATACATATACACATGTTCCCATATCTCTTCCCTCTTGGGTCTCCCTCCCTCCCACCCTCCCTATCCCACCCCTCTAGGTGGTCACAAAGCACCGAGCTGATCTCCCTCTGCTATGCGGCTGCTTCTCACTAGCTATCATCTTGTGGTATTTCTTAAGTTTCTGATTTTGAATTTCTATGAGCTTGGTCTTTTTCCTTCTTCTCTCATGTTGCCACTGGGCTGTGCAACCCAGAGTGGAGTCAGATTTCTTGGAATGAGTTTCCTGTTGATTCATGCCCATGCTTTGTCCTCAGCTCAGCGTTCATGTGTCCAAGCCATTGGGTGACATATACAAATAGGCAAAGGGTCCTAACTACTCTTCTGGCAATTGACCTGAGAAATTCAGGATAATTGCTTAAAGGGAGCATTTACTCTTGAAGTTGGTCCTTGCGATTCAAGTTAGTTCAATTTCACAAGTACTTTTGAGGGTCCACAGCACTGTAGCAGGTGCTGTTAGGACTAGAAGGATCAAGAAGATATGGTTCTGTCCCTCAAGGACTTTACAATCTGGTAGGGAGGACAGTAGGGTCTGGAAAAAGTCTGGTAGCGTGAGATACTCACTGTGCTGTCATACAGACAACGGAATCCTGCAGGAGAAGTGTGAGCAGGAGTAGAGAAGAGGAGTTGGGCTGGAAGGATAAGAAGGGTTTCACCATGTAGAAAAGGTAGGAGGTAAGGGCATTGGGGGTGAAAGAAACAGGAATAAAAATGCTTGGACGAGGAAACCAGCTCTGTGTGTGCACTTGCATGTGTGTGTCTGTGTGTGTGTGTGTGTGTGTGTGTGCACGTAGGGGGAAGTGCAGGGTGGTATAGACATTGTGTGCTAGATGCTGCTGGAGATACAAAGACAAGTCAGGCTCCAGGGTGTCCCAGCCCAAAAGATCTAGTATGAAGACAGGCACGTGCATAAGTAACTTTAATATGAAACAGACTGCGAGAGATGCTGGGGAGAGTCAGAGGACGCACAGGCTCTGAGTGCATCTGAGAGAGAGATTTAGGAAGGAAGAGTTTCTTAGGACTTAGCATAATTAGATCCAGGGAGTTAGACAGTTAGAAAAGTCAAAGATGACTTTTGCATTTTAAAGACAGTACCTTTGAATGATGGAATAATAGACACACATTTTGCTCCTTGTTCAGATAAAATGTATAATTTTTTCCCTCTCATTCTAGACAACATACTCTGGTTTTCTTCACACTTTGGGATATTGATTTATCGAATGTCCTCATAAGTGAATAGAAAAACTAGAGGCTACCCCAAAGGATAACAATCTACTGGCCTCAAGCCCTGTCTGCAAATAGGTACCTTCTAAAATAAGTGCTGTGCATGCGACACATATGAAGAGTGAATGTATTTGCAGCGAGTGAAGGGGGTGGAGGAGACGTGGTGAATTAAAAATCCGGAGGAGTTAAACATCTGAAATGCTAATATCTGGAAAAAAAATCTCATAAAACATTTTTTTCTTCCAAGATGGCTTGGTGGGCTGTGGATGTGGTGGGAATGATTTGTGCGTCAGGTTGGGATAAGTCACAGCTCCTAGAAAATGGGAGATGGGAAAATGTGTACAATAAGCATAACGTCTTGGGAGGAGAGGCGGAAGGGTTGAATTCCAGTCAGATGGCTAAGGACGGTGATTTACTGAGCATTTACTATGTTGCAAATCCACATGGCTCTAAGCACATTATAGCTACGAGCTCATTTGAAGTTAATAACAACCTTATTAAGTAGATCTTATTATTACATTCATTTTACAGATGAATAAACTGAGGCATTACACTGAAATAACTTGCCAAGACACACAGTTATAAGTGAGTGGTACCCAGAGCCTTTGCACTTAATCTCTTGGCCAAAATAAGTCTCGATAAGAGTTTGCCGGGGAGAAAAGACTGGGTCATAGAATCATACAATTTTAGAATTTTAAAGAGCCGTGATATAGTTCTCATTCATAATAATTTTTTATTTTTTTAGGTGAGGGAACTGAGACGAAGAGTCAGTTAAAATCATCACATATTTGTTTACTAGAGGTGATCAACGTACACGGAGAGAGGCAGAATGTTGCTCACCAGCTTGCTGCTATGACCCCACTGTAGGCAAGGACCAGGAAGCAAAGATCACACATCTTATTACAGGGCTCTAACTCTGGAAGGAAACTTTGTAGCAAGGGGGAGAAGGTCTACTTGACTTTCTAGGGAAGCAAAATGGACGTCCAGGGGACTTCTGAACCAACTTTCAAATGAAGTGCTTACATTTCTCCTAAGGTGCCCTGATCAGCTGTTCAGTCTCAGCCACTGGCAGGCCAGAAATAACATCCCTTTCTTTCTCCATAAACTTACCTCCAATAAATTCTTAATGTACAATATAGAATCTGTGTGGACTGGCGACTCGCTTTTCCGATCAAATCCAATACACTTTTGCATTCATTTGATGGTTAGTTAAAGTCCTCGTAAGGACTATCTGAATGTGTGTGAGGTAGGCTTGCACAGTGGTGAGGGGTCTGGCAGATTACCCTTGAGATGGCTTCAAGTTCAGACTCCACGATGACTTGCACGTTGTGTAACCTTGGGCAAGATTCTTTACCTCCGTAGGTCTCAATTTTCTCCTGTGTAAAATCAGTGAAATAATAATCCCTGTATCATAGGATTTTGGGGAGCGTTAAATGAGACATTGCAGATAAAGGGCTTAGCATTTGCCTGGCTCATAATGAGAACTCAATGTATCTTAGCTAATTTTAACACACAAAATAAATTCATTGTAAAACTTGTATAAGTTCATCATTACTGAAAATATAAATTACAGTAAGATATATAATGAATCAAGAGTTAATAGTGTTTGTTTATTGCAAATAGCTAACTTCCTTTTCCAAATTGGGTTTCCAAACTCAGGGCCCCTCTCAGTAGGGCAGATAACCATGTTTGGAAAACCTCTTATGGAGACTGTTATGTTGTTTGAAATCAGTCATGGGAAGGTTCCTGTGAAAAATCTCTTCTGGAATTAGAGTTAGGAAATGCCTTTCTCCCTCTGAGGCTTTCTAACAAAAAGGAAAGCCACTTCACTCCCATTTTATTTTGACTGTCAGTAACCCCACTGTTAAGTTTTGTGCTTAGCTGCAGAAATTTGCTTTAACATAGACTGGCTTTTTATTTTCCTTATGTCTCTTTACTCATTTTAATGATTTTTCAGTTTTATGATATTTGTGTCTTATATTTTAAGCTTTCTCAAAACCCTTTTATAAGCTGGAGGAGAGAAAGGTAAGTAAATACCACAAAACACTACCACGCAGGTGGTTTTTCTTATAAACAAGTCTTACGACCAGTTCTACTCCACACCTGGTTTGAAACATTTTTTTATTTGACCAAAAATCCAGTCAAAATGGCAAAGTAGATTTTTATATAAACATTTATTTTATGTTTTCAAAGAATGGGATGTGAAAGTCCCACCTTCACATGCTGTTTAATTGCAATGGGGAAGGGGTCTTGCTGTGATGTAAGCTGACCTCATAGGGACATAACTTGCTAATGAACCCAAACAGTTAATAATAATGATACAACAAAGCCAAACAACCAAGCAAACACAGCAGCTAACATTTATAGAATATTTTACAAGGTATCCTCATATATCCTAGCTCATTTATTTTTCACATCAGCCCAGAAAATGAAGAAGCATTATTTTCAGCTCCATTTTATATGAGGAAACAGGCTCAGGTAGGGTTGGAGTCAAGCTCCAGGTCTCATAGAAAGGAAATGCCCTAGTCAGGATTTAAAATAGATTTTAATTAAAAAATCTCACATCCTGTCCTCTATTTCAGGCTGCTTTCCCAAGGCCCAACCTCTCGAGTGCAATAAGCAAGGTTCTCCTTTAACCTCTGGCCCTGTATCCAAAGGATTGCTTGATGGAGGAAGGTAGGAGAAAGCCAAGGGTTTCTAAGTAAGAACTGTTTTTCAGGTATGTTTCATCTGGAGGTTTGTCTTTTTCTTGTCTAAAACTAGGATGATCCTGAATGTCAATCTCTTCACAGTTGGGAAAGGGGTTTGGTTGAAAAAATTCTGCAACAGCAGTCAGCTGGGCCCGCGGTGTTGGAAGAGAGTCACCTTTGCTGACATGGCTGTACTTTCATGGGTCTATGCAGCTGATGAGGAGGGATGGGTATCTAAACCTGACTTAGACTCTGGTTCTACCCATCTGCAAATTGTATTTTTTGTGCAGGTGAACTGTTTAGTGGTGGTATGTGGTGTATTACATCGTGTGAGTTTAGTCTCCCCATCCCTTCCTTTTGTTATCCTTATAAAACACTGAGTTATAAGAACCCTTCAGGTATTGCTATGGAAAAGCCACTGACTTGGGTGGATCTGGCCACCATTTGCCTTCACCACCCTGGTTCCTGGAAAGACTTGGGTCAACAGAGCCCCTGGCAGATCTGTGTCTTTTCCTACTCAGACGTACTGCCCCTTACCATCAAGAAGGCCATATTTTTTTGGAGACTTCCAGATTGTTCAATATATTTTCTTCAGGAGAATGTGTCTTCTTTTGGTCACCATTCCAGAAAATGGCGGAAACTTAGAAGGACACTAAGACGTCTCTGTTTTCCCCCTGAACAACCCCTCAATTTTCAGAGTTTGAACTTCTAAGTCTTCGTTTGAAAGTCAGCCTCATTTTCCAAACTTGCAAGCAAGAGTTTCAACGGGCAACGTAAGTTTGCACAATGTTACCTTTCTAGAAAACTTCCCATTTTGTTTTGTTTGCTGCAGGCACACCCCGCCCCAAACCACATTCTTCACCTCTGAGTTTATGAGAGAACAAAAGTCCTATCAGGAGTAACGAAACCACCTGAATCATTCTTTTTATATTTCCAGAAATAGTTTATGGGGCCACTGAAAGATGTTGATGCTATCTTTTTAATATTCTGAGAAATAATCCTATTAAACAAAAAACAAGGGAAACTGTTATGCCCACAAGGCGGAATTACCCAAAGCCTCCTGGCAGGGGTCGAGTTACTTGACAAAACCCTAGCTGTGCGGGGCTTCTATCTCTCCATCTCGGGCTCCGTGAATGAACAATAATTTGTGGATTCTGCTCATCTCTCTTTGCCAACTTTGTTCTGTGGAATTAGATACAACTTTGACAAATTAGAAAAGGCTCCCCCGTGCCCGCTGTCCTCAGAGCAGCACAGTCCGCTGATTGTGTGCTGGTCCTCTGAAGTCCGGCCGTGTCAGGCCGTCAGCGGCAGCCCGGCCACCAGAGCTCTCTTTTTAATAAGCAGATCTGTCAGCACCAGGTCCTTCGGATCTCCCGACCTCTCCTTAATCCTCAGGACGCACTGACTTTCTTCTCTGTTTCGCTGATGGCAAAAGGCCCTGTGACAGGAAAGAAATCTCTTCTTTGTTTACAGCGTAGAGGCAACAAAATTAACCTTTGAGATTAACTGTAAATGAGTGAGGATCATGTTTTATCTTTCCCCAGGACCAGGGGTCAGGATTAACACATGCACGAAGGAGGGAGCGTTTGTACGCGTGGGCATGCGTGTGCACGCCCCTCCCCCATTCCCATTATGGCCCCAAATATCTTTCTGCTATTGTCCTCTTTTCTTTCTTTCTTTCTCTCTTTCTCTCTCTCTTTCTTCCTTCCTTCCATTCTTCCCTCCCTCCTTCCTTCCTTTCTTAATTGAAATATAGTTGATTTACAATGTTGTGTTAGTTTCAGGTGTACAGCAAAGTGAATCATATATATATATATATAAACTTATTCTTTTTCAGATTCTTTTCCATTATGGATTATTATTATTATTATTTTTTTTGCGGTATGCGGGCCTCTCACTATTGTGGCTTCTCCCGTTGCGGAGCGCAGGCTCAGTTGCCATGGCTCACGGGCCCAGCCGCTGCACGGCACGTGGGATCTTCCCGGACCGGGGCACGAACCCGTGTCCCCTGCATTGGCAGGCGGATTCTCAACCACTGCGCCACCAGGGAAGCCCTCCATTATGGAGTATTACAAAATATTGAGTGTAGTTCCCTGAGCTATACATTAGGTCCTTGTTGGTTATCTATTTTTTAAAAAAATTATTTTATTGAAATATAGTTGATTTACAATGTTGCATTAATTTCTGTTATACAGCAAAGTGACTTGGTTTTACATACATATATACTTTTAAAATATTATTTTCCATTATAGTTTATCACAGGATATTGAATATAGTTCCCTGTGCTATGCAGTAGGACCTGGTTGTTTAGCTTATCTATTTTAAATATAGTAGTGTGTATATGTTAATCCCAAACTCCTAATTTATCCCTCCCCTGCACGTTTCCCCTTTGGTAACCATAAGTTTGTCTTCTCTGTCTGAGTCTACTTCCGTTTTGTAAGTAAGATCACTTCCTTCTTTATTCAGGTGTGGGTTTATTCTGGGATGGATAGAGCTAGTGAATGATATTCCATTTTTCTAAGCTTCAGTTGCATTTCAACTCTTACGAGAGGGATTATAAAACATCAGCATATTATAAATGATGCCCAATAAGTTAAGGGTAAAAATGTCTTGGCTAAAGACACAGCATCATCCAGTGAAGTAAACAGTGTCTGGGTGCTGAGCAAGAACTATGAATGACACCACAAAGATGGGGCAGAGTGTCTCTTCATTGGTTTACACGGCAGTGTATTCATGTTTAACAGTGTTGGATGGCAGAGCTGTGGTTCTCCAACATACAGGGAATGCTTTTCTGGTAAATAATCCTCTCCTGTTTTGTTTTGTTTTTCCAAACACAAATTGTTTAATAAGACAAATATTTGAGAGATCTTGTTCATATTCATTTCTAACTGATTGTGTTCAAAGTGCAGTTTGACTCAATTATATTTGCTTAAAATTTTTTGACGGTAAAGTTGCTACAAACAACAGCTATGAGATGAAATTTGTATTGGGGAGACAATGGAAGCCAATTGCCTCAATATAGATGTTATTCTTGGTCTCTGGAAACTCTTTTTTCTTTGCCAGATATCACCATTTTTATTTTAAAAAAACCTTTTTAATATACTGCTACTTTTTCCTGTAGTCTTTTTGAAGGTGGGACCAGATGAGGTTGAGACTGGATTATTTCTGACTTATGGGGAGCCCAGAAGTAGACTCCAGACATCCTCTATGTGCTGCTGAGAGCATCAGGACCTCCCATTCTGCTGCATGTGCTCCATTTTTGATGGGTTCTTCACCTTCAACACCCAGCTCAATAATGACAGGGAATCACCACCGCCCTGGTGACCAAATCCAGGCATCCTACTACGGCTCCTGTCTCTATTTCTTGAAGTTGCTGAAATGTGTCCGGGACTTGGGACAGTGAATCATTCTGGCCACAGCCACTGCTTAAAGCCAATGGTTCTATTAGAAGCATATTCGGATCCCAGTTTCTTCGTTTTGGGGTTGGCTTCTGTGGAATCTGACCACTTTTGTAATTTTGTTGCCTTTTGCCTAACAGAATTATTTTTTGCTGCCTTCAGTTCTGCTCTCTCTCTTTCTCCCTTTCCTGTTTAATGAACAGAACAAAATAAAGTGACAAGTAAGCATAGAGCTATTTTATTTTTCACTCAACAGTGGCTGTGATCATAACAATGAAACAGAAGAGAAAAGGGACTTCGTCATAGGTGCAAGGTTGGGGTTATGCAAAATGGAGAAATAACCAGGTCAGTGCCCAGGAGCCCATCATACACTGATGAGCATTTCAGGGGAATGAAAAGAACATGTGCCTTGGGATACCCAATTTCTCTGTTATCATCGTCTTGGGCCAGGTATTTAACGTGTGCTGCATTGGTTTTCGCTGAGGAAAGTGCTTGGAGGAAGCAGTTCTTTAAGTTTTCTTGTTGTCTCTGGGAGGTAATAAAGATCTTTATTTACAAATAATGCACTTTCTGGGAAGTGCATTTGTGTGGGCATTGCACACCCTAGCAAAACGATGGGTCCTTTGTTTTGCCTCTTTGGGAAGGGCAAAAGTTGGTCTGCAGGACACTGGTTTGCAGCCAGACTTTTTACCCTCTGGGTATGTGACACTGTTCATCATTTAACCTCTCTGCAACTTAGGATTCTTATTTTTAGAATGGAGTTAATAATGCTGTTAGAATCACTGAGGAACCAGGAGATGAAAAGACTGCACTTTCACTAAGGCACTTAACTTCGCGTTTGCCTGGTATCTATCTTTTGAAATGCTGTCGTGTCACCTCCTCAGGGAAGCCTTCCTGGACCACTGGGGGGCTGAATGGCCCCCTCTCCTCCTTGGTGAGAGCACTTATCTCACTACATGTAGCCCTGGGTTTATTTGGCTATTCCACCACTTGCCTGTTATTTCCTTTAGGGTAGAAACAATGATCCTCATCTTGTATCGAATGAAACTTAGAGCCCAGCGCAGTGACTGGCTCCCAGTAAAAGCAGTCAAATGATGGATGAATTGAACTCTACCATTAAAAGTGGTGCTCAGAAGGCACTAGAAGCTAACGTCTATCAGCTCCTCATGGCAATGTATGGTGAAACAAATTTTAAAAATTTTAAGTCAATTTTCACATTCTTAAAATAGAGTTCTCTAAAAGTCCATGGATGGGAGGGAGATGCAAGAGGAAGGCGATATGGGGATATTTGTATATGTATAGCTGATTCACTCTGTTATAAAGCAGAAACTAACACACCATTGTAAAGCAATTATACTCCAATAAAGATGTTATAAATTTTTTTTTAAAGTCCATGAAGTCTAAGGAAACAAAAAAATAAAAGACCTTTACTGGGAAAAAATTTGGGGGTGCCATTTCTCCCCCCTGCTTTCTCATATGAAATGATGGAGAAGGTATAAGAGTAATGATTGAATACTGGGGCAAAGATGAAGGCTTTGGGAAAACCCTGGATTATATAATCACATCAGTTATACCCAGTATTCCTGTGTGACCTGCAAAACAAAGCATCTTTTTAGCTGTATAAAGGGATGTAAAAGTATTTGAGGCAGGTCTTTTTGGTGTGTTTGCCTGGCAGGTGGAAGAACAAAGATACATGTACCACAATGTTCATTGCAGCACTATTTACAATAGCCTGGACATGGAAGCAACTTAAGTGCCCATTGACAGATGAATGGATAAAGAAGATGTGGCACATATATACAGTGGAATACTACTCAGCCATAAAAAGGAGTGAAGTTGAGTTATTTGTAATAAGGTGGATGGACGTAGAGTCTGTCATACAGAGTAAAGTAAGTCAGAAAGAGAAAAACAAATACCGTATGCTAACGCATATATATGGAATCTAAAAAAATGGTACTGATGAAGCTAGTGGCATGGCAGGAATAAAGACACAGGTGTAGAGACCAGACTTGAAGACATGGGGAGGGGGAAGGGTAAGCTGGGACGAAGTGAGAGAGTGGCATGGACATATATACACTACCAAATGTAAAATAGCTAGCTAGTGGGAAGCAGCCGCATAGCACGGAGAGATCAGCTTGATGCTTTGTAACGACCTAGAGGGGTGGGATAGGGAGGGTGGGAGGGAGACACAAGTAGGATGGGATATGGGGATATATGTATATATATAGCTGATTCACTTTGTTATACAGCAGAAACTAACAACATTGTAAAGCAATTATACTACAATAAAGATGTAAAAAAGAACGGAAGATATATGTTGGATTTTCCAGAGTGAGGACAAATCTGTAAAACTAAATTGATTTCTCTCAACACACATGACCACTTTGATAGCCCTGGTCTGAGGAAAAGATGGCATGGTTTTTCTCTCTCATCTGTTCCTGTCTTCCTTCCCCTAACATCCGGTATTTTATAATAAAATTTCCAACAGATACGGGTTGTTCAACAGTCACTAGCAATACATTGATTAATTATGTGTACCAGACTTTCAGTATATAATTAAGCTAAACAAAACTGCATTAAAGTAATATGAATAATTTGACTTCAAGCCACCAAAACAAGGAAACTGAGTGAAAGCAGAATCTCTGACCTCACTCACTTTAGCATATTGGAGGAGACAAAAATATAATCAGAGTTATAAATCATACGGCTGCCACAATACAGTGATGCAGAAAGGAAGTTGTTCTGACCTTTTATTTGGAGGAGTTTGAAAGGTAGAAATTAAAGTGAACACTTTGTTCTTCTGCTAGAAATAAAATTCTTCAACTAGGAAATACAAAAACAACAACAGAATACCTCTCCTTAGTTATGTGGGTAATGTCTGTTTTTGTTGTCTTTTTTCAAGTTATTTTCTTACATTTTCTTCAATATGATTGAGTACAGAGCATGGACGTTGTCTCAAAACTATTTTATGTCGACACATTTTACTGTCTCTAAAACTGAAATTCAGAGAATAAACTATATTTCACATCTACAAAAATAGGATAAGCTCTTAATACCCCCCCCAATTATAAAAGTGATACTATTCACTGTGGATTCATTTGGAAAATGTGGAAAAGTGTGTAAAAAAAATCCATTCATAATTCTACTATTTTGAGAACCTTAAGGTAATCACAGTCAAGACTAGTTTTCTTCCAGTTAGAGTATGAGTGTGTGGGTTGATGGTGGTCATGTTATATATACACCCTGGTAACTGCCTCTTTCACTTATGTTTCGCATGCATTTTTCCATTTTCATAGAAACCTGTCACATGGAAAATGATACTTTATTTAACAAGGTCAGTGTTTTTTAACATTCAATTGTTTCCAATTTTTAATTATTATTTTAGAAAACCAATGAGCTATCCAATGTGCAACAGAGCCAGGCTTTAAACATTATTTGAAGAAAGCAAAACACTCAGGGAATATTGTCAATACTTTATAATAACTATAAATGGAGTATAACCTTTAAAAAATTGTGAATTACTATATTGTTCACCTGTAATTTATATATTGTACATCAACTATATTTCAATTAAAAAATAAAATAGAAAAGCAAAACATTTGAATGAACATAACTCTGTATGTACAGTGAACATAAATCTGTATGCATTGCTCTGATTTTTGCTTCCTATTAAATTCCAAGAGGAGTTCTTTCAATAAAGGGTATGAGCAGTTTTAATTATCTTGTTACCTCATATCAAAGATTCACCCAGAAAGGCCAGAGAAGCTAAGCCACTTGCACTCCCACCAGCATGGATGAGCCACATGACCACCCCTGAAAAAGGATGTCCTTAGACGAGTATTTCCATAGAAACTTGGGCTGAGGGTTGGGGAGGGAATGTAGAATCATAAAATTGAAGAATCTAAATTTTTTTCCTTGTTTTCCTCCACGCACAAACAGCAGCAGCAGAGGGAGAGAAGGAAAAGAGTTGTGAAAAATGTCAAAAGCCATCTGAATGTATTGTTCTTATGAGAACCTATCTGCGAGGTATGAAGCCTATTCAGAGCGAGTAGCCAATTCATCCCTCATCGGCGTGTCAGGAAGGATTTAAAGTGCAGAGACGCGACGAACCAGCTTAAAAATGAAAAGAACCAAAGCACAGAGGGCTGCGTATCCAGACTCACTCACCCAGTAAATGGATATCTTCACTGGTAATAGATTTTGTTCAAGATGTCACCCCACCGCCTTTTCTGAGAACTGCTCTCCCACCTGGTCCATGAGCATTGGCACCTAGCAGCTATGGCTGTACGCCTGCTGTGCTGATTAGATTGGCTGGCTCAAGCTAGGTTGGCTAGAGATTTTCCTGAAGATAGTAAGTTGGTCTTTCACATAGCTGGTATTTCTTTGGTTTCAAGGAATAGAAAACTTGACTTATACCACCTTAGGCATAAAGGTATTTTGTTGACTCACATACCCAAACTGTTCAAGGAGAGACTTGGGCTATTGGAGTGATTTGATGGAGGACTCAAAAATGATGTCATCTAAGTCTTGGCTTCCTTTCCTTTGAGTTGGCTCAACCCTCTAGCTGGCTCCCCTCATGGTTGCAGTTTACAGCAGCCCCAAACTCATGTTCTCACTCAGATAGACACGGAGGAGAAGAGTGAGATTGTGTCCTAGCTTTCTAGACAAATCTTCCCTGGATTCACTCTAACTGCAGCTACTTAGGCCTGTGTCTTTCCCTGAACCAGTCACTGGCTGTGGAAATGGAAGCCACTGGTTGACTGAAGCCAATTTGAGTTTCCCTCTAGAGTGGGGGTAAGGTCCATCCTTCACCCACTGCACTGCTGGGGAATTGGAATAATGTCAGGAGCGGGGAACTACATCCCACAGAGGAAATCAACAAATACGCACTAACATCTTCCTTGTGGTTGGGACTCTAATTTGTAAAACTGGTTGTCATGGGGGGAGTGAATTCTACCAAATGGGAGCAGTAGAATGACCAAAAGAATTAAATTAATTAATTTAATTTCTTTTAAATTTAATTTCTTTTATTTATTTCTTTAATTTAATTTCTTTTAATTAAATTAAAAGAAAGCAGGTGGGACAGAGAAGCAGAAACAGGGGTGTGAAGAGAATACTGATTAATTTGTATTTATTTCTTCTAGGGCTTTCAAGATCTAGTTCTATCCTACCCCCTGTTCCTTGAGAATTCCCCATGTCCTTATAATAACCGCCCCCCCTTTTTGATTAAGTCATTTTGTGTTGTTACCTGCAGCCACACGTGCACCAGTAATGGCTTCTAGAACATTCCCAAGTCATGCCTACCTTTACTGCCTCCTTTGGCTCAGATGTGAGCCTTCCATTTGATAGTTCTGTTCCTTCTGTTAAAGGTGATCTTATAAGGTGTCTTAGATTAAATGCAGCAAGCAGGAACAGGGAGCAGGAAGAGTGACCACGAACCTGAGACAGGCTGGCAATAGTTTATCGCACCCATTTGATATGGGTATAAGGACGATATTTGACTCCATTTGCTTAGCAGATGTTTATCAGTTCCCGCCATGGGAATGTTGCACAAATCTTCAAAGAAGACTTTTCTCCCCTGCTCCCTACACCTTGGATGCAATGTTCTGTGAAATATGCTGAATTTTTTTTTCTTTACAAAACCCATAAAAATGTCCCGGTTGATATGCAATGTTGTGACAAGCCCTAGTAGATTGTGTCAATCATATTGCCGTATGTTACATTAAGTGACATATTGTAATGTGATTGATACAACATGGGATGACACATCATAATGCAAAATATCATCTGGAAAATGTAGAAAAACAACAGAAGACTCGAAGCCACTTTTACTTTCTAATACTTTGAATATGATGTTGGAAAAGATCTGCTTCATTAGGACAGTTACCTAGGAAAGGGTTCAGGTCTTGTCTGGGTTTACTGCTCTTTCCTTCGTAATTAACAGGGAATGTAGAAAACAGTTGCATCTTTGGGGACTGATAAACTCCAAGTTTGAACTGAATGTCTCTAAGTCTTTGTACAGTTCTTTAGTGACACTATCTTTTCTGTACATTAAAATTGCCTTCAGAACTTTTATATCAAAAGAACTCCATCCACCCACCCCAGTTAATATTCTCCTCTTTAAAATCTCTGATATTTCTTTCCCTCGTTCTACAAAGACTGGGGAAAAAACACCTTTTCAGATTTCACTGTAAGGTCCATGAAGGTCTTGTAGTGGAATATCTTTTAAAATTTTTACTGTATCTGCAGAGTCTTACACAGTGCCTGGCACATGGTAACACTTAATGTGTGTTTGTTAAATGACTTATTGAAGAGTCTTTATCTTTAATTATACTTTATTTGCATTTATTGAGTGGCAATTAATCAAATAGAATAAAGCACCATGTATGAGTTTCTTAGGGCTGCCACAGCAAATTACTACAAATGTGGTGGCTTTATTCTCTCACAGCTCTGGGGGACTGAAATCTGAAATCAAGGTGTCAGCAAGACCAAGCTCCCTCTGAAAGCTTTAGAGGAAGGTGCTTCCTTGCTTCTTCCAGCTTTTGGTGGCTTCAGAGCTCCTTAGCTTGTGGCCTCATACTTCCAAACTCCACTTCTGTCTTCACAAGGCTTTTTTCTCTGTCTCTGTGTTTTCTCTTCTTTTTTTTTTCATTAAAAAAAAAAAAATTTACTTTATTTATATTTTATACAGCAGATTCCTATTAGTTATCTATTTTATACATATTAGTGTGTATATGTCAATCCCAATCTCCCAACTTATCTGGCGCACCCCCGTCCTGCTTTCCCCTCTTAGTGTCCATACATTTGTCCTCTACATCTGTGTCTCTATTTCTGCCTTGCAAACAAGTTCATCTGTACTATTTTTCTAGATTCCACACATATACGTTAATATACGATATTTGTTTTTCTCTTTCTGACTTACTTCACTCTGTGTGACAGTCTCTAGGTCCATCCATGTCTCTACAAATTCTTCTTCTCTTCTCATAAGGATCCTTGTTATTAGATTTTGAGTCCACTTGGATAACCTCGAGATGGATGATTTCATCTCAAAATCCTTAACTTATTTACATCTGCAGCTACCCTTTTTTCCAAATAAGGTTGTATTTACAGGTTCCTGGTGGATATATATTTTGGGGGGCCACCATTCAACCCATACACCCCCAATTAACAAAAATAATAAGATGGGGGTATGTTAGGGAGGTTAACATTTTTGGTTGACAGTTTCATAAAATCTCTGTTTTGATCTGTGTTGAAAACCTTTTCTGTTTACTTTCACATCTTAGTAATGATAGTATTATGAAGTTGATTATATGTTTCTTTAATAATAGTTATCTCTGTAATATCACAGGCAGCTTTCCTCATCTGAATATGAATTTGCACTATTAACTGAAGATAGAGAGAATGGAAAAAGCTGAGATGCGCTTATTGACTACAATATAGACTCTTAAAGTCCTTTAAAACATGCCAACTGACCTCATGTCCTCCCTGAATGCGTGTGAGATAAATGGGCTTTGTCCTGTGTTTAAACGGAGTGTATGGAGGGATTCTGGCTAGTTGATGATTTTGAGTATGAAGAGTTTCCTTAAATGTGAATTTCATCCCTGTTACCTACCCTTATACCCATATCCACCTACAGAGAGGAGATAAACAAATTTGGAGTGACCTCTCCCTTGTGGGAGAGGTGACATGAGAAGGGGAAAGGCTATTCAAGAGAGAAGGTGTGGCCTTGCAGTCAGCTTCAGGGCCACCAAATGCTCATTCAAAAAAACACTCATTCTCTAAAAATGTGTGGCCAGATCCTGATGCCAAAACATCAGATTCTGTACACCGGTGCCAAATTGAATCTCCGAGACAGAGCTTTGGGTGAAATAGAAAAGAATAGCTTTATTGCTTTGCCAGGCAAAAGTGGACAGAGCGGACTCATGCCTTTGAAAACTATGTGTCCCAACCCAAGGGAGTTTGTTGAGGAGTCTTACGGCAACAGTTCAAGGGTGGGCTCGCTGATGAGATCAGGGTGTGGGCAGGGTCTGTACTCCTCTAATCTGGTCTCAAATAATCTTCTTGATGAACTTGTCTGGTTCCTTTAGTCTGGCCTCAGGTGATCTCAGGTGGTCTTCTCTGGTATGAAGAATGGTGACATCCTCCATTTGTTGGGTTTTAATTCTACAAAGGGCTTAAAGGCATTGTTATGTGTATCCCTTGAGATGGATACACACATACAACCTGCCCCGAGGTTGCACTATTGTTTCTTGACTGCTCTTCTCTTGTCGCTGTATCCCGGCCCTTCCCTGATTAGCAACTGTTCAAATCTACCTTTTGGAACTCAGGGAAGGTCCTGGAGTCTGGAGGGGGACAGAAGGGCTTCCATGCCCCGGACCCCCACAGGGTCTTGCTCAGTTTCTTTCTTTTAATTTAATTTTTATTTTTGGCTGCATTGGGTCTTCATTGCTGCACTTGGGCTTTCTCTACTTGCGGCAAGCGGGAGCTACTCTTTGTTGCGGTGCGAGGGCTTCTCATTGCAGTGGCTTCTGTTGTTGCGGAGCACGGGCTCTAGGTGCGCAGGCTTCAGTAGTTGCAGCACACGGGCTCAGTAGTTGTGGCTCACGGGCTCTAGAGTGCTGGGGCGCACGGGCTTAGTTGCTCTGCGGCATGTGGGATCTTCTGGGACCAGGGCTCGAACCCATGTCCCCAGCATTGGCAGGCAGATTCTTATCCAGTGCGCCACCAGGGAAGCCCCCCTGCTCAGTTTCAGTCCTCTTACTCATGATGCCCAATATGCCTCTGGTCCTTCTTTCTAACAGCAAGGCAGCGGGACCATAGTTTTATATTAACTTTTCCTCTCTTTGTTCAATATCTTGTGGCTGCATAGAGTAACTTAATAAATCAAAATCATCTCTTTCAATTTTCATAGTGGCTAGCTACATTGGTGTTCTTTTGAATGGAGTTCAATTATTGGGATGGCATATATTACTTTGAATCATTTTACAGCTCAATCAATACACATATCTTCACAATAAATATTGATGTTCCTTGGAATCCTCCACCAGTGTCCCACAGATTCAGCATGGCTGTTAGGATTCAGGCAGCTCTGGGTAATTAATATTTTTATTTTCTCCTTCCATCGAACTCACATCTGAATGTGGCCCTTCAAGAGGGAAGAGGAATTCTGAAACAAGCAAAGTCATTCCAAAAGCTATTTTACACTAACAACACTTCATGAAGAAGTTTGAGAACTGAAGTGTGCTCTGGAACACCACTCCTACAGAATAAAGACTCAACTCATTGGGGAAAATGAATAGCCCCTAACTGCTTTCATCTTTGAAAATGACCAGCCAGGAAGAAATAGAATGTTTCCCTCGTAGGTTTCAAAAAGGGGAAATCTTAACTAAATCCTCAAACAAATATCAAAGGCTTGTAGCTAGGAAAACAAAGAGGATACCTGGAGAGTGTCTTCCGAAGGTGCGATGAAATCTGAATATCTGAAATCCCAAGATCATGATTACTATGTTTATTAAATAAGGCTCTTATCAGATCTTATATCTGAGTATATTCTTACAGTCAGATATAACTGATGAATTATTTTGGAGTTCAGTACACAGTGAATTATTGTCAAGCAAATGGCAACACGTTTGAATTGCTAAAATATTTTGGTTTCCCATAAGAACTCAATCCCAATCTACAGTGTCTACAGTGAAGGCATGGGGTCTCACCTACATCTTCACAAACGAAGAAGAACTAGACTCCCCCCTCCCCAAAACACGTATTTCCTCCCAAAGGGGTCATGTAATCTCCGGTATTTGTTCTTAATCATAATGTGTATACTATATACACACATTTTTAAAAAATTGAAGTACAGTTAATTTACAATGTTGTATTAGTTTCAGGTGTACAGCAAAGTGATTCAGTTTATATATAATATATATATATTCTTTTTCATATTCTTTTACATTATAGGTTATTATAAGATATTGAATATAGTTCCCTGTGCTATACAGTAGATCCTTGTTGTTTATCTATTTTATATACAGTAGTGTGTATCTGTTAAGCAAACACCTAGATACTCTCTTTTTGTTGTTGTTAGCTCTTCGGAACCCAGAGCATTGACAAAGTCATGTTAGTCAGGAAGAACTATCAGAAAAAAAATACAACAGTTTTGAATTAGGGCCTGAGACTAAATTGTGAGACAAGAAGGATTTCGTTTATTTGTTTCACAAGCTTAGAAAGTTTTTCCCAAATGCTGGAAAACGGCCTGCCCTCTGAGTGCCTACTGTGTGTACTCAGAGCAGTGTTTTTCAAATGTTTCCAAAATATCTTCTCCAGTCGGTTTGTATCAGGTATTGTCCCAATGATTTTATTTTGCTTTTGTAATTTGAGCTACATTTCACTGTTGATTTATTACTGGAATGTGAAAATCCTTGCCAGTGGTTATAAAAGGAAAAGGCAAACCCTTCGCACATTTAGCAGTATCACAACAGTGTTGACTCTCAACTTTGAAATCTTCAAACTGGTCTAAGTTCAGAGCCCTTTCTCACCCATTTCTGTGCAATTTATTTCAAACCTTTCCCAGACCCAGAATTTCGAACATTTCGTGTTGTAATTTTCCCACTTATTTTTATCTTTGTTGCTCCTAAGACTAGAAAGCAATGCTTCTCAGAGTCAGAAAATCTAAAGTAAGAAAATGAGAGCCCTGAGTGTAAATTAAAGGCATTCTATGTTGCTTTACTTCTGTGTATATATTGGTACCGGTAATTTGATAACATAGAGCACTGAAAGAAGAAAGTGAGGAATGATCCAAATATGAGGGAGCGTGCACTGCATATTCAGACCTTATCAGCTCCAGGATCAGTTATCTGTTTGAAGAAAATTACATTGCATCTGTCAATAGACTTAATAACTCAGTGCCTGCTATTTGATAATGGATAATCACACAAATTCAGGAAGCTAGACCATATGCCATTCCAGTTTTCTATTCTCTTATTCACCTTAATTTTCTAGATGAGTGAAATTATCTAGTCCTGGACTCAAGTTGGCATACATGGGAATAGAGCCTGCAGGAATCCAGCTGCCTCTGATGTTAGCGGCCCACAGGGCGCGGCTGCCGGGTTATGTCTGCGACCCTGGCAACTAATTGAAATGGGCAGAGTTTGGAAAATTGTAAACCTGGACAAAGCAAGTGATTTATGGATGGAAAAATAATAAAGGGTGGATGTGGGACAGCTGCAGGAATTGGCTAGTGGGGAAAAGTGAGGCCGTAGGGGTCAAGGATTCAGGGTCTAAGGAATAATTCTGATCTCTGTATTTAGACCAGGAAGACTAGAGACTAAATGGTGGAGATGATTTTCCCTGGAAGCAGGGGATGTTTCAGGGCTCTTCATTTGTATTGATCCAAGATGCTATTTCTATTTACAGAACAATTTCTCTACTCTCAAATAATATGGTCATCGTATCACTTCATAGTGATTTTGACGATGATTGTTGAGTGAATTAATTTTAATGATAAACAAATAGATGTTTCTTGTTCTCAGATATCAAGAAGATCAGATGCAGGCACTTTCTGGTGTGGATCTGGCTGCCCGGGGATGTCATCAGGGACTCGAGCTCTTTCTACCTTTGTGCTATGCCCTCCATACCAGGGTTCTTGTCTTGATGCTTGTTTCTGGTGGTCACCAGGTGGCCACCACATCTATCTCCTCCTGTGCAAGACAGGAAGAAAAGGACTGAGTCATCAGCATTTGCCCCTTCACATCAGGAGAAGCAAACCTGCTCCAGAGGCTCCCAATAGACTTTTGACTTTCATCCCATTAGCCAGAACTGCATCACATCAACATCCTGAACTTCCAAGAAGCTGCACTAGTGAGCATCTCACTTGCAGCTGGGCATATTGCTGCTTGAAAACAATCAGAGTTTTGTAAACAATGAAGGAAAAAACAATGCTTATCAGTTGGGCAATGAGCAGGGGATGCCACAACCATCTACTTAAGATTTATTGTGGAAGGAGACTAAGTGTTAGACGACTGTGCTATCTCACACAATCACAGGGAAGAGGTGGTTCAAATGATGTCAACAGTGGGGGACACGTGGACACCACTGTAGTCTCTCTTTACATGGTCTTTTTAATAGGAAAGAATTAGATGTTTCGAGAATTTGTATCAAATCAAGCAAAACTGCAAGGCTGTACCATGGAGAGGTGACTCAGCAAGGAGAGGAAACTGAATCCACATTTTCAACCTGGTTCTTGGCTGGAATTATCTGCTACGTTTCTACAAGGCCAGAGCCTCAACTAAGCTCCTCTCTGTCTCTGTCCCAGATTTACTGACTTTCAGACCTCAGATTTCTGTGGGCTGGGAATAATAATCAAATCATGTTCCTAGAGGAAGAGGACATGTTGCTGCCATAAGAGTCTATCACCTATTAACTTAATCACACAGATAAGAACATGAAAAAGCTATGTACATTTTGTACCTACGCTACATTTCTTTTTCTCCCAGGCAAGCTCACAGGGTTGGATAGGCATCTAACATCTCCAGAAAGGCTAAAGAGGGAAGTTGAGGCAGATTGACAGATATGGGTCCTGAGACTCAAAGGCTTTTTCCTCAAGCAACAGTCACCACTGCAGATTCTGCTGAAAAACTCTTTCCACTCGGCCACGTGGCCTTGCCGTGAATGGATGCCTCTGAGAAAGCGAAATCACTACCTCGAATGAAGACAAGGCCATCGGTCAAGCATTTTCTTTGGAAGTGAGCAGTTCCTTGAGTAGTCAATTAGGGTGCGCCAAATGCCTCGGCCAGAGGATGTGCCAGAAGCTGGGCTTGTCTTGGTAGATTCATGAGGGCTTGGCAAGGTCACCATTTTTTTTTTTTTTTTTTTTTTTGGTACACGGGCCTCTCACTGTTGTGGCCTCTCCCGTTGCTGAGCTCAGGCCCCAGACGCGCAGGCTCAGCGGCCATGGCTCACGGGCCCAGCCGCTCCGCGGCATGTGGGATCCTCCCGGACCGGGGCACGAACCCGTGTCTCCTGCATCGGCAGGCGGACTCTCAACCACTGCGCCACCAGGGAAGCCCAAGGTCACCATTTTTGTTTCTGCATCTTTTAAGCGAGAGAAAACGTGTTTCCAACTTAGAATTTGTATGCTTCATTCTTGTACCTAATTGTGGAATAGCTGTGAATAAGTATGTAAAATTGTAATGGGCGAGTGTCCTTTTTTTCCTATCATTTACTCACTCAACTATTTATGGTGTATCCACTACGTCCCCAGTATGGTTCTAGGTGGGGAGAATACGAGACAGGTGAGCTTGCTGTTCCCTGGGGCTTTCGTTCTGGCAAAGGGGAGACACAAACAGCAAGTGCATGATTCGTGCTTTCGATGAGCTGAACTCAGAAGGTGGCAAGCAGAATATGAGTTCATGGTTTTTCTTACCATCGTTCCTTTGGAAACTGACTCTTGCACTAGTCATCCTCATCCTGTGGACAAAACCTTGGGCTAGCAGCATCGTTTTCCCATTTTTAGTTACAAGAAGAATCTCCAAGGTATCTGAAGGATACTGCTCTAAGACAGAAGAAGGTAGGTTTGCTGAAGGAACAGGAAACCAAAAGCACCATGGTCACCTTTCTTCCTGGGAAGAGGGGAGAGAGTCTGGGAGCAGCTCAGGTGGGAACTCAGGTGGGAGCTGGTCAGGTCCTGGGCCAGGAGTGCAGGTTTTATTTCTAGCTTGAACAGCAGCAGTATCAGAGGTTTTTTTCTGTTTTTTTTCTTTTTCTTTTTTTTTTTTTTTTTGCGGTACGCGGGCCTCTCACTGTTGTGGCCTCTCCCATTGTGGAGCACAGGCTCCGAACGCACAGGCTCAGTGGCCATGGCTCACGGGCCCAGCCACTCCGCGGCATGTGGGATCCTCCTGGACCAGGGCACGAACCTGTGTCCCCTGCATCGGCAGGTGGACTCTCAACCACTGCGCCACCAGGGAAGCCCTATCAGAGGGTTTTGAGCAAGAGAGTTATGTCCTCTGATGTGTAGTTTCAAAGATCGCTGACTTTTGTGGGGGAGTGGACTGTAGAGAAGCAAGTGAGGACACAGAGACATGGGTGGTTGGGGGAGGCTCCTGAGCTTTGTCCAGGGGAGGGATGAAGGTGAGGAGGAAGGTACTGAAGATGGATTGGCGGCCTGCAGAGTCTTTCAGGTGGACCCTTCTCTCTTCTAGTCCATGAAACCTACCCCTGTGGCTGCCATGCTGTAGTACTTAGTAAGTCCTCCATGAATTTCACATGGACACCTTTGTGAGTTAAATAAGTGCCATTTATATGATTCAAAGAAAAATGTGTCTTGTGGCTTCCCTAACTTCTTGTCTAATATCTCACAACCCCTTTCTAAATGCAGATCTTAGAATATAAGCATGTATCAGAGGCATAAAATCAGGCTAAGGTAAACTTTCCCTGACTCATAATTTTTCTAATTGTCACACCTTGGCATAATTCAGCCTTCAATCCCTACACAGAAGAAAAAGCATCATTAAATATTGGAAGAATTTAGTTGACTGACTTTTTAAAAAGGTATTCTCACTGTCCCTTCACTTTTCCTCTCTCTTTCTCTCCTTCTCCCTTCCTCCCTTCGTTCTCTCTTCCTTTCTTCCCTTCCTCCCTTTCTTTCTTCCTTCCTTCCTCCTTCCTTCCTTCCTTCCTTCCTTCCTTCCTTCCTTCCTTCTTTCTTTCCTTCTTTCTTTCTTTCTTTCTTTCTTTCTTTCTTTCTTTCTTTCTTTCTTTCTTTCTCTCTCTCTCTCTCTCTCTCTCTCTCTCTCTCTCTCTCTCTCTCATTTCAGAAATAAGAGAATGGGAAAGCAGAGGACTTCATTTGAGAGAGAAAACTCAAGGGGCGGTGCCATCACTTACCCAGTTTTACATTTATACACATTTGTCAGTAATTATTTTGAGGAAATGAAAGGAAATTCAGCGGTAACTTTAGAAAATAAAGAAACAATCCCCAATATAACCAGAAACCACTCCCAGAGCCACCATAAAAGTTCAGCACAGTGCGTGGCTTCAAAGCAGAACTTGTGAAGCAAAAACCATGATTAAGGTGTCCTTGTGCCTGTTGGGAAGGGATGTGTCAGGTCTCACAGGGGCCTGGTAAAAGGACTCTGGGGTGAGCTGAGTTTGTGACTGGTCAGGAAAGACCTCAGTGCCTGCTGTTGAGCTCCCAGACCAACATCAGCATCTGTCTCTGGCCTCACTGCTGTAGGCTCAGTTCTGCCTGCGACGACGGCTGCCTGTCCTCACGTCTTGTTCTTGGAGCCGACGGCTGGCTAGGGACAGAAGTGGGGAGTTGGCTGCCTGCCCTCTACTTGTGGGCCCACCTCCTGCATGCCAGACCCCAAACAACTCCAGGAAACTCATTCTTAAGCGGGGAAGAACACAAAACCTACGAGACTTAGGAGATGTCCTTCTCTTTCTTTAAGGCGTTTGCTTCCCCACAAATGGTCCATTTCCTCTGTGTGCCCATCAGCCTCCTCTGCTTCTTCAAGGCAGTGGGTTGGCCTGGCCACAGGCCCTTTCTTTGTTACCCTCTGTGGGCACCACGGCCTGTAATATCTCCCAAGATGTTTCTGTTTGTTTCAAGGCAAATGAAACTTCATGGACCATTTCCTCCTTCTTTCCTAGAGCAAAGGCTTGCACGAGGGAGGGAGCAGAAAACGGAGAAAGTCAACTTCTCAGCACCCGCAGAGCAAAGTGCTGACCCAGCCAGCAAAGTGCACTGGGACCAGAGCTGACTCTGGAGCAGCTGGCGATGCACAGGGCACATTCATCATGCGGCTTCCAGAGCAGCAGGTGAACGAGATTCCTAGGGATCCCCTGCTCAGTCTGTAGCTTACGAAATATAACAATCTTATTTCTTCTCTCCTCTCTCTCTCTTCTCCCTCTCTCTCTTCTAAAATGGGAGCAGATATTTTTCATTTCTAACCCAGATGCTACTATTTCTCTGTTATTTGCACTTACTGTGTTGAAATGCAACAGATGTTTCAAAAGGCTTTAAATTCCTCATGCAGGTCCCTGACAAATGAACTGCACACATAACTTTACAGCCTTCCTTTGCTCAGACTCTTGGCAGATTTTTTTTTTCCAGGGTGGAGGGGGGAAGAAGAATTCTGTAACAAAATGACAATGAAAAGAATATAATAATAATCATGACTGTTTATTGAGCTAGGACGTTTAGTTACCCCAAGTAGTTTTCCCTCTTTTATTATTAGTTTTTAAAATAAATTTACTTATTTATTTATTTTTGGCTGGGTTGGGTCTTCATTGCTGTGCACGGGCTTCCTCTAGTTGCCGCAAATGTCTTTGTTGCAGTGCGCGGGCTTCGCATTGTAGCGGCTTCTCTTGTTGCGGAGCGCAGACTCTAGGCGCGCCGGCTTCAGTAGTTGTGGCACACGGGCTTAGTTGCTCCACGGCATGTGAGATCTCCACGGACCAGGGCTTGAACTCCATGTCCCCTGCATTGGCAGATGGATTCTTAACCACTGCGCCACCAGGGAAGTCCCTCCTTCCGTTATTTTATTTGACACTTGTAGCTATGCCAAGAGACCAGGTATCATTGACCCCATTTTACTTATGAAGAAATTGAAGCACACACAGGATAAGGAAATTGACTGAAAATAAAGCTGATCCATATGTGAAGATAAGAACTTGAAGATAGATCATGGAATCTTAGTCTTTGAGCACACACACAAAAAACCCTGAAATGAATTCCTTCAATAAACTGAATTTCCGAGCTTTTACCAATAAAAGAGGTCCCAGCATAAGTAGCACCCACATTTTACGGGATTTTAGCCCTCCTTGTATTCTTTCTAATAGTCCCTAGGAATGTCTCAGGTATATTCACCAACGGCTTTCTGATTCTCCGCTTCCCTTTAGATGTCTGAAGCCATGTGCCTCACCCTTGCCTTATGTATGAGTACCTTTCCTGGCTGAGAACTTCTAGAAGCTCCAGTGCCAGGCCTGTCACCCTGTACCCTGTTGGTTGTACTCTGCTGGAGCAGGGCTGTGATCCATCCAGAATGGGACAGTCCTTCTCTCCGAGACCCTCCTGTCTCCCAGGTAATCCCTAAGTTTTAGACTAACAGGTTTTTCTTAGAACCTTCTCTCTGCCCAGGGCCCGAGCTGTGTTCAGATCTCAAGCTCTTCCACTGTCCTCTCCTTGTCTCTGGTCCGCCAGTTAATCAAAGTCTGACTTAGGTACCCAGAGTGCATAGCACTCTGCTGGCCCTCCCTCTTCAGCTCTTAAATATTAAACAGCTTGAAAAGGAATGATGTGTTACCTGAGCAACAGAATAGTGTAGATGTTCCTCATGGCATCCTTGCTTTCTCCTGTCAGGTCTTCGCTGGCAGGTCTCCCAACAGAACCAATCAGCGGCCTTGCAATCTAGATGGGAGCAAATTGCGGCTCTAAGTCAGTCATCTAGTTGGTGAAGGTGATGGGACAAAAGGGTGGGAGCCCTGGGCTCCTTGTCATTCCTGCCATCTCTCTGCCAGAAGGCTCTTCTCTCACGGGATCCAATCTCTCACCTCCTTCAGGTCTTTGCACCAAGATCACCTTATTAATGAGACCTTTCTTAAACCACCTGATTTAAAACCACCCTGGGCCTAACTAACCCACCTCTCTGTTTAATTGTTCTCCATAGCATTAAATAAATAGACGTAACATAAAACACATGTAACAAAAAATTTATCACTTAGCCACTTAACTGAACTTCTAAGTGTACCGTTCAGTAGTGTTAAGTATATTCATATCGTTGTGCAGCCAATCTCCACAACTTTTTCATCTTGCAAAACCGAAACTCTATATCCATTAAACAATAACTCCCCTCTCCCCTTCCCACCAGCCCCTGGCAGCTAGCCTTCTATTTTCTGTCTCTATGAATTTGATTACTCTAGGTGCCTCATATGTGTGGAATCATACAGTATTTGTCTTTTTATGACTGGTTTATTTCACTTAATGTAATGGCCTCAAGGTTCATCCATGTTGTACCATGTGCCAGAATTTCCTTCCTTTGTAAGGCTGAATAATATTCCACTTCACCTATATACCACATTTTGTTTATCCATTCATCCATCAGTGGATACTTAGGTTGCTTCTATCCTTTGGCTATTGTTAATAATTTGTCTCCATAGTATTTTTTACTTTTATTCTAAATTAAGTACTTACTTGTTTTTTGGTTTGTATCTCTCATTAGAATATAAGGTCAAAAATTTCTGTCTTTTTTGATTCCTGCTATGTTCCCAGCTCCTAGAAAAGCATCTGGAACATAGTAGGTACTCAAAGCTTTTTGCTGAAACATGGATGGACCTAAAAGATTATCATACTAAGTGAAGTAAGTCAGACAGAGGACGACAAATATCATATGACATCACCTATATGTGGAATCACAAAAAAATGATACAAATGAACTTATTTACAAAACAGAAACAAACTCACAGACAAAGAAAACAAATTTATGGTTACCAAAGGGGAAGGGGGTGGGGGAGGGATAAATTAAGAGTTTGGGATTAATAGATATACACTACTATATATAAAATAGATAACCAACAAAAACCTACTGTATAGCACAGGGAACTATATTCAATATCTTATAATAACATATAATGGAAAAGAATCTGAAAAAGAACATATATAAATAAATAAATATATATATATATATAAATGAGTTGCTTTGCTGTACACCTGAAACTAACCAAGGTGGTATTAAATGGTCTCTAAATATAAGAGTTATATTATCTCACTTATCTTCAGGTCACCTACAGACCAAGGTCCCTTTCTTTCTTCAGTCAGACAATGACTTTAAAAGCTGAGTGCACAAGTGGGACTTGGCTGTGGTCCTCAACAATAGGTCTGTCTCAGTTCTTTTCTCACAGAGGCTGATGGGAGGGGTCCTAAGACACATTTCTCAGGACAGCAGCCTGATGTTTCATTATTGCCCCCAGTCCGATGCTGCCAGATTCCTCAAGTCATAATTTATGTGTGCAGTTAAGCTAGAGGGAAAGAAGAAGGGTAGGGGAAATAAAAACTCTTCTTCACATATGTGCCTTGCCTTTCTCTCATCTCCATCAACTATAGACTTTAAGGACCTGATTCCAAACAACAAGAAAGCTGAAAGAATAGCAGTGTTTTCTTGTAATAATTACTGATGAAACTGAAGCCCAGCATTCAGCTGAGTCCCTTCCAAATCCACAAATATCAAATTGTCCTTAGAATAATCTGAGTGTAGATGGCTGCAGTGAAATTCTTCAAAAATTGGTCACTTAGGGTCACTTAAAGTGTGGTCTGGGTACAAGCAGTGACATCAGCCTCCTCTGGGAGCTCGTTAGAAATGAGGAATCTCTGGCCTATCCCTGACCTGCTGACTCAGAAGCTGCATTTTGACAAGATCGCCAAGAGACTCAAATACACCCTATCTTAGTGCAGGCTGCTATCACAGAGTACCATAGATTGGGTGGCTTATAAACAACAGAGATTTATTTCTCAGATTTGGAGGCTGGAAATCTGAGATCAGGGTGCCAGTGTGGTTGGGTTCTGGTGAGGGTCTCTTCCAGTTTACCGACTGCCCACTTCTCATCAGATCTGTTGTATCCTTACGTAGTGGAAAGAGAGTTAGCAAGCTGCCTGGTCTCTTCTTATAAGGGTGCTAATCCCATTCATGAAGACTCCACTCTCATGACCTAAATACCTCTTAAAGGCCCCATCTCCAAATACCCTTACAATTCCAGCATATGAATTCTTGGGGGACACCAACATTCAGTCCACTGCATACTTTAAAATTTGATAACATTAGCTTAACGTATTCACTCATTTAAATAATTTATTCTTCTCCAACTTTTAGGTACAATTACCCTATTGTAATTTCAGAGACTAAACTCTAGTCCATACAAATAATTTGACTACAATAGTTATTTTGCATTTTATCTGGAAAGCCAGTTTATTCTAAAAGATCTGCTAATTTTCAGACTGTGTAAGTCACCTTTTGAAATCACAGTATCAGAAAATGAGTCTATGCAATTTAAGATTCAGTGACAACTTGTGGAAAAGAACTTCAAACAGAGCAAAAGCAAAAATAGTGCTTTGGATTTTAATGATCCTTGCTCTTTTCTTCTCAGAATACTTAGGTCCCTACTGGACATTGTTTTTCTAGAGAAAGTAGAGGGCTTTAAGTGAATTAATGTCATCCTACGTTTCTATGTCTATTCCCGCAAACTAAATTCCAGCAGTGCTCACCTCCAAATTCTCTCACTTGTGTTACCCGCATTTCTGCTATCACAGCTCCTCATGAGTACAACTCCGAGTGCAGACTCTTAGTGATATCATTTCAGATTATTCACACGTTCCCCCTTCTATGTGAATTATTAGATGAACTTGGGGAATACACACATGATACTACGTTTCTCTCTGTGGAACTCAGGTGTCGAGTCTAATTAGTTGAGTCACTATCTTTAGCTTAGTGATTTCACTCTTCCTTGTTGGAGTAATTCCTGTACTATGATATGTCCATAGGACCTAACTGAAGTACAAATAGACTGGGGTTAATAGTTTAAAAAATATTTCACATTAGGCCACTTGTGCTGATGGAAATGTGGTTATCTCTGTCTTTGAGAAAAAAAAAGGACATGCATGAGACATACTCTTATGGCATTCTCTGTGTTCTTTAGGCAATATTGTGGGTCAGGAGCCCCAGTGAATCAGAACTTGATGTTTAACAATCACATCATGGGAGTTTCACCTCCTCATTGGACAGATGGGGAAATTGAGGATCAGAAGATTTAATTGTTCTGCCCGGGGTGACATGGCTTGTGGGAATCAGATGAGAGGAGAACTTGGTGATACTGTCTCCCTTTACTAAATAAAACATTGGGGGCTTCCCTGGTGGCACAGTGGTTGAGAGTCCGCCTGCCGATGCAGGGGTCACGGGTTCGTGCCCTGGTCCGGGAAGATCCCACATGCCGTGGAGCAACTAAGCCCGTGAGCCATGGCCGCTGAGCCTGCGCGTCCGGAGCCTGTGCTCTGCAACGGGAGAGGCCACAGCAGTGAGAGGCCCGCATACAGCAAAAAACAAAACAAAACAAAACAAAACAATACAAAAAAAACATTGGGATGTGTGCTGACCGCCAGTCCTGCAATTGAATGCATTTATTTAAAAAAACACAAGCAGGTATGCAGCAAAGAACTGCCACTTAACCTCCTAGTCCCCAACTGCTGCTGTGAGAAGCATCCCCACACTAAAAACAGGAGGACATTTTGAATAAGCAAGTGGCATTGGAGGTTTCTGTCTCTGGGCCTGTTAACAATAGGCTAAAATTGGCCCTGACATAGCCAGGTTGTACTGGTGACCTCTCCGAGGAAATGTCTCTAGAGCACGTTGTTTTCTTGTGAGCTCCTCTTTCCATTTTCTGTTGCCTTAAAGTCAAGCCATAGAGAAACTAGGCAGGATGCCTCAATTTGGGCCAAATGACCTGTGTAATAGCAATAGTTACAACTGATTCCAGAGGACACACTCTCTTTGCTTCTTTCATTTCTGTGCTATGAGGCAAATAGAAAGAAGAATGAATATTTGGAGCAGGGAGTGAAAAATCACCGTTTGTCTGGAAAGACACCAGCATAGATGTGTGAGCCCTTAACCCAGGGCAGATTAAAGCGCTTTTGACATGTCATACAAGCAAGATCAGATATCACAATTCTGAGAGCATCATTAAAAGATGTACCGTAGGGGGTTCTCAGCTTTAATCACAGGTGATGATGAGGGCCTTGCCATGATGTGAGTGCCCGTCATACATACAGACTGGCAAACCTTCCCTGGCAGAAAGATGGAAGGGGCTGAATCATAAAACAATGGTAGTGGGCTTCCCTGGTGGCGCAGTGGTTGAGAATCCGCCTGCCGATGTAGGAGACACGGGTTCGTGCCCTGGTCTGGGAGGATCCCACATGCCGCGGAGCAACTAAGCCCGTGAGCCATGGCCGCTAGGCCTGCGCGTCCGGAGCCTGTGCTCCGCAACGGGAGAGGCCACAACAGTGAGAGGCCCGCATACCGCAAAAAAAAAAAATAATAATAAAAAAAAAAAATAAAACAATGGTAATGAAGTGCTGCCTTGGGACAGCTGTCCACTGGTGTTGAAGAAGCTGGGTTCTTCAACCAGGCAGGAGAGAGAGAGTGGGTGGTGATTCGTTTCTGTTTAAATGTCATGTTTCATGTTGTTGGGTTGATTTTAATTCGGGTTGTCTTTGACAGAAGAGGAGCTAGTTTGATTCCAAACAGGATCAGGTAAGTGGCTGCTCAAGTTCCGAGTTGATTTCAGTTTGCAAAGACTGTGGCCAGAGATGGTTTCCAACGTACACAGGCGAGCAACGGGCACATCCCTGGACCCGCAGCAGGCTGTCCTACTGCCTCAGCTGGCCTGGGCCTGGTGGTGGCAGGTGGGAGACCTCTAGGGACACAGTGTGGTGTGGGACCAGGGCTGGCCATCGGCTGCCCCTCCACCCTGGAGAGGCCGGGGCTGCCAGGGGAGGCACTTCCTTGAAAATCAGTGAAGCACGGGTCCCGTGTTGTTCTACAACGGAATTGGATCAAGAGTCCGTTGTTAAAGTGAGTTGTGGGTGATTTAATTACAAGGAGGATGGACTTTTGTCTCATTTGCCAGCCATCCCCTTTCCCTGTTTGGAAATCAGTCTACTCCTCTACTGCAGGGGTGTGGCGACGGCTCCATGTTATCTATGTTTTTAAGCTCAGACCTTTAAAAAAAAAAAAAAAAAAAGGCCCCATCTGGTTTTTATTCAAGTCTACTAAAACATTTAAAATATTGTTTGTGTTCTTAAAAGTATGAAAAGCCAGATGAGCCATTTATAGGCTTTTACAAATACATATTTCTCCTTAGACATGAGAGATAGCTATTTGCTCAAGGTATAGGAGGGGAAACTTCAAAAGACTTCAGTTTGCCTGCAAACTCTGTAACCCAGAATTTAAAAAGCATCCCGTGTACCTCTCTCACCGCTCTATTTCACTGCATCCTTCACCTACATGCGGAGACGGGGCTCTCCCCTGAAGCTTGCCCTTTGCCACAGACAACATTAACTCCCCACCCAAATACATCACCAACGATTTCTCTGTTGATAGATTTTTTTTTTTTCCACCCAAGCCAGAACCAGGACTGTTCTCTTTTTATTTCTAGATTTTTTTTTTCAAACTCTCTGGCCAGCCCTGGAAGGTGCCTTTGGTCATTAACTACAAATCAGCAAATGGAGTCTCTTCATTCAGCTCGTTTTTTTCTCTTAGGTGAAATCCTGAGCCTCAGGTCAGCCTGAGAGTACCAATGATTACTTGGTTAATAACTTCAAGTGGAAAGTAGAAATTCCCCATTTCACACCGATGACCACCAGCTTTGGTCTCTATATTTTCGAAAAACCTCTTTTGAATGGCTCTGCGTAATTCAGGGTCTCTAATTTTGAGTGGGTCTGTGGTCATCTGCACTATAACATATTTCAAATGATGCCAGGCCAGAGGACAGTAGTTTTGCAGAGGAAGTCAGGGCACCTTTATATTAGGAGAAAATTACCATACTTCAAAACATTGTCCCCTGCAATATTTGGGACATACTTATACTAAAATATTATTTGTTATGTATCTGAAATTCAAATGTAACTGGTCATCCTGTATTTTATCTGGTAACCCTATATTAAAACAAAGGAGTGAGACCATTTTATGTGGCCACTGCAGTTAGAATATGGTCCAGCACTGAGACTTCTGTGCCAGGAGGGCATATCAAGAGAATAATCCATTTAGGTTACTTTGAACTGCAGGGGGAAAATCTAATCTATGGCTCTAGATCAGCGTCTAAGAGATCAGGTTTTGCAACTAGTATAAAGTGAGATCAGGAAAAAAAAAAAGAACAGTCACATTAAAAAAAAAATAAAATTAAAATAAAAATTTATTGTCCACATGGCAAAAATGAAATAAAATAAAATGAAATACAGAGAAAAAAAGAAAGAAAAGCAGATCTAAATCAGGTGACCCGATTTGACAGTTTTCTGCGTGAGGATGTTCTCTATTACCCATGCGTGTCTTTCTTCCTTTATTCTCCCTAAACTGCTCGTAAAGATGGATGTGGTTTGCTATCTAGTGATGCTATAGGAAGTTGAGCATTAATGAAGAAAATATGGCTGTCTGTCCTGGCTCAGGGCTCTCTTGGCGCTTAATGCTAACCAGCTTCTCTCCTGGTTAGTATTAAGATGGTGTCACAGGCTCTCTTATGCGGCCAATACTTAATGCATATAACAGGCTTGTTAAGCCGTTAAGGAAATAAGCATGGACCACAAATCTGCCACCATGGCGTCCCGACTCCTTGCTTTAGATCGCCACGCTGCTGGGGGAGGGCAGACCCTTCTGCGGAAGGTAGGACACTGGGCTAGAAATCAGGAGACCAGGGACACATAGGCACCCAGCTTCCCAGTCTGTTTTTCAGTTTGCTTGCCCTTCAATTAGAGTAAAAACAATCCTGGTACTTTCTATGTAAAGGAGTGGATGTAATAACCAGACAAGCTAGTGAACGTGCAAGTCTCCTGAAATGGACAGAATACCAGAGAAACACAAGAGAAAGTGGTTTTCCTTTGCTAGTTTCTGCTGCTCTCTTCTCACTGGAGGGCAGCCAGATGTCCTAGTTTGCCCAGGACAATCCAGATTTATGCCTATTGACCCAGTATAATTATTAATAGCTCCTCTTTCACTCACAAACATGGAAGATGCGTTATGATATTGCTTGAGTTATGGTAAACGTGTCTGGGAGTCCCAGCCTAGGATATATTTGACAACAGAGACAGAACACTTGAAATTAGGACTTGGGAATTTTGATTTGTCAGAGGTCACACCGTGGCAAAGCAGCCAGGGTGAGTGCTCATCTTCCAATCCCAAGGCCGGGCTTTGTTGCTATACCCAGGTCCCAGTAAAAATGCTGATAATGTGGTCCCAGGTGGAGAATGGGGTGAGAATATCCTTTTCTCTCCTTCCCATAATCCCAGAGGATAGGATTCCTCAACCTCAGCCCTACTGACATTTTGGGTAGGATAATTCTTTATTTTAGGGACTGTTCCATGCACTGCTATCTAGTGATGCTATAAGAAGTTAGCCTTAATGACCTGATGCCTTGTCTAGAAACTTCCCTGAGCCCAGTACCTTCTGAACAAGGATGTCTCCCTCTTACTTCCAAGCAATATTGATAGCAAATACTGAGTCTGAATATTTGCTCATTCTTTCGCAAAATGCACAGGCTTTCAGCTTGTGATCTTTGTCAACCAATATCTATTATACTTTGCAAATGCTGAGCTGGGGCTGTAACCGGGGCTCTCTGATGAGTGTGCTGTGTCCTCATTCTCCTTGTAAAATCAGTAACCTCCATTTTAAAGTATGTTTGTTTGAGGAAAAAAAAATCACCTAACTCCCCTCTTGGGGGGTGATCTGTTGGCTTGCTTTAGAGAAGTATGGACATCGTGATTCTTCCTGTGTAGTTGTAAAAGCAGGCCCGAGACTCAGGAGCACAGGGGGAGGGTACCCCTGTTTATCCTTTTATGCCTAACAATCTGGGGCAGGACAAACATCAAACTTTAGTATAGTCCTCCTGTTGTAGCTGATCTCTTTCAATTCTAGATTAAGGGAGAGGCATAGAAGCCAGGAGAAGCGGGTTCCCTGGGGGCATGATTATTGACAGGGAACTATGAATAATTAACATGGATATTAACCAGTAGCAGTAAGAACAATGATGAATCATCGTGTTTCGTTTGGGAGGGAAGTTTGTTTGGGATAAAACAAGGACCGTGGGAGGTCAGTGAGTGAGATATGCTTCAGTACGTCAGAGTTTTCTAACTTCCCAAAGTGCAGGGTGGCGTGATAGGACTTTAGGACTTGACAATGGAAAACCCATTATCTTGCTCAGCTGAGCTGGACTCTTGGTTGTCAGTTCTGAAGAATCTCTAAGGAGGGAAATTCTAACAGCTTCTTTTTTTTCTTTTTTAGCTAGAGTTAGCATCCTCAAATATGAAAACAATTGGTGCTCAGTAATAAAGGCTGTGAGTACATGTGGGCAAGAGAACGAGATTTCGCTGCAATGACAGGTGGAGTCATGGTTCCGGGAAGCAGGTAAGGATTTGGACATTGATCCTGCATAGCCCAACCGTTGCTGTGGAGGGGAGAGCGGCATGCGAAACAAGTACCAGGGAGTCCTCAAGCCAAACTCCTCCAGCTGAATAAATGAGCTAATTCTATGATATCAGCCAGTAGATGTGTCTATCTGTTATATCTCTTCTGATTATTACCTTGGCCATCAGACAGTTCTGCTACATTACTCGACTATACTGCCGAGAGGGAATCGACAGTATTAAAACGACTCCATTGCTTTTATGAACTGGCTCTAGGAGACCCAAGTCCATTTCCATTACTGAGATGTGTTGTGTGCCTAACCAAATGCTTTTGGAAGCAGATAATTAGGCACTGCAGGCTGTGATTGTTTAAAGAAGATATACAATGAGGTTGCAGTCTTCAGCCGTGGCTCTGTGAAATGTCTCGTCGCCTGAAAATCATGCTTACTTTCAAAAGTGCCTCCGGGATTATTTCAGTTGGGAGCTGGGAAAAGGGCAAGACTGCCTTTCTGGAGCACACACTACAGTAGAGGCAAGGGCAATATTTAAAACTCAAGCAGTCCTTGAGAGGCAACCGTTGAGCAGTTCTGAGAAATTCTGGCCCCATACCCCCCTGCCCCGGAAAAAAAAAAAAAAAAAAAAAATCACACCATCATCGTGTCCGAGAAATCAGGGTGTTGCTTTTGAAATTTTAACCTTCTTGTTCTTAAAATGCCAGTGTCACCATACATAGTTTGTATGTTCTGATATAAAGCATATTTGAAATCTGAAAGCATTTAAGAGTTAAATAACACAAGACCAGTATCTGGAATAAATTACCGAAAATGCTGGTGTAAAGGGAACACATTTACGACACCTTGTAAGACCCCAAAGAGAGCCTTAAAGAGAAAAGAGTCTTTTCAGATGAAATATATCGATGGCCTGCGGATGATAAAGGGGAAATACATAAGGACACCTTTTCCAGACCTTCCCAGGTGATCAGAAGTAAAGGTAGGATGATCATTGACCCCACACCTGAGTGGTATCGTAAGCAGTGTCCACTGAGACTCCATCAGTACTTCCAGAAGGTGCTAACTCTGGGGTGGACTTATGAGGAAGTGACTCTAAGGTAGGTATATACGGATTGAAGTAGGAAGGCGTTTCTGGCAGCCAGTTTTCAGAAGCTGGTTTCTAGACCTATGTCAGCCGACAGTCAGCTAGAACCTTGATATTCAAAGTGCGGTTTGTGATCAGCACCACTTGGCGTTTTAGAGATGCAGACAGACTCTCAGGCTTCCCCTCAGACCGACTGCGTCAGAGTCTACATGTTAACAAGATGCTCAGGTGATTTGTTTGCACGTTCAAGTTTGTAACCTCTTGGGCTCTCCTGAAAATTCTTGGGGGATAGAAATCATGTCATCTCGTCATTCTTTTATTTATTTATGTATTTAACGAGTATTCATTGAATGTCTGCTTTGTGCTCGGCATGAGACTAAGCCCTGGAGGGGGGGGCGGTAACAGGTCTTAAAGAAAGACAGGATTCTTGCCATCATCATATTTTATTTTTTAAATTTCTTGAAAAAATAGACATAGTATGCATCTTACAGACCATCATTCTCTGAAGTACTTCATGTATATTGACCCATTGATCCTCTAACAACTCTGTGAGGCAGGTACTATCATTTTTTTACATTTTAGAGGTAAGGGAATGGAAGCACAGAGAGGTTAAGTAACTTTTCCAAGGCCACACAGCTAGCTTGGAAGTGGCAGAGCCAGAATTTGAATCCAGAGAGTCTGGCTGCAGAGTCCAGGCTCTTAACTATGATGATATGTCAGCAGTAACTCAATCCACTCTTTACAACCTGTGATTTTGCTTTTAATAAACAGAATGCTAGTGATAGTTTAAAACTTAGCTAGGCAGGTCAGGGAAGATGTTTGTGAGGAGATGATATTTAACCTGAGACCTGTGGGAAGGGAAGGACCCAGTCATGCCACAGGGGGAGCGCCTTTGAAGCAGAAGGGATAGCAAGGGAAAAGACCGGAAGTAGAAAGGATGTGGTCTGTTCTGAGAAGCTCCTGAAACCAACATGACTGGAACATGAGGGTGGTGAAGAAGGACAGTAGAGGTGAGGCTGGGAAGGTGGAAAGAGTAGAGTCCCTGGGGAGGTAAGCAGGGTACATGATGCAGAGCTTTGGAGGACAGGGATAGAGTTGGGATAGTATTCCAGGTGACCTGGGAAACCAGTAAGGGTTTAAGCAGGCAAGTGAGATGATCTGACTGCCCATTTGAGTGCCGAGATGGGCATGCACTGAAGGAAGCAAGCATGGACGCAGCAGAAGCTGTCCAAGAAGCCATCCAGGGTCTACCTGAGCGGTCGGGTTGAGAGATGGCACAGAGAAGACAGCACAGAAGGGGGGCAGCGTATTCCACCCCAAATATGCCTCTTGACATACAAATTATTTTGAGCTGATTGTTTTTGAGAGCCAGCAGTCACAGGAGAAGCTAGGAAAACAGTAGAAGTTACCCTTCTGTAAGGAAAATCTCAGCTTATAAAGCAAATCTCCATTTATAAGGCTGTCTCCCTCTCTGTCCCAAGAAGAGAATGACTTGAAAGCACTAGAAACACATCCCTGCGGAAGGCACCCACTTAAATCTGCATAACAACCACAGCCTTGTTTACTCTGCTTTTCCTGGTCACCTCTCATGTAATTGGCTTCCCCTCTCCCACAACATCTTTCTTTTGTCTGGAGCTCGAGATGATATTTAAACTGGTGGCTTGGACCATCTTGGGGAGTTTATTCATTGTTCCTGGGTATCTTCCATGTATCCGTGATGTATACATGTTAACAAACTTCTATTGCTTTGCATCTCGTTAATCTTTTATTACAGGGCATCTCAGCCAAGAACTCAGAAGGGTGGAAGGAAAATTATTTTTACTCTCCTACAGACACAAGATCTGATTTGGAGACAGGACCAAAAGGAATGGTTCCTTGGACACACGCGCGCGCGCGCGCGTGTGTGTGTGTGTGTGTGTGTGTGTGTGTGTGTGTGTGTGTGTGTGTACTGCTAAAAGATACACTGAAGCATATTACATTTTTTAGGAGTTTATTTGAGCAAAAATTGATTTGAATCAGGCAGTACCAAACTGGAAGTGAACAGCCGTGCTTCACTGACAGGAGCTGGGGAGAGACATTTATAGAGAAAGGGCGGGTGCAAAACAAGAAAATTATTGACTGACTACAGCTTAAAGCCTACTTGGTTGTTTATAATTGGTTATCCTTAGGTTTTGATTTTGTAACCTTGAGGTATTTACAGGCTTAGATTCTGCATAGGCGGCAGCTGCATTATTATTATTAGCCCCCTGAGTCTAATAGCCTCCTTGTTAAATTAATTTCACAGTACACATGTGGATATGTGTGTCCGTGTGTGTGCACTATTCTGTTCTTCTGTGGGGTGGTGCTGGTAAAAGGGAGAAGTTGGATTATGCCAGGGTTTCCAATTTGAGCCCATTGGGTACCCGGCTCTGCTATTCTCTGGGCAGGTTTGTGTGGGTGGATTCTACTTAGGATGTATTCAATTTGAGATGCTTGTGGGGCTTCCAAGTAGAGATGTCAGAAAGGCATCTGGGCTTCCCTGGTGGTGCAGTGGTTGAGAATCCGCCTGCCGATGCAGGGGACACGGGTTCGTGTCCCGGTCCGGGAAGATCCCACATGCCGCAGAGCGGCTGGGCCCGTGAGCCATGGCCGCTGAGCCTGCGCCTCTGGAGCCTGTGCTCTGCAATGGGAGAGGCCACAACAGTGAGAGGCCCGTGTACCGCAAAAAAAAAAAAACAAACAGAAAGGCATCTATGTCTTTCCAGCATTTAATTCTGGATCTAGAACAGAATCAGTACCATTAGGATCTGTTGAATTAATTTCAGGAAAGAAGACCTGGTAGGAAAAGCTAGATAGCTCCTTAGGTGTTTACTATTGCTTGCAAGTTGCTCTAGCAGAAATCAAAGTTTTGCTTTTATAGTCGAGAATGACTTAAAAATGTAAACAGTCACCACCGCCACAAACAAACCACAAATGATGGAGAGGTACCACATTAATTTAATCTATACCAAGGTTTGCATGACAAACACCACAACCTTCTTGAGAGCAGATTTCTGTAGGTGCCTTGGAAGCATGTTTTATTAGCATGAGTGCTCAGTGAACGCTATTTGAATGTGATGTCCAAAATGAATTTTGCTCAAAGCCAGTGCTGTTTCATTCAAGTAAACATTGTGATTACAAAGTCTTTAGAGAATGTGAGCATTGTCTGAAAGTCATTCACCTCCTACACAGCCACATCATCTGCACTCCATACTGTGTTATCTTAGGTTCATCTATTCTATGACTTCATCCATATCAGGGTCACAGAATCACTCAGCCTACACTGAGATGTGCAGAAAAAGTATAGTTTCCAAATTTGTAGGCTGGTTCAAAACTTAGTCCACTAGGGTAAATGATCTCTTTGAGTTATTATTCAGATTCCTTCCTACACCTCATCCTCTCTTAAAATGTCAGAGTAAAGGAGAAAGATCTTCATAGGTTCAGGGAGAAGGGGTTGCCCCATGATTCTCCTTGGGTGAGTGTTGACTGGTGTCTGCTGAGATCTAATTTAGCTGGCTGCTTCCTCCAGGCATTCTGCAGCTGATGAATTTGTGGTATGTTTCATAGCCCGTGGTCCTGATTCTTCCCGCTTCTGTAATTCACTGTGAGTCTCTGTCAAGTCCTCAAAGGTTCCTGGACCAGGCCATCCACCACAGACCTTAACTCCTGCAAGGTCTCCATGGCTGTACATTCAAAGTCTATGACACAGGCACATATAACTGCCTACTTCTCCATCCCCATGTCCTTTCTTCTTCAGACCTCCAAGGGGAAAGAGTTTTTTTTTTCCTTGCCATTTGCTCATTTTTCTCAAAGTGGCCCCTGTCTTCTCTATTTCAATGGGGCTAAAATGGAGAAGCAGTACAAGGCATATGGAAACACACATTGGAAAGTATTTTGAAAGTAGACTCTGGTGATACATAATCTGGAGTCAGAGAATGCTGATGAGAGGCCTAAGGTAGTGTAAAGGAAGGCCAGGGGAAGTCTCAAGATATTCCTTTTTTTTCCCCTCTTTTTCTCTTTTTAGCTGCGTTGGGTCTTTGCTGCGGTGCATGGGCTTCTCACTGCGGTGGCTTCTCTTGTTACGGAGCACGGGCTCTAGGCACACGGGCTTCAGTAGCTGTGGCTCCTGGTCTCTAGAGCGCAGGCTCAGTAGTTGTGGCGCGCGGGCTTAATTGCTCCACAGCATGTGGGATCTTCCCGGACAAGGAATTGAACCCATGTCCCCTGTATTGGCAGGCGGATTCTTAACCACTAGGCCACCAGGGAAGTCCTGGTGGACTTGTCCTGGTGGACAAGATATTCTTGATGACAAAGTGTATCCATCCAAAAGTGAGAAAATTGGCCCCTGAAGGAAGAGTATCACATCTCTTTGTTTTTTTGTTGCCATATTTTCTTCATTGGCAAAGAAAAACCTTACTTCTCCTGTAACATAGAGCAGAGTGTCTAAGAAAATGAAAATGATTCAGTTGAGCCAATTGGGACTGTGTGTCCCACATTCAGCTTAGTGCTGTGGAGAAAAAAAAAGATAAAAGGCACATTTACTATCCACAGATGGGCTTCAAACTTCTTGGGGAGACATGACCCACACTTAGGAAGCAGTTGATTTATGACACCAGGTTGGATAGAATTGTTGGGGTAAGTGTGTGGCATAGACCTTGAATGCTAGAAGAGATGAGGATTGGGAGAACTCCATTGGCTTGGAGATCTCAGGATACAATGGTTCATACACTACGTATTACGGATGGCTGTGTTGCAGGCAGGCAGAGAGGTATGGAAGGGAGAGAGTAGAAGGGAGAGTGTGGACGGTAGGAAGGTATGGGAGCGGCAAGAACCCAGACCTTGAAGTATAACTGCATAGAATTGCATATCTATGTGGTAGCCATTAACCATATGTGCTTACAGAGCGCTTAAAATATGGCTAGCTCAAACTGAGATATCCTGTCACTATAAAATACATACGAGATTTTGAAGTCTTAATATGAAACAAACGTAAACAACAAGAATCTACTCTATAGCACAGGGAACTATACTCAGTATCTTGTAATAACCTATAATGGGAAAGAGTCTGAAAAAGCATATATATATATGTATATGTATAACTTAATTACTTTGCTGTCCACTCGAAACTAACACAACATTGTAAATTAACTATACCTCAATTAAAAATATGAAAAAAGTAAAATATCTCATTAATAATTTTGAAAACACTAATCACATGTTGAAATGATAACATTCTGGATATATTAAATTATATTATTAAAATCAATTTTCCTGTTTCTTGTTTTAAAAAGTGGCTACTAGAAAGTTAAAAATTCCATGTGTGGTTTGCATTAAATTTTTTTTTTTTTTTTTTTTGCCGTACATGGGCCTCTCACTGTTGTGGCCTCTTGCATTGCTGAGCACAGGCTCTAGATGCGCAGGCTCAGCAGCCATGGCTCACGGGCCCAGCCGCTCCGCGGCATGTGGGACCTTCCCGGACCGGGGCACGAACCCGTGTCCCCTGCATCGGCAGGCAGACTCTCAACCACTGCGCCACCAGGGAAGCCCTTGTATTAAATTTTTATCAGACAGCACTGGGAGAGAGAACGATGTCAGGGAAGAGACGGCCTAGCTGAAGAAATGGGTCTGTGTGGACCACAGGACCCGACTTCTCAAGAGGGACTTTTTTATGTTAAAAAAAAAAAGTTTCTAAGAAAGTAATTGCTCATTCAGTACTAAAGGCAAGGAAAAGTTCAGTAATATTTCTAAATGAACTGTTACTATATGGGTTTCACACAAACTCTAGCAGTTTCATATATATATATATATATATATATATATATATATATATATATATATATATACATATATGGACAGCTATGGGTAAGACAACCTTAGTGTATCAGAATCTGTGGCCCCTTGGACTGACTCTGAGGTCCTCTTGGTGTCTGCAACTGTAACTTTGGAGCTGCATCTGGGTGGCCGTCATGGCACAGTTGTCAAGAGAAAACTGGCTATGTTGGGTAGATCCTTGAGTGTCAGGTGTAGGAGCTGGAACTTTATTTCCTAGGCAGTGAGAAATCTTAAATATCCTACACTCTTCCACCCTTTCCTGTGCTTGTCTAACTGCTGTAGCCTTTTGAGGGGCTCTTGTCTTCCTGCTGACTTTCACTGTTCTTGCAGCTTGGGTATTGCTGGAACCATCCTTGATGTCCAAAGGAAGAAATTGAAGGGGATTCTGAGACTGGGTTGAACCTTTCTGGGTGTCCTCAAACTTCTTTTAGAATCACTGGCGGGTATCTGGTCAAGTCTGCATGCTTGGGTGATAGCTAAGGAAATGCTGTGATCTTGTAGCCAGAGACCCTGCTGCCCTCTTGTCTTCTAAGTCTCTTGAAATCCTTTTCCAGCTTGTGCTAAATGCCTGACTTCCATTTTCAATGTCCAGTACCGTCCTGAAAGATTTGAAGCATCCAACTTACCTGTCAGGTAGAAGATAACCATAACCCCTTGTCTAAAACCTGCATGTTTGTGGCCATTGCCTGGAAAGCAGGCCTGTGGGGGGCAGTCCTTGTGTTACTGCTGGGTGTCATCTGAGGTTGGTGATAATTATAGTCAATAAGACCCATACCAGAGGGGTTAAAAGGAGACATTATAAACTTGGGTAACCTTGCTACTGTTTGGGACACAAAGATTTATTTTCTGGATTCCTCAAGCCTTTCTTGGGAGATTTTGTCCTGTAAGTCTCGTTGACAGATTTATCCTGGACTCCTGTCATCTATGGCTGTTTTCTCACTAAGCAGGTGGAAGACAAAAGCCTGGGAAGGTAACTGCCAGCTGAGAGGTCATTTGTGAGTTGGCGCCATGAAGTGGACATCAATTATATGGATTCCGCAAGGCCTTAGCTATTGCTTCTGCCTTGTCCTAGATTTTTTCTTTGTGATGGTTTTGCCGTTGGTGTTAGTATTATTGTCTGCAGAGGTAATTAGAGATTTAGGCCTTTCCCGTACAGAGACAGAGGCCATCACAACTGCTCTCACAGGAGGGAGGGTTCAGTTACACCCACTGAAACAGGCCAGGGGAAATTCCACGATGCCGGGCTTTCCAGCAGCATTTCCAGGAACACTTGAAAACTGGTGGACTTGCCCATCGCTCTGCTCATCTCACCATCACCGCCACTCACGGCCAAGGGGAAGATTCCTCTTTGACTTCAGCTCAGCCCGAGGGTTTTTGTAGGAAGGGAGTGAAAGGATAAAGGCAATGAGAGGCAAAATGGTAGGAAAATCGTAGAACTTTAGTCCTAGAGAGGCTGGATCCGAGGATCCAGAAGGAAAGGCTAAATGGTTTTATATCTATGAAAGGAAGAATTACTTTTTTTTCAAAACCTTCAAAACTTCTTCCTTTCAACCAGGGCTGGTTTCAGGGCAGGTGACTTGGGCAATTGTATAAGGCACTGAGCTCAGAAGGGATCCTCCCCTGAGTTAATGCTCTGCATTCACCATCTTGAATTCTTAATAATTTTTTTAACATGTAGTCTGACATTTTCATTTTGCACCAAGCCCTGTAAATCATGTTGCCTGTCTCATGTTTGGGATATGTGTGTTTGTGGTGAGCGTAGGGTAGAAAAGTTATACTTGTAAGGGAGTTATGACGCATTCTGGTTTGCAGCCTATTTTTTTTTTTTTTATAAAAACTTGTTCTAGTATAAGAATATGTGTTTAATTCTGAGTAAAAGAATCTGTACTATATGGGAAGCATGTGGTTACACTGAATTCAGTATCTCACCTTTGTGAGTTAAAAGACTAGTCATTTCTCAGTGCCTTGTGCTATTTTTGGCTTATAGATCCCGAGACTCCAAAGTATGACCTTTTCTAACCAGTGCTTGCCTTGCTGGCAGTCAAGTTACCATGGGTCAGGGCCCAGATGCTTCATCTGTTTTTTTCCCTGTGGGTACAGAATGAGACTTCCTAATGAAGTAAGGAGTTTCAGACTTGTTTATCATCTTTCTACTTGATAATAATTAAAATAGATCATCAAATTACTTCTAGAAATTTCAGGTCATTACATTCAAAAGACCCAGTGTTATTTTTCAAGGTAAATGCTGAAAAACGCTAGCATTGTAACAAATTAGTTTATCCATTTAATCCTCAGTAAAGTCATACTAAAATATATATTGAGTATTTGAAAGAAGACATTAGAAGGTAAGTTTTTCATAATGCAATTATAATTATTAGCAAGATTATCAACATCAGGTTTAAGATACTACAATGAAGAAAAATAACAATAAAATAAGGGGAGAAAATAAGTAGTTAAGTTATAAAAATGGATAGGGCTTCCCTGGCGGTGCAGTGGTTGAGAATCTGCCTGCCAATGCAGGGGACACGGGTTTGAGCCCTGGCCTGGGAAGATCCCACATGCCATGGAGCCACTAGGCCCGTGAGCCACAACTACTGAGCCTGCGCGTCTGGAGCCTGTGCTCTGCAACAAGAGAGGCCACCATAGTGAAGAGACCCGCACACTGCGATGAAGAGTGGCCCCGGCTCGCCGCAACTAGAGAAAGTCCTCGCACAGAAATGAAGACCCAACACGGCCAAAAATAAATATAAAAATAAATGAATAAATAAAAAGATTACTATAAAAAACAAAGGATAATGTAATTCTTAATCTCATTTGTCAAGGAATGTCAAAAACCAGAAGTCTACTTTATTCTGTAATTTAGAGTGAGGCAGGGGCCAATTAAGCCCTGTCATCTGGTTCTGTAGCTCTACTGTTGTTTGTAAATATATATGGAACGCTAGGCATGGCTGGGTAGTTTTGACCTGTCTTCTGTTCTCTGCCTTCTCAGAGAAGCAGATCAGAATGCTGACCCTCATTTTGAAAGACTGAGTGATGTGTTTGGGGGTCTTTATGCTTTCTTCAGACGTCAAAATCTCAAGGAACTACAAGCGGCCATGTGGGCAACCAAAATGGGTGTGTGCCTGGATGGGGACTGAGAGGAATTGGAGACCCATGTCCAGTCTCAAGTGGCCAGCCCTATGCAATTGACCGGAGGGAATAGTGTTGTCAGAAGTTCTGATTTTTCACAAAGTGTAGGTCATCTTCAATGAGAGATTTGGAATGTTGGCTTGTGAATAAAAAATTTAAAAATTCCACTGTCCAAAAAGCAAACAAGCATCTATGGCTACATCTTGCCATGGGTTACCCATGGCAGCCAGTATCCTGTGTTCTTGTGTGGCCTGGGGCATGTGTAAGAGTAGAGGGCAAGGAAGAAATCTTAGGGACCTTGTTTCCAGACTCAATTTATTTTCATCAGCTAGAGTAAACAGATTCCTTTTTCATTAGGTTATGGGGCAACTCTTTTCTTGTTCGAATTTCACATGGTTCCTTATTCGTGGATTCCATTTGCCTAATTACAAAATAGGAGTGAAAACCTCCTGATCTTTACTTCACATTGAAGATTAGAAAATAAAGGAGTAGGTACAGACATTTCTGACTGAGCAGTGTGCAAAAACAGGACCACATGGAGAAGAGGGGAAAAACATAACTGTCTGGCTATTATTTGACTTAATCAACATAAAAGCTCTGCATACCATTCTGACATATATTATGGAACTGAGCGTATTTTAATGGGGAAATGACCTAAGTGACCCCATCATTCTTCACTTTCAACCTTGAAATTTTATGAAATCAAATAATTGACTTCTTAGGATTTATGAACTATTTTCCTTATTGGTGAGCTCTTAGTCTAAGCTAAGTATTTTTGATCAAGTTAGTAAATAAAGCCATTATCATTTATATGTATATAGAATTATAATCATTCCTGTGTACAATTTATAACTGTGGATGTTAAATTTTATGGAATCAAATAACTAGAATATTAGAATAATCTGTGTCTCCCACTAGCAACTTTCTTAGATTACCCATCTTTATTTCTGAAAGCGAGGCAAAATTGGTTTATTTTGATGGAAATGTGTGTGTGTGTGCACACATTGTGTGGGTTGTGCATGCATATGTGCTCCTGGTATGGTGTGGTGTGGTGTGGGGTGTGTGTGTGTGTGTGTGTGTGTGTGTGTGTGTGTGTGTGTGTGTGTCTTCCCAGAAAGCAGCTTTTGATATTTACAGACTCAATGCTGTGGCCAAAGTTCATTAGAGGACACCCACCTTCAGGGATGCATATAGTTCTTGCGATTATCCCTAATCGATTATCCTTAATTTCTGTCTTCCTCCTTGCTTGCTGTTTTGGTTTCATGCCTAGCTCATTTTCCCTCTCACCAGCTTAGTGACTTGTCTCCTAGGACTCTCTTCAAAGCCAAGTGCAAATCTGCTAATGACTGACTTCTTTCTCTCTAGTTTTGCTCTTCCAAATTTTCCTTCTGAACCATCAGAGGCCATCTTCCCATCATATTTCTTTTTCTTCCTTCCCCTGAATGCTTCCTACTTAGGACTATACTTCAAATCCTTTCTTCATTTCTTACAGTTTAGTTTACTCTTCTGTCTTTCAACCTCACCTTGTTACCTAATTTCTTGACTTCTTAGATCTTTTTCTTGCTTCCAACCCATTTTTCTTCCCCATTCATAAAAATGCTTTTGTTTCTTCACTACATCATCTCTCCTAAGAATTGAACTCACAATTTGCCCCTCATCCCTCTCTGTCCCCATTTTGTCTATTTCCTCTTTTCTCCTCTTCTTTCTTTGAGCCTTTTTATATTCTCAGCTATTTTCAAAAAGCATTTAAGGCAGCTTGCAAAGATGTTTACAATAGAGTGAATTAAAGAAAGAAATTTAAGAGTGAGACATGAGGAGAGTTGGGTTAGAAAATGTGATGTGAATGAGAAGTGAGGTTAGTACACAACCTCAGCCATAGTCAAATTCCCTGGGGACTCCTTGCTTTTTCCTCTTGCTTGTCTTGGTGATCGTTCTCCCTGGAAGCACATCAGAAAAGACTTCCCAGAGCTCAAGGGTCAAAAGGCACTGTGATCACTTAGTCAACAGTTTGTTGGTGCCATAGCTAAAAGCTGGGGTGACAACAACTGGCCTTTTTAGAGTGTCCAAATACCAGCCATTTTATTACTGACACCAGAACTTACTGACAACTGCTTTTCAAAGGGAAAATGCCAGTCATGAAAGAGTTGGGTGTCACCCACCAATCTGCACTAGTCCTCATCACATGGTCACCCAAGAATGGATCGCGGGTCATCCCCAGTTGCTATCAAGTCGCCTCCACCGGACTGCACTTGCCATTCCCTTTCTAGTTTTGCAAAAGCCCTGTGAGAAGTTTCCAGAGCTCTCTTCCACCATTCCCTTCAGGCCCTGGGCTGGATGCCATTTCTGTCTCTGGAGTTTTTTGAGGCTTGGGACCATGGCAATTTCTTGATGGCTGGTTCTACTATTGACCTTGATTTCCTTAACTATTTCTTCTTCTTTCTTCTGGAAATTTATTCCTGTTTCTGGCATCTGCCTTGTTCTCTATGAACACTCAGGCAGAGAATTCATTTAATTTTTTCTTTTTTTGCCTCTTCTGGCTGTAAATTTCCCTTGCCATTTCCCTGACCCTTTGTTCCCTATGTACTTAAAAATGTCTTGTTTGTTTCAACCTCTTTTATAATTTATCTTGCGTTCATTCTGCACCTTTGCTTGTCTTATCATTTTTTCCACTGCCTTGATTTTCCTCTGTAACAGTCAAGGACCTCCTCCACCTGTATTTTATATCTTGCCTAAATGCCCCTTCTTTGCCTTTGAGTGATCTTCCGGACCCCAGCTTCCTCTCCCCTCATCTCCTCCCTCTCCCTTGCATGCACTGCCTATTTATTTATTACCATGCACTGCCTATTGGCCAGTAATCACTTACACTGCTTTTCCATTATTTCTTCTCCCTTGCATCCTATTGCTTTATCCCAGTGTCACTCTTGCCATAATTTTTCAGCCACCTCTGACTCTTCTGATTTGAGATGACTTGCTGCTGCCTCTGCCGCAGGCGCAGTATGACACAGAAATTCAGCCCACTCGTCTCTTCTTTCTTCTTGCAATAAAGAGCCACGTTATTTCAAGTGCCTACCCGTCGTATAAGAAATCACTCTCCAACCATATGGCATAACTTATGGCTGCAAATAAAAACTCCCCAATGTTTTGCTCCTCACAAGTTTTCACTTCCCCTGCACAGCTTGGGAAGTCCAAGACGTTAAAATCCCTACGGAGTGCATATTTTCATGAAAATTCACTTTCTACTTCCAGAATATTTCTTCTCACAGAGACTCGACTTTTCAACAACATTATAGAGTGTCACAACTTTTCTAGCCTGACGCCCAACTCTGCCTGTGCTTCTTTTTTAAGGAAGGCAATTTTGAGTTGTTGACCTAGTTTGCTTTCCTCAATTCATGGGCTAGAGGAGTTATCCTAGTATAGATATAGGCTTTAAGCTCTTTTTCACTCTAACTTATGAATCAAAGCTCACATTGAAACAAAAATGTGTATTTCATTTAAGTGGATTCTGTTTCTGGGGTCTTGTGTGAGTGGATGCAGGGCTACTTTCTACAGTGCTTACAGTGGTAATACTGTAACATTGCCTCAAACTCAGCCACCTATGTGCAAAGCCAGGGCATTGTAAGCAGTTGTGGCAGCTGCATGGGGTCCCCTAGGACCTGATCCTTCTCCAGAGATGTTATAGAACTGCTTTGGAATTAAAAATAGGCACTAGGGCTTCCCTGGTGGCGCAGTGGTTGAGAGTCCACCTGCCGATGCAGGGGACGTGGGTTTGTGCCCCGATCCGGGAAGATCCCACATGCTGTGGAGCAGCTGGGCCCGTGAGCCATGGCCGCTGGGCCTGCGCGTCTGGAGCCTGTGCTCCACAGTGAGAGAGGCCACAACAGTGAGAGGCCCATGTACCGCAAAAAATAAAAAAATAAAAAATATAAAATAAAAATAGGCACTAAATATACTTTGGTGTGGTGTATGTTATGGAGATCACTTCTGTAATTAATTGACTGATTGACTCATTCATTGATTCATTCTTCACTCCAAAGACTTTCTGAGGTTAGGAACAACGCTGGGCATATCATCACTTTGATCTAGTCTGTGTTCACACAGTTTGGTAGAACTAATTTTTCCAAGGCTGTGGTCCATACCTGTTTATTAGGTCTTGACTTGATTACTGTTGACAGAGGTTTCCTGAGTTGTGATTTCCTATGTAGCCATTAGAGCATCCATTGCTTGTGGAAAGAAATCAGCAGACATGGGTTATACTCTGGGCTCCATGCCTAGGTCACCATGGGGTAAATGACTTAACTGTTGATGTCTCCTTTTCAGTTTATATGTCTTAAGAGCAGTGTTTTTCATTCTCTCTGGCTCCCAGTGATGCCTTGAGAGTGATATGACATGGCCCTAGGAAGCAATTGAAAGGAAGAGCCTAGTACTGGTTAATACTACTGGTTAAGTAGATTTGCACTTATGATGTTAGATTTAACAGCCTTGCCTGGTAGATTTCCAATCACTGGTCCTTCAAAAGCTCTACTCTCTGAAGTCTCTGGAATTCCCAACATATGATACAGAGATGATAGATTTACCTGTCCTAACATCTTAGAGAGTGTTCTAGAAGACAGGGACTTTAAAATTTATTTGATGACCATTCCACTTTTTTCTGTGTCTCAGTTACACACCCTCAAAATGATCACCTTTGAAATATGATGCTGAATCATTTATTAACCTTTAAAGTATACCTTGGGTATATGCAATGCTATGTTCTTACTGTTAATTCTTGGATCATGTTCTCAAAGGTGGCTATATGTAGCACACTGTCAGGGATTTGGGGGAAATTTTCCCTTTCCTTCCCTAGGAAAACCAGTAAACAATGTTCCCATCCTTATTGTAGTTCCTGATATTGTTTTTATAAGAAAAACACTTTATTCCACAATTAAATATAGGATGGTATCAAAATAGCCCTAGGAAGAGTAGTATAGATTTACTTTTTTTTTTTTTTTTTATGTGGGCCTCTCACTGTTGTGGCCTCTCTCGTTGCGGAGCACAGGCTCCGGACGTGCAGGCTCAGCGGCCGTGGCTCACAGGCCCAGCCGCTCCGTGGCATGTGGGATCTTCCCAGACCCGGGCACAAACCCGTGTACCCTGCCTCGGCAGGCAGACTCTCAACCACTGCGCCACCAGGGAAGCCCTAGATTTACATTTAAATCAAGGTTTAAACACGTGATACTGGACTCTTTCCTGGGCAGATTTGGCTAATCTAGAGACATCCTAGGTTCCTGAAATGTAGGAGTGAGACCTGAAAACAGATTCTGTCATCCTCACAATTTTGCCTTTTGCATTTTCTCAGTCCCTCTTATCACTCGATCCCAGCTGCTTTTTTTAAAAATTAAGATTTAGTTGATTTACATTATTATATAAGTTTCAGGTGTACAACATAGTGCTTCACGATTTTTAAAGATTTTACGGGATCTAAGCTACTTTTAAGAAGCCTTAATTTGCTTTGCAGAGCCCTTGATTCTTCAGATTCCATGATATTATACTTTTTGACTAAGGTGGAGACAAGATCCACAGAGCAGACTGGTGGAGATGGGTCGAGTGTTGTGGGAGAATCATCAGAAAATAACCGAGCTTTCCCCTCCCCCTCAACCAGGAAGGGGTCAGAGGACCCTGTTTCTCCAGTCGCTTCTGTTCCTGCCACTCAGCACAGAAGTTTCAGATGGGGCCAACACATCTTGAAGGGCTAGCAATCTCCCTTCTTACCTCTAAAGATGAGCTGTTTTATTTTGTTTTTATCAGTCAGCTATTGCCTCAATACCATCCATAAAAAACTACCGCAAAACCTGGTGGCAGACAAAAAATATTTCTTGCCTACATGTGTGTTGGTTGGCTGGTCCAGGCTTGGTTGGCTGTGGCTTAATTTGTATCTGGGTTCAGGTCTGCTTCATGTGTCTCCTGTCATCCTGGAACCTGCAGCTCCAGGAAGCTCATCTTATGGCCATACATAAAGAGAGCAAGCCTGCTAAGCAAGCCAATTTCCAGTTGTTCTAGTAAACTCCAATAAGCCAAGGCAAGTCACATGGCAAAACCCAAAGTCAAGGGGTGGGAAAGAGAATTTTGTTGACCAGGAGGCCATGTTGAGGGTGTGACTAATACTACTGTAGGAGATTGGGGCCGATTATTATATATACCGCCTGCTCTGATCAAATAACATTAAAACTATTGGACATTCTCAAAGACTAAGACACTTAAAAAAGTGGTTGGATTTTTAAAGGGTAAATATTAATAAGAATAGCATACATTAATTTTTATGGTAAATTATAAAATAATAGAATATTTTCTATTATTCCAAGCTCCTCCATATTCAATCTTATTTGGGGTCTCAGACCAAATGTAGGATATATGTGAGTGTGCTTGTACTTTTAACCATTTATTGAGCACTGACTCTAAGCTAGGCATTATGCTAAGCAGCTGTATGTTCATTATCTTGTTTAATCTGCTCCCTGTTCCCATGAATATGGCATTATTATCCCCTTTTGAGAAGTCTGAGCCTGAGAGAGCTTATGAGACTTAACCAAAGTCACAGAGCTATTAAGAAGTAGAAGCAAAAACTCATCGGGTGGCTTCAAAGCATTTTCTCATATCTACTGTGCTATGTCCTGCCCTCCCATCATATGAAATCAACAAGCTATGACGTCAATGTTATCATTTTCACTTCACAGATCTGCAAAAAGAGAAACAGACAAGGAAAATGGATCGTGTAGCTGACATGGTGCCCAGGGGTGGTGCCAGCACCAAAATTGTCGTGTCCTAGACCCAGCCCCTTGGTGGCTTCAGTGCTGGTCTCAGACTGGCTGCTGGGATTCGTTTAGTGTGCGTGTTGGTGTCCTGTCCCTTCTTCCTGCTGCCTCTTTCTGTCTGGGTTCGTTAGTCCTCACCTCGATAGAGCTGCCTCTTTATAGATCTCTCGGGAGGATCACGCTGTGATGAAATCACATCTCTCTGCTCCCCACCTCTCTGCCAATTTGGGTTTGTTTCTGTTAAGACACGGATTTGGCCGGCAGGGCTGTTGACAGTTATATGCCGAATTATTTCAGGTTGTTCCCCAAGCCTGGTCCACAAAAGGAAATCAAGCAAAGGATACTCTGATTGTTTTTAGGAGGCACATTCTAGAGAACAGAGAATGCCGTGCTTCAAGGGTCAGCACCTCCAGGGGCGGGGATGATGACAGCTCTGGACTGATGTGTGTTTCAAATAGATTTATATATGTACACGAAATGATTTTCTTTTTTTTTTTTTTTTTTTAATTGTTTTTGTGGTACGCGGGCCTCTCCCTGTTGTGGCCTCTCGCGTTGTGGAGCACAGGCTCAACGGCCATGGCTCACGGGCCCAGCCGCTCCACGGCATGTGGGATCTTCCCGGACCGGGGCACGAACCTGTGTCCCCTGCATCGGCAGGCGGATTCTCAACCACTGCGCCACCAGGGAAGCCCCCACGAAATGATTTTCTAGAGTAGTTTTGGAGGGGAAAAGAAGCCACAAAAAGCAACTTGAGGGAGGAATAACTTGGGGGAACAGCAGCTTGACTTACTTGACTTTGATTATTGGGGCTTTTTGTCTAAGTGTGTACTGATAGGCTAAATCTCACTCCGTGATACTTCCTTCTGCATCTCCGCTTCAGAGTTGTGGAAATCAGTGGCTTCCCTGAATTTGGTGGCTGTTAGATGAACTAGGGCTCTCCCTGAAAACTTTCTTAGTACCTCTCAGGAGCCAAGGGCAGGCAGGCCCTCCTTTGCCGGGATGTTATTCTGGACACCACGCCCTCCTTGTTGTGAAACACCCTCCTCTGTGGTCAAAAACTGGAGCGGAAGAGCCAACCCTGAGGCAGGGACTGGGGAGGAGGCACGTGAGGGGCCACCCCTCCCTCTAGCCATTGATGGCACCATGGCCACCGCATCACTGAATCCCAGTGTTACCAGGTTAACAGAGGTTAAAAGAAATAGTGACCTGAGACTAGCATAGGCTTGGAAACAAACAACTTGTCATAAAGTTGAATGTAAGAGGGAATGAAGGATTAAGTAGGGAAGGGGTCGCAAACGCAGCTTCTCATATTGATGTTCTGGTTATGGTTCATTGTTTACTAATACCGGGGTAAGGGAGGGAGAGAAACACAAACCAGACGGAAAATAAGATAAACATGCACAGTGGGAAAAGCAGTGAATTGATGGTGGGGAGACTGGGCATTGTCCCTTTCCCATGGGCAGTTGTGTAGTTTGGGGAAAGTTACTTAATTTCCCTATGCCTTCTGTGAAAAGAATTAGAGCCGAGCCCAAACTGCTTCCTGTAGAGAGTTAATTTGAGGATCTAATGAAATAAAATACATGAAAGCATTTTGGAAATGGGAAAGTCCTATCCAAATATCAGGGTTTATTATTCTTTCTTAATCCTGCCATTCCACTGCCCTCTCCTCTCAAAGAACAGAAAAAATGTTGGCACAGGATAATTTTCACAGTTTGGAAGGAGAAGTAAGTTGTTGCCTTTGCACCCTTCATGCTAACATCTGTCACCCCAGCTCTGACAGCTGCTTCGAAGTTTCCACTCTGAAAGTAACAAAACAGGGTTGGGTCAGCCCCCAGTCTCTACTCTGCCATGATCCAAACCTTATTAAAAAATTAACATCTCTTCTTTTTTCCATATGCTTGGAAAGAGGCCATGAAGGAAAGCTCTCGACAATCTTTTTATCCTGTTTTTCATCTGGTTTGTGTTTCTCCCCTCCCCCACACCGGTATTAGCAAATTATAAAATATAACCAGGACATCAATATGAGAAGCAGCATTTTGGAAACCTTCCCCACTTAATAATTTATTCCCTCTCACACAAAACTTTGCGATGAGTTGTTTTGTTGCTCAGTACCCCATCCAAGAAAATTTCCCATTCAGTAATATTAATAATAATATATTTTTAAACCTTGACTTCAAATTACAGTAAGTGCCAAGAGGCTTTAGTTGCTATTTTGTTGAAATAATATCAGGTTCCCTGTGATGCTTTACATAGCTGTCATCTCTGTGATATGATACTTTTATGATTTATTGACTTACTAAAAGTGCTGTCATTGACTTGTCATAATAAACTTTTCTTAAAATATGAAAGCGTAGAACATTGAGTAAGAGCTCAAACCAGGACACAGCCTCAATTAGGTTGTGGATTTGGATTTGGTGGCCTGAAGTTCATCTCTTATGCCTTGAAGATGAAAGTTCAGCCTTCGCTTCCTTACACTCTTTCCCCGGCACCCCTCCACTCCCCGCCCCAGGCTTAGTTGTCACCAAATAGATAACCTGAAGGACTGACCATAAGTTTCAGCCCAAGGGTCAGTGCTGTGTCTGGAAAGGCTTTCAAATGGCCTCAGCAGAGAGAAATCCAAACGCTGGGATTCTCACCCGACTAATTTGTCTTTGTCAACGGGCTTTGCATCCACCGGGGTGGTGGAGGGGTTAATTTTTTTCACAAAGGAAAACATATTTGGCCCTGGAATCTGAGTTTTTTGTGCATGGAAAGGGGAGCAGGGAGGAATTTGGAGTCAGGGACTACCCAGATAGAACCACGAAGATTCCTAGGTAAGTTTCTGCCTCTGTTCAGGGATCTGTACCTCTGCCCCTGTCATGCCTGCCAGCTGGTCCCCTTAACTTTGGAAGGAGGTTGATCCTGGTGACCTGACCACTATTATCCATCGAAATATTCATACTCTGGGGCTTCCCTGGTGGCGCAGTGGTTGAGAGTCCGCCTGCCGATGCAGGAGACACGGGTTCGTGCCCTGGTCCGGGAGGATCCCACATGCCGCGGAGCGACTGGGCCCGTGAGCCATGGCCGCTGGGCCTGCGCGTCCGGAGCCTGTGCTCCGCAACGGGAGGGGCCACAACAGTGAGAGGCCCGCATACCGAAAAAAAAAAAAAGAAATATTCATACTCTGGTCTTCCCAGATTCAGCTGGCTGTTCTGATAAGTTTGTGGTGATGGGACAGGGTTGGGAGATCCTCCCCATGTAATACACATGTATTTAAAGTGGAGGTTTAGGTAAATCAGTAAAGGTACAAGTCCTAGATCCCAGGAATATAGGAGTAGGGTAAGGTTGGGGGATAAAAGGGAAGGCTAAAAAGAAATGAGAAAGGACACACGAGAAAGTCAAGTGATAAACCACAATCTCGAATAGGGAAATGCAGTAAAGCATTTATGGCTATAAACACACAGCCAAAACCCTAACAGGTTAATTAACTGTCACCAAATTACCTTTGAGACTCTAAATTTTTTTTTTTTTTTTTTTTTTTTTTTTTTGCGGTACGCGGGCCTCTCACTGTTGTGGCCTCTCCTGTTGTGGAGCACAGGCTCCGGACTCGCAGGCTCAGCGGCCACAGCTCACGGGCCCAGCCGCTCCGCGGCATGTGGGATCTTCCTGGACCGGGGCACGAACCCGTGTCCCCTGCATCGGCAGGCGGACTCTCAACCACTGCGCCACTAGGGAAGCCCAAGACTCTAAATTTTAATGTAACTTTTGACCAGATCAAATCTTATATAAACTATTAAAAATTTTTTTGGTTTTCTTTATCCACAGAAATTCCACTTGCACAGAAGGGTTGAATGAGAGGTTTTGTAATCATTTTTTAGGGAAACACATTTTGAGAAGAAACCATGTGTATCTGTAGCAATATATAATACATATCTTTGAAGTTTCATTACACTTTAAAATCATTTTGTCAGGTTAAAAGTATAAATATATAAATGTATTTAAATATATGAAGAATTTTGAATGCTCACAAAATGACCATGCTTGGATCATCTGGAGATGTGAAAGCTTGAACAAGGCTCCAACAAAAAAACCCAGCAAACAAGGTATGATCAACAAAAACTTGCTTACCGACAGGTAACAAGTCAAGGTGTGTGGTAGGAGACACAAAATTTATGTAGAGAAAATGCTAGTGTTTTAAACCAAAAATTCACTTGAGAAAGACTCCTGATTTTGTTGTTGTTATGATTTCACATTTCGAGAATAAAAAAGAAAAGATACAGAAATTAACTTTCCTTATTCAACCAGCCCTTTTGTGGCTAATGCTTGGTGTTGTCAGTGCCAATGGATCGAAAATATTGAGGGTTGTTCAATTTATTCTCCCAGGGTAGAATGCTAAGAAATCAGTCACTAAACCTATATCATAGAATTGCTCAGAGAATGAGATAAAAAAGCATTTTGGAAGAGAAGGCTTTCAATGGCTCTATAAACATAAAATAAAATATTTTCAGTTACCGGTTACTGGAAATGTATGAGATGGTCCTCTTATTGCTACTCTAGATCTTAATCCTCTTGAGCATAGGCATGAGTTAATCAGACAGTCAATAGGCTATAGGGTCCAGGAGATACACTAGGCACTGTGAAGATTCTTTCATGTTTTTTTTTTCTCCTGCAAAAATATTTATTGAGCTCGTATTATCTTCTAGGTCCTTTGGAAAGTGCAACCAACGCAGCAGTAAACACATCTTAAGATTCTTCATGGTGTTTACATTCTAGCAGAAAGAACTGATAAAACATGGAAGAGGTTTTGTGTTTTTTTTTTTTTTCCTTAGCCTCAAATTGCTTACAAGCTGGATTGGATTGAAAAGAAACACATTTGAAAGAGCAAAGGCGAGATAGTATATAATAAAAAGGGCATATGTTTGAACACTCAGAACTTCTGAAGAATAGAAATCCATGAGCTATGGAAAACTTTGAAAGGAGATCCAGTGTTTTTGGCCTTGAAAGATGAATGAGGTTGAGAACTGAAGAGGAAAGGGGTTCTTGACAGGAGGAACATCAGTGGGCAGGGACAAGAACAAAGGGGTCTGCATCCTCTTTATACTCAGCGCGTCTAGTTGGGGGCCAAGGACTGGACGGGCATCCTACATCCTAAAGGAGGCACCCTTTCCTGTTCCTCCTTTAAGCTCTTATTGTTGACAGAATGAGGGAAAGGCTGGCTTACAGCACATGTTAGCATTGGTAATATTCCTGCAGGATGACACACAGAGGGGGTGCCTTTACCCATATTTGAAATCAATGTCTTGTTGACAGAACTTTTTCTTGGAGCTGCAATGCAGGAGGACCCATGGGTCTCATGTCACTCTCCCCTGGAAAAGCTGGTAAGAAACCAGCGTTGGACTTGTGACTCACAGGAGCCTGGCATAGGACACAAGGAATCTGGTGTGGCTCACTCAGGAAACCAGTTGATCGGGACTCAGATAAACCAAACATAAAATGCAAATCCCTATGCTCTTCTGAGGTTGTCTATTTCATGACTAAATTTCAAGGTTTAAAGGGTTTTTTCCCCTTGGGGAAGAGTTAAGTGGAGAGGAAGCTATGTAAAGGAAAAGAAGTCAGTTCTTCATTTTTTTTTTGGAGGGCATTCACATGGTAAAAAGAATTGTAGATCCAAATTGAAACAGAGAAACACGATTAGTTTAGACAAAGTCAGTCAAATCCTTTGTTTGCTGTTATGGAAACCAAACAACTGCTGAATTGAATGATCCTAATGTTATATTTTTTCTTTTTCAGCTGTTCTTAGAAACTTGTGGAGACACAGCAGCAGTTTACACAGTCTTAGATTAATTCCATAGCCTGTGTACAAAATTAACTGCTTCAGAGATAGACCTAACATTCTAAAAGGAAATGCATGGAGTCTGCACAAACAACCACAGAAAAATAAACGTTACATTCAAAAAATCAAGAAAAGCATTTGAAGAATAAAATTACAAATTTAATAAACTGCACAGTGGCTTCTTGAAGGACAAGGATGTGTCTTCCAAAGAGGTCTGGTGAGTCTTTGCAATACAGCATGAACTAATGTGCTTGTTATATTTTGACATAAAATCCAATATATAGAGAGAAGCAGCTAGGAGGGCATGTTTATTTAAAATAAGTGAGGAAAGAAATTGAATAAATAATAAGTGGGAGAGAATGCACAAATCTTCCTTAAAGAAGAAATCCAAATACTGTAAGTAGTTACCCCCTCTCTAGGAGATAAAGCTTAATTCCCCTCCTTCTCAAGTGGGTGTTGGATGTAATGACATGCTTCCAAAGAATAGAGTATGGGAAGGAAAAAATAGTGACTTTACAGTAGAGAAACCTGGCAGATCCCATCTTCACAGAGTGAGCAAGGTGAATATCAGCAGTAATAAATCATGTTGATGTCCACAGAGCCTCTTATATGATGCAATGAGAAGGGTACTTGAGCTCTGTGGTATTCTTTCCAAAAATCCACAACCCCAGTCTGGTCATGAGGAAACATGAGACAAACTGAGGAATGTTCTACAAAATATGTATTCCTCAAAATGGTCAAGGTCATGGGAAACAAGGAAAGACTAAGTGGGTGTTGCCAACCAGAAGATTGTGGAGGTGTGACTTAATACACAATGGTATCCTGGATTGAATTCTGGAACGGAAAAAAGGACAGTATTGGAGAAACTGGTGAAATCCAAATGAAGTGTGGAATTTAGTTAATAGTAATGTACGAATGTTGATTTCTTAGTTTTGGCAAGTATATCATGGTCATGTAAGATGTTAACACTGTGAGAAGCTAGGTGAAAGGTATATAGGAACTCTCTATTATCTTTGCAACTTTTCCATAAATCTAAAATTATTCCAAATTATTACTGCTTTTTCTTTTCTCTCCTGTCTATTCTTCATCCTAGATTCCATGGGTGTAGGACTTGTACCTTTATTTAATTTCTCTGTTTCATGAAAGGCGAAACTGTTCTTTGCTAAGTAGAAGCAGACAATAAAAAATTCTCCCTCATTTAAAGCTCTTTAGTTTTTTTATTTTTTGGCTTTTTCTTTGGTGCCATGAGGTCCCAGTGTATTTATAAAACTCTTGAGTTATCTTTACTCATAAAGTCATGAGAAAGTAAATTTTTAAAATATCTGAAAATGTTAATACCCCTAAAGATTATATTCAAAAGACTGTAAATAGCTGGATTATCAAGTAAAGATATATTTCAAGTGAAACACCAACTGTATTTTTAAATTCTACCAATCCTTGAAGTTCTGTTATAAAACCTCACATCCTGAGCACAATATTTCAGAATATCCAAGCGAAGGACAAAGGATCAAAGATATACTTTCTTCTTATTTAAGGGTCTTCTTTCATTTTATTGCAGGGCCCTGGGGTAACCTCTCAGCTTCACCCAGTGTTCACCAATCACTTGCTAATAACTGGAGCTGAAAGAGGGTTCTGCCCTAATGCCATTATGTTCAAGAGCCATGATTGATTGTGTTATAGTATGTTTTTGAAACCTAATTACTGTCTGAGTGAGTATCTGAACTCATTAATCTTTAGTCCTGTAAATAAGTAAAATTGACTAAATAACTGGATTTCTCTAATGATGGTTTAGGTTATCTTTGGACCTACTGCCTTGCCCTACCCTCTTTGGGGCAGCAAATTATTTTGCTTAATGGTAATTGCTCCCCAGTTTTGAAATCAATTTGTAAAAGTCGGCTTATAAAACAATTTTCTATGTTGCCCTGTGATTGCTTGGTCCCTACTCTGTCTTTGTGGTATAATGAGCACATCCCGTGATGTGTTCACAAGCCACTGTATTTGCTGATGACCCTCCTTTGTGAGGAGGGTCACATCGCTTAATGAGATAAGAGGCTGTGTGTGTGTGTGTGTGTGTGTGTGGTGTGAGAGGGAGGGATGGGTTGGAAGAATGGCTTTCTTTTTCCTTACTAACTCTACCTTGGTTTTTTCCTCCCCACCAAAAGAGAAAAGAATTTCATATAGCATGGCCTGTTTCATATACTCCAAATAAGGTAGTAATCAGTAAAGGCAATTTCCTTCTCTTTTCTTTTCTATCCAACTCCAGCATAACTGTGGTGTGGCATTTCACTGTATTTTCTTCTTTCTCTATTTTTTTTCATGTTTTTCTTGTTGTTACTATTTTATTATACTTTAGACCTGTTCCCCAGAGAGTATCTCTATGAGGGAGAGGATTAGGCAATGTTCACATGCACTCTGGGACTTCTTTTTCCAGTCAAGATGGAGTAACACAGACTGGATATGGTCTCCCTCTGAAATAATTAAAAATCAACACATTGGACATCAGGCATCAAAGGACAGAGATCCCTGAGAGATGAGAAAAACTTAATTGAGCCCTACAATTGCTACAGCTTATAGTCTTGAGAATGTTTACAGTCTGTGGCTCAAGGAGAGAGGACTCTCTGAATGAATATTCAGCTGAGTACTAATCAGCACATGTGAATGAAGAAATTACCCTGGAAGAAGAAAGAATCACTCAGAAGTATTAGAGAGAACAGGACCTGACACTCATACAAGGCAAAGAATAGTGATTGTTTCCACCAGTCAAACTGGAAAACTTCACAATTCTTTGGTCATTGGGTAGAATTTTAGAAGGTTTTTGTTAGAGTAATGAGGAAAAAATAACCCTAGACCTAAGGCTACCTAGCAAAGCTGAAAAGCAAGTCAGGCATAGACCAAAATTTCCAAATAACTTAATATCTCAGGACAAAGTTCAAAAATATTTATGGGAACTCAAGAATATCCAACATCCAACAAAATAAAATTCACAATGCTTAGCATCCAATTAAAAATTACCAGGCATGCAAAGAAACAGGAATATATAACCCAACTGGGTTGAAAATCAATTAATCAAAATCAACCTAGAGCTGACAATAGTATTAGAATTAGCAGACAGGACATTAAAGACAGTTATTATAACTATATTTCCTATGTTTAAGAAGCTAGAAAAAAGATTGAACAAGTTAACTGGAGACATGGAAGATATAAAAAAAAAAAAAACTAAATCAAACTTTTAAAGATGAAAACTACAATATAATGCCTGAGATAAAAAACACATTTGAGGGCTTCCCTGGTGGCGCAGTGGTTGAGAATCCGCCTGCCGATGCAGGGTACACGGGTTCGTGCCCTGGTCCGGGAAGATCCCACATGCTGCGGAGCGGCTGGGCCCGTGAGCCATGGCCGCTGAGCATGCGCGTCCGGAGCCTGTGTTCCGCAACGGGAGAGGCCACAACAGTGAGAGGCCCGCATACCACGAAAAAAAAAAACAAAAAAAAACACAAAAAAACATTTGATGGGATTAACAGCACATTAGATATTACAAAAGAAAAAATGAACTTGAAGACATAGCAATAGAAACTATCCCAAAGGAAACACAGAGAAATAAAGCTCAAGAAAAAATGAAAAGAGCATCAGTGAACTGTGGGACAACTGCAATCAGCCTAGCATGCATATTATTGGAGGTCTTGAAAAGGAAGAGGAATGAGACATAAAAATACTTGAAGCGGGACTTCCCTGGTGGAGAAGAGGTTAAGAATCTGCCTGCCAATTCAGGGGACATGGGTTCAAACACTGGTCCAAGAAGATCCCACATGCCGCAGAGCAACTAAGCCAGTGCACCACAACTACTGAGCCTGCGCTCCAGAGCCCTCGAACCACAACTACTGAGCCAATGTGCCTGGAGCCCTCCGCAGCAAGAGAAGCCACTGCAATGAGAAGCACGCACACTGCAACCAAGAGTAGCCCCTGCTCGCCGCAACTAGAGGAAGCCCGCATGCAGCAACGAAGACCCAATGCAGCCAAAAAAAAAAAAAAAAAAACTTGAAGAGGTGATGGTGGTATGAATAGAGACAGTGGCAGTAACAAGAGAAGTAATTAGATTAAATATACATTTTGGAAGAAGAAAAAGGCTTGATGATTGAATATGGAGGCCAGGGAAAGGGAGAATCTAGTAAGTAGTGGATCTGGGATATGACCCAGATCTATCTGAGTCCCAAATTTTTTTGTTTGTTTTCAGTGCTGCCATTAATATGTTGAACACCCGTTATGAATGGCGTATCTCATCAGTCATGAAAATATCAAAAAGCATAAAACCATAGTCTCTGCCATTAAGGACAAAAATAACTGACAATAAAAGAAACATATGCTAGGACCTAAATGATACCAACAAGCCCAATGGAAGAGGAAAAGGATGGATCAAAGAATGCAGACTCAGAGGAGTGTGCTTTCACAGGCAAGGAGAGAGCATTGTGTGAGGGTGAGTGGGCTGAGCAAAGACCTGGAGTTGGGAATTTACACAGAGTTTTCAGGGAACAATAGCTAAACTATGATGGCTTAAAAGTAAAACAAAAAAAACAAAAAACCCTGAAAGAGAACTGGCTTTGAATAGGTAGCTGTTGTTCTGGAGCTGGACAGCTCAGAATGATTGAATGGTAGTGCAAAACCTTTAAAGGGCAACCTTCAGATAGGTCAGTTTATCATCATCGCAGAGCTACTGATTCAGATTGGAGAACTGATGTCATACATTACATGCACATAGCAATCATTTTAAGTAAAAGTTAGGAATAGCAGTGTTTCATTGCTAAGCGTGTAGACACAGCCTGAGACAAATGGTGAGAGCAGAATTTGAAAGGAGAATCTAGTAAGTAGTGGATCTGGGATTTAACCCAGATCTGTCTGAGGTTTGTTTGAGGTTTTTCTACCACTTCATATAAATGAAAAGTAACTTCTTTACCCCTTCTCTTTCCTTGACCTTCTTCTTTAAATAAGAATATCCTAGTGTTTTTCCTAGTACTGTGGTGGTCATCTGTGACCTGTGATAGTTGGAACTTTCTTGAGCATTATCAGGATGTACAGATGTAAATGGCAGTAGCTCTACCCATTGAGAGTATTCTGAAATTTCTACCAGACTCCAGAGGCACCACAGATTAACCCAATAGATTGGTCCTATTGACAGCAGCCTCAACTTTGCCAGTCTTATGGAGTCAAGGAGAGAATACTCAGAGAAATGATCCACTGGAATTCTTTTGTTTGGTTCTGTAACCAAAAGGTGGCCATTACCAATCTCAGGCCCCAACTTGAGGACTGGAAGTCTGAAATTCACAATTTACTAGCTCAATGGCAAATTACTTCCAACTGAGCCTTCTGCAGTGAAGCCCTTACGTATTTCCATGTGTTTCCAGCTGTGCAGTAAGAAGAAATTAATCAGTTCTGAAAAAATAACAATAGAATCAAGTCTTCTTTCTTTCTTTTTTCCAGATCAAACTCCAAAGTCTTTTCAAACAAGGAATAGTTGGCATCAATGAGCTTCCTTTTCATCTCTGCTTGCATCCCACTTCTAGTAGTTTGAACTTATTTAGGTTCTAAATAATTTTTTTTAACCTATAAATTATTGGGCAAGTGTGTTATTCATCATATTCTGGCTTTGTACACACACACACACACACACACACACACACACACACTTCACAATTCCTAGACAACATGCTCAGTTTAATCAAATGATTCCTACTCTATCAAAGTATTTATTTGGAAAGTTTATAGTTTGAGAATTAATTATATTTTTTAAAACTTTATGACTGGCTTGATGATAGCGGTTGAAGGTAATGAGATAGCATTTTAACTCTCAAAAAGAAACAATAATATTAGTTCTATAGTACAGCCAAAATATTAGGGCAAATGAATAAAAGAATGTATTTCCACAGGTTGGTGGTTCTGTATACAAACCTCTCACTTCCACACAGGGAATACATTTAAATTTATATCTTTCTAGAGGCAATAAAGCAAATTTCTGATATTTGATTCATATCACCTTTCAGGCTGCGGTTTCAAGGGAGGTCAGTGTTCATCTAACCCATTATATAAGTCAAGCTGTTTCTCTTTGGGAGATGGTTGGTTCACTGGTAATTGCTAATCCCTCTTCTAAGAGCTGGGTGTGTTCAAAAATGAGGAAGAAGAAATTTGGACACTGGTGGGGACCCACTCTTCAATACCATCCCTCTTCTTGAGTGATATTCATCTGCTCCAGCCCTTGGTGATGCCTTGGGTTTTTTCACCTCTGCATATTTGCTGACCCAAGTTTGCTATTTAGGACCTTCTGTTCCCCTCAATCTACTTCCATTGCTTCCACCCAGCTTTCCAGGCCCAGTGAAAATCTCACAGCTTTTGCAGGGTCCCCTGACCACACCAGCCTGACCTGATGGCTTTCTCTCTGAGGTCTCTATTTGGGCTTTTTGCTGTTTTGGATTGTTTATGTCCTTCTCATGTCTATCTATCCAGTCTCCCAACTAAATATAGATAGATGAATATTAAAGATGTTAAAGCAGGTGATCATCTACTGCAGATTTCTCAGTTTTCAAACTTTTGATCCAGTGCTCTTTTGACTGAGTCATACTACTCCTTATTAATTTTACCAGGCCCATTAACTTTCGAGGGCAGTGATTTATACATTTATTGAGTCATTTATGCATCACTAAGTAACTAGTCATTGAGTGTCCATTGGATGCCAGGCTCCATCCTAGACACTGGAGATATAGCAGTGACCTTAAGAGAATGACCTTGACCACTGTCTCAAAGAACATGCATTTTAGTGGAGGACGAAGAAATAAACAATAAGTAAACAAACAGAATAGTTTTAGAGACTAAGTGCAATATATAAAACTGAAGAGGATAAGTAGGGCAGTAGGGTAGAGAGGGATGGTGAGAGGAGAATGCTACTAGGGCCGTCAAGCAGAGGAGATGGCATTTGCATTGAGATTGGAATGATGAGTTGGCGGCAGTCTTGGGGATGGGTTCTGGGAGAAGCATGTTCCACTGAGAATGAAGAGTAAATGCCAAGGACCTAGGTCAGAAAAGAGCTTGGTGTTTTTGAGAAGAAAAATATCAGGGTGGTTGGAGGGGAGTCAGAAAGAGGAAGTGGGGCAGAAGTGGGGCAAAAGTGGTGAGAGATGTCGAGGTAGGCTGGTGCCAGAACATGCATGACCTTGGAAAACCAAGTGAAGAGTTTGCAAGTCATTGTCATTGGAAGCAGGAAGCTCAGTAAGGCTTGATGTAGGAAGTGACATTATGTGAGACATGTTTGAAACTGATGACTCAGGGGGAGGGTTTTTTCTTTACTTTCTTTTTTTTTTTCCTTTGTCTTTCTTTTCCTTTTGCTTTTATTTTGAGGGGTATACCATAAATAAAGTTCATACATAGTGACTAACTGCCCAGCTGCATGAATTTTTACCTATGTATATACCAGTGGCACTACACCCATAGTAAGATACAGAACAATCCCAACACACCCCAAGGGCTCACTCATGCCCTGTCCAGCCATTACCTCCACCGCTACTATGAGAACTTCTATCACTTCTAGTTTTGCCTATTTTTGAACAAAATATAAATGAAATCACATAGTATGCACTCTTCTTTTTTTGGTCTGGAAAATATTGCTATGTAATATTCTATGGAATTAATATCTCACAATTTGTCTTACAAATGATGGACCTTTGGGATGGGGTTATTATGAATAAAGCTGCTATGAACATACTTGTACAAGCCTTTTGGTAGACATATATGCTTATTTAGGTTGGATATATACCCAGGAGTAGAATTGCTCCATCTTAGGATTTAGATATTTAGTAGATACCATCAAACAGTTTTCCAAAGTGATTGTACCAATTTAGGTTCCCACTTAAAATGCATGAGAATTCTAATTCTTCCCATTCTTACAAACACTTGGTATTATCAGTCCTTTTAATTCTGTTTTGGTAGGACTATAGTGGGGGAGGTCTCACTGTGGCTTTCTGCAGGGGAGTGGAAGGGGTTGTTTCTTATAGGTGTTTATGATTGTATTGTTGATTATACAGTTTGGTTTTAAAACTTTGGTTTTCAGGCTTCCTGGATTTCATTCCCTTTTCCCAATGCCACATTATTAATTTTTTTCCCCCTTGTAATACCCCCAAAAGCAGCATAAAAGCCAAGCAGGCTGATATGACATCATCATCGTCTTTCAGGAATGTGAAATTTCATTTATTATACGGTGACCCTATTCCAAGATAGAAGGGAAAATAGAAAACAGAGCTTAGAACTTGAAAGAGAACATTTGGGTCAGGCTCCGGCTTAATGCAGTTTCCATTCTTGGAGCCAAAAGACCTTCTATTTAATGCACAAAGGGATTCGCTGGGGTGGGGATTGTTGGTTTCATTTCATGCTCATTGTACCACTGCATCAGGGTATCTAGGATTTTGCCCTAATGATGAAATTAAGGGTGTTATGCTTCATTTCCTGTTTTGGAAAACAGAGTCTCTGGCTTAAAAAGGCTAATTGCATATTTTTTTTAAAAATTGGGTTGATAGTTCATCATATCATAATTAAATTAATTCGAATACTATTATTTTCCAACAGCTTTAATGAGGTCTTCCACTTGGCAGGGAACTATGAGACCCCAAAATATTGCCATTTGTTAAAAGATGGAGACACTCTGATGACAAATGACTCTATTCAGCTGCATTTCGGTTAATAAGATTTATGCATTAATCTAGTTATACTTTGTTCCCTCGAGTTTGGCAAACTTCTGAAGTTTTCCGATTTTCTACTGTGTCTCCTGCTCCCCACCTCCATCTCCTCCATAGAGAATTCCTGGCGTCTGAGTTAAAATAGGTGGAAATATTCTCTGTTTCCAGTCGAGGCTCCCCAGCTTGGTTGGAATGCTCGTCTGGTTGTAATAGAGCCTGCTTTTCGGCCAGCAACTCTTAAAATAGCTCCTCGGCTTATGAAGCAGAAAATAGAAGTTTGGGCAGCCCAGTGTCAGCTTACAGGATGTTTCTGGCTGTTTGCTTTGGGGGGCACTGTTGCTCTAGCTTGAGAACTCAGAGCAAGACTCTGGTGAGTGATGGCTCTCCTTTGCGCAATTTTGTATCTGCACTTCTTGTCAAGTAATCATTACAAATGTTTCGTGGAGAAAGGAGTTGGCTCCAAGCAGAGGTCTGTCTCTTGGAAGAAGTGAGGCCCCGAAGGGTGGGCACTGGTCTGTCTGTGGTAAAATTTTCCCCTTTGACAGTGTAATTAAGTGGTAATTAACCAAATGAGTGTAAATGTTGAAGGCTGAGATAAATATCTACATTTCCTTAATCTATTTTTCCCCTCTAAAATTTGATAAAGGAAATTTGGATTTAATGGAGGATATATGTCAATTTTTTTTTTTTTTTTTTTTTTAAGATTACAAATCTGTTTAGAAGGAACTCAGGTCCATGGGTTTGGAGTTCTACAGGAAAAGTTAGCGGTGTATAAAGATAGAAGAGGTACCATAAAATGCGGATGCGCTATTGCAATAATTATGTTAAGAAGGCTTAGTGGAGCTACCTTTTGGAAACATCTGGTTTGTTTCTGCTGTTTCCATATCCTGCAGATGTTGCTGAACCCATGAAATGTACTGACAGGAGAATATATTAGCTCACGAAGTCATTCCAATGAATAAAGCAAAGAATGGCCTCTTAACTTTCTAAAAAATCTAGTTAGGAAAGAATTCTGCTTTCAGAGCAGGCAGAGATTAGGCCAATAATTGAGAGGGGCCCAGGGCCTTCTAAAAGTGTCAATAGTGATCTGTTCTTGCCAAAGGGGAAAAGAGATGCTTTGTGGAGGGGCAGCCAGAGTAATAAATGGGAATCTTTGTAATTCAAGTACTTTCTCATTACCTTCCTTGGTTAGTGATTAAAGGACGGGGCAAGGGAAGCCCACTCCTTCTGTGATTGGTCTTAGAGCTAAAGGTTCCTGAGTCCATCTGGAGTTCAGCTCCCCTGCCTCACCTCCTGGCCTCTGGAGCCCCAAGTGAGACTTAGAGGCAGGTAGATGGCTCGTGTGGCCGAGGCAGACGCTGTGGGAAGGATGCATAATTGAGGTACCATCTGTGGCATGGGGCTGATGACAGCTGCACGATGCCCTGACACTGCTGTGTCAACACCCTTGGCAGGCAGGAAAAGACAGGGGCAGGCACATGTACACTAAGGCTTTGGGAGAGCAGACACAGGCATCCCTGAGGGGGAGGGCCTGAGGAGTTTGAGTTTATTAAATAGGAGTTGGTTGCCTATGAGATTAACACCCTGAAATAAATGCAAAGTTAAGAAATATTTTGGCCTCCAGCCCACTTGGCAGGAGGATTAGGAACTTGGAGTGGTCCGAAGGACAAAGCCTTAAAGGGCCAATGTCACATTTAGTTTCTGGTCAGCTGTGATCTCTAAATTTCCCTATCATTTACATCACTCCTTTGGGTTATAGCGTCATGTGATGTGTTCCACAGACCCCTATTAAAATGTGTAACAGATGTTTTTCTGGCCACCGGCCTGGCAGACAAGAAGGATGCACTCATATGAACCTATCTATGAGAAACTAGTATTTCTGTGGTTCAGCTCTGAATTGTTGAACTGCTGTTACTGACATCCAGCCCTATTTGCCTTCTTCCCTCTGGGGCAAAAAGGATAAATCTCTGGGATGTCTCAGAAAAGACTTTCTTGCACGTTCTTCTAGGGTTTCTGGCTCCCTTCAGGTCACTGAGGAGGGGTCTCTACTGCTTGAGCCAAAGCCTTCCATTTCTTCAACAATTTCATGTATGTTTCCACCAGGCACCTAGCTCCTGGCTGACTATTTACCCCTGTCCCTAGGTCAGGAGAAATCCCTTATGAAAATCATGTAAGAGCTCTGTCTCCTCCTCGGAGATTTGTTTTAAATTCCCCCTAGCCTTTTTCCCCACCAGGGTTCCACCTTCCTTCTCCTTCTCTTTTGCAACTGGCAAATTTCTGCTTTTGATCCTTCAGCTGTTATTTCCCTATACTCAACTGACAGATTAAACCCAATATGACCAGTTTTTAAACCTCTTTGGGAAATTTTGACACTAATGTAAATGTGTAACTTAAGGAAAGAGGTTTAGCATTGTTGTCATTACCATCATAATAATTTTTAACATTTATACCACCTTTTAGAGTGAATGACATGTTTTCCCGTCTATTATTTCTGCCGATCCTCAAAGCAATACTGATGTAAGCAAGACAGAAATTTCGATGTTGAGGTTACAGGTGAAGAAATCAATGCTCACAGAAAGTAAAGCTATTCATTCAAAGTCATGTAGCCAGTTCAGCTGGGATTCAACCCATTTCAGATTCCAAGCTCAATGATTTTCTGCACATAGAGAGCCCTTATTAATACTTTAACATGGTAGGAACGTAAAAGGATAGTCCACAGAATGGGAATGTTTTTGTAGGGCAGTGTAAGGATGCCAAGAATTTGAGAAAGTAGGGGATCCAGACAGAAACAGAGATATGGAATCTAGAGCTACTTTTCCCTAAAATGTGTACTGCACGATTTCAATAGGTATATTGTCAGGTAAAGAGTTCCATAACCAGAGAGCCTTGATAAATATTAAATTAAACAATGTCATGAAAATTTTCTGATTACAGCACTCCCAGAGGCTTTGACACACATTACAAATTGCCAAGGCAGGGATCAGACGTGCCATGACCATTTGCAAACATGTTTGATACAGGGCCCTTCTTGACTAAAGCATCTTAAGACAACACACTTGGGAGAATGCTGGTCAAAAACACCATCATTTACTACCTAAGATGAAGGTAAGTCGGTCAAGGAGGGCAAGGGTGAGAAGTGTTCAGATGTCAGGGAAAGATCTAGAAGTCAGGTTTATTCTGTTATCTAATTACTGAATCAAAAATTTGATCATTCAGTTTAGTTGATTTCATGTTAAGGTCCTAGAAGGGGTAAAACTAGTATGTCAATATTCCAGATGTGAGATTTTATTGGAAGAGGAACTGGCGAGACTAAGCGGGGGGGGGGGGGGGGGCAACTGGGTGAGAAGACCAGGCAGGAAGAGGATGGAGAGCAGGTTCTCATCTCTAATGTCTCTAACTAGTCTTGGCCATGTGACTTTGGTCAAGTAACTACATCATCTGGACTCTTGTTCCCTCAACTATGAAACAAGCAGAATAGATTAAATGGTTTCTTTTCAAGGTTTAATAATTCTATGAATAGAAGTTATATGGCTGTCTAAGGTGAAGATGAATTGGAGTGTTAATTTCCTGAGGAATCTTAATTTCTATAGATGCTAGTTTAGCATTGCCAGAGGGGAAAGGCCAAGTGGGATCAGAAGCGATTTGCCTTGCGGGCACCAGAAGACAAAGGGTCCGCCATGTTACCCCTACTATTAAAGACAAATGACCCCAGGATTCCAATCTGAAAGCCAAAGAAGAATCATTAGATAGCTAACCTTGAAGGGAAAACAGAGATTACCTTACCAGCCAGACAGCAGGCTTTGGAGAAAAGAGGAGGAATGAAGGTTAATCAGAAAACCTACTGAGAAGGGAGACAAAATCATCAGAGAGTTGAGGAGGTTGGTGGAGGAGTCAAGGAAATGGAGAATAAAAATTAAACCAAGTGTGGGGAGAGCTCTTACAAATGGGGAGGGAGAGAAACTGGGGTTGGGAGGATGGAAGAAACATAAAAATACCTGAATGGATGTGGCTTCCTGTGAACAGATCTTGACACCCATGACACAGGAGGAAGCTGATATTATATGCTTCTCTACTCAAGACCCCAAAAGTATAAAAATTGAATTCCACACTGTTTCTTTCAAAGAGACTCTGGTCAGGGACATGAGAAATACTGGAATAAGAGTTAATAGTCTGAATGGATAAAGAAGATGTGGTATAGATATATACAATGGAATACTACTCAGCCATAGAAAAAAAATGAATTAATGCTTTTGCAGCAATGTGGATGGACCTAGAGATTATCATACTAAGTGAAGTAAGTCAAACAGAGAAAGACAAATATCATATGATATCGCTTATATGTGGAATCTAAAGAAAAAGATACAAATAAACTTATTTACCAAACTCACAAACTAGAAAACAAACTTATAGTTACCAAAGGGGAAAGGGGATGGAGGGATAAATTAGGAGGTTGGGATTAACATATATACACTATTATATATAAAATAAATAACCAATAAGGACCTACTGTATAGAACAGGGAACTATACTCAATATTTTGTAATAGCCTATAAGGGAAAAAAATCTGAAAAGGAATATCTATCTATCTACAACTGAATCACTGTGCTGTACACCTGGAACTAACATGATATTGTAAATCAACAATACTTCAATAAAAAATTAAAAACAGTTCATAGTCTGAGACCAAAAGTGATACTGGCCCAATAGCTCTTGAGTCTTGGAGTATCATGATGGATATGAATTTGCTGTCTATCCACCATTGACCCGCTGAGTGATCTGAAAGTCATTTCTTCTCTCCAAGAGGTTTGAACTCACTGGGAAGCAGAGAACAAAGGAAAAGAAAAATTGGATGTGAAGGCCAATATTTTCAGGAGGACAAGGTTAAAGCCTACATCCCTTAAAATCGGAAGTACTGAGCCTCCTGGAAATTGCAACTGCTTAACTTCTTTGTTCTACAGGTGGCTGTCATCCCCATGCTGATAGGACACAGAAAGCAAGTCAGCACAAGGTTGCCTTAATGATAAGTCTTTATGGTGACTGGATACAGGAAGAGAAGGAAATAAGACGTAGTTTACAGCAACATCACAGTGTTGAGCCAGACCCTGCCTGGGCATCTGTGCCTGAGTCGGGAAGGATGGGGCCTCAGCCATGACCCAGCAGGTCAGTCCAGTGCAAAGTTGTTCTTTGTTCTGCTCTTCCCTAATCTCACTAAACTCTGCAACAAATATGAAATGAAACAAGTATTATGTGGACACATGTTAGAAGTCTCCTGAGATATATTCCTTGGTTTTAGAAGCTCTAGGATTCTCTGATGCTTGGGATTTTTCTGCAGCAGCAGTGTCTACATTGGGCAGCACAAAATATGACCACACAGTGTAGGAAAAGGGTCCTAATAGAGGGAACATAAATGAAGAAAAAGCCCATGTGTCCTCTGCTATAGTCACTCATCACAAACAGAAAGGTCCTTCTGTGAGCCTGGCACCAAGCTGAACCAAAATGGCACAGACATGGCCGTGTCTATCTTGAAGGGTTAATAAGGGGGATACTCTTATTTAGATAGGGAACAGCACTTTCTTAGGAAGTCCCTTGGCCAATAATACACTTGATTTGACCTGTGTAGAAATCATCTCATCTCAGCCTGTTTCTAAGGCATGCCAAAAGTAAGCTGAAAAGTGAAAAAGTCAGCTAGTCAGGCAGACCTTTCTAACTCTCTGGATCCTTAGCAACATGCACAGCAAACTTCTGTTTAGCCAGCTGGCACATCTGTCTTGGAGGAAATAATGGTATCTTGCCACCATAGATGTTTGAGTCCCTGTGAGTAAATGGGTAGGAACAACCCATCCAAACTCATCACACATGAGCTGGCTGGAAGGTCAGGCCCGTCTTGCCCTTGAATTGCAAATCTATCTTTGGTCAAAGACTGGCTTTTCGTTCCTAACTCTTGTGTGTTCAGTGGCTCAAGAAATATATGCCAATGCAAAAGTGAGCAGTGCCAGGCAATTCAGATCTCCTTTTCCTGGTCAAGGAGCAGCACTGACATTGACTTTCTTCTCTATAGAGCCTTACTCCTCACCAGCTATGAATAATTTTTTCCCCTCCACCCACGACAATCTCTTCTCCTTGCTCCCTCTCAGACTAGCTCCTCAAGGACAGAATCTGTATCCTGTTGCCTTGTTCTCCCATGACTGCCTGCGTACTGTGCACATAGGAGGTGATTTATAGATATTGACTGAGTGAATGATGTTCTTTTAAGAAACCACATAGACTTTTCCATGCTAAGCCAGACCAGCCTGCTCCAGGTCCTTTGCTTTTCTTCTTTAGATCACTTTAGTTTCCTCTTTTTATCTGTCACCACCTTTTCTGCCCCTTGAGGTTCTTCTTCATGCAAGTTAGACTAAGGAGACACAGTGTTCCAGCTCCTCTCTTTCTTTTTGCACTTGCTATAGACTGAATGTTTGTGTCCCCTCAGAATTCATATGCTGAAAACAAATCCCTAATGTCATGTTGTTTGGAGGTTGGGACTTTGGGAGGTGATTAGGTCATGAGAGCAGAGCCCTCATGAATGAGATGAATGCCCTTATAAAAAGAGACCCCAGACGTATATACATGTATATATATATTTATTAATATACACAATGAACTATTACTCAGCCATAAAAAAGAATGAAATAATGCCATTTGCAGCAACATGGATGGATCTAGAGATTATCTTACTAAGTGAAGGAAGTCAGAGAAAGACAAATATCATAAGATATCACTTGTATGTGGAATTTTTTAAAAAAGATACAAATGAACTTATTTACAAACAGAAGCAGACTTGCAGACAAAGAAAACAAATTTATGGTTACCAAGGGGGAAAGGGGTCGAGGAGGGATAACTAGATATCTGTATTCTATTTATATATCTATATTCTATCTATCATCTATCTATCTATCTATCATCTGTCTATCATCTATCTATCTATAACAATCACTTTTCTGTACATCTGAAACATTGTAAATCAATATTTTATTTAAGAAAAATAAATGAAGATGCACATATTAAAAAAAAGAGAGAGAGAGAGAGAGACCGCAGAGAGCTCCCTTGTCCTCTCCACCGTGTGAGGACACAGAAAAAAAGATGATCATCTATGAACCAAGAAACTGCCCTCACCAGACATCCATTCTGCTGGTGCCTTCATCTTGAACTCCCCAGACTCCAGAAGAAATATATTTCTGTTGTTTATAAGTCACATAGTCTATGGTATTCTGTTATAGCAGGTGTAATGAATAAGACAGCTCCTGAAAATAAGCCCTCTCTCCTCATGAGGTTTTCCCTCCTGAGTATTGTAGGAAATCACATACAAAAATAACAAACAAAATCATGCAATGTGGGCTTCCCTGGTGGCGCAGTGGTTGAGAATCCGCCTGCCGATGCAGGAGACACGGGTTCGTGCCCTGGTCCGGGAAGATCCCACATGCCGCGGAGCAACTAAGCCCGTGAGCCATGGCCGCTGAGCCTGCGCGTCCGGAGCCTGTGCTCCGCAACGGGAGAGGCCACAACAGTGAGAGGCCCGCATACAGCAAAAAAATAAAAAAATAAATAAAAAAATAAATAAATAAAAAATACAAAAAAAATAAAAAAAAAATTAAAAAAAATCATGCAATGTTCTGATAGTCTTGTTTCTGTTCTGTAACTCTAATGCCTCTGAAGTTGCCAATGAAAGAACTTGCTGTGTTTATTGCTGTAACCTGAATATAACTAACGTACCACATGGCTCTGTCTATGCACAATATAGAGTCAAAGAAAGAGCAGTATGTCCGGGGAAAATAATAGAAAGATGTTTAAATGTTACTACTCTCAAAGAGAAGGGGTTGGCAAACTGTGGCTCCCAGGCCAACTCTGGGGTTTTTTAAAATAGTTTTTTGCTTGTTTGTTTAAATAAAGTTTTATTGAGACATAGCCATATTTGCTTATGTTTTATCTATGTCCACTTTCAAGTGACAGTGGCAAAGTTGAGTAGCTGTGACTGACACTGTGTGGTTCTAAAAGCTGAAAATATTTACTATCTGGCCCTTTCCAGGGAGTTTGTTGACCCCCATCTTAGAAGATGCCGGAGTGAGGAGAGCATTTTTAATGTACTGGAAAACATTTTGTTTTCTATTTCTGCCACACGTTGTGATCACCATGGAGACAACAGCTGGTCTCTCAAAGAAGAAAATGATCCTTTTTGTTCTCTCAACTTCCATCAAAAACTCCTCCTTGAAATACAGCCCAGGTAGCTCCTAACTCCTCCATTCTCACTTATCCTCAAATCCTGCTCTCCAGCTAGTAATTCTAATTTTTCCCCCTAAATACAAAAACTCTACCCTGACTCTGCTCATTCCATTTTTCATTGCTTTCTACTGTTTATCCCAAACAATCGAAGAGAAGGTTCAGGGTTCATGTCCCAGGGGTCTTCCTTAGGAGGGTGTGTGAAGTGAAGGCTGATAGGCTGGTCAAAATCATACAATTTGCTCCTGCTACTGAATGAATCATTTTGATGACAGTCACAGTCCTGAGGTGAAGCTCACCGACAGCTCAACGTTATTCAGTCCTGGCCTTTTCATCTGAATCTAGAACTCTCCATGGCATCCTCTCTTCCTGCATGTAGCCTTACAGAGATGACTTCTCACTTCCCTCACGTGGGTCTCAGGTGGAAAAGCAGACCCCCTCGGGCTTCTTATGAGCATCCATCCATCTCCCAGGGCTTCTGCCGCTTCCAGTCAAAATTCCTCTAGGACATTTCCTTATTCTTCTCACAGCGTTCACATTTGCCATATGTGATATGTGTGTGTTTTAATAATTTCTTTTCCTGGTTTTAAAAGTGAATTCTATTCACTGCAGTAAAGTTAAAGTACAAAATTGTATAAATAAGAAAAAAAATCACCTATAAACCCATATGCAGAAATAACCAGTATTAACATTTGGGTATGTAGTTTTATAATTATTATTGTTAGTGTGTATGTGACTCTTACACACACACACACACACACACACATATATATACATGTACACACATGTACACACACACATATATATATAAAATCGCTGAGTCAAATTTTTATTTTGAGTGTATTATTAGTTTTATGTTTCTTTTAATTTAGTGCTATATCCTGTGTCCTGGCTTTTGGGTTTGTACTACTATAACTTAACTTGTAGTTCAATAATTGCTTTCACGAGGGGAAGCTGGACTTTTCTAATTAATTCATAAATTCCTTGAGTACAGGGATAGTTTCTCCTTTATATTCTTCTCCTTTTCTTACCTCCATTCCCATTCCCGCCCCCGCCAGTGTCATTTAGGAGTATAGAAGGTGTTTCATAAATATTTTTCTGAGTAGAATGGACTAAAATGATGTGCACGCACCCATAGGAGGAAACCTGAGGGCTTGGTCTTCCTCTCTTGTTCTTGCCACACAGAGGAAGTCACAGCTTGAAACTAGCCGTGAATGGTTCTTTGGCAGGTGCGCAGCAATACACCTGCTGAGTTATGAGCCTGATGAATCATTTGCCTGGTTATCTTGCTAGTCATGCTGAACTGAATGCTACTTTTCAAACCAAAGAGGTCCAAACCAGGACTCTTCCTTTGCTTTGGTCTTGGGTGAGTGTTTTCTCTGCAAATAGTCTCCCTCCCTCTTTTAAAAAATCTATAATAATGGACTTACAAAAACAGTATTCAAAGAATATTCTCCACCACTTTTGCTTTTCTAGTAAGAGTTTTATTCTGTATGGTCAAGTGAATTTCATTTATTTTATTTATACATAAAACCAAGTAAAGATATCAACCATGGGATAAATGAATAATGAGGCATGACCCTGCCAGGTACTTCCCTTGGGGGACAAAACAAACAACAAAACCACCCTCCCCCAAACTCATTCTTATCTATTTCATTACATGCTTTGGCAAGTCTAAATGACCCACTTGTTTAACTGGCCTATTGGTTTTGTTTATGTTTTTTAAATTTGCTCTTTTGTGAAAGTTAATGTCCCCTTGCTTTAGCATCCAAACTTCTCTCTTCTGTCCCGGGCTTCCTTACAGACACCCCGCGCCTCCCCATTCCTTAGATGAGGAACTGCAAGGGTCACTGAAGTTAATGAAAAACACAATCACGACAACATGAAACTAGAGGCTCAATTTGGCTTGAAGGCGCTCCGTTTGGGTGTATCACATTGCATTAGATGATGTAAGGGCTTCATATGGGTTAATCAAAATGTAACCTCAGCCTTACTCAAATCACCTGTTGGACTGCTGTTTGCCAGAGGTTGAGCCTTCCTGATGCAGCTGGGTCTGTAATGCATTTAGCTAATCATAATCCCTTCCATTTGGGAGAGTGCCTTCTACTTTTCAAAACTCTTTCACCTCTATTATCTCATTTGATCCTTACTCAGCCTTGGAAACATTTCCCATTTTACAGATGGGGAAACCCAGAAGAAATTGACTTGCTCATGGTCACACAGCAAGTTTCTCCAGTATCTCTCTCTATCCTTCCCTCTATCTTTCTTTCTCTGAACTATTATAAATAACTCACTAAAGTTTATGCATCTTTTTCGTGTTTCTACTTAACACCACTCAGTGTATTTTCTTATAGTTCTTATGGTTGGGATTAACATAAACACACTGCTATATATAAAACAGATAACTAATAAGGACCTACTGTATAGCACAGGTCAATATTTTGTAATAACCTATAAGGGAAAAGAATCTGGAAAAGACTATATATATATATATATATATTATATATAATATATATAAAACTGAATCACTGTGATGTACACCTGAAACTAACACAACATTGTAAATCAACTATACTTTAGTAAAAAATTAAAAAAAGAAAATACAATCATATTAATTGCCCATGATCTTATATTAAAAGTTGAGTTCTCATTTCAATTGCCATATTCCACAATCCATGATTTAAAGACACCCAATGCTGAAAAGAAATCTAAATGTCCCTCAGTCTATACCTTGGCCTCTTGGTCCCTACTTTCAAACTTTCATAAACTGGGACACTCTGAGAGTGACTGACCTCAATTCCATTGGAACATATTTCCCATATCCAGACTTTTTATAGCCTTTCTCTGGTCCAACTATCCTTCTAGTAAGAAGTCTCTTTCCTCTGTAATTTCAGACACTTGCACCTTGTGCTCTCAACACAGTCAGCAAACAGCCCTTCTCCTTTTGTATCCAGTATCAGATTCTGATTTCCTGCACTTTACTTCTCCCCAGATTTGAGGTTTTACATCAGATCAAGATGATTTATGACCTAAAGGAGGTTAACACCCTGGAACTTATTTTTCTGATAAAGTGTAGCTTCTCTAACAAAAGACCTGAAAGTCTTGACAGCAAGTTATAGCCAGAGTCAAAGCAAACTTTGTCTCTTTGGGACCATGTTTCCTGAATCTCAATTTCAGAGAATCCAGGGACACTTACACGCACTCCCAGGAGTGGGTACGTGAGGTGGCGTCAGCCACATGCAGGCTTCCCTGTGGCTGAACTCAGCTACAGAGCTGTAAACTATATGTTACTCATGCAATCCCATTTTCTAGTCCCTCTTTATGTGTATTTCCCTTTTGTCATCCTCTAGCCTCTAATAAACTCTTGTTTAAATGCTTCTGTCTCATTTCAGCTGTATTACGGGGAATTCAGGAAAAGGTAGTGCCCATACTTGGGACAGAATGTGAAAGAGGCAGAAGTTCCTTCTCTGCCCCAGGGTTGATGTGTTGAGCTGATAGCCAGGGCGAGCTGAATTTCCAATGTGAGGGACAAAATCGAGTGGCCTAATCACTCCTCCCTGTTAGAGAGCATCCCTACATTGTCCATCTTAAAGGATCTACCCTTTATTTTACTGAGGATGACAGTAGCTTTTTATTTGGATAAAGAATCTTATTGTTAACTCATTTAGCAAATACTGAGCACTCAACCTATGTAATATATATGAAGGTTCAAAGATTCATGTGGTACTTTATCTGTCCTCAAGGAGCTAATAACAGGTGGATAAGACTTAAACATCAATGACTATAATCTTGAGGGCAGCTGGGAGGTACAAGGTAATCACATGTTAAAAGGGTCCCTTTCAGGTTCTGATCCAGGCAAGGCTCTTGGTACTGGTACTATTTGAACTGGGCCTGGGAGGTCAGGAATTTCTGGATAGGAAATGGCCTTAGCAAAAACACAGAGGCAGGACATCTTCAGGATTCAAAGAGTTCATGTAAGGGACGAGTGGGAGAGGAGTTGGACAGCGAGATTGAGGCCACATCATGTGTGTCATGGAAGCAGGTATGGAAGGCCTTGAATGCCACTGTCGGTGACTCCCACACCATTCATTCACTTGTCGGTTATAAATGGTGAATTCCAAAGGTAGTGGCAGATTCAGGGACATTGTGCTGTGGGTAGTAGAATAGAAAACATATGGACCCTGCAGTTAGGCAGACTGAGTGAGAATCTCATGCCTGCTGCTTGCTGCTGTGTGACTTTGGCCAGGTTATATGGCCCTTTATGGCCTCAGTTTACACGTCTGCAAAATGGGGATGAAAGCAATAAAAATGCCCTCATATGGCCAATTTTAAGGTTTAAATGAGGCAATATATGAAAAATGAAAAATATAGCAAGCATGTAAAAATATTTGAATGTATTCTCATCCCTTTCCTGGGAATTGGCAGAGTATTACCCAGAGAGTCCCTGTAAGCTTCCCCAAGGGTACCCATACTCCTGGGAAGGAGCAGTCTAATCCTCATCCTTTACTTTACCTGCAGCATAGCTTGGTTTCTACCTAATAGCACAGAGCTGCCTTGTTATATATTCTAGATTAGGGATGGATAAAGTATAGCCTGACAGCCCAAATCCAGCCCGTTGCCTGTTTTTGAATGTCCTGGGAGTTAAGAATGATATTTAATGATTAAGAAAAAAAATCAAAAGAAGAATATCTTGTGACATGGAAAAATTACATGAAATTCAAATTGCAGTGCCCATAAATAAAGTTTCATCAAAGTACAGCCATACTCATTTGTTTACATATTGTCTGTAGCTGCTATCTGCCTACAATGGCAGAGCTGAGTAGCTGAAACAGGGATCATATGGCCTGAAAAGCCTAAAATATTGACTATCTGATTCTTTACAGAAATGTATGCCAAGTGCTGGTCTGCATCACACTCTTCTAATTCCTGTTCCAAGAGTCGTGATGAATCTATATAGCATGAGCACTTAATTTTCCACTTTAGATCTTATAAGTTTGCCTGAGGAAGTCTTGCATTGAGTAATGTTTGCTTACTTTCCAAAATGAGTCTCCAATGTCCCCAAGTTCATGTGGCTTATTACCCTCTCTCCATGGGGGCATCACAGACACAAGTAATGTTATTTTAATCTGCAAAGGTGGAATTGAAGTTTCACTCTCAGAGAAAAAAATGCTATGAACTTTAAATGAGCAGTTTATTTAAAACTTTTAAAACATCAAAAGTTAAAAACAGTGAAGGAAGAAGGAAAAGAAAGCCCTGTTGCTTTTTAAGTTGAATTCAAGTTCTGAGGCTTAGGGATAGTACCCATGATTGTTTTTTTGTTTTTGTAAGAATGAACCTTCTCTCTTGAACAATGTTAAGGATAAACATCTTCAGGTTGCCTGTCAGTGTTGCTATTGTAGAATCTGCCTCCATGCAAGTCTGTCTACTTTTTCTTATCCTTGGATGAACTTCAGTATAGTAACCAGTAAAGAATGAGATTGTGCTACCCAAATCTGATGAGTCAAACCTTCCCTCTGTCAGCACTAGAGCTACTTTTGCTCCAAGGAAACCCATGCTGACTGTCCTTTACCTGCAGTCAAACTATAGCTTTCATGGTACTAAGTTACTTAAAGGATGTCTGAGCAGACAAGCCTTGGAATATAGTCTTTGAACATTGTAAATACTCCTTTGGGCCACTCAAAGCCACTAACAGAATCTCACTAACTCATCCATCTTTTAAATATTTATCAATTTAATAATTATCAACACTCAAGAAAGGTTGAGATCTATGGAAGATGTAGGTTAAATAATTTATTTACACAAAATTTTTCTTTACTGCTTAATAATAACCTATGAAATAGGCGTATTCCCTTCTTTCCTTCCTCCCTTCTTCCCTTTCTCCATCTCTCCCTCATCCCTCCCCTCTCTCTCTCTCTCTCTTTGGATAAGGTGATCACAAAACCTAAGTGGTATGGATCATAACTGCTACAGGCTTTCAATAACTTACTATCCATAATTAAGGTAAGCACAAGGTGCTCTTGAACAAAGAAGAAAAATGCCAGACCCTGACTGGGAGACTCAGAATGATTTCCTGAAAAGACACTTTGGGCTGAGATCTGAGGCTTCAATCGAATTTGTTTTACGAAGAAAACAAGGAAGGACAGTCATCCTCAGTGAAGAGATCCTTGTGGATGAAGACCCAGAGGTGAGGGAGCCCTGAGTGTCTGGACATCCACAGAGAAGTCAGTGTGGCTGGAGGACAAGGGATGAGGTGGCGCTGGTACCGAGATAAATGGCTGGAGGACAGTAGGAACTTCTTATAAATGACTGTATATCACACCAAGGATCATGCACTTTTGCTTGAAGGCAAGGGAATAGCATAGTCAGGTTAGTATTTTAGAAAAATCATCACAAACAAGTATGAAAGATGAATTTGAGTGAAGCAGAATTGAATTGGTTGTTAGAAGGCCAGTTGCAGTAATCCAGGCAAGACAAGCAAATCAGGATAGAACTCCTTGTGGAAACTGGGCTTTCTCCTTCTGATCACAGAACCTTCTCTTTGCATACTATGTGCTCTCTGCATTCTTAGTTTCTGTCTGTTTCTCTCACCAGCTTGTGAGAGGAGAGATTATGCTTAGCTTACTCTTAACAGTCTTTTAGAGAGCTGGACACAGAGAAGAATATACTCCATAGAGTTGCCTAACAAATAAATTATTGAATTAATCATTCTATCTCAGACCCTATCCATTAATTGTTAAAACAATGAATAGGTATCATCCTAGTGAGAGCGGTGCTCATTTTAATGAGCTTGGAGCAATAAGTCATGTGCTGTCATGTGCTTTTCAAATCTCCAGCTCTGTAGAAAACCAACATCTTGGTCAGTAAAATAAAAATATTAGATTTCTGTTGTTTTGTCTCTTTCAAACTTTCTGGAAATATCTTTCCTTTCAGAGATTTTCTTATCCTGCATAACTTAAACCAGTAAGATAGTCTTATAATAAAATAGGAGACTAATATCTAGGGCTAGACTACTTTTATTGAAGTGACAGTTTTCATAATGCCTTCCCCCTTAAGCATTAAATCAATCAGTATATAAATTTTAGTGTTTTATAAGAAAAAACTTTCAATGTTCACTATTCTTCATGAATGGAATGACCTATCTAGAAAAGACAAAGTCCTTTGACTCCAGTGCTGTTGAGATAGATCAGTTGGTCATTTTCTGCAATCGTACACAGGACAATTCTGCTTTGGGGAACACTGGATGAATTGAGCTTTATGATTGCTTCCAACTTGAAGATTCTGGAGACTATTTATTGAAAATCTATTATTTGATGTATAAATTATTATATTTATTTTTTGCTGAATAAAAATTTCCATTGGTTTTAAATGCTGGCCATGTAACAGAAACTTTTTCAAGAATCAATATTGTGAAAATGACTATACTACTGAAAGCAATCTACAGACTCAATGCAAACCCTATCAAATTACCAATGGCATTTTTCACAGAATTAGAACAAAAATTTTACAATTTGTATGGAAACACAAAAGACCCCGAATAGCCAAAGCAATCTTGAGAAAGAAAAACGGAGCTGGAAGAATCAGGCTCCCCAACTTCAGACTATACTACAAAGCTACAGTAATCAAGACAATATGGTACTGGCACAAAAACAGAAATATAGATCAATGATACAGTATAGAAAGCTCAGAGATAAACACACACACGTATGGTCACTTAATCTATGACAAAGGAGGCAAGAACATACAATGGAGAAAAGACAGTCTCTTCAATAAGTGGTGCTGGGAAAACTGGACAGCTACTTATAAAAGAATGAAATTAGAACACTCCCTAACACCATACACAAAAAATAAACTCAAAATGGATTAAGACCTAAATGTAAGACCGGGCACTATAAAACTCTTAGAGGAAAACATGGGAAGAACACTCTTTGACATATATCACAGCAAGATCTTTTTTGACCCACCTCCTAGACTAATGGACATAAAAAACAAAAATAAACAAATGGGACCTGATGAAACTTAAAAGCTTTTGCACAACAAAGGAAACTATAAACAAGACGACAAGACAACCCTCAGAATGGGAGAAAATATTTGCAAACAAAGCAACAGACAAAGGATTAATCTCCAAAATATATAAACAGCTCATGCAGCTCAATATTAAAAAATCAAACAACCCAATCAAAAAATGGGCAGAAGACTTAAGTAGACATTTCTCCAAAGAAGACATACAGATGGCCAAGAGACACATGAAAAGCTGCTCAACATAATTAATTATTAGAGAAATGCAAATCAAAACTATAATGAGGTATCACCTCACACCCGTTAGAATGGGCATCATCAGAATATCTACAAATGACAAATGCTGGAGACCCTGTGGAGAAAAGGGAACCCTCTTACACTATTAGTGGGAACATAACTTGATACAGCCACTATGGAGAAAACTATGGAGGTTCCTTAAAAAACTAAAAATAGACTTACTATATGATCCAGCAATCCCACTACTGGGCATATACCAAGAGAAAACCATAATTCAAAAAAACATGCACCCCAATGTTCATTGCAGCACTATTTACAATAGCCAGGTCATGGAAGCAACCTAAATGCCTATCAACAGACGAATGGATAAAGAAGATGTGGTACATATATGCAATGGAATATTACTCGGCCATAAAAAGGAACGAAACGATCATTTTTAGAGACATAGATGGACCTAGAGACTGTCATACAGAGTGAAGCAAATCAGAAAGAGAAAAACAAATATCATATATTAACACATATATGTGGAATCTAGAAAAATGGTGCAGATGAACTCGTTTGCAAGGCAGAAATAGAGACACAGATAGAGAGAACAAAACTATGGACACCAAGGGGGGCAAGCAAGGGTGGGATGAACTGGGAGACTGGGATTGATGTATATACAGTAATATGTATAAAATAGATAACTAATAAGAACCTGATGTACAAAAAAATAAAATAAAATTCAAAAAAAAAAAAAAAAAAGAACACTCCCTAACACCATAAATAAAAATAAACTCAAAGTGGATTAAAGACCTACATGTAAGACCAAATGCTATAAAACCCCTAGAGGAAAACAGGAAAAACACATTTTGACATAAATCACAGCAAGATCTTTTTGACCCATCTCCTAGAGTAATGAAAATAAAAATAAACAAATGTGACCTAATTAAACTTAAAAGCTTTTGCACAGCAAAGGAAACCACAAATAAGAAGAAAAGACAACCCTCAGAATGGGAGAAAATATTTGCAAATGAAGCAACAGACAAAGGATTAATCTCCAAAATATACAAACAGCTCATGAAGCTCAAAATACAAAAAATAAACAACCCAATCAAAAAATGGGCAGCAGACCTAAATAGACATTTCTCTGAAGAAGACATACAGATGGCTAAGAGGCACATGAAAGATGCTCACCATCACTAATAACTAGAGAAATGCAAATCAAAACTACAATGAGGTATCACCTCACTCTGGTCCGAATGGCCATCAACAAAAAATCTACAAACAATAATTGCTGGAGAGGGTCTGGAAAAAAAGGAGCCCTCTTGCACTGTTGGTGGGAATGTAAATTGATACAGCCACTATGGAGAACAGTATGGAGGTTTCTTAAAAAACTAAAAATAGAACTACCATATGCCCCAGCAATCTCACTACTAGGTATATACCCTGAGAAAACCATAATTCAAAAAGACACATGTATCCCAATATTCACTGTGGCACTATTTACAATAACCAGGACATGGAAACAACCTAAATGTCCAATGACAGATGAAAGGATAAAGAAGGTGTGGTACATATATACAATGGGATATTACTCAGCCATAAAAAGGAATGAAATTGGGTCATTTGTAGAGACATGGATGGACCTAGAGTCTGTCCATACAGAGTTAATTAGTCAAAAAAGAGAAAAATAAATATCATATATTAATGTATATTTGTGAAATCTAGAAAAAATGGTACAGATGAACCTAGTTCCAGGGCAGGAATATAGACACAGATGTAGAGAACAGATATGTGGACACAGCAGGGGAAGGGGAGGGTGGGATGAATTGGGAGATCAGGTTTGACATAAATACACTACCATGTGTAAAATTGATAGCTAGTGGGAACCTGCTGTATAGCACAGGGAGCTCAGCTCATTTCTCTGTGATGACCTAGATGGGTAGGATGGGGTAGGTGGGTGGGTGGGAGGGAGGTCTAAGAGGGAGGGGATATATGTATACATATAGCTGATTCAGTTAGTTTTTCAGCAGAAATTAATACAACATTTCAAAGCAATTATACTCTAAAAAAAAACAGTATCCAGTGAAAGACACATAAGATATGTAACTCTCTCAGGAAATGCAATGGCTCAATATATTAGTATTATTTTGATGGGATGTGCTGGGGAGACCAAGACATTGGTTTTTAAAGTCATGGAAACATTGCATTTTGGTTGAATTCCTAAGTAGGAAAGATAAACACTTCTTTCTCTTCGAGTGGTGTTTATGTTATTCACCAGAAACATGATTGATAACACATAAGTGGGAGGCAATAGTATATTTATGTGAGACCCACACAAAGTAATCCCACATGGAGAAATATCCTATAACACAATCATTAAGGATGACTTGACCAAAGTGTTCCTTTTCCTCCAAGGAAAAATATGTCTTTTAATAACTGAATAATTCATCTATTTTGATTCTTCAGACTAGATTACGACCTGAAGTTACTGCAGTACTACAGGAAATCAAGTTTGATTTTGTAATATAGTCAGATGAATACTTTAGAGTGCCATGTCTGAGATCAATAAGGAAGTGGTAACTACATTTACTGCCATATGATGATATTGATGTAAAAACATAACGGTTAAAATTATAAAATCAATTTCATAATTTAATCAGAAATGTTTATTGATACTGTTAAAGTCAAATTCAATAGCTTCTGGTATGTAGTTAATTTCCTACCTGTCAGAAAAATGTATTGAAATGTTCTTTCTTGAAAATTATTGGAGTTAATTCAGTAGAGAAAACAGCAAAGTTTCATGCTAATAGATAGATATTTCTTCTCTCTCCAATCCTTGGTGGTGAATGCTGGAAGTTTTCTGTCTGGTTCTTTTAAATATGACAAAACAAGGAACTATCCACCAGCCACCCAAGTGATTGGCATTGTCGTCCCCTAAAATGTAATCAATTGCCTTCTTGGGATGAAGACAGAGTTTTAACTTTACTGCAAAACTGAAGAAATGAATAAGAAACACGTGTATAAAGATGTGAGAGGAGTGTAAAGCCTCAATAGTCCCTTGTAAAATAACATCTAGTTAAAAAAATAAATAAGAAAGAGAAAGTTCTAGAGACTGGGATTCTTTGATGCTTTTACTTTGTCGCTAGCTACTAGTTTTGATCTTTATTCACTTTAAGTTGGAGGTATCTTAATTGAAGCAAAAAACACTTAAAAGAATGTTTGTAAGTGTGACTTGTATGTTTGAAATAAAGCTCTTATGGATTGTGAGAACCCGTCCAACTCATCCAATTAAATGAGATAAAAACCAAATTCTGAAGGTTTAGTGGTTCATTCAGATTTATGAAACATCTGTATGTCATGACCAATAACAATTTTAACAGCCTTCGTGATTCTTTAGAAGTTATCATTTTCTTGTTTAAAACCTAATAATGGTTCCCTATTGTGTGGTAAATGAAGTCAAGTTTTTTTATACGGGCATTCAAGAGTTTTCACTCTCTGCCCATACTGTTTTCTGCTCATCCTCTCCCACTTCTTCACTCATTCCACTTTGGTCCAACTTGCCTTTAATCTCTCCCTCAAATGGCCCATGCCTTCTTCTTTGTCCGTGATTGTTCCCAACACTATTGTCTGCTTAGCACTCAAAAAAATTGATTCATGTCCTATTTCACCTTGTACTTGCATTTTCTCTTTGGTGTTGCTTCACCAGTTCGACGATAAGCTCCCTGGAGGTTGGTACTGGGTCCTGCATCCTCCAGAACATTAAGCAAACGCACATGGAGTGGTTGCTCAGAGCGTTTGGTCAACTGAATGTTCTGTGAAATTGTTAAGATTAGAGTTCCCAGAGGCAGAATTTTGGAATGCAGCCAAATTCACGCTTTGGGTATGCTTCAATTCATTGCAATGAATCAGAATGGAATAGCATTCTTTATTTTCTTTTTGGCTGTGTTGTGTCTTCTTTGCTGTGCGCGGGCTTTCTGTAGTTGTGGCGAGCAGGGGTTATTCTTCATTGAGGTACACAGGCTTCTCATTGCTGTGGCTTCTCTTGTTGCGGAGCACGTGCTCTAGGCATGTGGGCTTCAGTAGTTGCAGCACGCGGGCTCGGTAGTTGTGGTTTGCGGGCTCTAGAGCGCAGGCTCAGTAGTTGTGGCACACGGGCTTAGTTGCTCCACGGCATGTGGGATCTTCCCAGACGAGGGCTTGAACCCATGTTCCCTGCATTGGCAGGAGGATTCGTAACCACTGTGCCACCAGGGAAGCCCCATCATTCTTAATTAAAATCAAAATTTCTGCACCAGGTGGAGCTGCAGGTCTCATTGTGCAAAGGAGAGAATGAAGGTTCAAAATGTTCACAAAGATGTTTAGCATCAGAGGCACCATCAGACCCCAGGTCTCCTGACCCCCATTCACTCCTCTTTTTGCTATTCCATGAGCCTCCTGAGGAGCTAATGCTAATTATCCATGGATGGTAAGAAAGGAGAGACAGGTTGCTTTAAAAATAAACAAAATCCTTTGAATATGAGGTGATGCTCCAGAAATTTTAAGAATTGATAACAGAAGATACCAAAGAGTTTGCTTGGGTTCCTAATTTTGCTAATTTTTGACTTTGGGGAATAAAATATTATTATTGAAACGAATAAAGCCAGTGGTTCAGTGAAAAGATTAGCTAGACTATGTGAAAAAATATACTGTATTTTGAAATAGAATCACTGGATCTGTGTTCTAACTCTAGGCTTGCATGGGATCTGCCTTTAGGATTTTCCCCCTTTTCCTCTAATTGGGCTGCTCCTGACCTCCTTGGGACAACTCCTGCTTCCTGGAGGTTGGCTTTTCCACTTATCTCGATTGCTCTTCTAATGTCAAAAACATTAAAGATTCAAGTGTAAGTAAGTTTTGTTAAGTGTCAACTAAGACTATGCCTACCCAAAAAGAAAAGGGTATATTCATGTATGAACAAATTAATACATAAGGAAATATATGGGTACTTTAATGCGAGTGTGAGTCTGTCTATAAAACTTATATGTTCCAGCAAAACTAACTGTAAGGCAAAACCTATTTTCCTATTAACTCTCATAAGTTTCTAGGGGGGAGAAACACCCAATCATATGGGTTAAGATGATCAAAGCAGGATATATAGGCCTATTGGTATACACATGTAATAAGATGTAAAGAAGACTCTATAAGATATAAAGAATACTATAGTACTTTTATGACATAAAATCCATCATTCATTACATGCTTATTATATATCGGCCCTATACACACTTTACACATTTTATTTAATCATTGCAATAACTTCACAATATCTATATTATGATCTGCACTTAAATAAGCTTAAGAGCGCAGTCTTTTAAGTCAGAGGTACCTGGGTTCAACCCCAACTTCCTCCCTTAATCAGCAGTGAGCTCTTAAGAAAATTCCTTAACTCTGCTAAACATCAGTTTTTTCAACTATAAAAATGAAAGAATCATAACACATACATCATGGGATTATGATAAGTATTAAAATAGAGAATGATAACAGAGCCCCAAGTACATTGTAGTTCTCAATAACTTAATGATTTTTGTTTATTACTACTACAGATGAGGAAACTGAGTCTTTTTTTTTTTTTTTTTTTTTTTTTGTGGTACGCGGGCCTCTCACTGTTGTGGCCTCTCCCATTGCGGAGCACAGGCTCCGGACGCGCAGGCTCAGCGGCCATGGCTCACGGGCCCAGCCGCTCCGCCGCACGTGGGATCCTCCCGGATCGGGGCACGAACCCGCGTCCCCTGCATCGGCAGGCGGACTCCCAACCACTGCGCCACCAGGGAAGCCCGAAACTGAGTCTTAAAGAAGTGAAATAACTTGTCCAAGGCCACAAAGCAAGTAACTGGAAGAATTGAAATTTAAATGCAGGTCTCTCCCAGTTTTGCGTCTGGGGGAATATTGTGGGGTCCCATGAAACAAGCAGGGAATGAGGAGTGGGCCAAGGCAGAGTAAATGACAATAGAAAAGGAAGAATATTCGTGTGTGAAGCATATTATGAAGCAAAAGATGATTGACAAGCTGTACCAGAGAGGGAGAATGGTCATGCATGATGTCAAGGCTTTATACCTGGACAGACTAATGGAAAAAGGAGGAAGCTTCTGGTGCTCTTGGACTGGAGCTTAGGAGCCCAGATCTGATGCTGCCAAAAACTGCCGTCAGAATGCTGCCTCAGGGTAACCAGAACCATGGTCGGAGCTGCCCACTCTGGGGCTCTAGAGGCTGTAGTTCCTCTGAGCCTGCTGTCGCCATACCATCAGAAATTCCTAGCGACTGCTGTGCTTTTGAAATTAGAAGCAGAGAAAAAAAACCCAAACCACTGCTTCTGTCTTTCCTCTCACTTTCTAATCTTCAAACAGTTCCTCCAGCTGGCAGGACATGAACAAGAAGTCAGCTGTCAAGGAATCTGGGAAATGTAGTTTGCAGGCTTCCAGCCCAGCAATACCCAGCAGAGTGTAGAAGGGAAGGCTGTGGGCCTGAGAAACAAAAGATAAATAACCAACATGGGGAAAAACATTATAAGAATTAGGAGCTTCAGGAGGAAGAAATGGTTTTAGAGAAAATAAGTTGTTTTGGTACAGATAACATATCACAGAGAAAGGTAAATGCTTCTGCCCTTAGAAATGCATTAAAAATAGGTCACATTATTTGATGGAACAGACCTGTAAAAGTTAATTAAACTCCATTATCTATGATCATGTTTTAGCTTTAAAAGGAAAACTAATTAAAGTAAAATATAATAAATATAACAACTGGGTAATGTGTATATATCAGCCTCTCCATATTTCTCTTATCAGGTGCTACATAACAGACTTACATTTTCATTCATCTACGGGCCTCTAATAATTGAGAAGAAGTCACTCAAGTGAGGAAGATCTGTAGGTGCATGAACTGTAAGTTGGTTCCATTTTCTTTTTATAACATACATATAGTATCCCTAGGGATTGGAACACCGATGTTTTGGCATGAAAAGTTCTCAAGCTACTAGACTTTACCTAAAATTGGTGGTAAAGCCCTTGACTTTTTCCCTTGTACCCTAGAAGAAAGTATGGAAGAATTATTGATCACTTTCTGAGTATTTCTTTTCTCTTAGGTCCATTCCTTGTCACAGTACTTACTTTACTCCCCCCACCCTCCCTTTTTTTTTCTTTGTTCAGTTAAAGCAGAAAGCACATGTACCATGAGACTCTTAGACAATTTTGTAAGAAGATTAGGGATGCTTTTTGGCAATTTTCTACATTGCAACTCTCCCTTTATCTGTAAACGTGAAGTCTGTACCATCAAGTTCAGAACTTACAGCTGAAGAAGGTACCTTTTAAAAAATAATTTGCCTATAACATTAAAATATTTTTTAAATGGAAGGATATATTTTCATCCTATGACCATTTTCACTCTATGACCAAAAATTTTAGTGACCCTCACTTCTTTAATTTTCATCATCTTCCTTGGTAATTATGGGACAAAACAGCTAAAAGCATATGAACTTTTCACCCTTGTATCAATTGTCTAGTTCTTTGCCTATTTGAAAACATAGATCAAGTTCTTAACTTTCTTTGAAGCTTTTCCTGACTGTACCAATTTATAGCAATCTCAACAGCTTTTGGAAAGTGGCTTTACAAAGACATCCAGGCTTCACATCATATTAGGATTGAACTAAGGAGGGATTCCTACTCTCATTTATCCAGGAAAGTATTGGATAAATGAGGTGATGATGAGCAGGCCCACTAAAATGGTTATATTTACCCCTCGTCAGCTCCCCATCTATGAAGACGTGTCCTCCTAATCTCTACTATAGCCCTTGCTTCTTTGATTCATAGCCTGGTTTCTAGTGCTCAAGATTCTCCATGCCCAGTTCCATGAACTGCTGCCAATAGCTAGATGAACTGCCTCCATGGTGGCTAGGGCAGATCCTAGCAATACTTACCAATGTGTGTGTTTCCCCTCCTCTTTCTGGAACATTCCCCAAGCCCACTGAATCTAGGTAAAGCTGTGGGACTGATTCTGGTCAATGGGATGTAAATAGACTCCTCCTCTCAAATCTCCATGAGATTCTTGGCTTTCTTGCTTTCCTCTTTCCTTGTACAGATGCAGAGGATTTAATGGGGCTCCAGTCAAAACCACTTACTAGGTACAACCTGAATCGCTGAGTCTTGCCTGGAGCAGAGCTGGCTGACCTATACCAGTAGAAAATTAATTGCTGTTGGGTAAAGTAGCTGATAGGTATCATCATCATCATCACCACCACCACCACCATCATCATCATCATCATCATCATCATCGTCATCACCATCATCAGCAACAGCTTTATGTGCCTCTCTAATGAATACATACATCTTGAAGAAAACCATTTGACAAATCTCTAATGAATACATACATCTTGAAGAAAACCATTTGACAAATCTCTAATGAATACATACATCTTGAAGAAAGTCATTTGACAAATTTAACACCTTAGTCTTAAACAGATTCAGTAGTTTGCTCAAAGCCCCAGAGTTGGTAAGTGGCAAACCCAAGTCTGCATTATCAGATTTAAGTTAATTTAACCTCACAGCTAACCATTAACCTATAACCTGATTGCCACCATAGCTCTAGCATCAGGATACCTGGAGATGTTTTAGGTCTGTTAGAAAGGTCTACCAATTGCCCTCTGGCAGACTGAAGAGCAATAAGAGTTGAAATGTAACTGACAGGTATCAGGAAGAGGAGGAGGAAGCTGTGTGGAACCTCTGGCTATTCATTCAGCCTGAGTGTATCATTTTGCACCTCTAATAACCCCCACTGAAGGGTATCAACCATATCTTTACCACTTCCACCTGCACCCAGCCTAATAAGACCAAGCCCTGCCTCTCATGCAGCCACAAAACCCAAAATGGGGAATTCAAGGATTTGTTGAAAAAGGTCAGGGCTAGTTCTTAAACTTGAGGTACTAGATGGGGTTAAGAAGAGAGGTCAAGTGATCCAACCTCCTACTTCAAGAATACTCAAATTGGGTCTGAGTTTTCCACTGGATAAGTTTAGAAAGCCCTGTCATTTTTCCTGTGAGATGAAAGAAACACCAAGAAGAGGCAATGTACATTTTTCCTTTGTTCTTTATGGCTTATCTAAGCATCTGTTTTAAAAGGGTATATGAGAGCAAGCAAAAAAAAAAAAAAGGCCATTTTTTAGACTATAGCTCATTGGTATTAGATTGATCACTTTTGATCCACCAGGGTTTCAGCTTCTAACTCTGGATTTCTACTTTCCATTCCTGCTTCTGGCCCCTTGGTTTTAGCCTTTGCTTCAAGGACTGCTTTGGATTCTTTAGATTTCAGCTTTACACCCAACTCTGCTCAACCTCTGATTTTTGGAAGTTCCTTCATCTATAGTGGCTCAGTGGTATTGCCTACCAATCCCTACTTCACCCCCCAGAAAATTGCAGAGACTTTTTTTTTTATCAGTGAATGAGAATTAAGACAACAGAGCACTAGTGAACATAAGATCCTGTGGCCTTAAAACAGGTTCAAATTTCAGTTCTTTCTTATCTGCCAGAACCGATATCATTTGTCACAGACTTAGAGCAAATGACTATTGTCTTCAGATTCCATCAGCAATATGCATCGGGGGCTCAGCCAGAGGCTAGTGCCTTTATCCTCACTTTCCAAATGGGGCTCACTCTTTACTGATGGTGATATTCGGGACTTGATGGGACACCAGATGTTCCAGCAGCCTTTCCTTAATGTGAAGCTTCTCTGATCAGAAAGCTGAGTGGCTATATTTGCATATGAAACTGTTTTCTATGGCAGTGCTGGGAATAGTAAGTGGTGATACTCCATGGAGCTCTGGAGACTTGAGTCCTTAGCAGTGATTTAGGAAGACCCGTTGCAGATGACTACAGTGAAATTGGCAAGCTGTGCAGCTGATGGACTTGATGGGGTCCTGAGGAGTGTCTCTCAAGTCAGCTAGAACTTATGGCCTTGAATTATTCTCAGTGCTTCCAGGATGGATTAAAAGATGATAAAGACCCTCCCCTAAAGGAACTTACAGTCTAGCTGTGTAGGTAAGACATACACACAGGAACATTACAAGGTGACATGTGAGCAAGGTGAAAGTGTGGGACAGAATGTTTATGGAAGCACTGAAGGGATTGAAGGTGAAGCCGGGGTCATTCTGTTTGTTTTTTTTTCCATGGACTTAAAAATCTCCCGATAAAGTCAAAAAAGAGGCCTCAGTATCTGACTTTGTTGTTTATTTCTAAATTCCAGATGACTTAGTCATGATTTTCAAAGCTGACAATAAACCAAATGTGATTGCTTTGAATATGCAGAGGTGAAAAATGAGCTATGCCTTCTTTATTAGGGATTTAGAATAGTACTTTTATAATATAAACCCTGTCCTGTGCCTATTCCACCTGAGACTTTTGGACAGTTGCTAAACCTTAGTGCTTGAAGGCATCAATTGTCACTCCTTGTTTTATCTTCCTACTTTTATTCACCTGCATATACGTTAGCATTTACACTCTAGTTAGAGGTCTTCATTTTTGTGGAAGAATCTAAAGTGGTTAACAGGTTTATTCAGACCAAATTTTTATGGTCAATTTGATTGGCTTGACAAGTATCAGGCAACCTGAAAACTTTAGCTCTAATGAATGTAATTTTGGCTGTATGTAATTCAACTATATTCTTGGAATTTGTTTTTCAGACTCCAGACATGAATGCTGTAGAAAAACACAAGGACTACATGGGTCATAGCCAAATACAGACACAGAAATGAGGTACAGTGCAATAACACCGCTCAGGTTCTGAAACAATGAGGAATTCTTTTGAGGGATTTTGGACAATGTGGAGAAACAGTTACCAAAGCCGCAGGAATGCCAGGCCTTAAGCCCAGGCTACAGAATCTGAGTTTAAAGAGATGATGATGGATTACCCGATTCTTCCCTAAGACCCTTTTCAGAATCCCATGGTGAATGAAGCCCTGGTCAACACGTTTTGCACAAGGTTGCAGTAGTAACAGAGAATGAGCAAAGATAGGGAATAAAGTTGAAACTAGAATGAAAGGGAATGAACTATGAAGATGGGCTCAGTCCCTTAATCTTTTAAAGATATTTTCCAGGTGGAGCGACTGAGCTGTGTAACATTTCCAAACGTGTAGATAAATCTCCTCATCTATCATGATGTCACCAACGACCCTGAAAATCTGCAATCCACGGTTCATCGTGAAAACATTTCATGGATGCTTTATTATTTTTCATGAAGAAGGGTAAACTCAGGTTTTTGGAATTTGGAGCTTGCTCGTTACGGGGTCAGGCTGAAGTGCAAGTGTGTTTGAATTCAACCTTCAGCATGAGGATGTTTGAGTATAAAGCTACAAGGTCCTTTATTAAATTTAAAATCGTGGGTTACGTGTTGAATGGCCCGCATTCCATCCCATTGTTTAAATTCATCAAATAGTCACTCTGGAATTATTTCTAACAATTGGGATGACTTCATTTGTATTTGTTTTCCTTTTCTATTAATCCATGACAAACTGTGAAATTTGCCATTTTTACCATAACCAGGCCATGAAATTTGTCATCTCTCTCTGTAATTTACATGGAGCCTTGGCTATAGATACATTTCAGGCAGGATGATTACTTTCCATCTGATGCAGAGGACAGAACAAAGGAGGGATACACACAGAATAGAACACAAACAAATTCAGAGCAGACATCAGGAAGGGCTTTCTTCCCCTTTTTTTCTTTAATGCTGTAAAGTCTGCTAAAATGTGCTGACTGCCTCCCAGAGAAAAAAAAGTTGATGGGACAAGCTAAGGCACTCTAGTCAAATCCAAGAAACAATACAGTGTCACTCTGGGGAGAGGGGAGAACTTAAAAGATGAGATGTCTTGACAAACTGGAATGAGTTGGAGGGATGTGGGGTGAAATCATATGTGTAATATGGTCAGGAGGCATCTGGAAGTAGACTTTAAAGGCATGCCACCATAACAGTATGAGAGTTTTAAAGCTTGTTCACAAGCAATTGTTCCTGGGATGGTGAATTTCCCCTTCTCTTTTGACTCCCTCTTCTCCAAAATTGAACATAGATTAGTTTCTTCCATGTCAGGTGAATGAAAAGTCTACTGAACCATTTGAGTTGAAAATTAGATTGGACATTTTGCAAGGAAGTTCTTATCTCTGTTTCTAATGATCTTCTTCTTGGTTGGGAGAAGGAAGGAAAGAAAAGAGTTTTCACTGTCCATTTGCCTGATGTGCAAAATACACTGTTGACTTCAGCAAGCTAAGTTGTGGCAAGGGCTAACCAACCACTGAAAGGAAGGTCGCTCAGCCAAGTCGATGTCCTACTTCTCCACTGTAGATATGACTTTGGTGTTGTGAGTTTCCGCTGAAGGAGGAGAATTATGGCTCTGTTTGACGGTGGCTATGAGACTAGAAGTGAAGGGGATGGGAAGGAGACCTCTAAGTGATATCTCATTCCCCTGTGTTCCCATCTCTTCCTGACCAGAGGCAGTGAGAGAGCAGGTGGGTACCACATAATCACATGAGCTCTAGGAGTCTGAAGGCTACTTAAAAAGACACATGTAGTTACTTAAAAAGACACTTTTTTTTGTTTTACCAAATTGCATTCCAGAATGGATATACCAATTTACATTAATAACAGCCTGTCTACCTCACTCTCAGCAGCACTGGACATCCTCATTTTAAAAAAGAACTCTTACTTTGATAATTTTAAAATTAAAAAAAAAAAAAAGGTCTGCTATCTTACATTTCACTTTTGGGACTACCCAGTGAAAAGGAACATCTTATATTTCCTTTATTGTAAATCACCCCCTATCCCTTTATCTCTCCTGGTGTGGCAGCCATGAGAAGGTGCCTTCCAGGCCTCCCACGTTGAAACCTGTGGCCTTATTTACGCTGAGGTCACACCTCCTGGGCTGCTTCCTGCCAATGACCACGTGTGGAGTGTGGTGAGGATACTGAGGCGGACCCATTCCTAGGAGACACAGAACTCCTTTGTTGATGGACTCTGACTCCCCTATGACTTCCTGACCCTTCCTTAGACTAGAAGGCAGTCTACACCCTCTCTCTCCATCTCTAATGCCCTCCCCGCCTCTAGACTGCTGGGGTCCCTCCTGATTTCCTTTCACACAGGCTGTTCCCTTAATGTTATGGATTAAACTGTGTTCCACCCAAGTTCGTATTTTGAAGTCTTACCCCCCGATACTTCAGAAGGTGACTTTATTCAGAAATAGGGTTGTTGCAGATGTAGCTAGTTAAGATGAGGTCACCCTGAAATATGATGGGCCCCTAATCCAAAATGACTGGTCTCCTCCTACAAAGAGCACCATGTGAAGATACAGATACTTACAGAGGCAAGATGAAGTGAGGACATGAGGAGAAAACCATCTACAAGCCTAGGAACCCCTGAGACCACCAGAAGTTAGGGGAAAAGTATGGAACAGACTTTCCCTCTCAGCCCTCAGAATCAACCCTGGTGACCCCTGGGTATCCAACTTCTAGTCTCCAGATCTGTGAGCAAATAAATTCCTGGTGTTTAAGCTACCCAGTTTATGGTATTTTGTATGGCAGCCTCAGGTAACTAATACACCTAATAAAATCCTCCCATTTTTAATCCTGTCTTATTGTCTGCTTCTTGGACACCTGAACTAAGATAAGCTTTATATGAGCTTTTAATATATTGAATATTAAACCTCTGTCATATCTTGCAGATATCTTTCTAGCTTATCTGCATTTTAATTTAGTTTATATTATTTTAATTGACAAATAATGTAAACTTTTATGTGTTTAAATACTCAACCTTCCCAGGGGGGTTTTCTTTTCCTTCCTTCCTTCCTTTATTTCATTCCTTCTCTCTTGCTTTCAAGTCTTTCCCTGCTGGAGAGATGATAGATATTCACCCATTTGGTTTTTTGCTGATTGTTAAGGTCTGGCCTTTACATTTAACTCTTGAGTATATTAAGAACTTGTGTGTGTGTGTGTGTAGTGAAATATGAACTCTATGGTATTGCACCCATTCTTTTTTCTTTTCTTTCCTCCTTCAAAATATATTTAGCTATTCTTACCTATGTATTCTTCCATATGAACTTTTGAAACAGTTTTCAAGCAAGCTAAAAGAGAGAAAAATGCTGTTGATGCTTTTATTGGATATGCTTTAAACAAACAACTCAATTTGTCGATAATTAATATGATTCCAACATTTCGTTTTGCAATCTGAGAACGTTATGTCTCCAATTATTCAATAATTAGTTTATATTTTTCAGAAACTATTTGCCATTTTCTTTACATAGGTTTCTTGCACGTCTTACTAACTTTAAAGTATTTTACGGAGTTTGCTTTTATAAGGTCATATTTTTCATGATATTTTCTAACTAGTATGAAGAAAAGTTATTTATTTCTACATGATCTATCATGTTCTACCACTTTTACTAAAATTTCTCATTAATTCCAATTGTGGAGACTTAGCACATTTTTTAGACTATCCTCCGTGGTGGTAAATCTTTTAGAAACAGGCTGTGAGAGCTGGAAGATTCTAAATGTCATCTTACCCTCTCATTTTATAGATGACCCATTAGGGGGCCCCAGCACCAATCTCCAAACACTATGAAATGAAGGCCTTGGAAAGGCCCCACCCCATCTTTCTGGAGATTCTTAAACTAAAGATCAGACAGTTCAACATACAGAAATGATTTAACATTTGTGAATAATTATAGTGATAAAATAACAGTAGCCATTTATCAAGGCCCAGGCACTGTGCTAGGTGCTTTACATGAAACAACTCATTTTATTCTTATGACAATCATTAGAAATACAGTTTTTCAAGATTATTGGCAGAGGTGTTTAGCTGGAATGTCTGTCCTCTTCATACTCTGGCTGTCTCTCTATCCAGCTCTTTTTAGAGGCAGAAGGATATTAGCAAGTGACTCATTAGGCTTCTGTGTTAGCCTTAGTTATTATGAGTCTTAGTCTATTATTAAAAATGGAAAGAGTTGAGCCAGGCTTTTTACTGCCAAGAAGAGGTTTCTCATCAGCACCCCTACACAAAAAACAAAATACAGTAATAAAAAATGTTAACAACTATTTAAAAGTTTTCATTGGCTAGATAAGCATGCCAAGTTAAAAAGAAGTTGAATTTTTAAGTATATTTTGATCCTATGCTATGTACCCTATTAGAGACTTTAAACAAATACCATGATGGTTTCTAACCAGAAAGAGTTTACATCTAGAGTGATGAAAACCATGTGATGGAAAGGACTTGAATATTATCTGGTCCTCCTCCTAACTGATGCTCCCCTGATGAATGCTTGGCTAGTCTATTCTGGAACAGCTTTTGAATTGAGAGACTCCCTTCTGAAGTCTGTCTCCTGGTGTCTTTACCCACTTCTACTCAAGTGCCTTTTGTAGTCCCAAAGGGTAAGTTAAATTTTTTAAATACTTGAAGACAACCACCACGTGCTGTGTTCCTCTTTCTCGGTGAAATCTCTTTTCTTCTCTGGTCCTCACTTCCCTGAAGCGTTTGTCATGTGAGCCCCTTTTCCTTCCTGGACTCTGTTCTCTGAATGTGGGTCTCTTTGTCAATATCCCTCTTAAAACGTAGGGTCTAACGTTGAACAGAGTTGCTATGATATGGTACAAACAGTTCACAGTAGATGGGATGTATTGTGTCCTTTGAACTGGATGTTACACTTCTATCAATATAGTCAAAAGTCCCATTACTGTTTTTTTTTTTTAGCAATTCCATTATATAGTTATTAATCTCATTTCCCATGTAACTTTTGATTCTCTACTCTACTCCCAATTCTGTTCCTCCACCAATATTTCTCATCTTAGTAAATATCCCCATGATTTACTCCATTGCTCCAGCCAACACCTGGTTATCATATTTGACTCTTCAGGGCAACACACTGGTATGTCCCATCTGCCTTTCCTTCCAAGGATATCGCCTCTAGCATACCTCTCCAGTCACCTTCATCTGTCTTCTGGGCTGATAGGATAGCCTCTTAACTTGTCTTAGGGTTTCCTCTCTGGGATCTTATTTAACATATGCTCCACAAAGCAGACAGAGCAATCTTCTTAAACTGTAAATCACATCATGATTCTTCTCTACTCAAAACTCTTCAGGATCCTCCATTTCACACAGACAAAATCTCGTCTTCTTTACTGTGGCTCCAAGATCTTCTGTGATTTTCTTACCTATCCTACTGCACTCTTTACTTTCCTCTGCTCCAGCCACTGGGTTACCCTTTCTGTTTCTTGAACACACAAAGCTTGATCCTTACTCAAGACTCTTGTACATGTTGCCTCCTATGCCTGGAATATTCATCTCCCTAGATGCTTTCTTGATTTGTTCCCTTAACTCATTGCTGCTCAAATGCTACCTACTCAGAAAGTTCATACTTGACTACTCTATCTAAAATAGAACACTTACTTCTCCCCACACTCACATTCTATTTTCTTATTCTGCTTTATTTTTCTTCTTGGCCGTTATCACCAACTGCTATTATATGTTTATTTGTTTAATTTCTGACTCTACCGCTAGAATATCAGCTCCATCAAAGTGGAAACTTTGTCTTGTTTTTTGCATAAAGCTGCCCCAAAAAGTTTCAGACACATATTAGGTAGTCCCTGTCACTAGTAGGTTCCCGATTCATATTTTTTAATGAATGAATTATTGAATGAATAGGTTGTATTGAGTTTGTAGCCAGACAAACTCTTTAGTCCTCATTTTTCCTAAGATCTCCTCTATGCATTTTGGTTTCCTAAAGGATTCAGTAATTTTATCTTGAGTGCATAATTTCTTCTGAGTTACAGGATTTAAATTCATTCCCTCCAGCTTGTTAGTCTTATATTTGACTCTTGACTTCGGTTCTATTTTCTCTCACTTAAGTTTGTCCATACTCTTCTTTCTAGTCTCAGCATCTTTCTCTTTGACAAAGATGAAATCTGGGACATTTTATTTAATTTTGGTATACATTAATGTATTACCAGCTAATGAACTCAGCAGGCTCTGTCTCCCTTCCTACTCTTGTTTTAAAATAGCAAATCAAAAAAATAATTTCCTTCCTAAGCATTTTCCCTGAAGTTTTCCTCTTTCTGGGCCCACTTCTTTTGGAAGAGCAGAGCTTTTAATAAAAGTGAAACTACGAGAGAATTGTATAAGATGTTTTATGATTAGGTGATATAGCACATAGACTCTAGGCCTTTCAGAAAATGAAATGAGTCTGAAGAACTAAGAAACATTTTGTGTAGGATGCTTCCCAAGTCTTAAACATGCTCGTATACATTAAAGAGTAGAATCGTAGATTTTTAGAAACAGTAATGTTATAGATAGTTTTAAAAGAAATAGCAGAACTTGGTGCTGGTATTTCTGTGAAACCACATGTCGTAGCTGTGCATGAATTTTATCATCAGCCAAAAAGACATCAGGGTCCATGCGAGGTCAAAGGCAGAGTGGCAGAGATTGTTTAAAGTTTTCAGGTCGGGAGACAGCCTTGGATGTACTCTGGGAGGGTTAGGTCAGTAACATCACGGCAGCAAGCATAATCTAACCATCTTGAGAGATTAATGATTTGCTGCTCTCCTAGCCCAGAGACCCAGCAACAATTTTCTCAAAAGAACTCCCTGTATAAAGGACAGAAGCACTGTGTGTGTTTGTGCATGTGTATGGGTGAGTTTGTGAGTATATCCCTATTATGAACATACATGCCTATGTGTACCATAAGGGAAGAGGCTTGCTCTTTTATTATAATAAATCCTTTTGTCTTTCTTGTTTCACATATCATTGAGTCCCTCCAGTCTTCAAAGGCCTTGCCAGATTCATTGTAATGGCTTTAAATAGTAGGGAAAAAGTAGTGGGTTGAAACGTTTGAATGGGATGACCCTTCCGCTCTAGTGAATGTTGATTTGGAGTACAGGAAGGAACTGAGGAAGACTGGGGGGGAAGGGGTCTGACGGACACCTTTGAGGGTTTTTTTTTTTTTTATAGTGACAGCTTAATCTATTGGTAAAGTTGGCTGATTGGTGGTAAACCTCATGGAGCATGAAAATTATACCACATGGCTAAGTTTTGCTTTTTCAACAACTGTGCAGTTCAGCTGACCTAAGTCTCATTTCCTGTTTCCATTATGGTTGTTAGTCCCAATTCTTTTCACATCTGCACCCAGACATATCTTATTCTGCAACCCACCTGCCCATCTGGGCTCTGGATGACCTCATTCTTGAGATGAGGCCTGCAAGCTGTGCTCAAGATGGACGGCCCCTGACAATGGGTGCAGGGGTCCTCAGCCTCCCTTTGCTCTTTGTGCTGCACTGGGCTTTGCCAAAGCTTCTCAGCATATGTTTGTCTGGATCTTTTCAAGGCTCATGCAGCTCTGTTTTAAATATTTAACCTTATATGAGGATGTCTGAGGCTTCCTGAAGTTATTCCTGTGATTTACAAAAGAGAAGAAATCTGATCATACAAATCTGAAGAGAATGATCAAAACACCAAATGGCAATCCACTCATTTGCTCTCTTTGTTTTGGGAACTTTATGGGCAGAGAACTGAGCTCTCCATTTTTTGCCCTCCTTGCCAGTCTATCTGTCTATGTGTATTTATTGCACATCGTAAGTGCTAGGCACCAAGGTAGATACAAAAAAAGCGAAAGTCTTAGAAACTCACCTTTGAAGCATATGGTCCTATTGAGAGATATGATTGACTAGTACGGAGTAGTGTTAAATAATAGTAACAGCAAACAGTTTTTGAGTGCTGATTCTGTGCCAAGGCTTAATGTTATCTTTATTGGGGGGGGGGGGAAAGGGGTCATATAGTGTATACTTTTTTTACAATTTTAATTTTATATTGGAGCATAGTTGATTAACAATGTTGTGTTAGTTTCAGGTGTACAGTAAAGTGATTCAGTTATACATATACATATGCCTTTTCTGTTTCAAATTCTTTTTCCATTTAGGTTACTACAGAATAGCATTACCTAGAAATGTATCATCTCATTTAATTCTCATAACAATCCTATTAGGTAGGTTCTGTCTTTCTCCCATTACTCAAATAGAGAACCTGAAGTTGGCGTGACTGAGGAACTTGGCAGGACTGCTCTTCCAGGAGAGCCAGGATTCCCACTCAGTTCTTTTTGAGTTCACAGCAAGCTGGGGCTCCAAAACTCCACATCTTCACTCGATGCTGCAGCATCTCTCCAGTGCCAACCCCTAGAGTGCAGAGTCAGCTCCATTGGAGCAAGGAGGAAAAGACCTGTGAAGGTTGGAGTCATCACTGGACTTTTCCCACTTATACACGGAAGTGGGACTTGGGCCTTCATTCAGGTTATTTGGAGTGAGCCCCGAACCGGAAGTAACTCATGTTGACCCAGAGTTAAATTCCTGAGTCTGTTCCCAGTGTGTTCCTTCTAAACCAACATAATAATGTTAGCACAAATGAATAGATTAAGAGATGGGGGTTTTGGTTGTTGTCATTGCTGTTTCTCATCCTGATTCCTCCCACTGAATCTACTTTAGATTATGTGGATAATTTCTTTCAGTTTAGAAGATAAATCAATGTAAGAAATGCAGACTCTACAAGTAACTCTTCACGTTCTTTGTTTTCTTTTGTAATTTCTTTGTAATTCTTTTATGACAGTGCAGTGATTAAGAACGAGGGCTTTGGAGTCACACTGCCTGTATTTGAATCCTAGCTCTTTCACTTACTGGTGGTGGTCATACCCTCTCTGTGCCTCAGTTTTCTTATTTATACCTACCTTATAGGATTGTTAAGAGGATTAATAAGATATATAAATCTTAGAAGAGTGGCTGGTGCATAATAAATACTTAATGCATGCTGGCATTACTGTTAAATAATGGTTGTTAGTTATTACTGGTGGAGGTGATTGGGTATATCTAGTTCCTTCTCAGTGACTACTAGCATCACAGGTGTTCTCTAAATATTTGTTGAATAAAAAAACGCAAAGATTTTATTTACAGTGTGATTCGAGGCTTTGAGGCCAAAGGCAATAATCACAGAATGAGCCTGAATTCCGAATATTTTAAATTTATAGAATGTTGGAACTACAAGAATCCATACAGGTTTTAGCCCTGCTTAGTTTATAGATGAGCAAACAGAAGTCAAAAATTCACACCACCCCAGTGAGGCAGCCTGGGCAGGATTTTTATCCCCATTTAGGAGAAGCTAATAACAAGGGTTCTCAGCCTTGTAATACTCCAAGACACCTTCAATTAGTTAATTAGATGGCATGTAAAATTCTCAAGACACATTGAAAGTACTGTTCATCTTGATTCTTGATTAGAAGTAAACATCGACCATACAGAATTTCTCAAGGGATGTTGATGATAATCAGTAAAACAAACCGGGGCTGCCCCACTAACTCCAGGGGCTGCAATTCCCATCATCGTCATCTATAAAAACGGTACCCTCTGGAGTATGCCCAACATAGCTCTGGCCCTGACTGAGAATTGTCTGCAAGGGTTGATTCCCAGATTTGTTGTATTGGTTATAATACGGTGGCAGGTATAGCCACACCGTGAACCAGATATACTCCCTATTCATTTAAAACAAACAAACAAGTGGACACTCATTCAGCAAATTTACTGAGGACCACGATCCAAGAACTAAACCAGGAAACTATGGATGCCCTCATGGAGCTTACATTATCATGGAGATGTATGAACAGTTCAGAAACAATGGGCTGGTTTGATAAAAAAGAAAAATTAATTTGAATTATGTGATGCAAACAACTAACTAGGCAGCCAGTTAAATTTCTAACAGTGTTACTATGTGTGTTGTAAGGAAGGCACAAGGTAAGTAGAACATATACCTGAGAATACACCATGCCAGGAATCTATTTTTTTCTGGTTACTTTGCTTCATTTTTCTTCTGAAGATGAAAGTCAATATTATTTTCTCTTAAGGTAATGAGGTAGTCAACAGAAATAACTTGAAGTCTTGAATAAAGTAAGTTGCTAACTGGGTAAAATTTGAAATTGCTAAATAATGCCATAGATTTCCAAGATGTTTAAACATATGCTCAAAATTCCCAATTTTATGCAATATTTAACATTGTGTGATTAGGCCAGATTAAATCATATCAAAGACTAGTATTTTTATAACTCATTGATTTTCCTCACTCAAGTCTACTCCCACCCAATTTGCCTACCACACAGCAAATTTGTGGCCTTTGATCCATAAATACATCTTTTAAAAAATTAATATTTTCTTTTTCTGTGAAGTGAGTTACTAATCCCTTTATTTTTTCAGAGACATTTCAAAAGAGAACTTGGCAAGTTTGGGCAACAAGTTTGAAGCATGTGTGTATGCTTCAGTAGATGAATAGATAAACTGTGATACATTCAGACAATGTAATATTATTCACAGCTGAAAAGAAACGAGCCATCAAGCTATGAAAAGTCTTGGAGGAAACTTAAATGCATACTACTAAGTGAAAGAAACCAGTCTGAAAAGGCTACATACTATGTGCTTCTAACTATATGACGTTTTAGAAAAAAATCAAACCATGGAGACAGTAAAAAGATGAGTGGTTGCCAGGGGTTAGAAGGGAGGGAGGAATGAATAGGAAGAACACAGAGATTTTTTAGGACAGTGAAACTACTCTGCATGATACTATAATGGTGGATACATCATACATTGGTCCAAATCCATAGAATGTCCAGCACCAAGAGTGAACCATAATGCAAAGTATGGGCTTTGAGTGATAATGATGTGTCAGTGTAGGTTCATCAATTGTAACAAAGGTACTACTCTGGAGGATGACATTGATAATGCGGAAGGATATGCATGTACGGGGGCAGGGAGTACATGGGAAATCTCTGTCTCTTCTGCCCAATTTTGTTGTGAACCTAAAACTGCTCTAAAAAAAGAAGGTCTGTTAGAAAAAGAGACACAGAAGTTTGGACTATACCTGCGTGTCATTTTCATAGTTCCGTTAGCCAGAACTTAAAAAAAAAAAAATTTGAATCCATGTAAACATTTTGATTGTTAAATCTTAAATATGTCTTAGTAGATTAGGATTTCAGGAAAAAAGACACCTCCAAGGTGAAAAATGTGTAGATGATGCTTCAGCTCAGAGTGACCTGAGCTCTCAGGGACATTAAAGCTCATTAGCCAGATTCTCTTACAGAAACGCTCACAGTCTTGGTCCTGCAATTCACAGTTCTTAGAAAAATCTTCTCATTGATGCTGGGGTGTTGCACTCCAGCTGAGAGTCTGAGATCTTTAACTGACAGGCAAACGTGTTGGTTTTATATATCTTGTGCTTTCTGGAGGGTGTAGCTTTTTTATTTTTAAAGTGACAAGAGTGAGAAAACGAAAGGGGAAGATCCAATCACCTGTAACTGTATTAAACCACCCACCAGCTGTTTATAACTTAACACATCACTCCACCCTATAAGAAGTCTTTAACATATGAAAAGGACATCCTTGCGGGCATGGGGGTGGTTAACAGGTGGTACTGGGTGAAATGGGACACTTGCTTTTGATGGTGTGAAAGTTATCTTTTGTGAGTTATTGGTATTCTTCCTCCACTGTTTTCTTAAAGATTAGCCTTAGGGAGCTTAAATAATTAGGCATAAAATCTGTGACAGGATACTTAATCAATCACATCTTGGTTTCATCCTATGGGAGGGCTGTGGTCAGCTGTGTCCCGGAGTGTTCTGGAACAAGCCACAAGCTTGGACAATCCAGCCGCACTGCTGGCATTTCTGTTTATCGTGTAGCCTGAAGTTCTTCTTTGTAGGCAAACTGAAAAGGAGCAGCAAACTAATGATACTTCGAAAGTCTACATCTCAGGGAGAAATTTGGGGATTTTCTAATTCTCAAAGTTCCAGTAAGGATGGGGAGAAGTGATGTAATTTGTGTAGGCTGGTAAAAATGCGCAGTCTGGTTTTCGACATTTCAGTTCATGGGTATATTAGTCAGTGTTCTCCAGAAAAATAGAACTAATTGGATGTGCATGTGTGTATATTAAAGAATTATATATATATATTTATTTTAAGTAATTGGCTCAGAGGATTATGGAGGCTAGCAAGTCCAAAATCTCCAGATGGACCATCAGGATGGAGACCCAGGGAGAAGCTGGCAGTCACGAGCCTATTCTCATGTTTACAGGGGGCTGGGGGATGGAGCCTAGGCTGTGAATTTGAGAATCACACACAGATGACTGACTGCAGGGAGCCTTCTGTCACCGGCCCCTCCCCAGATCGCTCAGGTGGGGACAGAGCAGGGCCACCCACTGTCCTGTCTCTGAGTCCGGCTGCAGCTGCAGCGGTTCCTGGTGCTAACTGAACAAAGTCCCACCTCTGAGCTGGTCCAGCCCTCCCCCCAGTGCCACAGGGAGCCCCATTAGCTTCTCCCAAGCCCTCCCTGGTCAGGCCTGGCATCATCTGCTTAGGACGGGATGTGGCCAGCGTGCTTCTTCCTTCAACCTGTTGGTACATTTTCTTGAAAGAATAAAAGTTGTCTTTCTCCTGTGGCAAAAAAACAAAACAAAACAAAAAACAAGTCGGGTAACAACAATCGGATGAGTCTAAATAATAAAAAATAATAGCTAACAGTTATTTGCTACTATGTGTCAGGAATGTTTGAATCCTCACAAAAGTCTGTGAGGTAGCAAATACCCTGGAATCGATAAACTGTGTTCAAATCCCAGTCTTCCCACTTACTGGCTGTGTGAACTTGGCAAATCCTTTGGTCTCTCTGTACTTCAGTTTCCTTACTAGGAAAATGAAGAGTAATCACATCATGCACTGCTGAAGATTACTGGGAAGATTAAATGAGTGATCCCACACCGAGTATGTATCAATAGAACAGTGCCTGGTGTATTAGAAGCAGTCAGTAACAGTCAGCCATTGTCATTATAGAGGAAGATAGAACAAAACAATGGAGGGGTATAGGCATGACAGCCATCTGAAACCTAGAAATGGTGTATATGCTGGGTATCCCCGCATGAGAATATCCAGCATATTTGTGAAGTAGATAAAGGAACACATCCTTTCACTGAAGTCTTATAAACCTCAAGTTCAACTGAAAACACCCCATTCCAGTCTTCCTTGGCAAACCCACAACAAATGTTGCCAACGAGAATATGAAGGGAGTCCTGACACTTGTCATGTGTGTTCTTCAGTTCTTACTTTTGATTATCTTGATTGAGTTTGGATTAAATACAACCACCTTATGCATGAAGTTTCACCTAGAGATGGAGGCAGATTAAAAGGCAGGGCAGCATAAAATAAAAATGAACAACCCAAGATAATTCAGGATGCACTAGCATGAGGGACTCACAGACCTGAATTTCCCTGTGTTTATTTTCTTGTGTCTCAGGCTACAGGAATTATCTCGCAGAAACATTTTTGGATTTAACAGCAATATTGGGATCTCCGTACTGAAAAATCAATGTGCACTTTGTTTCATTCTAGAGTGTTTCCAACAACAGTAGCCTAAAATGCTTCAGGATACTCATTGTGCCATTAGAAGTCAGCCACTGCCAGTAGACCTTAGATTTCCTGTAACTCAGTCAAGGGCGTTTTGTAGCCATAATGGCCCAAGTCACATGGGAACAGGAGAACTACTGGTAAGATCTTTAGTTTTAACTGACTTTTTTTTTTTTTCCAGTACGCGGGCCTCTCACTGTTGTGGCCTCTCCTGTTGCGGAGCACAGGCTCCGGACGCGCAGGCCCAGCGGCCATGGCTCACGGGCCCAGCCGCTCAGCGGCATGTGGGATCTTCCCGGACCGGGGCACGAACCCGTGTCCCCTGCATCGGCAGGCAGACTCTCAACCACTGCGCCATCAGGGATGCCCGAAGTGACTTTCTGATTTATCGTCTTAAGGCTGAGTTTCTCCGCTTTTCCTACCCTTATTTGTGAAACTGAACTAATTTCTGAATGTAGTTTGCTCGCCACTTTAAACTATTTGGTTTCCTTTCCTTCTCTGACTTTGCTTATTGCTGCTTTGGAGACCGATGCCCTTGTCGGTTTCTTTTGCCTGGGGCTTCGGCTAAATGAGAACTTTCAAAAGCCTCACACAGTTACTCTCTGGCCATGATAGAAGCTTGCTTAAGAGCACTCCCCCTAGCGTGAAAACCCATGCCCTAGGCCCCATATAGTTGTTTTCTCCTGGTGGCCTCAATCTTTCAACTCTAACTATGGAAAACCAACAAACGGCAACAAATGATTTTATGCTAACTAGGTTGAAAGGGATTCTCCAGTCTGCTATTAAAAACTCAAAACTCAGTTAGACCATCACGTGGAGGCCAGCTCATTGTTAGGTAATCAGGCTTGTTTACTAATGTTTTGACAGCTCCACTTAGCATAAAGGTCAACTGGAGACACTTCTGACCACATAGGCCCTCACACAATGTTTTATTGACTCGGCTGACTTTTAAATCCTATATCCATGAGATAATTGGCAACGCACTCCTTCACAGATGTGAGTTATGCAATCAGGGTGGGAAAAAGAGCTACTGAAGCTGACTTGCTGGAAATCTTTACTTCCAATCGATAAAATATAATAAGGTTAAGACTAAGAAAGAGTGCCAAATACCAGTGTTTTGTAAAGCGGTTTACAAATGTAAGGCAATATTGTCGGCATTATCAAGATTGATCGTCTATCTATCTATCTATCTATCTATCTATCCACCTATCTACCCAGCTATCTATCTCTCTATATTTATTGATCTGCCTATCTATTCTAAGACATCTAAACCTGAGGACTCCATTAAATGTCAAGATAATCAGTGTTACATATGTTTATTTTTTGCAAATAGTCCTCCAGACCTGTACAGTGGAGACCAACTTTGGTTTCAAAGACTGTGTTTTAGGATTTTTGTTTGTTTGTTTCAGTGAGTAATTTCTTCTGCTTACCCATTCTTTATTTTGATACTGAGTCTCATAGATCAATTACTACTATTAATCAGCTGGAAAAGTAAATGAAATTAATACCACAGACACATGAAGGGTCAGTCTTGCCAGCTGGTGTGAACTGTAAAAGGTGGAGTGTGTGTTTGTGTCATAAATTGTTCTGTATGATGATATGGCTATTGTTATTTGCAGAAAACTTTATATTTTTGTTAGGTCAAGAAGCCTGTAATTCTCCAAGTGATCTCTGAGCCTTATTTAATGCAGCAAACCACAGAAGGAGCTGAGCTGAACAGTGTCTGCAAGTTGGAAAGTAATAACTTTCCTCATCCCTTCTGTAAGTGACTTGTGCCTTGTGATGAATGCAGACCCTTCCTTCATGAGGGTTTCCGGATATTATACACTTGTAGCAAATAAGGTTAGAACCTTTAAAATATAGCATTTAGTAATGTGCTGGAAATAGCTTCTTCTCAATTCCTTTAAAGGTCACTGCATTTGCTTTCCAGGCATCATTTTAGCTCAAGCCTCTACCGAGTGGAACTGAGATCATGCTTGCTCTTGCGCCTTCAATTTTCCCAAACTTAAGAGTGAAATGGCAGGATAAAGTGAAGTGTGTGTTTGTGTGTGCGTGTGTGTGTGCTCTTGTGAGTTTAGATGTAGCAATGCATTGTCAAGATAATCTCAATGTTGGATACATGCATGGGGCTTCTTCAGTTGGAGGTAAGGTTAGGCTTGTATTATCCTCTGTCCAGAAGCCAAGCTTCTAGGAGTGAAATTGGGCAACAGCTACTAAAGGAAAACAAACTCTGCAGAAAACTCTCAATTCTTTGTGCTTTGCCTGAGCACTCCATGTGTCCCCAACCAAAGTATATTAATAAGACTCTAGCCAGGTAAATTAGCATCAACCCACAAGTTTTGCTGCTGTTCCACTGGAAAAAATAAATTCATTAAGCCACTGATATAAAGCAAGAAATAGTCAACCGCAGCCTTGCTGTCAATATTAGTATTGGAATGGTAGAGTGAAACGAGACAATTTCACACTAACTGACACAAATCAAGGCCAAGCTGGAAGAAAGAGAACAGCTTCTTTTGCAAAGCATATTTCACTGTTTCTAGAATCATCGCTGTCTTTTGTCAGTACTGCCAATATCTTCACCTTCCTCATATCATCAGCAACATTGTTAACATCATCTTCATCATGTTTATAGTCGGCAGTCATGTTTCCTTTTACAAGTACACTAAAGATGAAAAGTGGTCCATATCTGCTAAGAGCCTGCACTCCATGTTCATGTCCTGCTAGTTCTGATCCCCTCTCTGCACATTAAAAACTCTACCTAGAATTCCAACCCCAAGGTCGAATTTCTCTTCCTCTTTCTAGGGCCTCTCTGCTGAATTCCTCATAGTAGCCATTGTCTGGCTATTAATAATTTTTCATTTGAAATTATCTTTTTTGGTTGTTAGCCATCTTTTCAAGTGTGCATATTTTGTTGGTTCGGCTAGAATATAAGGGTTTGATGGCAGAGACTGTGTTTTTTGTACACTGGTATAAATACCATATTATTTATATTAGTGCCTTATTAAATGTAGCACTTAATAAATATTCAACAAATAGTTATCAGTGATTGCAACTTTATAGGGAAGTTGGAGAATTTGTTCATGGCCAAATATCCCTATAAGTGGTATTAATTTAGCCAGGTAAGTTTGTGGAGACTGCGCCATATGCACTCATGACAGGGAATATGAGGGTCGAGGAAGGAAGAATGCAAAGAGGTCAAGAAACTTGGAATTTGTATTAAGTCGAGGTGATTTCTCAGAAGAAAAAGGACTTGGCCTGGGTTTTAACAAGTTCTATGCACTTGACATGTAAGTTTCACAAAGTCTGTTGAGAGGGTTGGAGAAGATGCTATGAGGAGGATGTAAATGTGAAATCAGAGAGTTAAACCAGCAGCACAAAGAGAAAGTGATACTACTGAAAATCAGGGTCAAGAGTTTGCATTTGGCAACATGGATGGACCTAGAAATTATACTAAGTGAAATAAGTCAGACAGAGAAAGACAAATATCATATATCACTTATATGTGGAACCTAAAAAAATAATACAAGGGAACTTATTTACAAAACAGAAATAGACTCACAGACATAGAAAACAAACTTATGGTTACCAAAGGGGAAAGGGAGTGGAGGGATAAATTAGGGATTTGGGATTAACAGACACACATTACTACATATAGAATAGATAATCAACAAAAACCTACTGTATGGCACAGGGAACTATATTCAATATCTTGTAATAACCTATAATGGAAAAGAATCTTAAAAAGAATATATATATATATATATATATATAACTGAATCACTGCTGTACACCTGAAACATTGTAAATCAACTATACGTCAATAAAAAAAAAAAATCTGAGAAAAAGAGTTTGCATTTGGACTAGACAGATGACAATTGTCCTTAGAAGATTTTGAATAACTGAGATATGCCCTCCATTCAGTCCATGTAAAGGATTGTATTAATGGCAAGAGGAAGTGAACAGGAAAAGAGGTTACGGTTACTTATGGATGGAATAACCAGAATCTGAGCAGGGGCTTGAGAAAAGAAGGGGAAGAAATGAATGAGAAGCAGAGCCAGCTGCTTAGACTTGCAAAGCAATGAGAGTATGACACTGTCGATGATACTGGAGCCTCAGGGGAAAGCAAGGATTCACCTTTGTTCCATCTGCAGGTAAGAAGGGTGAGCAGTGAAATACTATAATCCCAGCTGATAATGAAAGTAGGTGGGTGGGAGATCTCCTACTCCTTAGTTCCAAAGAAATCTCTCTTTAGGCTCCAGCTCTTGGACAATGATGGGAAGACTTAAGGTTACATAGATTTGCGGCAGGTGAATTGAAGTACCCTTAGCCTTTTATCAGAGAGATGGTGAAAAAAGCCATTGATTGGAAATCAGGTGCTCTGGGGTCTCCACTTGCCATGTCTTTTAACTGCAAGTCATTAACTTCTCTCAGCTTTGAAAAAACAGACGGAACAGACTAAATAATTTCTAAGCAAGCTTTCATATTCTGTGTTCTATACTGGGTTTTGGCACACCGTTGCTTCAGTAGGTTGATCAATGAAATACACAGCAATGTATTTGCATCATTACAAATGAGGGTACAGTACAGACTTGCAGGCCCACACTCGTGCAGTTTATTTTCGTCCAACTTGGAAATATTAGCTGTGTGAGTTTCAGAATAACAACCTGCCATGCGAACTCCCTCCTTTTGGGTTATTTATTTGCTGTAAACAAAATGGCACCTCGCTGTAGCTTGGAATCGCTCAGGCACTTTTGAATATATCTACGAGAAGAGTTATGAATACATTTCCTTGACTGATGGTTCAAAATGCCATCCACACCTGAGTCTGATGAATATTCTAGCTCCAGCTACCAATTTACAGGAGAGAAGGGAGAAAAGTATTAACCTATACCGTGGGATTGCATTCCACTGCATCCAGACTGTGGAAAAATCTTCAGGGCGTATTACCTGATTGCCTAACAAACACATTATAAGAAAGACAAAAGAGAAGTGAGATGGAACCCATAGATACTTTAAATGCTTATAAATGAATTATAATATGTGTATTTCATTTGCCTCCTAATTCAAACATACAAATTTAAAAATTATGACATTCATGCGAACTGTAAATGTGATCACTGACTAGATATTTGATAATTATTTACAAAATATTGCTAATTTTAAATGCTGTGATAATGGTATAGTGGTTTCTTAAAGATTTGATCATCTTTTAGAGATACAGGAGTTACATACTGAAATATTTACAGATGAAATTACATGATATACAGTTAGCTTCAAAATAATATGGGGGGAGGGTGGCTGAAACCAGGATTGGCCACGTGTAGATTATTGTTGAGGCTGGATAATGGCTACATAGCAGTTCATTGTACCTTTATGTGCTTAAAATTCTCCACAAAAAGAAAAAAAAATAATGCCATCAATTTACACTGAGTATTTTCTTTGATTCTTGGAGCTTTCTTAGCACTTCCTCAGTGACAGGTTGGACTGTCCCTACAAGAATGTGATATAGACACTGATGCTTTTTAGATTATTAATACTTAAATGGGGAAAGAATTGCTAACAGATATAAAATTTAGTTTTTATTGTTCTAATGGATTCCCCCTTTCCTTCCCATCCTCAGTTTCTAAACTGGGATAAGGAGGGGAAATAAACAACTTAATTTTTCTGGCATTGCCATCTCTACTGGGAAATCCTTTGGCCTTTTTGTAGAGGAAAGTCCCTAACTGAGAACATCCCCTATGCACTGACCAGACCCATCATTTAGACTCAGACTTAATTCTCCTGGATTCCATGTAATTTCCAACCAATAAATATGCTCTAGAGAGACTTAGGACATTGGGAATCCAAATGTAAAAGCTGTAGTTGTGGACTTTCTGGGGCCCATAGAAAGTTGAGATGAGCCTTTTCCCTTTGCCTTCACATCCCTCCCTATAGTGATATTTGTAATGGACATTTGTTCTAAGAGTATCCTAATTTTCACTGTTGGATTCTCTTCTCCTCTCCTCCAATAGACTTTAGAGTAAGCTGACCTCACTCCCTGATCTAGGGGTGGTCTTGGATTGGCTAAACCCAATCATTACATTCCATTCCCTTGGTTATGGCCATTCATTCTGGGGAAGACATATGCCCCACATTTGTCCAATCAGTGTGTATCTTAGCACTGTTGCATTACTGGGGCAGAAGAAATCTCTCCTACGGGACTTGAGCAAGGATGATTATATCCCTGACTTTGTCAGACACTTATCCTGCTACAACTAGGAGAGTAAGTATTAGGATGGACCTCAGGTTGAGGATTGCTGAGCAGAAATATGAAAAGAAATTGGGTCTTTGGAGACATGACTGAGAAGCTGGATCTATCAACCATGAAACTGCCTTTCCTTGAGATTGTATTTGTTCTGAGGGCCAACAAATCTTGATTGGTTAAGCCAAATGAATTGTGCTTCATTTCATTTGTTACTAAGAGCCTCTTAGCATAAATGGAACATGCTTACCTATGGACATAGAAATGCTGGAGATAGAATATTTCAGTGAAGAATCTAGGGGTGAGAATATACTGCTCACTTTGCCTCTTAAATGGGTCTATGCTCCATATTGGGTATATTAAAACAAAATTGAGACAATCTAGTTGGACACATCAAATAAACAAATGTTAGGTGATTAGAAAAACTGAAAGACATGATTTTGCTGAGTCTGATCCTGTCTAGTGAACCTGGAAAATTCTGAATAGTACCAAGTAAAGAGTAGAGGTAATAGGTCAAGATTAGCAGAGTAACCTGAGTTATGTCACTAGATGTCAGGGGCTAAGAACAGAAGGAAACCTGGGTTTAAACTCTTACTATTTCTGTTCCCTCTTTGTAAAAACCCATATCAACTGTATAGACCAGAATGCGTGCCCCAGATGGCACTAGATTGCTCCATAAGAATGGACCACCCTTGACTTATTCACCTTTATATGTATTAATTGAATGTCACATGTATGTTAGGCCCTGTTCTAGGCACTGGGAAACATTCCAGTAAAAGGAGATCAGATCAGTAAGCAACTAGACAAGTAAATAATATATATCGTCTCAGATAGCAATAAATTTCATGGAAAAAAAGAAAGTAGAATAAAGCAGGTGAAAGAGTGCCAGGGAAGAGGGACAAAATATATAGTGGCCAAAAAGATGACATTTTAGCAGAAATCTGAGCGACATGAGGAGAGAGCCATGTGGACATCTAGAGGAAGAGTTTCCAGGAAGAGATGGCAGCCAGTACAAAGGCCCTTGGTAGGAGCAAGCTTAGCATGTTTGAGGAATGTTAAGGAGAATCAGAGTGGCTGGAAGGGAGTAAATGAGGAGAAGACTCACAGGAGATGAGGTCTCAGAGGTAGTGAGAGGCCATTGAATTATGAATTATTTGGAATGCTATCACAAGTTAAATTTGGGAACCACTATGTTTTATTCACTTCTTAGTTTGAAGAAGGAAGTGAAAATTATCATTGCTTGTAAAACAAACCAAACAAAACAGAAGTGGGCAAAGAAAAATTCAAAGCTCCTTCCTTCCATACCTTCCTCCCATTCTCCCCCATCTAAACACTCACCGAACACCTCCACTCCTAGAAACAGAAATTAACAATTTGTTGGGTAGTCGACTATACATTTTTCCTAAGCTCATACAAATATATATCTCCCTGCAACACAAATAGAATATGTATGTATGTTTATAATTATTTCTTATTCTTATTAAAATATGATTATATTATGGACTATTCTCTGCATCTTGCCTTATTTGTGGAACAATATTTTGTGCACCAGGTCAACAGACATCTAACATAATCTTCTCCATCTTGCCATTTTGTTGTTCCTCATTTTCTTATACCTCTCATGAGGATGAAGGCAAAGAATAAGATCTGTGATGTAAGTGGGTCCTCCTAAAATTTTCTGATATAATATTCCAGATCATGGATGTCAGTAGAAATAATTAATAAATGATTTTTTACAAGTTCAGCTCACTCTTGGTGCTGAATCAGAATTTTCTATCTATCCCTCTAATCATCAGTTTGCACAGGCCTCAAAAGTCATTTTGCCTAGAAATTTGGGACAAAAGTCAAGAAAAGTTAAATATTAGAGAGGATCATGGAATTTTGGAATTGAAAGGTACTTAAGATATTACCTGATCTACTCTTCTTTTTTTATTAATTCGATAAATATATACTGAATTCCTAGTACTCGGTAGGTACCAAGAAAGATATTAGAGACAAAAAGTTGTCTAGGACACAATCTCAGTCTTCATCTTAACATCAGGGCAAGTGAAGGCTCAAAGAGATTGGGAGGCTTTTCCAAGACACATTAGGGAAGTGACAAAAGTGATTGGAACACAAACCAGTTTAACCAGTGCAGGGTTCTTTCCATTGTATCTCACAGCATATGGAAGTTTATAACAGTAAATAACTAAATTCCAGTCCTGAATGCTGTCATGTGCAAAAAGTTTAGCTATTAGAGGTCCATGCATTGAATGAAATACTAGTTAGACTTCTCTCATCTATCTGGAGCTGGTAATTTACTCTGAAAAATCTTAGTGTAAAAATCTAATTTCAACCCACTTTCTTAGAGGGTAAATTTTATTCCATTTCCTTTTCTCAAGGCTCTGTCATTAGCATATTAAACTAATGAGTGAATCAATTATTTAAAACTGGCAATATTTTTTATTATGTCTAATTAAGTGTTTAATCAGGGCATTCTGGTCTGTAATTCTGAAAACAGCATTCACCACAGGATGAATGAAATGACTGGGTGGAACTTTACTAACAATCTCTTGTACGCAGAGGACTAGGAAGGCAGCTGGAGGCTTAGAGGTGAAGGTGAACAGGAACAAGTCACAGAAGAGACAGGAAGTGACAACAATTCTAATCAGCAGCAGCTGAGGATGATGATTGCATGTTTCTGAACAGACTTGACAGTGGGGAAGGGTAACTACCACCTCAACTTCAGGATATGGTTCCTGGAGTCTCCATTGCACAATAAAACTGATATTTAGGGTAGTTAAAGCATTCTTTGCTTTTCTCTAGACTCCTCTAAGTATTTACCATATCATTTAAATGTTAGTTAACCAAGTGCCTCAATAGTCATACAATATTTTTTAAAAATCTGAAAATTATTTAACCAATAATTATAATGCATTTCAGGAGATGTTTTTGATTTCAAAAGTGCATACTTAATATTTACCAAGCTCAGTGTATCTACTGGTATGCCAACATATTACCTAAAGGCCAAACTATCCTAAAACTAACAGTAAATCATAACAAAAAGATCCCAGAAAATGTCCAGGAGCCACTCAAAGCAGATAGGGAAAGTGGGAGAAAGAGGTTAATTCACATATGCATTCCTTTATTCAATGAATACTTATTCAGTGCTTCCTCTATACCTGAAACATTTTGATTCTTACTAGAGTTATAATAGATAACAAAACAGTCATGATTCCTACTTTCTCAAAACTTGAAGTTTACCAAGAATATGGACAAACTAGAAATTACAATGCCATGTAGTAAATAGTAAGATAATGTTACCAAATCCAGATTCATTCTGCTTGCTGCATGACAGACCATTAAATTGGGAGATGAGGTGTTTGGGAAAGGAATAACAACTTTATTTGGAAAGCCAGGAGTCTGAGAGGATTGCAGACTAATGTCCTAGAGAGCCATCTTACCCAAATCAGAATTCAGGCTTCTTTTATACTAAAAAAAGGGAGGAGGTGTGTTTGGTTGATGCAAACTTCTTGGTGTTGGAATCTTTTGTTCTTGTGGCTGCCCACATAGGTCAGGTCATGATGTTCCTATGGTCCTCCAACCAGACAAATGTTATTCTCTGTTCTGCAACTTTTTATCTCTATACCCTTACAGGTCAGAGACTTGAGAATGGGCTATCCGGTATATTTCAGGCTATAGGCAACATTCTTAACTCAAAGCAAAAACAATAGAATATAAAGGTTGAAGTAAAACCAACAGATCTAATATGGAGTCAGATTTGTTCTTCCCTATTACAATAAGAGAATGTTCTGAATGCTACAGGAATACTCAGGAAAGGGAAGTCAGGAAGCTTGTGAGAGGAAATTGTATGAGGACATGAGTTGACAGCAGCAGACCAGTAGAAGTGAACTTCCTTTTCCAGTAGGAGAAATGAAATATTCTAACTGACCCACTCACTGAAAACAACCAAAAGTGTTTGATAGGCTATTTTAAAAATCTTGTATTTTTTCACATGTGTCAGTGAGCAGGAACAAAATAAAGTCAAAAAACCAGATGAAAACAAGAACTCAGGTCAGCAGATCAGGAAACTAGATTTTGCCCTAAGTACATTCTCCAAGCAGGGTGAACTTGAGCTTCATTTTTTCACAGACATAGTGTACAGGGAACGGAAGACTTCCCAGTGTTGTCCCCACAATTGTGGAGAGTCCAATGGGACAACCATGAGGATTAAGCTGGGATACCAAAGGTATGTACCCACAGTGTAGAGTGAACTAGAAATAAACATACCTCAACTCTCTTTTTACTCCAGGAGACTGCAAATAAAGCTGTTTGTTTGTTTGTTTGCAGTACATGGGCCTCTCACTGTTGTGACCTCTCCCGTTGCAGAGCACAGGCTCCAGACATACAGGTTCAGCGGCCATGGCTCATGGTGCCTAGCCGCTCCGTGGCATGTGGGATCTTCCCGGACCGGGGCATGAACTCATGTCCCCTGCATCAGCAGGCGGACTCTCAACCACTGCACCACCAGGGAAGCCCCAAAGCTGTTATTTTAAACTTTAATTCTGAGTGGAAGAGGAAAAATAATCCCTTGAGAAATAGTAAAACTTCAAGCCAGCCCCCCAAATATTAGAATTCTGAATGCTCAAAACTTAGGTGACTCCAACCCTCCTCCCCACAAAAAAACCCTCTGAAGATGAGATGTTAGCTTAAATAATTTTCAGGTTGGTAACGCTCTCAGATTCCTGGCAGTAACAAACACAGATCTCTCTGGGGGAATTTACCTTTAATCCACATTATACATTACGCAAAGAAATAAGACACCATGAGTGAAAGCCAGCAGAAACAAAAGAGAGAATTATCAGACCCTTCCCTAAACGCTTCATATATGAGAATTATTTAAAACAACTGTCATTAGTAAGTCAAAATAAATAGAACAAGATTAAAAATATGTTTTGGGTGCAGAAACTATAGAAAGTGACCTTGCAGATCTGAAAAGGTACCAAATAAAGTTTCTAGAAATTAAAAATAGAACAATTGAAATTAAAATCTCAATGGTTGAGTTTAGCAGCAGAGTAGATTCAGCTGAATTAACAAAATTAATGAAATAGAAGATATATTCCAATTACAATATCTCTAGCAACCAGAATGCAGCACAGAGAAAGATGCAAAGTCGTGGAAAAAAATGAAAGAGAAATTAAGAGAAGTGGAGGATAGAGTGAACTGATCTAGCATCATCTAGGAGAGGAGAAAGAGTATGTCAGAATCTACTAGCCACTCAAAAGGATCCAAACTCTCTATTTCCAGGACACATAGACTGTATTTCTTAGCCTCACTTGCATTTCAGTCAATGAACACAAAAATTATGTGTGCCTGTTCTAAACTGGTTCATAAAACACCTTTCATTTGTGTTCCTCCAGGTTCTTTTCTCCTTCTGGCTGACTTCAGTGGAGATGCCTTTGGAAAGCCATATGTTTAAGAAGCAGTGCTTCTGTTAGCTGGGTCCCTGAATGACCATGTAGAAGAGATTAACCCTGCCTAATTATGCATCTGCTCATGACTGTTAAGAAATAACAGAGATCTATTGTGTTGAGCAACTGCATGTTTGGGTCCATATGTTACCACAGTGTAACTCACTGGACATGTACTAGAGGCAATACTTTAAAAACAATGACAGATAATTTTCTAGAATGGATGAGAGATCCAATCTCCTATATAGGAATCCAAACAAATGGAAGGTAGGAAAACCAGCAAATAAACAAAATCCATACTAAAGTTCATTATAGAGAAACTGTAGAGCACTACAGACAAGAAGATCTTAGAAGTAACTGGAAAAAATGCCAAGTTACCTTCAAAGAAATAATATTTCAACTGAGAACTGACTTCTCAACAATAACAATTAAGTCACAAGAAAGTAAATTGATATCTTGAAGATATATTCAGAGAGACAATATTATCTTACAATTGCATGCTTACAGAAATATCTTTCAAGAGTAAATCCAATGTAAAAACATTTTTAGACAAATACTAAGAATTTATCACCAAAGGAAGCTTACTAAGGAAACACTAACAGATACACTTCAAGTAGAGGGAAAGTGATCCCAGAAGTAAGATCTGAAGATGAATGATGAAAACAAAAATAAAAGTGGATAAACTTAAGTATTGACTATAATGTATATATCTCTCTATATAAACCTATATATATTTATATAGATATAGTCATTTCACTGACTATGTGAAATGACAATTACAGTGTCTTAAGTGGTTCAAAATAATAAAATGACAATACATTAAAACAACAGAATTAATTCAACAGAATTAATTCAAGAGCTGGAGGTTGGGATTGAAAGGTTGAGTCCCTTTTATTTGGGGGAAGGAAGTAAAGATATTGAATAAATTTAAACTTTGATGATACAGGCCTATTACAATTTTTAGAATCAAAATAGAGTATATTACTCTAATTTATGAAAGGGGATAAAGTAATGATAAAAAATTGTCAAATGATACAAAAGGCAGCAAGAAAGGAGAGGAAAAAAATTTTTTGTAATATAGAATAATTAAATGGCCCATAATTAGATGTTTGAAAATACATTTAAGTATATTGGTAGCTACAATAAATGTAAATAAGCTAAGAGTTCCAGTTTTAAAAAAAGATTGTTAGCCCAGATAAATATCCAAAATATAGCATATGCTGCTTACAAGAGATACAGAAAAACTATAAGGTCACAGAATAACTGAAAATCATCAATTGGGAAAAGATATGTTAAGATGAATTCTAACTAAAAGATTATATATATTGATATGTAATAATAATAAAGTATATTATTTTACATATAATTAAAGATTATTATATACTGAAGAACAGAATTAAAAACAATACATTCTAGGTATAAAAAAATTATTGTATAATAATAAAAAGTTCAGTTAACCAGGAATGTACAACAATTCCATCCTTTTAACAACTAAAAACACAGGCTTAGAATATATAAAATGAAAACTAACAACATTCAGGAAGAAATTTAAAAATCCCTCAACATAGTGGGATATATTAACATACGTATTTCAGAAACTCATAGAGCAAGCCAAAAATAATCAGCTTAGATACAGAAAATTTGAACAACATAAGTGGCAGATTTATCAGTTGGGTTCATATAGAACAATGCGATCAACAAATGCAGAATAATTTTTTTTCAAACACAAACCAAACATTTACTAAAATGGAACACATATCATGGGCCATAAAACTGATTAATAAAAGTTTAAAATATATAGTTCTGCTGACTACAGTGAAATTCTTAGAGATCAACAATAGAAAGCTGACTGGGAAAAAAACTCATATATTTGGAAATTAAGAAGCACACTTTTCCACTAATTGTGGGTAAATAAATCACAATGGAAAATAGATTATATTAAATTTAACACAGAATTGCCAACATGCAACAATCTTTGACCTACAAAAATGGCAATTTTATTAAAATTAACCTAATATTTAGAAATGAACTATAACCACAATACTTCATTATTAAAATGTGGGGATATAGCTAAAGCTGTACTATAAGAAAATGTATAGCCTTCCAAACATTTTTTTTAAAAGAAGGTCTGAAACTAAATATGTCAATTATTTAACTTGTGAAGATAAAACTCAAAGAAAACAAAAGGAAGAAAGTAATGACTGAAGACCAAAAAAAAAAAGGTGCTTTGAGGGAATTGAAAACAAACAAAAAAAGCAGTCCAATTGAATGCAGCACAGGATGGGTGAGAAACTAGTCTGGAGAGTCACACAGGGACAAACCACAATGTGTATTTTTGCCATATTGCATTACTTATGAATTATATAAGCTATATTACTTACTCAGTTTATCAAACTTCATTGTCCTAACGAAGGAAGGTCAATGTTGCCTGAACTCACAGTGGGTATTGGCTGCCATGCACAGCCATTTGAAGTCCGAATTTTCAATATGTTCTGGTGTGTGTGCTGTTTTTGAATCTTGGATACATACATACATACATATAATAGATACCACACATACACACACATCCATGCACACACACAAATATATTTACACACACATCCATCCATACATATATATATGAGTTTTTGAAATAAGCAAGAGGAGGTAGATGGAATGCAATTAATCAACATCTAGGACTCTCTTGTAAAAGCAGAAAAGTGTACAAATGGATTGTTTGTTTCTAATCTTTTGAATTTAGAAACAAATGGATTTATGAACTAACCTATTTTTAAGTAGACAATAGTGTCTCCACCCTATCTTTAGTTGTAGTCCATAACCTATGGAAAATAGTATCTTATAAGCCAAACACCAGCAGGACAGAACTTCTAGTTAATACCTATGAAGCATTTATCTTAAATTGATTGGTTCTTCTATCACATACTGCCAGTTTGGCTGGCCCTTTCTAAGCAAGAGAGTCCTTAAAAAAGCTTGCTGCAATAATCCTTTTACAATACTCTGATGGACCATTTGTTAGAACTAATGTGTTCTAAACCACCATGGCCTCTGCCAAATAAGTTCACATGTGTGGGCTGCTTAGTAATTTCAGATTATTTTTATCACCATGGACTGTTGTGTGTTGTTGATAATGTAACAACCAGCTTATTACCCATTGTCAGAAGATCTGCTTGACCACCATTAACGTTTTCAGAAAAAAAAATTCCCTTCCAATGAATTTTCTTTATATGCTTTTGCTATGATTCTTCAGGTCTTTCAGAACTGAAGCTCTGTAGAAAACACAAGTTACTTGCATATGCTGGTTGGCAGGCTAGCTCGAGATGTAATTGAAGACACATTTTTCCATGGATTAAAGTGTTTTGTTTAGAAATACATTTCCTATTATACATTTTTGTGCATTTAATTTTTATTCAGAAATAGTTCCTTTCATGGTTTCCTTTTTAAAAAAAATTTAATAGTGTGAGAAGAGGTTTGTTGTGGTTTGGGTGTGGCTAAACCAGTTGTGGCCCTTCAAATATTCATGCATTGGAATAATCACATCCTTTTTTATGGGAAACCATTCTTTTTTTCTCACAAAAACTCACAAGAGTTTGCCACTTCCGTTTTCCTTAAATCTGGGTCACATAGGACTATAAATTTTAGGCTCTTGGGACCAAATGGCCAAATATTGCTGAAGGGCTTTTTTCCATGAGTCCAGAGTTTTTGTGATAGGGTGCTATCATCTCTTGTCATCATCGTCTTCTGGGACAGCTGCTCACATGTTGGAGAAAGGCAAGAACTGAATGTCACTTAGAGAAAAGAGGCAGTCAGCAAGTGGAGGTTTCCTTCATTGTTCAGCCCTATTCTGGTGAACAGGGCTTTGCGTTGCTGGTGGAAATTCAAGCGTGAAGCCAATTTTTATGCTCTAGATGACAAAAAAATGCAGCTAATTCCAAAGGGTTTCTCCTTCTTTCCCTGGCAGCTGGTGTGTTTACATAGTGGGGATAAAAGGCCTGACATCTGTGTTTACATTTCTACGTAGCAGGGTCCCCCAAACCCACAGTTAGGAATCATTTATATCCAAGCACCTCTGCCCCAGAAATACAACAGCAAAGTCTTTCAACTTCTTCTCAGCAAGGGCCTTTGATCTCCCTGTGCAAAATGCTCTCTGATGAGTTGTGATTGGAAGATGAGGGCTAGGAAGGTTTTATTCTTCGACAGCTTCCTTCTCTCTTTCCACCCCCAACCATATAGGAACATGACCCAGGCCTTTAAGTACCCAAACCTCTTTCTATAAATTCCATTGGGTCATCAGAATAAAGTTAAAACAGACTGATGCAACTAAAGCAGTGGGTTCTCCAAATAATTTGCATTTTTAATAAGCATTCCAATTGACTCAGATTTCTGATTCCAGGTAGATTAGAATCACCTGGGTTGCTTATAAGATGTGAAAACTCCAGAACCCTATGGAACCCTACTGAATGTGCATTTCCAGGTGTGGGTCTAGAAATCTGTATTTTTCACATCTTGATATGAATCTTATATATATTGTTGTTTGTATACAATCTAACGTATATGTAAGATATATAATCTTATGTATATGAACCCTTAGACTGGTTGGACACTGGAGGGTGGGAGTTTTAATTTGAGGGTTAGGCTATACCGGTCTTTGTCCAAGACACCATCTCAACCTCTGACCCTTTCAATGAGACCAGCTTGGCGGTGGTCTCCCCAAGGTGTAATCAGTGTAAGGTGATGAAATGAAATCATCTTCTCTGAAAGTGTGAATGTCTTACTAAATGTTTTCTGGCTGCATTATTCTACTTTCTATTAATAAAATTTTGACTTGTAAATTGAGGCAAAGTAGTTTAGCAGGTTAAGAAATATTTATAGAACCAAGTTTATAGAAATTTGATCTTAGTCTGATCTAAATTTTAATTGTTTGGTTTATGCTATACCTTATTATCTGAAATGACATTCTACTTTTTAAAAATTGATTTTTAAAAATTGAGGTAATTATAGATTCATATACATTTGTAAGACATAATACAGAGAGATCTTCTGTACCCTTTATCTAGTTTCTCCAATGGTAACATTTTGCAAAACTATAGTACAGTATCACAACCAGGATCTGACATCGATACAATCCACAGATCTTCTTCAGTTTTCCCCCGTTTTACCTGTACTCATTTGTGTGTGTGTGTGTGTGTGTGTGTGTTTAGTTCTATACAATTATATCACATGTGTAGGTTTGAGTATCTACCATCACAATCAAGATACTGAACAGTTCTATCACCACAAGAATTTTGGGGTTTCCCTTTTATAACTATACCCATCTCTCTCCTGCTCCCTCTCTGAACCCTTGATAACCATCAATCTGTTCTCTGTTTCTGGGTTTTTGTCATTCCAAAAATGTCATATAAATGGAATCGTACAGTATGTAATATTTTGGGATTGCTATTGGGATTTTCACTTAGCATATTTCCCTGGAGATTCCCTGGAGTTGTTGCATATATCAGTAGTTCTTTAATTTCAATTGCCGGGTAGTGTTCCATGGTATGAATATACCACAGTTTGTTTAATCAGTCATTCATTGAAAGACACCTGGGTTGTTTCCAGTTTGGGCCTATTATAAGTAAAACTTCTGTGTACAGGTTCTTGTATGAATACAGCCATACTGATATTTTATTACCCTTTTCAATTTTTTATAATTTTTAGGCCAATCACAAACTATCTTGTAACCATAAAATCTTTCTATACATCACCAACCCCTGTCATTCCCTCTTCTCATTTCCCTTCCCCATAACATCTGGACAATTCTGCTGTGAGAAAATTGTAAAAAAGCTGATCACAAGAGCTAAAGGAGCTTTCCTGTTGGGTATAGTTGAAGAAGCTGCCTAGAGATCAGATGTCCAAGGGAAGGTCAAGGTCTTCACATACGGTAGCTCTCACTAGAGCAGTGGGCATTAGAAAAAAAGTTATAATTATCACTACTACACCACCACAAAGACCCCTAAAAAATCACTTGAAAGGGAGACTCTGCGTGAGGCTCATAGTCTCAAGATATATGTTATCAAAAGCCATATAGTTGCACTCACTGGGCAATAAGGTTTGGGAAAGCATGGGTCCAACATCTTCTGGTATTTTGGTGAACACTGAACAGAGAATGTCAATGCCAGTCACACCTCAGATACTAACTGTGCTAATTTGTGACCAGGTGTAGAAGATATATACCCACAGCCAAGAGACGTTAATATTCATAGAATTTTGTTGATGGTTCTGTCCCTTACGCTTTTGTGTTTGTTTTATTTCCATTTTCAACTGTGAAGGAGAAGCATTTATTAACAAATGCCTAAAGAGCTCTGTGTAGTTTTACATGTCTGCAATCGTAAAATGTTCTTTGCCTAAGCGTCTGCAGTATAGAGCAAAATTGTGTGTAATTCCTAAATAGTTATGGAATTTCAAGCACAAGTTCACTTAGAGTATTAATGACTTGAATGAAGATGGACATCTAACTTAAAATCAACAAATCATTAGACTTCCAGTAAAAGTGTAAGCAATGTCTAATTAATATAATTGTTTATTATTTTCCTCAATAAAAACATTGGTCCTTAAGTCTAATGGTGCCTTAAAGATCAACTGACTAGTAAGGAAGGCAGCCAGCCAATGACTGGAAGTCATTTAGCCAAAAGAGTACTTTCTACCTACTATCCTCCATCAGATTAATATCAATTATTATTATTGTCATTATTTTGGTATTACTATTATTTGATCTGGTTTTATCTGAATAAATTTAAACATTATGGGGTATAAATTTAGCCTCAAAGTACTCTATAAAATAAAGTGCAAAGCAATGTGATATTAGAAATATGTTATATTTTCTATTGTTCTTGAAAAAAACGTTTTGGGGCTTCCCTGGTGGCGCAGTAGTTGAGAATCCACCTGCCGATGCAGGGGACACGGGTTCGTGCCCCGGTCCGGGAAGATCCCACATGCCGCGGAGCAGCTGGGCCCGTGAGCCATGGCCGCTGAGCCTGCGCGTCCGGAGCCTGTGCTCCGCAATGGGAGAGACCACAATGGTGAGAGGCCCGCGTAACGTAAAAAAAAGAAAAAAGAAAAAAACGTTTTGGGTTCACGTTGCACTCTTATATGGGCCTTATTTTACACTAGCTCTAACCTATGGAGAAACAGGTGGCTGCCTTGTGATCACTGAGGACGGTCAGCCCTATAGCTCTGCTTCATAGATGAGGAGTTCATGTAAACTAGCCACGGTTTCATAGTTAGCAAATGGTAGAATAGAAATTAGAAGCTAGGTTTCTGTGACTCCAAAATTCCCATTTACATTCTTCATGCTGAAGAAAAAGAATCAGGATGTGTGAATCACTAGCCTTAACCCTCTCCACCAAGCATATTCCATATTAAGAGAGTAACTCCCTCCCTTGAGAAACAAGGAGTAAGTCAGCAAGCAAATTCCTTGAGGAACACAAAATACTTAATTGCTATTTGTCATTTCTCTTACTCAGGATAAGATTAATTAACTCTGATCTTTCCATTTGCATGGAACTAATGTGATGGCTTAATAATTGCTTCTTTAAAAAGAGACGCTTCTGAGAAGATATGAATTAATCTGAAATCTCTTCATTCTTACTACTGTCTGAACTTGTTTTAAACAAAAGAAGTCTGTGATTAAAACCAAAAAAAGCCAAACATTTCAAATCTGGTGGTGAAAACCCTTTTCATCATGCTCACAGATACCATCAGAGTCCAAGAAATACTGCAATGTATCAAGATGTATATTTTCGAGCTTGCTGTAAATGACAGGGTCTCAAGCTGCTGTGTGACTCCAGGCCAAAACCAGACAGTTCCCAAACTCTTCAAAGTTATACCCAGTAAGAAGCACTGCACATAGGCTGTTGATTTGTCAAAAACTTAATTTTCCATGACAAGCTCCATTGAGGAATGAGGAAAGTCAATAGCCTGAAGTTCACATTACCTTGGACAGCGGCTAGAAGAGGGTAAAATAAAGGAAGAGACCATAAACTCTGATAAGCAGTGATTTACCAATTAGATGTGAGAAAAATAAAGGATCATTAAAATGACAAAATACCATGAGTCATTGAGGGTTGGCCTAATTAAATAATAGCCCAATGTAAACCACAGATTTGTGCTCTACCAGCTGCAATGTGGGTTTATCAAAATAATGGAAATTGACACGCATTGTACACATAGCCTCTCTTTAGCTGTCTCTTTTAACATTTATCTGGAGGTCACCCAGGGAAATATGCCGCCAACCTAAACTAGTCACTCTATTATTTCTGTTGTAACCCAGTTCCCAGTGGAGCATGTATTGCCTTGTCCTGACTGATGGACAGAATGATGATTTTTCTTGAGTCTTAACAGTTTTTCTATCTTTGCGTATTTTGCTTTACTCAGTCATGTTTCCCAACACAACAGTGTTAACATCTAAATGTTTCTTTTGTCAAAGCATCCAGAGCAGCAGTGCTCCAAGTGTTGCCCTTCAGGGACTTTGGGAAGGGTGTGGATTGGGCGGGATCCCTGTACGTCACCACTGTTGCACACTATCAGCATATAATATCTGCCCAATGGACTTGTGGCCATGCAATCATTGACCATGTCAGTACATGACCTGAGCTAGAGAATGGCAACTCCAGGATGTAATATGATTTCCTCCAAAAATAGCCTCCGTGCTCCTCTTCCTCTGTTCTCCTAAGCTTCTGACTTCCCAAAGCCTAAGGATACATGGAGTTCCATACAACATGACCTCTATCAGTACAGCCTGAACATCTGCCATTTGAAGAGCCAGTTGTTTACCCCCAATTTATTCTTCTTCTTGCTTTAAAATATTTATTTTCACATCAGTTTCACCCTTAGCAACTGTGCTAGCCCAGGCATCAGTGACTTTTCTGGTCCTTTCGGCTGTGTTGGCTGTTGTTCCATTCTCCTCACACCATCCAAGTGCCTAACAATCTGACTGTGTTCTCTTCAATATTGCAAATGTGAAGTTGTGGCCCCTTCCAGGATATAAATCACCCCCATTGATGGCAATGCTTTTGAAACATTCTGTGGCCTCTAGTCACTCTGATCGATTATCTGAAATAACAGATGCGGTCATGAACACCAAGCTCCTGTCTTACAAAATCATCTTACCCTTGAGTCTAGTACAGGTCATACCCTTCCCTTGGCTGTACCTTCAGTTCCTGGATGAGCATGAAGGACCAGAGGGTGTAACTTGACTGGTGTAATCTATTTCAAGAGCAGCAGAATTTGGTGCCTAGAAGCAAAATCTCCTTAATAATACTACCATGGTGTTTCTTTCTTTATTCTCATTTTGTGAAAGCTGTCCAGCTCTTCTTGATGTTTCCTTCTCTTTTGGTTATGCCCATGTGCATAAGTGGTTAGATTGTTTTAATCAGTCACTAAAAACCATCTGAGTTGGATTGAGACCTCACTCCTTCTCTTAATCTCCAAGCTCCTTTTTTGGTCCTGAACTTTTCAAGATTTGTGTTGATTCTTTCCTTAGGAAAAAAAAATCTTATGAAATTTTGTAAAGAAAAAGTGATAAAATAGCAGGGTAATCTATTGAACATGTCTATTTATATGCCAGACATGTTGCTAAGCACTTAGTATACTGTAGTAAATAATACACAGTCCCTTCCCTCTTGGAGCTTGCAGTCTACTGGGTAAGACAGACAATGACTAGATAAGCAAACAAAAAATATATAATTAAAAATTGATGGGGCTTCCCTGGTGGTGCAGTGGTTGAGCGTCCACCTGCCGGTGCAGGGGACACGGGTTTGTGTCCCGGTCCGGGAAGATCCCACATGCCGCAGAGCGGCTGGGCCCGTGAACCACGGCTGCTGAGCCTGTGCGTCCAGAGCCTGTGCTCCGCAATGGGAGAGGCCACAACGGTGAGAGGCCCGCATACCACAAAAAAAAAAAAAAAAAAAAAAAAAAAATTGATGAAAGTATGCAGGTGAAGCACATAAAATAGTGCCTGGAACACAGTTAATGTTGAACCAGTAAAAATAATTATTTCTGTTAATAATAATTATAGTATAATAATTAAATTATCCTTATACAAAATATGACAATATTATTATATAATGATTATTATATGAGAGTGGGTATTCTGGCTATCTATTGCTGCATAACTAATCACCCCAAAATTTAGTGATTAAAAACTACCATTTATTTTGCTCATGAATCTGCAACTTGGGCAGAACTCCGTGGCATCAGTTGGGCATCTCAATTGGAAGTGGAAGGATCTTCTTCCAAGATGGCTCAGTCACATGGCTGCAATTAGCTCAGAGCTCAACCGAGGCTGTTGGCTGAAGGCCACATTTCTCTCCATCTGAGTCTTGTAATAGTGCTACTTGAGTTTTCTCACTGCTTGGAAGCTGAGTTCTAAGAGTAAGTCAAGTGAAAGAAAGTAGAAGCTGCCCTTCAAGCCCTGAACCTAAAAACCAGCATCATCACTTCCACCATATTCTATTGGTTTAATAGTCATGGAGCCTGCTCATTTTCAAGAAAAGAGGTCATAGATCCCTCTTTTTAATGAGAGGAGGGTCAAGAATTTGTCTAAAATTTGTCTTTTTTTTTTTACAAAATACCAACTGATTTGACTACAGCATGTTTACATTTTAAAAGCAATTTCTCTTTTCATTTTGGATCCTTGTGTAAGATGGGTTGAATAAATGAAGTTACCCTCACTCCACAGGCAGTGGAGATAGTGAGAATTTGACTTTTTACTTGAGGTAACAGTCATACTCTAGCAAACCTGGGGAGGTTTGCTTCCTCCCCAGCCCCAGATACTTCCTACGACTTTGTCCAGTTTGTGATTGGACTTTGACCAATCATACATACTGGCCTGTGGCTCAAGAAGAATATAGTTTTGATGGTCAGACCAGTGCACCCACTGGTACCCAAGTTTTATGATACCCAGTTGCAAATGTCTCACCATGTCTCTGAGGCCTCATTATTGAGGTCATTGTTCAGTTTTGGTGTACCATCTGTTGTCCCGGTCTTCCTTAGTGATTTTCCTGGCTGGTTTCCCTTTTCACAGGGAATAGAATGAGTTGTCAAAAGCCTAGTACATTCTTTTGTGAATTGTAAAGCCATCAGGATTTAATTAGGGAAAAATTCTTCAGCAACAATTGATTTGTTCAACCATCATTCAATTTGAAGTACTCTCTGCTTATTAAAAACTACTTGAAAGTTGTTGGATGCTCAGCTCTGGGTTTTTGAGTATGTCTCCATCTACTTTATATCCTGTCCTTAGCAAGTTTACCATAATTAGATTATAGTTTGAAAACTGCCTCTAGTTGGAATTTGTTAGAAACTTGCATTTAACACTGATTCTTCTTAGATGTCTGTAGATTCTGATAACTAAACTAAAAAATAGATTAAACCTGACAGCTTTGAGTTTTCACAAAGTGCTTTAAACCATTGCTCAGCATCTAAGTTTTTGGAAAATCTACTTCGTGTTTGTCTCTAACTCCTTTTGCCTGAATTTTTAGTCTCCTTTGTGTTTAGAAAAAAGTTGCAACCACATGTTTCTGATTCATTTATAACTAAAATATAGAATTAGCTCATGAAGCCATTTTTTTTTGTAAAAACATGTACTTTACAGTTGTATGTAATCCATTTTAAGCCCTTTCTTTTCTTTAAATAAGAAAACAATTTGGCTACATTTTACCTGAAAATCAAAAATTGTTTTTTTCAAGATGCTGGAGACATTGACAGTACTTAAGCATTGTCCCAAACTCTCAGTCTCTCCATGTTTGCCTCAGTTTGGATAAGGATTTATGAAAATGTCTTTGGATCATTGGGCCATCCTTGACCAGTGTGCAGTTGAAGTTTCCCCAGGACCCAAAGAACATCCATTTACCTAGTTATCTACTTAACAGGCTATATCCAATTTTTAGAAATTGGAAGAATAATAGTTTCACATGGAAAGATGAACATCTTTGTAAGCCCAACAGAGAAACAGTATGTGTGGATCAAATGCAGGTCAAAGTATGAAGGAAACAAGAAAATAGAAACCTTAAGAAACTAAACTACTGGAAGAGAGCCACTAGAGGAAATAGTGAGGGTGAGGTGAGGAATGGATATTGTAACAGTGGTTCTAAACCTGGCTAATAACCAGTTGCCTGGATGAGCATCTGTTTCATAAGTACAGATTCCTGGGTCTCAGGATGGGTTGGTCTAGGCATCTGAGAACTTTTAAAAAACTCCTTAAGTCATTCTGATGATAAGCTTAGTTATTGGAAATAACCTGCAAACTCTTCATGCACATGTGCACACAAACACACAAATGCACAATTATCAAAAGGAAATTAAGATTCAGTCTGGGCTACATCACTATATCTTCATCCCCTGAAATCTGACTCTGCCCTTCCTCAAACTTTAGAAATAAATCTCAGGTAAATCAGCAGTCTTACTTCTGCAGAATAGAGGGTCCAGAGTGTTTCTTCTACCAGGTCTCAAATCAGAGCCTGAGCTGGGAGGAGAAAACACTATAGATGGCTATTAAGATCAAGAATTGAAGAGAAGTGTTCACCTGGTATCCCTTTAATCTTTAACTTCTAGCTCACAACTTTACTACGTGCTTAATGACGAAAGTCCAGTGTCATCGCTAGGGCATTGACAGATCTTTAAACCAGGATTATATTCTATACATTTTACTGCCTTGTGGAATCTTGTCAATGCCCTCAATGGAATTTCTCAATTGCCCAAATGGAGTTGAATAAACAGGTTGGTGATTGCTCCAAGTATAGTGAGTGATTAGAGCCCCGAGACACCACATTGCCAGTCCAGTCAGGAAGTTCTTTCCCAACATCTGCCTTGAGAAACACCCAGTACCAGGATTGATTGTTTCAAGATAATGTTTGGGAATTGGTCCAACTTGGTTTCCACAATTAAATGCACCAATTAAAATCTCTTCTTATGATTTTATTAGGCTAGCATTTTCAACAGCCATTAATGAGCCAAGTACTATGCAATTTTATAAATAAAAGGATTCAGGCTATCATTATGTATAAATCCTCCCCAAGTCACCTGCTCTCATCAGAAGGCATGATCCAAAAAAAGAAATGACAATGTTTTGGAAAATGTTGACATTTGTAAATAAAATCTGGCAGAAAATTTCTTAGCAAAATGAATACTCAAGTCAACATGCCTCAATTTATTGCTACATGAATCAGAAATTAATTCTTCCTCAATCCTTCTTATACTTCTGAACTGTGACATGGTTAACAGAGTCTGAACACTGCACAGGTACCTAGACTCAATACAATAAGCTAAAATGAATATAAATGGTTGAAGAGGGAAGTAAATTAGTTTTCTTGAAATTGTCTGGAGAATTGAGTTTACAGTGACTAGAATGTATGAGGCTGCCAAAGGGATGGGCGTTAGGGATGGGCAAAGTGGAATTATTATGACTTTCATGTCCATAAAGGTTTTTGTATTCCCTGGATGATAACAAACACCAAACACTGAAGTATATATTGGTAAGGAGACATTGTTGCTGGAAATGTTTTGCATTCAGCTTCTTTCATTGCTTCTTCCATCTCCAAGGAGCAATGCATGCTCTAATTCTCCTTCTGGAGTCCTTTTTATCCCATCCTTGCCCTTGTCATCTAACCTTCCAACCAAATATCAGAGAGGTATGAAAACATTCAAGAGTCTTGCTGAGGAAAATATATTTGCTGTTAATGTTGCTTGGCAAAACACATTGATGGGGTATTTCGTTTCTGAAAAGTTAAGCCCCAAGTCAGGATGTAGAGGGAAGGAAGCAAAATAAGGGGGACACTGAACTGCTCTTACATAAAAAGGTGTGGTTAGAGAATTGGAATTCAGACAAAGCAGAATATCAGACTAGGAGGGAATTAAGAGACAACAAAGCCCCCGAGTCTCCTCTACTCCTGTCTCAGTTGTCATCCACCTCATAGGTCTGCAAAGATCATGGCTTAACTGGTCTTGCTGTCCTCCGCCTTGCTCTACTACAGTCCATTCTCCACAAAAGCCATTGAGATGAACTTTTAAAAATGTAAATTAGAAGATGGAGGAGTCAGTTTTCTATCATCATTCCCCAAAGAGCATTGATTTTTTGACAGTCACCTACAGAGGAGGCCAGTAGTTCAGTAGAGAAGGTCCAGCACACTGTTAGAGCAAAAAATTCAAGAATAGATGCATTGAGGAGGGTAAGAAAAATAGTTTCACTTTATCCTTGCTACCCCTTCCCCAAAGCACCACAGCTCAGTGCCAAGAGAGACTCTTTCAGCCTGTGATTTCTCCCACAGAGGAAAGTGTGGACATGATGAGTGAATGCCCAGCTTCCCTACCACGTGGGATGCTATCCAAGAGGCCAAGAGCTATGCTGATGTGATCAGCATAGCTGAGGGTTTGGGAGAGGCTGGGAGTGCAGCAACCACGACTTGTAACTCATCAAAGGGTCACAGATCTTACTATATTGCTTTGTTGATGTAGTGAGGAAGATGCCCACAGGCTGCTTGGGGCTTATCACCTGTAGACCCCCCCCACCAGGTGCTCACAGGCCCTCCCAATGTTCTGTGTGCCTCACCCACCCCCTATCTCCTCAAGTGCACCACTCCCACCACAAGCTTTTACAGATGGCTCACAAGCACACACAAAAACCAGAAAGCTGGCCAACTCTATGGGATTGGGAGAAATCACACAACTTAAGCAATTCAGAGTACTGCACTCAGGAGGCTCTCAGTACCAGTCTGACTTTGCAGGAGTGAAAGAAGGCGTACAGTCTTAAGAATTTTCCCTCAAGAGGGAACAAGAAGTATGCAAACTACATGAAAAACAAAAACAAACCAAAACAGCACCAACAGGAAAACCACTACAGGCCAATATCCCTGATGAACATAGATGCGAAAATTCTCAACAAAATTGAATTCAACAGCACATTAAAAGGATCATATACCATGATCAAGTGGGATTTATCCCTAGGATGGAAAAATGGTTCAACATACACAAATCAATAAATGTAATAAAAGAATAAAGGATAAAAATCATACGGTCATCTCAACAGATGAAGAAAAAGCATTTGATAGATACAGTAGCATTTCATAATGAAAGCTCTCAACAATTTAGGTATAAAAGAAATACATCTCAACATAATAAAGGTTATATATGACAAGCCCTCTTCTAGCATCACACTCAAAGGTGAAAAACTGAAAGATTTCCTCTAAGCTCAGGAATGAGACCCACTCAGATCAGGAGAGTAGCCCACTCTAGCCACTTTTATTCAACATGGTACTGGAAATTCTAGCCAGAGCAATTGGTTAAAGAAAAAAAATAAAAGCCATTGAAATTGGAAAGAAAGAAGTAAAATTGTTCTGTTTTGCAGATTACATGATCTTATAAATAGAAAACCTAAAGTCTCCACCAAAAAATTGTTAGAACTAATAAGTGAATTCAGTAAAGTTGCAGGATACAAAATCAATGTGCAAAAATCAGTGCCATTTCTATACAAAAACAATTAACTATCCCCAAAAGGAATTAAGAAAACAATCCCTTTTACAATAGCATCAGAAAGAACAACTTACTTAGGAGTAAATTTAATCAAGGAAGTAAAGATCTGTACACTGAAAACTATAAAATATCGATGAAATAAATTGAAGAAATCACAAATAAATGGAAAGATATTTCATGTTTATGGATCAGAAGAATTAATATTGCTAAGATGTCCATACTACCCAAAACAATCTACAGATTCAATGCAATTCTTATTACAATATCAATGGCATTTACCGTAAAATAGAAAAAATAATCCTAAAATTCATATGGAACTACAGATAGCCCTGAATAGTTAAAGCCATCTTGAGCAAGAAGAACAGAGCTGGAGGAGTCACACTTCCTGATTTCAAATTATATTACAAAGTTGTGGTAATCAAAAGAGTATGGTACTGGCATAAAAACAGACATACAAACCAATGGCATGTAAGAAAGCATCCAGAAATAAATCTGTGCATATATGGGCAACTAGTCTTCAACAAAGGCACTAGAAATACACAATGGGGAAGTGATAGACTCTTTACTAAATGGCATTGGGAAACTGGATATCCACATGAGAAAAAATGAAATTGAGCTCTTACACCATAGACAAAAATCAACTCAAATTGGATTAAAGACTTAAACATAAGATCTGAAAGCATAAAACTCCTAGAAGAAAACATAGATTAAAACCTCCTTACCATTAGTCTTGGCAACTATTTTTTCATTTGACAGCAACAACACGGTCAACAAAAGCAAAAATAAAGAAGTGAGAGTACATCAAACCAAAAAGTTCCTGCACAGCAAAGAAAACAATCAACAAAATGAAAAAGCAACCTACAAAATGGGAGAAAATATTTGCAAACCATATATCTGATAAGGGGTTAATATGTATCAAAATGTATAAGGAACTTATATAACTCAATAGCAAAAACAACAAATAACTCAATTTTAAAAGTGAGCAAAAGGCTTGAATATACATTTTTCAAAGACAGACAAATGACCAATAGGTATATGAAAAGGTGCTCAGCATCACTAATCATCAGGAAAATGCAAATCAAAACCATAATGAGATATTACCTCACACTTGTTAGGTTGACTGTTACCAAAATTCAAAAGATAATAAGGGTTGGCTAGGATGTGGAGAAAAGGGAAACTTTATACACTGTTGTCGGGAATGTAAACTGGTACAGCCATTATGGAAAATAGTATGGAGTTTCCTAAAAAAATAAAAATAGAACTACCATTGATCCAGCAATCCCACTTCTGGGTATGTATCCAAAGGAAATAGAATCAATAGCTCAAGGAGATATCTGCACTCCCCTGTTTATTGCAGCATTACTGACAGAGGTCAAGATATGGAAATAATCAAAGTATTCATCTAAGGATGAATAGATAAAGAAAATGTGGTATAGGTACACAACAAAATACTATACAGCCTTAAAAAAGAAGGAAATCCTGCTGTCTGCAACAACATGGATGGAGCTTGACAATATTATGTTAAGCGAAATAAGTCAGACATAAAGACAAATACTGCATAATCTCACTTATATGTGGAATCTAAAAAAGTTGAATTCAGAGTAACAGACAGTAGAATGCTGCTTACCAAGGGCCAGGGGGTGGGAGACATGGGGAGATACTGGTCAAAGTACAGAGATGTTCACTTATAAGATGAATAAATTCTGATGACCTAATATACATAATGATGACTATAGTTAATAAAATGTATCGTATACTTGAAATTTGGTAAGAGAGTAGAACTCAAGTGTTCTTACCACACACACACACACACACACATACACACACACACACACACACACACACACACACACACACACACAAATGGTTACTGTGAAGTTACCAAAAATGGGAACTGTGTGTTAATTGGCTGATTGTGATAATCAATTCACAATGTATATGTATATTAAAGCATCATGTACATCTTAAATGTATACAATTTTTATTTGTCAGTCACACCTCAATAAAGTTGGGGAAAAAATGTAGATCAGATCATGATGACTTCCCATCCCTTTTAGAATAAAACCTAAATTCTCTGCTTTGTGTCAAAAAGATCTTGTGTGCCTGGCTCACGGTTGCCCCTTTGACCTCTTCTCTTTCACCCCATAACTCCCGTCGTCGGATCTACCCACACTGGACTCCTTGTCATTTCTCCAACGTGCCAAACTCCTTACCATCTCAGGGTTTTACATTTTGTGCCCCCTCTGCCTGGTATGCTCTTTACCCAGACTCTGGCATAGCTGGTTCCCAAACATCACTCAGACCTTAGCTTACATGTCACCTTTGCAAAGAAAATTTCTTTGACATTCCTGTTTAAAATACTTGTCCCTTAACCCTGTACTTCATATTCTTTACCCCACTGCATTTTTCTTCACAGCACTTTTCATAACCTTCCATTTTTATTTCTTTATTTTTTGCAGTCTGTCTCTCTGTGGTTGGCAGCCTCTACAATGGCTAATGATCTCTGTCTTCTGCTACTTGTTTGTGCCCATGTGCAAATTTCCACAAGCTTAAGTGTCAGTGGGACCTAGTAACTCCTTTCTAATGAATAGAATCAGCAAAAGTAATGCAAGTATTTTACGAAAAGGACTGTGATGTCCATCTTGCCGTCTCTTGCCCTCTCTCACTATCTCTGGGAGTCGTTGCTCTGCAGGCAGCAAACCACCATGTTGTGAGTAGCCTATGGAGAGACCCATGTGGCAAGGAACTGATGTCTCTGGCCAGCAGTCAGCAAGGGCCTGAGGCCTATAAATAGCCATACGAGTGAACTGGAAATGGGGCCTCTCCCAGGTGGGCCTGAGGTGACTGCAACCCACCTGATGCCCTGTAGCCTCATGACCCTGAGTCAGAGGCTCCCAACTAACCTTATGAAGTAATAAATATGTGATGTTTGAAGTGGCTCAGCTTTGGGGTAACTTGTGAAACAGCAATGAATAATTACCGTCTCCAATGGAATGTAAGCTCCGTGTGGGAAGAGATTTCCTGTTTGGCATTTTCTCCCAAGTAGGTAGCATAAAGCCTGGTACTCAGAGCCTGGCGTTCGATGCGTCCAGTGACGCAATGAACATTGACTTTAAATGACTAATGAATAGTGGGGTGGGGTGGAGGATGCTGAGTTTCTCAAAATATGTGGGATGGAAGCCTGAGCCAATGCTGATGTTTAAACTGAGGCTGTTCTTAGGGTCAAAGGTGACTCCGGAAGTCTCAGGAGTACTCAAGTAACAGACATTCTGGAAATACCAGGGTCTTAGTACTAATCTCTTGACCATGATTACTGAGGGTTTAGCAAACCCTCACTGAGTGCCTGGACAATCTCAAGCTGAGGGCGGGGAAAACGTTCCACAGTTGCTCTGTGCCTTTGGAAGACTGACTCAGACCTCTTACTTTCTCCTCATCTGTGAAGACCTCCCAGGCTCTTGGTGATACACAGAATGAACTACAAAATGGGCTATGTTTTTTTCAATAAATGATGGTCTCCTTCCCCTCAGGGAGCGTATTACATGAGGAGATAAGATTCATACATAAAAAAGATAACCAACATGGGGTGAAATGTTTGCACTGTTACGTTAAGTACCAGATATTTCTGAGGCAGGAATTATAATGGAATAGTTAATTATTCTCTGGTTCTTCTTCTGTCATGTGGGGTGTTGGGGTGTACATTTGTCACTTGGGAATAGCATCAGAAAACTCCATAATTTTTCCTCATGAGAACTAGAAAGAAAAAAAATGCTGAAAATGGTAAAGTAGAACCAGCTTTGCCGGTGAGGACCTGGAAAAATGTAGTAGGAAAAAAATGACAAGAGTGTGACAGACTTACTCCTACTACTGATTAATCATAGTACTAATTCCATTTGATTTGAGGAAAATGCATTGTTCTTAAAGACTAGTATCCACTTCCAGGAAAGATAGAGCAGGATTTCTCAATCTATACCTCCACAGGAAAAATCACATAGAAAATAATGATTTCCTTCTAATGGCATACTCTAAATTATATCAATAAGTCCCTGAGATTCTATGGAAAACTAATAACGATGATCGTAATCATAAGGTCTTTTTTCTTTTGCTCTGTGCTGACTAATATTCAGATTGTGAGCTGCTTCTTTTGGAAGGCCAGGGGAAAGAATGGATGTGAAATTATGTCAGAAATGTCCAGCTTTCTGGAGGAAATTTTACTTTTAAAGGAAAATAACAGCATAGTAGGAACCACTTTAGAATGAGCACATTCAATACCGTGGAGAAAAAGTGACCATGGCTGTCTACACATATAGGCCGGTCATTCAAACGGTTCAAAAATTCCATTTTCCGTCAGTGGTCTGTGTGTGTCCACATGGTGAGCAATGGCCCAAGCAGGCCTTTTGAGGTGTTGTCGCCACCAGTGAGTGCCAGATGGAATGTGGTGAAAGTTCTGATTTGGACCTTTCAGACCAGAGGTGCTTGCCAAAAGGGATGGGTACTTTTGGCCACCTCTTGTAAGTACAGCCACAGGTATTCTGTTGAAACCTGTGGGTGAGAAAGACATAAACAGGTGCTATAAATTTGTCAGACCAGGAAGCCACAGGCCATTGAGTAAATGGTAAACCCAAAGGTCCAAGAGAACAAAGGAGGTTCTTTTCATCAGAGTGATCAGTCTTATTTAGCAAATATTTATGGAGCACCTACTCTCAGCCAGACCTAATAGAAAGCGACAAGATCTCTTATTTAAAGAGTGCTTGAAGTGAGGGAGCAAAACCCCAAATCACCTGGGACAGTGTGGCCCTAGCTGTGCACTGCACCTTGATGGAGAGGAAGAGCCAGTGTCCTGGGGATGGGCTGGACAACCTGAATGACATCTATTCTGCCCACAGGCTCCTGGGGGTGCCACTCTTACAGGGTGAGTCTTCTGCCTTGGTTTGTTCAGGCCAAGACCTTTCACATTTTGGAGGCAATGCAGCTTTCGCTGTAGCATTTCACAAACAAGTCAGTGATCTCAGGGGAAGTGAAATAGCACCATTTCTAAACTGAAACCCGAATTTCATCTCCCTGAGTTGACATCTGTGAGTAGAAACTGTTGAGTTGAAAAGCTTAAAAGGATGTTGAAAGTTAATTTACTCACCACATTCCTGGCTCCCACAATTCTAAAAAGATGAAAATATCTCCTCTTAAAGCAGGCCTTCTGAAGAGGAGAGGCCATTGCTTCTTGTAGTATGGATTGTGATGTTTTGTTGCCTTCATAGTTAATTATTTTTATCATAGATAACCTAAATCAGTTCAGCAGCAGTTTATATCTATTTTAAAATATTTTGTTCCTGGATAGCTGAAGAGTAGTTGGTAGTTGATCACAAGCCTCATATAATAACAATTATTTAATTGTCTTCTCAGTGTTTATCAGATCCAATTCCTCTTAATTCTTTCTCGGGAACACTGATGTTGTAAATGATGCGTTGCCAGGAACAATGATGATATTGAGCTGTTACCATGAACTGTTTTATCAAGATCAACTCAGTCACTCCTTACAGCAAGTCTTTTGGGGTAGTTCCAATCATTTCTTCCATTTTATAAGTGGGTGGTGAAAACTGAGGCTTTCAGAGAAGTTCATTCTTTGCATGAGACTACAGCTAGGAAGTGATGGAGCTAGGATGTGGATACATAACAGTGCCCAAGTTTTCCAATTAATTACAGAGATAAGAATGCCTACATTTTATGCTAATAGATCCAAGTATTAAATTGAGTGTTAACTAACCGACACACCACAAAATAAACTTGTTCATCTTCTAATGCCCATTTGTCACTCAAGTGTTTACAAAATCAGGGGATAATTTTTCCAAACTCTTACACTTTTTCCAATTATAGGCTCTTTTTTAAACCTTTGTTTAACCTTCAACTTGAAATCCACAAAAGTAATGGCTGGTGATATGTCTAATACTTTTGCTATTTTCTTTGGGCATACAAGTCTTTAGAATTATCTGGTTAAGCCAGAAGTTTCAGTCTTGGCTGAGCGTTAGAATCACTTAGAGAAGCTTTTAAAGATCCTGATGCCAGGACCACACCCAAGACCAATTAAATTAGAATCTCTGTGGGTGATATCCAAGTGATTACAATAAGCATCCAGGGTTGAAACCACTAATCTAAAGAATTCTTCCCTGGACTTTCCCTATGTATTTATTTTGCCTGTAGCCTGCTTGGGCTTTTACTCATATAGCTAAAACTATGTGTTGGCCAATTCAACAACCATTCCCAAATGTCATCTCATTACCTGACTAATATAGAGGCTGAAGAAGCTAAATAATCTCTTTCCCAGACCTCATTGAAGATGGAGAAGCTATAGGATGCAGTTCTGGCTAATGACAAGAAAGTGATGGCCTGCTGAGGGCTTCTGGGAAGCCCATACATCTAGGTGTTCTTGATAATGACTTAGTCAATTCAGGTGGTTGGGTAATTTATCTGAATGTTTCCTTAGACATATACTGAGCACATGACTTGAATCAAAGGTACTTTGAATGGGAAATCAAGGGAGAATTCTATCTCTTCTTATTGATGCCTTAGTCTCTCTATTTCCTCATAGGGACCTTGGAATCCATGACACAATTGTCTTACAGAGAAGGCAAAGGCTAAGGAATTTGAGAACCCTAAAATATTCTTGGACATTCTCGGGCAGAGGTGGCAAAATATTCACCTCCAAAATGTTTGGCAGACATTTCCATGTTAGACATAAAATATTTACAGGGAGGAACGGAAGGGATTATAGGTAATAGAGTTTCAAGGTGGCAGACACTGAATCTGAGCCTGTATATTCATAATATATATGTATGTGTGATGTCTGCTAATTTTTTGTGTAACTTTTTATTGAAGTACAATGTACATACCAAAAAGTACACATATGGTAAAGAAGAGCTCAGAGAATTTTCACAGACAAACACATCTTTATATCTAACACTTGGGTCATGAAACAGAACGTGGGACTTTCCTGGTGGTCCAGTGGTTAAGACTCTGTGCTTCCACCGCAGGGGGCACAGGTTTGATTCCTGGTGGGAGAACTAAGATTCCGAATGCCACGTGGCCAAAAACAAACAAACAAAAACAAACAAAAAAAGAAACAGAACACTACCAGGATCCTGAAACCAGGCTTATTCTCCCTTCTAATGACTCCCCTGTCGGCCGAGGATAACCACAAGGCTACCATTTCTTTCTTAAAAAAAAAAAAAAATGTGTAGAAGTACAAGATCACCTCTTTTCCTGTTTTCATGTGCTCTCGATTGAGATGGGACAGTCAGACCTATCCCAGGGCACATTTAATTATGGGAAAATGAAAAGAAAGAAATAAAATCCAGACCAACAAAGCAAAGATTTAGGTTGGCATCGTTCTCCATATAATTGTGATACTGGCAGACACTCAATAAACATATCAGCATTGTTAAAATGATTTATCAGCCAAATAGTTGAATGTAAAATATTATCAATACAGGTGTCATCATTGATCTTTCTTGGGTCTCACCGCTGAAGAATGGGGCCACTAAGATGATTTCAACAAACAATCCTTGACAGGAAACCAAAGGCAACAAGGCACAGGGACAGACAGCTGACAAATGCAGTACGGGGCCATTAAAGCATGTGATGAATTTGCCAGGAAAGTATATATTTGTGCAAGAGGTGAGCTCATATCTCCCATAAATTTGTCAGCCATGACACAGTGTTCTCTGGCTTGGCATGAGTAATGCCTTGCTATTTGCTGCCTTTGTCTGGCTAAAGCTCTATCAGTCACTCCAGGGTTATTTACAAAGAAACGTGTATCAGTTACAAGGACATGACTTTGCCACTAAAAGATAACAAAAGAGGAAATCAGGCAGTGGTTTCTCCGCGAGGGATGCGTCTTTTCCAGACAAGCTCTGGACTGGAATGAATCAGATGGACGGCAATTGGCCGAGCTGGCCCAGTGCCTGGCATGACCAGCCTTAGTACATTTATCCACACTGATTAGATTAGAAATTATTAATAGGGGGCTATGGAGGAGAGCAAAAGGTCATTTAGAGTTTAATTCTGTTCTCAGATAACTTCATTTCAGCTGATGGGATTGTTATTGTAGGAGTTTTATATGTTTATAGGAAACAATATACTCAATAATGAAGTCTTGCCTCCTTCTGCAAGGTCAGGAAAGCTATTGTGTAGCTAGATTGAAGTCTTCACAATTGTGTTAATTAAGTAACAGTGATTGGGCTTGGTCTCCTCTTGAAATGCATTTAAGGCCCTAAAAGCTGCTGAGAATGTATTCTTTCAATATAAATATATAGGAAAGCAAGTGTGACCAGAAAGCAGCCTGCGATTGAGTAAACAGAAAAGCTGACATGAAGCTTTTACTTAAGGCAGCCAGGAGCCTGGTTGGCAGATGTAACTTCTTGCCACATAAATACAAATATCTTGTCAGTTTAGGATTAAACCTAACAGGTCCCTATTTCTTTACTCAATTCCTGACAAACCTGAAAGATGAAGTTATAGAATTTGATGTTGATGGTACATTATGTCTCATCTGTTATGTTACTCCCTCCCAGGCCTTCCTGTTTGGGGTAGATGATCAGTGTGCAGTAATAGCCATGCCCTTCTTGGATAAAGAGCCATTTTCTTGGTCTTATCTGATAGACAAGGGTCATTGGTGACAGGGAGCTCAGATCTGTCCTCCACTCTGAGCCCTCTTTGGGGGGTTTATAACCTGAACATTGAAATTTGCTGAAGGTGGGTGCAATTTTGTTTGTTTTGAGAGAAAAGATCCCTTCTAAAAGATAAAAAAGATTTTAAATGACTGTAAATGAAGAGTGGGTTTGTTACTGAATGCAAGTTCGTGTGCCCAACACACACTGAGGGCAAACAAACCAAAATGTTGGACTTTGGAGCAGAGAAAAGTTTATTGCAGGGCCTTGCAAGGAAACAGGTGGCTCATGCCCCCCAAAACCCGAACTCCCTGAAGTGTTTTAGCAAAGCATTTTTAAAGGCAAGGAGAGGAAGGGGCATGGTTGGTTACTGCAAACTTCTTGGTGTTGGAATCCTATATTCTTGCAGGTGTCCACGTAGGTCAGGTCACGATGTTCCTGTAAACCTCCAACAAGACAAATTCTACAACTATTTATCTCTATGTAAATGGAAAAGTGTTATACCCTTAAAGGTCAGAGCCTTGAGAATGGGCTATCTTGTATATATCAGGCTATAGTTAACATTCTTAACTGGAAGAAAATGCAGTAGAATACAAAGGTTAAAGTAAAAGAAACAGATCTAATATGGAGTCAGATTTGTTCTTCCCTATTACGGGTTTATGGAAAACAGTTCTTTGTCCTGTTTCTTAAAGACCACAGAATAATTTTGGGTTCTATTTGTAAGCAAATAACTGTCTGTTTGACTCCAGATATATTGATATCCCACGAAGGGGAATTTGAAGTAAAACTTGGTGACTGATGATTGAGTCCTATGTTTCCAACTCCCCCCCAAACTCCCCCATCCATACCCAAGAAAACCACTATCTCAAGACAGAACTTGGTTTTCCCGTTAGGCAGACTGCTGAATAGAAATATTTTTATTAATGTAAATTTTTTCAAATACCCCTAAGGCAGTGGTTCTTGACTAGAAGTGATTGTGTCCCCCAGGGGACATATGGCAATGTCTGGAGACATAACAACTGGAGTGGGTGGTGCTAATATCAACTAGTGTGTAGACATCAGGGTTGCTGCTAAACTTCCTGCGATGCAGAAGACAGCAACACTGTGAGGAATTATCTGGCCCCAAATGTCAAGGGCCAGGATTGAGGAACTCTGCTCAAAAGAACCTTTAAAATCAATGAAGAATGAGGACTTGGGAGAGATTACTCTGTCTAGGGAATGAGGTACCAATGAGGTACAGAAACAGAGCTTCTGTTTAGAAAAAATATATATAAATGACATTATAAATAGATAATATATTAGGATTTGAAATATAAAGTATTTCTTTTAAAGCCACTCACTTCAGTTAAAACTTGGGAGCTAGAAAAGATACTATTCTTTTTTGTTGTTTTCATTCTAAGATAGGCCACATGGTTTTAGAGTTATTGTGATGTGGAGTAATGTAAAGACTCAAAACCTTTGAAGGAAACATTCAAAAGCAGCTGATTTACTGGACCAAAGGCTGAGCTGAGATCCCAAACATCAAAAAGCTACACTGACGTTAGCTAAACCTGAGCCTGGGCAAGTTATTTAACCCATCTGGGCCTCAGTTGCTATTTCTCACCAGACACTGAGACTGAACAGCTTGACATCATTCCTTGACTATTCCTTCTCCTCCAGACAGTCAGAGCCAACACAGATACCTCTCCTTAGTTTCCCAGCTCACAGTCATGCATCCTTTCCTACACTCCCACTGACCTGACTTGAGGTTGGCTCCTTGTTATTTCACCTCGGGGCTGTTGCAGTAGTTTTCCTAGGTGATGTTCTCCCCTCAATGTGTCCCATAAAATGCTGCCATCTTGTCTGTTTAAACCATTACTTTGTTTACATCACTCCTCTCAAATGCCTGTACCATAAAGTCACCCTTGGTGTGACAACCAGTTCCTCTCTGATCTGCTGGTTTTCTACTCTAGACTTAGGCACTCTCCCTCCTTGGATCTTTGCTGTCCCTGTCACATGACTGTACTTAATGCCTTCTTCAGGATGGCATGTACTAGATCAAGTCTTCCTGCTGAGCCTTGTTCAGAAATACCCTGTGTTGTCTCCCTATTGTTATCTCTCAAGCTTCCTTCAAATCTAAAGTCCCATGGTCTCTCAGAACATTTGCTAAGATTTCCATGATACCTCCATCCTCTAATCTTATAGGGACCTATTGTTTGCACAATGTATGTGATACTTAACCATATTTGACTATCTAGCTATCAGGCTAAATAATTGTCTTCTCCCTTCATTGATATCTTTCACCCCTCTCAGTGATCCAAGGGAAAAGAGACACAAACTACCACAGTGAAGTAGGCTGTACGTGGGATTCCATGGGAAAGGATGATTTGCACCGTCCTCTGGATTCAGTACATATTCATGATTGAATAAAACTAAGACACTCTGGGAGATAAAGACATATTCATACATATAAAAAAATATAAAGTCTTTCCAGTTAGGCTGTAACCGCATCATGACAATCACAATGTGCAAATCCTTTGTGTCCTCTGAGCTTTGTCATAGAAAGTGTCTAAAGAATGATTATATGGGGCTTCCCTGGTGATGCAGTGGTTGAGAGTCAGCCTGCCCATGCAGGGGACGCGGGTTCGTGCCCCGGTCTGGGAAGATCTCACATGCCGCGGGGCGGCTGGGCCCGTGAGCCATGGCCGCTGAGCCTGCGCTTCCGGAGCCTGTGCTCCACAACGGGAGAGGCCACAGCAGTGAGAGCCCCGCGTACCGCAAAAAAAAAAAAAAAAAAAAAAAAAGAATGATTATATGGGTAATTTTACTTTGTACATGCTTTTCTATGTCAAAGCTACCAGTATAGCGAAATAAAACTAGTATCCAGGCTTGGGGGGCTTTTTGGTTACCACAGGAAAATCTTCGCTTTAAAAATATTTATATATATATTTTATTTTTTAAAATTTTTATTTATTTATTTTTTGCATTGACAGTAGTTATTGCTTTCCTGATTTTCCTTTCATTTTTGCTTACTTCTATTAAATATGACATTATTATACAGAGGCTGTGACCCTCCATTCTAACAGCAATTGGCACTTGAAAAGAGCTGTTATGCTGTATTTGTCTGTACTGCCTGGTTTATATATATATGTATATACACACATATATGAATTTTTTTAAGACAAACATCTCTGTGTAAATATATGCCTCTTGTGGTCCAAAAATAAAAGTGTTCTTGACAGTCTCAGTTAACTCTTGTTGTACGTCCCAAAGATAATGGATTCCACTGGATTCCTAAACTTAAATAAATTCTCAGATTTCGACATGGAGTTGGAGAAGATTACCCACGTTGCCTTTTTAGCAGGCTGGCTGGAATATATATATAGCATGTGGTATGGCCACACATACATCAAAGTATTCTTTTTGTCTTTATTCCTTTCAACTTAAGCATAAATGGGGTAAGTGCATGCCAATAGCTTTTACTGGTGCAGCTGTCTGCCTTACTTCACCTGTAAAAGTTTGTTTGCTCTTACCTAATCTGTAGGTCCCCCTCATTTTATCCTTTATGTATAAAAAAGATAATATCTTGGTCTGTACACTGCAATATTCACTCTAGGGTTTTCAAGTCTCAGCTGTGACATTCTTTTGAAAAAGGGCTTTACTACAGTGAGGTGTGTTTCTTCACTGTTACCTGATTTGATCTCCTTTTAATCTATGAGTTTGATGATGTTATTCCCCTCAAACTAGAACTCTCACCCATTAAAAGAACAGCACAGGTTAATGCAGTGGTTCTCAGAGTGTGGTCCCCAGACCAGCAACCTCAGCATCATCTGAGAACTTGTTATAAATGCAAATTCCCAGGTCTTACTTATTGAATCAAGAGCTCTGGGGCTGAGACCAGCAATCTGGGTTTTAACAACCTTCCGGGGAATTCTGCTTCAAGAATAAGTTTCAAAACTATTGGCTTAGTCGTTAACAGTATGAGCTCTGGGGCAGACTGCCTGAATTCAAATATTTAACTTTCAAGTCACATACCCTTCTTGTGCCTCAGTTCTCTCATCAGTGAATGGGATAATCGTGGTATCATCCATCATCCATATATTGTTGGTGCCATTAAATTGAGAAAATACATGGGAAAAGTTTAGCAAGGCCTGGCACCAGGTGTGTACTTCATATCTTTTTGCTATTATTGTTCACATTTTGCCCATCCTCTGGTCTTAGAGTACCTCTTCCTCTTTGTCAACTTTCCAGCCTGACTGAGCCAGCCCGTTCCTCTCTCTTGAATGTCCCTGCCACCTCCCTTTACTGCTTCGTATTTGCCACATTAGGGGTGAGAGAAGCATCTATTTTTCTGTAGTCAAGTGTTGAGTTTCTCTTCACAAACTATTTTTTTTCCCTGAAAAAATAAGAGTCATGATGAGCACACGTAGAGACAGGGTGCAACACATTTAATTTTTCCTTAGATCTAGTTTCTATTTTAACTATAATGTAATTCCCTTATGGCCCGCCTGGCTTTTTTTCAGGCCTTGGGAATGTGAACCGGTACTTATTTTCATCGCTGGTATAATTGATATATGGGTGGATGGGAGTGTGTTTTCGCTCTGTCTTCAGTGAAGAATCATTCTTGTTTGTTCTAGAGGCTTCTGGACTTGTTATCCTGTGTCATTTCTAACTGGTGCCACTTTTTGACAAATGATAGCAGCAAGGGGTGGTGTGCTACTTCAGGTTCTTATTTTCCTTGAGTGTTTGGATGTAATAATTTTAGAGATGGCCACATGGCTAATGAGTCTTGCCCTCAGGAGCTCAGCACAGAGACAGCCCTCACTAGCCTATCAGAGCCTTCTATGAAAATGTTGGAAGGTGTGAGAGAACAAGACAAATGGACATTTGTGTGTCATATTCTTTGAGAACTGAATAGAGGATTTATGATGTTCCCTGACTTGATACACTTCACACTTGTCATGTTGGCACATTGCATTACAGTCTGTTGCCCATGGGGCTTTGATGATGTTTTGGAAACAAGTAATAGATGACTCTGTGCTGTATCCATACATTTGCAGAGAAAGATCCAATATGAAAAACAAAGATACAGTAGAAACCATTCCTATCAACCGAACACAAAAGCCTACCTCTGCTCTCCGTTGTCTTGTTAGTCCTAATTCCCTACCTAGATGTGTATACCATTCTCCAACTAGAGATGGTCCATCTCAAGTAACAAGGTAACCCACAATCTGCACTATTTCTATATGCATATTTTAATCTCTACTTGGGGTATAAAAATTGGTGACAACTCTTTTGGCAGTCACAGTGCAATATAAAGAATCCAGCGAACTAAACAATTATATATAGAATGGATAAACAACATTCTCTATATAAGATCCTATTGTATAGTGCAGGGAACTATATTTAATATCCTGTGGTAAGCCATAATGGAAAAGAAAATGAAAAAGGATATATTGTAAATATACATATAACTGAATCATTTTGCTGTACAGTAGAAATTAACACAACATTGTACATCAAATATACTTCAATAAAATAAATTTTAAAAAAAGAATCCAGTGCACTCATGAACTCTTCATTCTAACTCTGACTTGGCTGTGGACCTGCTCTGTGTGCGTTTGGATGAACCTCAGATGGCAATATCCTGATTGCTTCATCAGTCACATGGGCACAAGAATTCCTGACTAGCCTACCTCCCAGAAGGAATACATGAGAATTCATTTTGAAAAGTGTAGAAGTGAGAGAAAACCGCCTCTGTGCCTCTGGATGAGGCAGTTGGAATACAAATGTGTTTGCCTTCAGTTTTACAGAAAGAAAAACAAAGCCTTTAAATGGGTGAGTGAGTTTTTTTCCAAGGAACACTGTAAGTGATGGACAGAGAAGGTCTGGATTTCTGTCTTCTGCTCCTTAGTTGAGTTGCCCTGAGACTACTACCCACCCTCCATGTTCAAAGGGCCACTGTGGGCCTGGGCAGTGAGGAACCAGCAACAGCTACACTGTATTTGAAGTTAAAGGCCTTTTGTCCATCTTTCAGGTGGAATTCTGTAGCGATCCTTGAAAGACAAGGGCCCCAAATAATGGCTGTTATCAAATTTCCCACTAGCCAATTGAGAGAGAGGCCAGAGACTGATTCATTTTTAGTAAGAAAAAAGTCTTAATTGGTTATTTCTTAGACAACTAAATTAGTGAACTGAGATTCTTACTGGATTCACATAGGTAAGGCACACTATATATTTGCTACCTTTTGTGAAATCAGAACTTCCTCTTTGGTATTTGTAGCTCTTTATCTTATGTGTCCTATTTTCACCATTAGAGTGTCATTAAGAGCAGAGACTTTGTTTTTTACTTCCTTGTCATATTCTCAAATCCCCTAGGTCAATGCTCATTAAATATAGGCTTATAAACTTCAAGTGAAGACAGGTTGAAAATATCTGGAATGAAAGGAAGAGAAAACTCTCTTAGTCCATGGAATTTCATCCCATCTCACCTCCCAAATAAATTAGGATAATTAGACATTATCTGTTAGAAATGACTGTATATATTCCCCAACTCCAATTTTCTTGTTTCCATTTAGGGCTTTTGTAGGGCTGCCTAAGTGTCTTGAGAGCTCTCCTGTTGAACCTAGTGATGCTGGAGTTGCTGACAGCTTTGTCTTTGTGTGACATGCCTATAAGCATGCAGTCTAGCCTCTTTTCTTTCCTATGTCAGAGAGATAACACCAGCTTCCTCAGTGTCCTCCTCAAAGGATCTTGAATCAATGGGAAAGTCCTGAAAAACATCTTATGGGAACATCACAGGAAGCAGTTGTCCCAAAGACAGGATTGTGAATTTCTAGACCCACCCATATCTAAGTCTCAGTCAAGTAAGCTCTCTGGCTAGCATTTGGGTCACTAAGTTGTACTGTTGAGTTCATGAAAAGGGTACACATTATGTTTAACAGCTTAACATTGGTCTATGTAAATAAAGTGAATTAATTTTTGTATATGCTGGCAATGCTTTTGCATTACTTACCTATAGCTGTGTAACAAATTATGCCAAAATTTAGCAGCTTAAAACAACACACATATATTATCTTAGTTTCTGTGGTTCAAGGATCCAGACACAACTTAGCTGGATCTTCTACTCCAATGTCTTGTACAAGGTGACAATCAAGATTAGCTCAGGGGCTGCACCCTCATCTGAAGGCTGGACTGGCGAAGGACCTGCTTCCAAACTCATTCACATAGTTAGTTGTAGGATTCAGTTACTCTCAGGGTATTGGACTGAAGGCTTCAATTCCTTGTTGGCTATTGACTGGAGGCCAAACTCAGTTTCTTGCTGTTGGGCCTCTGCAACATGGCAGTTTGCTTTATCAAAACTTGGAAACCTAGTAGGCAATAAAGAGAATCTGCCAGCAAGATGGAAGTCAAAATCACAGACGGGACACCCTGTTTCTTTGGCCTTATCTATTAATAGAAAGCAAGTCACTAGATTCAGTCTGCCTTTATAAGAGGGAATTTCACAGGACAAGAGTCCCATGAGATGGGGATTATTGGCGGCCATCTTGGAAGTCTGACTACAAAAGCCTTCCATGTCCGCCTCTGTAAAAGAGAATCCATCATGGTTTTTGAATGTATCTTGAGCACTGGTTTTGGATGACATAAGAAAAATCAATTAATTGTTCAAAAATCCTTAATGGGAGAATCTGCCTTGTGTCTAAAATTTTTTTTGCATCTAAAAACAATTATTTGAAATTTTGGTAACTTAGTAATACTCTGTATTACTTCAGAGTCTTTAAAGGATTTGTAATCATCAGGACAAAAAAATCCTCCTCCATTTTCTAGGAGCTTTTAGATCATTACTTTACTTTGCTGGTGCAGTAACTGATTCATGGTTCTTGGTACAGGTTGCCCATTTATTGCACTGGTGGTTTGGGACCACTAAGACACTAGAGTTAGGATATTCAAGGGAGAGATTATTTGACCCAGAATTGGGTCAAATTCACCTTAAACTCACCTTTGTATGTACCTTGTCTCTTCCATCAAAAAACTGTAAGCTTGAAAACCTTTCCTCAGCTGGCCATGATATAATTTGGGGATGGAATGAAGATGCTCTGAGCTCTTCACAAGAGAGGCACTAAATAAACCTTGGAGATTATTATTTGATGAGAAAAGCTAGTTTTAAAGTCTTCTTTTTCTCTCCATTATATTCCTACTATCTTATTTCAGAAACTGTTTATTTCCTGCCCTGTTCCCCTCCCAATCCATTCTGTACACTCCAGTTATGATAATATTTATAAGATGCTAATCTGCTCATATCATTCCTCTACTCAAAACTCTGCAGTGATATGCAAGGATCATTGCTGACAAAGCAGGCTTATATGTACATATTGCTTATATAGACAAAGCATATTTCCTGAAGGATACTCAGGAAACTTGTATCAGTGGTTTCCATGGCTAAGGGAAGAAGTGGGAGAGAGACTCTCTTTTTTAATTGTGCACTATTTGTACTTTTAAATTTTGTACCATGCAACTATATGACCTAATAACAAAACTCTTCCATGACCCTGAATACCTTTAGGAAAAGTTCACATTTTTAACCTGGAAGATTTTCGTGATTGGTCCCTTTAACCATTTGGCATCATCTTTGGATGTTCCCTCTACCATCATCCTTCCCCTATTTACCCACTATAGTCCAGAAATGCTTCTCTATGGCCATATGCCACAACTCTCTGTTGCAGACCTACTGAGCCAGGTACAGGCCCCCACGCATTGTGACTCTTGCACTTTTGTCCTTCGTATCCCTTCTTTTTAGCATAACTTTCACCACTCTTCACCCAGCTAATTTCTTCTCATCCTCCAGGAAGCTCTTTCTGATTCCTCCACACGGGACCATGTGCCACTTCTTGGTCCAAATTTTGATTGTAGCATTTGCAGCAGGTACCAGGCTCAAGCTCTAAACTCAGGATGCAAGAAATAAAAATTGTTTTCTTATAACTAAGCTTAATTTCCAGCACAATGCCTATCTTAGATCGGGTTCCTCAGAAGCAGACCCTGAGAGGCAGATTTATGTGCAAGGAAGTGTTAAGGAAGTGCTCCTAGAGGAAACCAAGAAGGGGGGTGGGGAGCAGGAGGGGTAAGGAGAAGACATCAAGGTGGGGTACAATTTCAGGCAAGGTCTCAGAGAGGGTGATTTCAGCCTGATCTTTCAGGGAAAAATATCTACAGTAAACTCATAATTCTAGTTCAGTGTTTATTGTCTGTGTCCCTTAACAAAATATAAGATACAAGAGGGTGGGAATCTTTTTTTTTCTTGTTCATGGATATATTCCAAGCAATTAGAACAGTGCCTGCAAACAGTTGTCATTTGTTGAATGAATTAGTAAACCGCAAACATCTCCTTGTTGTTTGAACAAATATGGTGAAGCACATTCATTTATTCATTACACAAATTATAGGCACTTACTATATTCCAGGCACTATTTTAGGTCCTGGGAGTATAATGGTGAAGAAAACAGTTAATATCCCTGCCTTTATGGAGCTTCTAGTGGGAAATTTGGGAATTGCATCACACTGGGTGCAGAGAAAATCTGCAAGGACATCCCAGCCCCACCTGCACGGATACCTTGAAAAGATCCATCCTAACCTGGGATCAAAGGGTTACATGAGACCTACCACCTCTCATGGCTTTCCCTTGGTGACCTCATTGAGCCCCATGTTATAAATACCAGCTACGTGCTGATGACACCAAATTCATTCCTCCCACTTAGACCTTTCTCCCAAATGCCAGACTCATAACCAGTTGCCCAAGGGGTGAGGTGCAGTCTTCTCTACCCTTGGATCTTTCCAAAGTATCTGTCAAGGGACTCATACCAGCCTCCAACTTTTTTTGCTCTTCCTTTTCTTCTCCTACTCTTCTCCCAGACTAGGGAAACTTCCTCTCATTGAGAGGGTGGTGGTTGGGTGGTGATACATAAATGTATCATTTATGGCATACCCTTTATGCCCTGGGTACTTGAGACCCTGGGTTTTGCTCTTCAAAAAGCCTCTCTTCTGCTTTTCTGATTTAACAATCCTGATATGTGGTTTAGATAGAAGAAGAGCCACTGAGTAAAAGAGAATTACAGGGAATGAAAAGAAAATCAGATAAGATATCTAAACATTACTCCACATTACCTGTTTAAGGGTCTTTCTCCTTGTTGTATTTTAAGTACTTTGGGGGTAAGAAATGAGCCTTATTCATCTTTGTAACATCAGCACTTGTTACAACACCTGATCCACAATTTTATCAACTGTTTGAACTAAACCAAGGGCACTTCAACACTTCTTTTCTTTATTCCTTTTTTTCCCCTAGCAAGAAAAGGCGGTTATGTATATGATAGTCGTTAAAAGCATGGACTTCAAACAGACAACCTGGGTTAAAATTTTGGTTCTGTCCATTATTAGTTGTTTGATTTTAATCAAGTTACTTACTCTCTTCCAACCCCACTTTCCTTATCTGTAAAACGGGAATGTGCATGATGATTTGGCTTCTCTGATATGGTTGTAGTAGTACAGTTAAATGATATGTAAAGGGTTAGGCTAGTTCTTGGTACAGACAGTATATGTGTTAGCTATGGTTATTTACTCTTCTTAAAACTCCCCTCTGTGTCCACTTGATTAAATTCTGCTTCCCTGTCATCTTCAGGTGTCCTTTGGAAACTCTCTTTCCTCCAGAAAGTATCCCTTTCCTCTAGGTTAAGTGAGTACTGCTATTCTTCAGGCTTTTATAAGACACATCCAATTGTATTATAAAGGGAATAGCTCTACATCTCCGTTGGACTGGCCTAGACTTTGTTATTCATCTTTATATGCCCAACATTTATCACAGTGCCTGGCACATAACAGTTACCAAACAAACGTCATTCAGAGAAGTACGTAAAGATTCATCTGCTTTCGTGACGACCCGACAGCTAGCTAGAAGGCGCAGCTGCAAGTCTGCCCAAAGCCTCCATTTTCTATACCTGGGATCAGTCTTGCCCGCAATAAATGGGATTCTTGGTTCTTTCAATAAGCTCAGAGAATGTGGTCCACTGGGGGCAGAATGCCTTTGAAGGAGATATGTGCACTGCTCCCCTCTTTGTACTATATGATTCATCCTCCATGAGCCACATAACTTCAAATCAGGGCTCTCATCCACCCTCATCTTTCATTTCTTCTTCAGTTGCCCGTTTTTCCTCCCCTCTTCCTCTTTCATCCATCTCACCTCCTGCCAGGTCTGTGCAGACACACAGACATGGGCACACACACCTTTGATCCTGTTGACATCAATGGCACTAAGGAAAGAAGTTCAATATGTCCACTGGTGTCAAAATAGAGTAGTAACAATTCTTCAAAATGACGATCACAGGCAGCCGAGGGGCATTCAGAGGCTATTCTGCTTTGTGCTTTCTGTAGTCTTTAGTGTTTTTCTTTGGTGTTTAAAAGTAGAGGTAACTGTAGTTTGCTCTACCTAAGAGGTACTGGTGAGCTTGCACTCAACAAACAGATAGTTATGGCACTCCTGTGGTGAGGAACAAGCAGAGCAGGGGAGCGTTTTGTGCCCCGTCTCACAGATGCCAGCAGAGCACGATCTCCCATTTGCGACCAGTTACTCAGCTGCATTTCATGTTTGTGATTGTGTTGACAAGGAAAAAGTTGCCATTTCTGGCAGCATCTCTTAGCTTCCCGAGGTAGAGAATGCAGGAGGCACATACTGTCTTGGTTGCCACCTGACACCTCCTGTGCTTATCTAGGCCCAGAGTGACCACTGGGAATGCACAAGCGGCATCCTACAGCGTCCTAACAGGGCAGCTGTTCCTGGATTGCCATTCATTTCCCTGTGGCTCCCGCTCCTCCCCTCCTGCCAAATATAATCCAACATCCACGGGCAGAAAAACCAGACAGCCTGCCCTGCTGACTCCCAGGACAAGCCAGGTCCAACTCCTCTAATAGAGAACCAGGACAGACACCATTGCTGTTGTTTAATTTTTATTTATTTATTTATTTTCTGATTTTTGATTCCTCTTCTCTGTCATCAGGAGCAAGAAAAACCTGGAACGTCAAAATCAAACGCCACCCTGAGTTGCACTGAGCTGGCCCTTTCTAAGTCACATTCAAAATTTAACGTTCTGTTTTGTTTATGGCAGGCAAAATATAGTTTTCTGTTTTGGGGGTTGGTGGCTGGTTAAAGGAATCATAAAACAACTTAGATGTTTCTTAGTGATACACCAGCTATGTTAAATCAATATTTGATGATTTATAAATGAATGAGGCACATACTGTTAGATTTTCTTCTGAATACACTGGCAAAGATAGTCTTGATTTCGTGTTGTCTAGGGCAACTGAGACCCAGACTGCCAATCTGCAGATGGGGTATTTCTAGATGGTCTGATATATAGTCTCATATAATTGTGTTGAATGACACTTTTTTCTTGTTCTTTTGATCGGATGTGAGAGTCATGCTAGTTTCTCTGTATTTCCATCACATTTTCAAAGATGAGCATTTAGCCAGATTCTGTTACAGTAACCAAAGAGAAAAAAATCAAAAGCATGAATCTTGAGGTTATAAAACTCAGCTTCTATATAATTCACATTTTTCTTTCTAATATTTTTTATGAAAACGTATATTGTAGGCTTGGGGAAGAAACATGTTAAAGTTGGTAGAAATTTTAGGCAAAGTACTGTTAAAAATACTAAGCATTTCTTTAACTTTCAAAACTGTCTTGCCAATGATTTAGATGAGGTAAAACTAGCAATATATTTAGAGCTTAAAATTGTCCAAAATATTCAGGGAAAAACCTATCAAAGTATGATATGTATTTGCCATTTTTTGACAATTATTTTTAATACAGGATTTTTGGCTATGGATGTTTTCCTTATATTATACTTTCCTATAGGTTATTTAGAAAGCTAACCACAAGCTAAGAATAATGATCTATGTTTGTCATTCAAAAATCAATTGGCTAACCTATTGCTTTAAAACAACCAGTTAGCTGAACTTTCGCTGGCCATCCACTTCAATTGTAGAAGGGCTCACGTGTTTTGGCTCCATACATTTGTAGACTAGAGTAATAGCCAACACATATTGAATGCTTGTCATGGACTAGGCATTCTCCTAAACCTTTCAAATTATTCTCCCAGTTAATCATCATAAGAAACCTATGAATTAAGTTACCATTGTTATCGTCAACTTACATACAGATAAGGAAACTAAGACAGAGTAAAGTTAAATAACTTTCCCCAATGATAGAGTGGAGATCTGAACTCACCACCATGTTAAAGAAAATATCAGAGTTGAATGATTTATTGGAAATACTTTTCCCAAAGATGAGAAAATACAGTTCCAAAATGAAAGTATCTTGCTTAGGTTTATATAACAAACAAGAAGGACATGGAATGTGGTGAGAAAAGCACCCAACACAGATTCCAGGCAAGAGTGAGGTTTTATTTCATGAGGCCTTATTTCTTGTTGTATGACCTGAGAAACTTACTTTTCCCTGTTAATATTCAGTGTATGTACATGCAAATATGAGATCATTCAATATTCAACAAATATGTCAAATATAATGTACTATGAATGGGAGTAAAATACAGCACGTGCTAGAGGCACTCACAGTCTAGTGGGGAAGCAGATGGTAACATGGAATTGTGCAAGGGCTATGTTGTATCAGAGAAGTATGTACAAGGTAGAGGCCTTCCTAAAGCCATAGATTAGATTTGGGGGCTGAACTTGGAAATGTAAATAATTGAGTATGTTGAAGTGTAGATCACTTGCATGTGGGTAAGTGGTAAGAGATGATTTCGGAGAGGTAAATGGAGTAGGTCCTAAATGCCATTCTAAGTAGTTTAAACTTGGACATGCAGGTCATGGGAAGTTAGTTAAGAATTTTAAACATGGGATGATCTATTCGGTCTTACATTTAAGAAAGTTCACACTGCCGACAACATAAAGGATGTCTTAAAGGTGGTACCACTAGAGATAAAAGATTATGAGTCCAAATGAGGGACAGTAGATTGAACTAAGCAGAGTTGAAGCCAGGGAATGATTGGAAGTGTTTGAGAGATATTTAGGAGGGAGAGTCAAAAGACCCTGTCTATTACATATAATAAGAATCAAGATCTTCTAAACTAGGAGATAGGTGAGCATGTTTCTAACCTCCAGAGAAGAAGCCAGCAGAAAAGGATGGTTGATACCATAAAAAAGAAGTTTAATGAATGAAATGAGGAGGTAGAACTGGGTACACTCCAGAGCACAGGTGCCAGAATCTGCCTTAGCCCAAGGAAGGGTGTTTTATTTGCTGTCTTAATTTCTTTATACATTTATCAAAGTTATAGAAATACACATGGTATCAAATCTAATGGTACAGAAGAGGGTGATATAAAACAATAATTCCTTCCACCACTCCTCTACTCCCTGTTCCATTAGAAAGAAGAAATTTTTTTTCACACTAAAAATTGGTTTCTTGTTTTATTCTCATTATGTAAATAGCATATATTCACTATAAATAATTTTAATACAACATATAAATTTCTAAATTTATTTATAAATAAATAGTACATACAAATAGAAACATAAAGAAAGTAAAGGTTGCTTAAAATTGCAACCTCCTAAAATAATCACATTAAGGGGGCCATCCTTTTATATGTATACATTTTTCCTACTTCTCTTCTCTGCCCCATGTTAGCTTTATACTACTTCCCTAACCGTACCTTTAGCCTTGTTAATAGCCTAGTGAGTGGTTGGTCTTCTATACAGTCCCCCCCCCCCATTTCTCTCTCTCTCTCTCTCTCTCTCTCTCTCTCTCTATATATATATATATATATATATATATATATATACACACACACACACACACACATACAACATTTTGTTGGCCATTGTTTTACCAAAGAAATGAGATTATGTAACATGCACATTTTTGTGTCTTTCTTCTCTCATTCAACAAAGCATTGGAAAATCACTCCAAGTCATCTGGTATTACTCTAATTCAGTTTTTTGGCTGTATAATATTCCAATATGTGGGTATATTTCAATATATTCAGCCATTTCTTTATTAAAGAACATTCATTTTCAGTTCATTACAAACAGTTCTACAATAAATGTCATTGTACATATGTTCCTTTATATTAGTAATTTTATTCCTATGGAACAGATTATGAGAATGAAATCATGGGATCTAAGGGTGTGTATATTTCACATTTTCATAGCTGTTGCCTGGTTGCCTAGTGTATTGGGTATGGTGCTCCTTCTAGTGTGCCTTCCTGCACAGCAGAGGCGATAAGGCTAAAATCTCCATTTCCCAGAATCCACTGCAGCCAGATATGACTTAGGTTGGCCAATCAAATTCATGCAAGATTCGAAATGCAAATGCAGTGAGGTCGTGACCTCATTTCTGCTGATTATGAAAATTGTATATGGAATATAAAGACATGAAAATGTTTGTGTGTTTTCATTCCTGAAGTAGTATTAACAAAAGCCTCCATGTGGAGAAATAAACCAAACGGCCAACAATAGAATGGAAATTAACTTGTGGAATAGTCAGAGAATAAACTATTTTGCAGCAGTGGAATTAGCTAAAACTACTCCTATCAACCCCAGATATCTCAATAACATACTCTGGGGGGAAAGAAGAAAGTTAGAAAAGAATACATACATTGTGGCTGACACCTGTGGTGCCCCTCACCCAATCCCTTTAGCTCACCTGACTTCAGGCAGCTGTGGTGGACACTAGCTGTGTCTAGTACACCTCAAGTTCAAAGGGGGGGGGCTCTGTTTTTCTGCCTCAGGCCTTTCTCAGAACCATGGGAAGCCACTCAGCCTGAACGGGAGAGTTAACCGCTCAAGAGCAAATTTTAGCGAATGGAGATTAAGTCGGTAAATGATACCCAGTCTCCTTTCCTTTGGTCTGGTGGGCCACTTCTGCAATGTCTATTACACATTACCTCAGAGAGTGCACAGAACGACTATGTCTCAGCTTCCCAGAGCAACACCCAGCTCAGCTAGTGTACTTTTATTTGCTTTCTCCTGTCTCCACATTTCTGCTTCCTGGGATCACCTCCAAAATATACTACCTGCACGCAAGTCCTTTTCTCAGGTCCTGCTTTGAGGGAAACCCAAACTATGACATACAGTATAGTTCCATTTGTATGCAGTTCAAAAACAGCAAGATGAAATATTGTATAGGGAGATATGCATGTGAGATAAGCTATGAAGAAAACAAGAGAATGGTTAATAAAAGGAGTTATGTTCTCGGCGAGACACATAGTGGCTTCAAAGGCACTAGTCATGTTTTATTTTTTAAACTTTGTTTTAGGTATATGGCATTTGTTTCATTATCTCTTTAAATTATTGGTTCTCTACTTGTTGGTCTCAGGACCCCTTTACACTCTTAAAAATCATTGCACACTCCAAGGAACTTCTGTTTCTGTGAGTTTTGTCTAAATGACATTTACTGTATTCAAAATGAAAACTGAGCAATTAAAAATATTTCTGCTTACTTATTTGAAAATAACAATAATAAGCTCATTACTTGATAACATAAATCACTTATGAAAATGAGTATTTTCAAAACAAAAACAAAACAGAGAAAAACAAAAATGAATGAGAAGAGTGGCATCGTTTTGCATTTTTTCCAAATTTCTTTGGAGAATTTGGGACTATATTAATAGATTTCCTTTTTCATCGAACTCTGCATATTCTTTGATACTACATCCAAACTTGACAGGTGGTAGTTTCTTAAAGGTTAGTTGCAGTGGGGTATCTAGAAGTATATCAATGAATTTTTAATACTTTTACAGTAAAATCTATGGGTCTTCTTGCATTTTTAATGGATCTTTTATCCAAGCATAATTTTACAACACCGTGCATTGGTCATTTGGAAAATCATGGTTCACTGAGTTATGTGGATCTTTTAAATGTTGACACATTTCATTCTACATCTGAAAAATCATATTCATCAGTATCACCACTGATCTCATATGAAAAGTCTTTAAATGCTGGGAACTTCCAAGCTCATAGTGTTGAATACAAGTTTTCTAAAAATATAATTATTTGCTTCAAACTGAAATTTTACAATTGGCAACAAATACTGTGAGTCATTTTCCTTGAAGTGACAGGCTCAGTCCATTCATCCTTGAGAAAATGTCTGCCAGATGCCCAAGCCTGAATAATCAGAGACAAACTATGATTAGAAAAAACCATGTCTAGGGAATAGACTGGTGGTTGTCAAGGTGAAGGAGGTTGGGGGAGGGTTGGAGTGGAAGGCTGGGGTTAGCAGATGGAAGCTTTTATATATAGAATGGATAAGCAACAATGTCCTACTGTACAGCACAGAGAATGATATTCAATATCCTATGATAAATCATAATGGAAAAGAATTTAAAAAGAATGTATATATATGTACAACTGAATCACTTTGCTGTACAGCAGAAATTAACACATGGTAAATCAACTATACATCAATAAAAAAAAATTAAAAAATAAAGAAGAAAGATCCATGTCGTCTGTCAAGTACAAATTTGCTCTTTGAATGAAGCCCTTAGTCCAGCTCACAACACAGTCACATTACTTCACCTCAAGATGACAGTCATACTTCTGTGGGCAGCAGAAATGCTTTGTGTACACACTCCATTTTGTTACGTGTACTTGAGTCAAGATTTAATAAAATCAATCATTTTTACAGCTTCATCAAAGACATTTTTGAACGAACCTGGCATTCTTTCATCTGCAAGTGCATTCTGGTGAAGAATACAGTGACTACTGGTCCGGTACGGTGCCATTGCCTTGGTTCAGGCTCCAGCATTTTTACCTGCCATCGTTTTGGGATTGTTGATGCAAATATCAGCACAGTGAAAAAAGCAAATAATGTCTCAGTCTTGTTATGAAAATAGTTTTGGCCCCTTGAAAGGTCTCAGGGAACTCTAGACCAACCCTGAAGAACTTTAAGTTGTTTTTACATTATATACAACTTTTAAACATATATTTCCCAATAATCAAAAAAAAAAAAAACAAGTCAAATCCCTATGCTTCTAATAGACACTTTTAAAGTCATTTCATCCCTTTTGTTAATTGTATCATAAGCAGATTTCGTGTTGAATGGCCTTCCCTCTTCTCTTCTTTTGGAGACACTACCAAACACTACCACTCTGAACCCTCTCCCCACAAGTCATACAAACACTTGGCTTTTAAAAAAATTATTAATAAACTGATATTTTTAGAGTAGTTTTAAGCTCACAGAAAAATTGAGCAGAAAGTACAAAGAGTTTCCATATATTCCCTGTCCCCCAACACAAACAGCTTCCCCACTACTGACATTCTGTACCATGGTGGTACATAATGTTGCAATCGATGAACCTGCACTGACACATCAGTATCACCTAAAGTCCATAGTTTACATTAGCATTCATTCTTGGCATTGTACATTCTGTGGGTTTTGAAAAAAGCATAATGACATGTATCCACTATTATAGTATCATACAGAATAATTTATTGCCCCCCAAATCCTCTGTGTTCCACCTATTCATTCCTCCTTCCCCACAACCCTTGGCAATCACTGAATTTTTTACTGCCTCTATAATTTTGCCTTTTCCAGAATGTCATAAAGTTGGAAACATATAGTAGGCAGCCTTTTCAGATTGGCTTCTTTAACTTAGGAAAATGCACTTATATGTTTTCCATGTCTTTTAATAGCTTGATAGCTCATTTATTTTTAGGCTTGAATTCCATTTTCTGGATGTATCACATTTTATCAATCAATTTACCAACTGGAGGACATCTTGATTGCTTTCAAGTCTTGGCAATTATGTATAAACTGCTATAAATATCCTTGTGCAGGTGGGCATACATTTTCAATTCACTTGGGTAAATATCAGAGTATGATTGCTGAATCATAAGATTCATATTCAGGGTATATTTGGTTTTCTAAAATAACTCCAAACTGTATTCCAAAGTAGCTGTACCATTTTGCATTCCCACCAGCAATGAGTGGGAGTTCCTGTTGCTCCATATCCTCACCAGCACTTGGTGTTGTCAGCATTTTAGACTGTGGTTATTATAATAGGTGTTCAGTGGTGTGTCGTTTTAATGTGCAATTCCCTTATGATATGTGACGTTAAATATATTTACATATGCTTGTTTGCCATCTGTGTATCCTCTTTGGTAAGGTGTCTGTCCAGGTCTTTTGCCCCTTTTAAAAATCAGCTGTTTAGTATCAGGAATATAGCCAATATTTTATAATAACTGTAAATAGAGTATAATCTATAAAAATATTGAATCACCATGTTATACACCTGAAACTAACATAATATTGTAAATCTACTATACTTCAATAAAAAATAAAATAAATTAAAATCAAGCTGTTTGTTTTCTTGTTGAATTTTAAGAGTTCTTTATATATTTTGTATAACAGTTCTTTATCAGATGTGTCTTTTGCAAATATTTTCTCCCAGTCTATGGCTTATCTTCTCATTCTGTTGGGATTGTCTTTCACAGAGCAGGTTTTAATGAAGTCCAGCTTATCAATTATTTCTTTTGCAGATTGTGCCTTTGATGTGGTACTAAAATATCATCACCATACCCAAGGTCAATTAGGTGTTCTCCTAGGTTATTTTCTAGGAGTTTTATAGGTTTATGTTTCACATTTAGGTCTATAATCCATTTTGAGTTACTTTTTGTGAAGGGTGTAAAGTCTGTGCCTAGATTCATTTTTTGCATGTGCACGTCCAGTTGTTCCTGCACCATTTGTTGAAAAGATCCTCCTTGCTCCATTGTATTACCTTTGTTCCATTGCCAAAGATTAGTTTACCATATTAATACAGGTGTATTTCTGAGCTTTCCATTCTGTTCCATTGATCTATTTGTCTGTTCTTTTGCCAATACCATACTGTCTTGTTCACTGCAGTTTTATAGTAACTCGAAGTTGAATGGTATAATCCTCCAACTTTGTTCTTGTCCTTCAATAATGAATTGGCTATTCTTGGTCTTTTACACTTCCATGTAAATTTGGAATTAATTTCTCAATATCCACAAAACAACTTCATGGCCTTTTGATTGGGATTGTATATCACATTGAATCTATAGATCAAGTTGAGGAGAACTAACATCTTGACAATATTGTCTTCTTATCCATGAATGTGCAATAACTCTCCATTTATTTAGTTTTTCTTTTATCAGAGTTGCAGTTTTCCTCATACAGATCTTACACATATTTTGTTAAATAGCATTAGGCTTTTATACTCCAAAAAAGTTTGTAACTTTTGGACCCAGACATTCTGATGCCATCATTTTGACTTGGGAACATTTTGACAATGCTTAAACACCAAGTTATTAAGCTTCAAAGTTTTAGATTCCAAATGAAGTTTTTATCAGGTGACTTCACAACATCTTTACTAACAAGACATCAAAAAAACTTTTGGAGAGTCATCCTCTAGATGGCTGAGGAATTAAACGATGGTCAGAGATATCTATTGAGGACATAACTATTTTAACTTAACCACTTTAAATGTCAGTAACTCATGGCACATGTCAAAAGAACTGCATCAATATTTCCTGATTGGGTTACTATTCCTATGAAAATGCAAGTTGGCAGCTGGAATCTAGTCTGAAGGCAATAATCCAGTATAGCTCAAGTATTCAAGTTGGTAAAACCCAGAACATATAAATATGATTCTTCGATTCCCTATCTATGGGAACTTTATTTCATTTTGCCCCATGAGTCAGAAGCTGCAGTAATTTCTACTCTGGTTTCTTTTTCTCTCTGGTATTGCCTGACTCTCAAATAACTGAGACACTATTTATGCTCTTACAGCTCATGCGTTTCATATCTCCCATTTGTTTCTAGAGTGAATATTTCATGTAGATTTCTGGTATCATCTTTAGTGATTCATAATCACATTCTACAAGCCAACATTTTCCATGCTTGGTTTTAGCTCCAGCATAGTATTTTTGGAGAGCTTGTTCTCCAAACTAGTTTTGGCTTTCCGTGAGGCCAAAGAAATAATCCAACAACCCACAAACAAAAACAATAATAAATTGGTGAGTAGATGCTATAATTTAACCATGTGTTTTGTTCTCACTGAGAAAAAATCTCTTGGGTAATTTTGGAAAACATATTAAAAAGTAATAAATTTCTAAGTGATTAAGGATTGCATTTGTATGCAACTATTCTTTGTATCATGTTATTTCCAGTTTATTCAGGCATTTTAGCCTTAAAGTTTTAAGTGTAAAATCTCATAGTATTATTTACAGTAAGAATGTATTCCTGTAAGTTTCCTTCTATGACTATAGTATTTTTAAATGCAAGGGGTTAGCTTTTAGCCCAAGGTATTCATTGTCGATAATTGTGTGTGTGGCTGACTTTTAACATTGTAGTTTTGGAATTGCAGAGCTGTGGTTTAAGGTACCTATTTCCTTTATTAATGTTTTTGTTTGTGCATCATGCGCATTATTTGTAGTAACTCTCCCCATTTTTTTATAGGGGAAGATAATCCCTCACTGTTTTAGAAATCACATCTGGAAACCTAAAAAAGTCCCTGTTAATGGACATTCACTATCATGACTTGTTTCCATGAATTCTGCAATGATGCTGTGGTCTAATACTGACCAGCAAACAGTTCTCAGAATATTCTGATTCTGCAGGAATTTAGCAAAGTGATGGAGGCTCCATCTCCATCTCCATGATATTTTGACACCTGTCACAGAATGCACATGTCAGTGAAACCAGCAATTTTTCTCGAAGATCTTTCACTCCTCAAACAGTGGTTTTGCTGAATTTGAATGCTTAAAAAAATTATTTCACACTATCAATTTTATGACAAGAGCTAGATCCTAGAGATGACTAGTTTTTAATGCCTCTTATGCCTGTTAATGAAAAACCAAGAGTTTTACAAGGTTGAAAGGTAGCAAAATAGAGTGGGAAGGACCTCAGTTTTATTTATTTATTTTTTTATTATTTTATTATTTTTCTTATCCATTTAACTGTCAATGGACATTTGGGTTGTTTATACTCTTTGGTTATTGTGAGTAATGCTGTTATGGACCTGAATGTACACGTATTTGTCTGAGTTCCTCTTTTCAGTTCCTTTGGGTTTATACTCAGGAGTGAAATGGTCATTCATATGGTGAGTCTATGTTTAATTTTTGAAGAGCTGCTGAACTGTTTTCCACAGTGGCTGAACCATTTTACATTCCCACCAGCAAAATTTGAGGGTTCCAATTTCTCCAAATCCTCACCAACACTTGTTATTTTCTGTATTTTTTGTTTTGTTTTGTTTTCTTTCTTTGTTTGTTTAATGCAGCTATCTAATGAGTGTCAAGTAATGTCTCAGTGTGGTTTTGATTTGCATTTCCCTAAGGACTAGTGATGTTGAAATCTTTTTATGTGCTTATTGGTCATTTGTTTGTCTTCTTTGGGAAAATGTCTGTTCAAGCCTTTGTCCATTTTTTTTTTTAAACATCTTTATTGGAGCGTAATTACTTGACAATGTTGTGCTAGTTTCTGCTGTATAACAAAGTGAATCGGCTATATGTATACATATATCTCCATATCCCCTCCCTCTTGCGTCTCCCTCCCACCCTCCCTGTCCCACCCCTCTAGGTGGTCACAAAGCACCGAGCTGATCTCCCTGTGCTATGCGGCTGCTTCCCACTAGCTATCTATTTTACATTTGGTACTGTATATATGTCCATGCCACTCTCTCACTTTGTCCCAGCTTACCCTTCCCTCTCCCTGTGGCCTCAAGTCCATTCTCTACATCTGTGCCTTTATTCCTGTCCTGCCCATAGGTTCATCAGAACCAATTGTTTTTTTTTTTTTTTTACATTCCATATATATGTGTTAGCATACAGTATTTGTTTTTCTCTTTCTGACTTACTTCACTGTATGACAGACTCTAGGTCCATCCACTTCACTACATATAACTCAGTTTTGTTTCTTTTTATGTCTAAGTAATATGCCATTGTATATACGTGCTATGTCTTCTTTATCCATTCATCTGTGGATGGACACTTAGATTGCTTCCATGTCCTGGCTATTGTAAATAGAGCTACAGTGAACATTGTGGTACATGACTTTTTTTGAATTATGGTTTTCTCAGGGTATATGCCCAGTAGTGGGATTCCTGGGTCGTACCGTTGTTCTATTTTTAGTTTTTGAAGAAACTTCCATACTGTTCTCCATAGTGGCTGTATCAATTTACATTCCCACCAGCAGTGCAAGAGTGTTCCCTTTTCTCCACACCCTCTCCAGCATTTATTGTTTGTAGATTTTTTGATGATGGCCATTCTGACCAGTGTGAGTTGATACCTCATCATAGTTTTGATTTGCATTTCTCTAATGATTACTGATGTTGAGCATCCTTTCATGTGTTTTTAGCAATCTGTATATCTTCTTTGGAGAAATATCTATTTAGGTCTTCTGCCCATTTTCGGATTGGGTTGTTTGTTTTTTTTGCTATTGAGCTGCATGAGCTGCTTGTAGATTTTGGAGATTAATCCTTTGTCAGTTGCTTCGTTTGCAAATATTTTCTCCCATTCTGAGGGTTGTCTTTTCACCTTGTTTATAGTTTCCTTTTCTGAGCAAAAGCTTTTAAGTTTCATTAGGTCCCAATTGCCTGTTTTTATTTCCATTTCTCTAGGAGGTGAGGACCTCAGTTTTAAACATGTCCCAACTTCAAATTCCATTTCTGCACCATACTAGCTGTTTGACCATGAGCAAATCATTTGCCCTAAGCTTTAATTTCTGTCAAATGGTCTCTTCGACTTATACAACTATTGTGAAGATCAAATATCAATTACTGTGTAGTGGAGTTAGTGCTGGCACTGATCTCGCCACAGGAACTGCTGTGTGAGGCCGTCTAGTTCTAATGGTGTCATACGTCTTTTCTTCCCAATGAGGTTTACAATTTTCCGGGAGCTGGTATCATGTCATCTTCCACCTGGGGCTCCATGGTCCCCAAATCAAAATTAGTAGACATAACGCGGAAGTTAAATATTTCCTGAATTTTACTAAGGCAATCCCATGAAGAAAAAGGACCCAGTGAGGGTGCATCAATGAGTTATTGTCACTGTTATGTCACTAATTTTGAATGGGTTCATTTGTCACTGAAAGCCTATGTTTTCTGGTTTGTAAAATAATGCTGGTCATTTAGCTAGGACCCGTAAGAATGTGTCTTAATACTAAATTTACATGAAGCCTGATGAGTTTTCTTTGGGAATCTCCAACTAGCCCACTTCCTGTTGCAGAAATAGAAAGATCTTGCTTCAAAGAAAGTATGTCTGTGAAGCTTCTGGTCCTCTACTTCTTACAGAGGATATCAGTATCTGGATGTGACAGTTCTTCATCCTTATTAACAAACACTAAAATCTGCTTTTCTTGCCAAATTAAAGACAATAACCAGTTTCCCCTCCTTTCCACTTCAGCTAAAGCCTTGTAGAGGGCAAGAGAGGAGCTTGCCTCTGATCCTGTGTGAATTCCCATATTAGATCTCAAAAGAATAACTGAATACAGATCAGACCTTCTTTTCTGTTAAACTCAGAGTCTTACTTGGTTTTGCTTATTTAAAGGTTGCAGTATTCTGTCTTGGGAAGATGGCAAATGCTCAATACCAAATTCTCTGTCTTTCCATGGCCATCTGTATTAACACTCTAGCAAGTTCCTGTTTCTCTGTCTGATCAGCTTCTCAGGTGTTCATCCTTTTCTATGATTTCTTATTGAAAAAGCTATCCAAATGTCCTTTCCAGTGGATCCTGGTGCCATGATGTGGTAAACCCAGGAACAGGGGAACATATGTTGTATAAGGGGTTTCTACAGGAATTAGATTTCTACCTATCTCAGATTTCTCTATTTCCCCACCCATACCTCTGATGCTGGACTTATGCTGGAGTCACTATGTTCATCGGGGAAATATTCTGAGATGTTCAGATACAAGGCTTGAAGATCAGTTATCCTGAATCAGAATTTGATAAGGACAAACCTCTCATGCTCAGCCTTCATTCTTTCAATCAACAAATATTAATTGAAGGGTTTAATACAACGTCTTAGGCCCCGTGAAAACACCTTTTCTGCTATCTTTAATCTCTTGTGCTTGCTTCATAGTATCTCGTGTTCCTCCTCTTCTTCCCTTCAATTTCCCACTAAGGTAGTATCTTACCTTGGGGATTTCATACTTGAAAAAAATTGTTTTTGATTCTAGGGTAGACGTAAGAATGAGTGTTCTATTCCAAAGTTTGATATGACAAGGACAGTTCATGATAAGAATGAACAAAGGGGCTGGACCTTCACATGAGGGCAGTCAGCAAGGGAGTGGGCAGGGATGAAATGACCCAGTTGCCTTGGCTGATGTAGAATTTCCTCATTGTCTACAGAGAATGCCCAAAGGCCAGGGTGATTGCTGGTCTCAAACCAGATCAACCAAATAAACCAAGACCTGGCACTCTCTGGCTCTGAAGTCCTCAATTACAAACAACTTAATGCCCACCCTCCACAGCAAAGGGAAAGGAAAGTGCTCTTACCTGTCCCTGATGAGTTTTGCTTTGGGAAGAACACTAAACATGAGATCTACTCTCTTGACAGATTTTTAAGTGTACAATACTGTATTGTTATGTCTAGGCATGATGTGGTACAGAAGATCCCTGGAATTTACTAATTTTGCATAACTCAAATTTTATACCCATTTCTTCCCCCCAGCCCCTTCATCCTACAACTTGACCTCTCACCATCGTCCAACACTGCAATCTATGGAATCAGCATTTTGCCATAATTCTGCCTTATTTCAGGTTGGCCCTGATCACTGTCGGAGTCCCAAGAGTTTCAAACTCTGCTTCAGGAAAAATTTGGAGATATTGAGGAAAATGAACAGATTTTCATGGTAATAAAAGTTGATGCTTTCAGAATATGAGCAAATGCTATGGTTGCCCAGACGAGCTCCCAAACGTTTCTTAGGACCAGGGCAATATGCCCTCCTACGCACCAAAACCAAAGGGGATAAACAGAAATCAACTGGCAAACCAAGATGCCCCTAAGCTCCCGCGGTGAACATGGCAGGAGTGCGGGTCGTGGTTCTGTCCTGTTGGAAGGAGGTCGTGCTGTTGTCTCCTGCCTCCAAGCCTCTTTCTCCGCAGATGGACAAGCTCCACCTCTCGAACAGAGCAAGTGGCAGGTGGCAGAGGGCAGGCTGTGCTGGCCTCCTGCTCAACCCGTTATGACATCTTGACCACGGGCTGGCAGGACTCCCCAGACTGTCACCAAATATGTCACATATGAAGAATTTAGTTTTCTTTACATAGAAAATTCTTTACATAGAATAAAGAGCTGGATTTCTCTCCCCACCCCCAGTTTTCCTTTTTTTAACACAACTCTTTCTTTAAGAAAAGGAGGTCTAACAGGGAATGTCAATATATAAAACAGATCAGAGTGGGACCTTTGGATGAGACAGCGGGGTGGGTGGGTGTTGGAGATGGGTTGGAGCATATCTGCTTAAATTTCTTTAGTTATCCCACTCTTTCAAAGAATTCCAGTTAGCTCCCTGGAATTCAGCTTGGCAAACACAAAAACTTGGGGCTAGATCATCTCTTATGTGCCTCCATGTCAAGCTCCATGAAGGCAAGGCTCTGCCTGGGTCATCCCTGGATCCCCAGGGCCTAGCATGACTCTGGCACATAGTAAGCACACGCACACGCACATGCAGATACACACACAAACTACATATATATACATATATATATATATATATATATATATATATATATATAATGAATGGGTAAATACAAGATTTTTCAGATGTCATGAGATGTATCCATTTCAGATTCTAGCTCCTCGTGACTGATAGAGTTGGGTTTTCAGTGTTAACCTCCCCTTCTTACCACCTCCCCTCTACCCCTATCTCCCCACTTTTCTCTGCACAACATAAAAAACTCAGCCTGTAGCTTTCCTGAGATTGCATCTAAAACACCAAATGTGAATGTCTCCCACACGGGGAGACAGCTTGTTTACACAGGAAGAATTGCTTCGGCACACTGTCCTCCTTTACAGCAAAACTGGGAGAAAAATGCTGAGTCGTCAGATTCCTTGCCTTTGCATTAAAAAGGCATTTAAAACCGATTTCAGTCCTTTCTCGGGCCTCATGTAAAAATAAAGCTTTTCTCTCCAAGCTTGGGACTACGTACAAGAAAAAAAAAATCTAACCCTGATTTATACTTTCCCTGAGCTCCCAAATAAGTCCAGGTAATTTTGAAACGTATTTTTTCCCCTCATTTTCTTAAATTGGGGCCAGAGATGAGTAGATATTCATGTGCCAGTTTGAAACTGCTGTGAAAGATGTAAACAGTACTTCTCCTCATGATTCTCTTTCCCTCCCCTCCCGCCCGCCCCAAGAGGGGCTGATGCAAAGTGTGGATCCCGCCAAGGAAGATAGGGTTGAAGGTCCCGCCCATATCCTGAGGCGAGCCATCAGGTGGCAGATTCAGCGAGGAGCCTGACCACTGCTGAACTTCATTACTCTGTATCATTACATCTGCTTCTTTAACTTTTTTTTCTTTATTTAATCACCGAATACTATTTTTATTGGCCTGTCAGAACGTGGGGAAGAGCAGAGGGGAATTCATTTCATGTGTTATGGAATACTATTAGGGTAAAATATTTGAACAAGTCTATACCTTCCTCCTTTGAAAAATAAGATACGAAACCAATTAAAGTGAAGTGATTACTGAAATGCATCCAATTAGTTATTAACTTACACACGTCAACCCAAGATGGCAGCTTTCACAGCAAAAATCCTGTCTGGTGTTGATACATAAGATAATCGATATCACGGAGGCCTCTGCTTCTCACGCAATTGCTTAAGAAAGCACCTTCACAGCTCAGAGCCTTCTCTCCCTTTGGGTTGGGGTAACTTTTCATCACCCTGACAAGATCTGTCACATATTATCAGACAATTGATCACCAACTGCTGGCAAGTCTTAATCCATCGTTTGATCACACATCAAGAAAAATGGCTTTTTATGTCTTACAGCCTGGCCATGAGAAAGAGGAAGAAAGCAGAGACATAGGCTTCCGGCTCCAGCTCATTACTTTTTTGCAAATGATAGATGAGTTCACTAGGCAATTGAACTTTAAAATGATCTTTTCCCCCTTCTCAAATAAGCAAAATAGAAGGAGCTTCGTGGTACAAGCTGAGTGGAAGAGGAGTCTGCCTGCTGTTCCTTTCGCATCTGTGCAATAGACACCCGTGTGTGGATAGAGGCACGGATGGTTAGTAAACATGTATTTACTTAGTGTTACTGCATCTACTTCTAAATAATAGGATTTAAAGTGGACACACACAGAGAGACTAACTTTCACTCTACAGGACACAGCTATAATCATTTTACATGTTTCTTTTAGAGCACTTATGTTTTATATATAGTAATTTGAAATGACTTCTAGTTTACAAAAAAAAAAAAAATAAAGTGAGTATTAGATAATGATACAGTAAAACCAATTCTAAAAAAATCATTCCCCCTACCATGAATCCAGTTATGTTATTATCAAAATCCTGATCTTATGTATACAGCAATGCTTCTGAGTGCAAGTTCATGTGTCTCATGTGCCGTGAGGCCAAACAATACCAAAACGTCGGAGTTTGGAGCAGAGAAAGTTTTACTGCAGGGCCATGCAAGGAGAACAGGTGGCTTGTGCCCAAAAAACCCCAAACTCCCTGAAGGGTTTCAGCAAAGCATTTTTAAAGGCAAGGTAAGGGAGGGGCATTGTTGGTTACTGCAGACTTCTTGGTGTCGGAATCCTTTGTTCTTGCAGTTGTCCACTTAGGTCAGGTCAGGATGTTCCTGTAAACCTCCAACAAGACAAATATTACCCTCTGTTCTACAACTTTTTATCTCTACGTGAAGGGAAAAGTGCTATACCCTTAAAAGTCAGAGCCTTTAGAATGCACTATCCTGTGTGTTTCAGGCTATAGGCAACATTCTTAACGTGAAGCAAAAGCAGTAGAATACAAAGGTTAAAGTAAAAGAAGCAGATCTAATATGGAGTCAGATTTGTTCTGCCCTATTACAGCAATATACATTAGCTTTCTCAGAATGGAGCAAACCTAACAATGTACAAATTAGTCCTGTTTCTAATAGTTGATTGCTACTTAATATGAAAAATAAAAACTATGTGCAATTACCAAGAAAAGAATAGCTAAAACCTCAAACTTTTTGAGGGATTCTATTTAAGTTATCAACACACACACACAAATACCCTGGTGATTTCTAAGTAGTATTTCCAAAGTTCACAGTGTTCAAAGATTCCAATTCTGTTCTTTGAGGCCAGGAAGGAAAACTCCCCAATTCCCACCTCTCCCCCACTTAAAAACTTCCTGGAAATCCTTCATGATTGTACATCCACTGCAATTTGAAGACACAAAGACCCCAGATTCGGTCTATGCATGCTTAACTAAAAGACGCTCAGAGATATGTAATTATGTCGTCCTTTTCCTCGTCGTGGCAACTGAATGAGATAACAGTTTTTCCAAATCCTAGCCACAAAAATTGTACAGTCAAGCAGTATGTGGCTGGCCTGCAGCCTTTGTCAATAAACTGAAAACACTTGAACCCCAGAGACTGCACCCCAACCTCTAGCACAGTCTGTGCTAGGCACCAAAAGAGGGCTCCAAACACTATTTGTTCTGGTGAAATGCAAAGAAGGTCTGTAGCCTGGTTAAAAGTATGGTATCAATGTCAGTTTCCTGGTTTTGCTCATTATACTCATGTAAGATGTTATTTTGGGGGAAAAGTGGAGAAAGGATACATGGGAACTCTCTGTTCTCTTTTGGCAACTTCTAAAATTATTTCAAAAAAGAGTTTAAAAAAATATTTATTGAAAAAAGAATGAATCTCTAAATCCTTTAAGCCAGCTGAACATGCTACACATTTGAGGCACTGATGTCTCCAGACTCCTCTCAGTAATCTCCTGTACGATTTTTTTCTTGGTTTCATTGCACCTCTTTACCACTAGATCCCTTTGCCTTGAGCCCAAATTCTGGTTCTGCCTCTGGTCCTCAGCCAAAGATATTTGATCTTTTCCAAAGTTTGGCTATTAGCCCTACATGAGGACTTTTGGCTCACATTTACCTCCTGGATTTACCTCTTTCCATCACCACTGTGTCTTTTTCCTTGACCTTCTAAGTACCCAGTTTCCCTTTTGCCCAGCTACTGTGTGTGTGTGTGTGTGTGTGTGTGTGTGTGTGTATTGGTGGGGAATGTGCAGAGTGGAAATGATGAGAGGTGAGGTTGAGATTTAGTCTGTGGTAACCTGCATCTCAGAAATAGATTTCTTTTTATAAAGAACAATTTCTTGCTGGGGAGAGACTCTACCTAGTTCATCAGATCCATCAAGTTGACATCTTCTGCTTCACCATATATTTTGTGAAAATACTATGAGACCATTCAAAGGTTAGCTGACTCCATATCTGTTCTCACTGCTGAGGGTCAAAAGCACGATCCTTGTCATCATAAATGACAGAGAGAATGGACTTAGACTGCATCCTGAAGCCAAACAGCATGTTCTGTGCATTTACCTCAAACCTGATTTACCACTGGGGAATCATTTGGGACCTTCAATGCCTTCTCCACCATGTTATCCATGACAAGAGGCAGGCAAATATAATGGTTAACAGCACAGGCACTGGGGCCATATTGTTTTGAATCCAGCTCTGTTTACTGGTCATGTGACTAAATGACTTCCTTAATCTCTCTGTACCTTAGTTTTACCATCTGTAAAATGAGGATGATAACTGTGCCTAACTCATAGGGATCTTGTGCGAATTATGAGCATTAGTACCTTGAGAAGCCCTAGACTTATCCATAGTTGGCACTCAGTGAATGTAGTTACTTTTTTCTAATGCATATTCCACTTCTTTTCCCTGGATACCCCTCTACTGCCCCCTGAAATTTCAGTACGGTGATTTATGTTTAAAAGTAAGAATTAAAAACAAAATTTTGTTTTGAACATTTCACTAAACTTCTGGATATAGTAGCAGATAATCAATAAAATCTCAGAAATATGTTTGAAATTAATCAGTATCAAAGAAGAAACTTGATACAGAGTCACTCAAATTTCTAAATCTACTGATCAAACCACTGTTTGGATGAAAGCTGTGGTGGAGATGCTGGTGAGCTTTGTAGAGACATGGCCATAAACCTGGAACATCTTGGGCTGGCTTTCCTCTTGTAACTTACAGTGCCCGGACATGCCAGAGGCTGGGTTGGATTTGTATTAGACTAGACATCACACTGCTGGGAAAGATAGGCTTGAAGTATGGTGGAATGCTTCTTTTTTTTTTTTTTTTTTAAAGTAACAAACACAAACAGATCATCGACACTTGTTGGCACCAGCTCCCACGTGTTACGTGTGGTGTTTAGGGCCATAAAACACTGCGATGTAGCCACATCTATGGATTGGAATTGTGTTTTCAAAAGTCCCTCAGTTTTGCCAATATTTTCAGGGGTGTGTGCTATCTCACCCCTTGAACTAATAGCATCTCAATCCCAGGCAAACGGTGTCCAATCCATCCCACCCTTTCCAATCACCCATACAAAGCAAGGAAAACTTGTCGCCTGGGTCCTCTCTCATTAGCTCTGAGGATGCAGATTAAAAATCATTCTTTGGTAGCATTTATTAAGTTTGTACGATCTGCTTTCCAAGAAGCGTTTAGAACAAACAATGAGTTGTGGCTAAAACAAATGTGAGCGAGAGATAGACTCAAATTAAAAGAGATAAAATTAAATTTTCATGTATCATAAATGAAATATTCATTAGGGACTTCTCAGATGACCTTCAGGTTCAGCAGATTCTGTATTCAGACTTCCAACCTGAAAGATATGGGTGCTGGGCTAGACGACATGCATTTCAGGGACAGCGGAGGCAAAGGCCCAGCCAGCCACAGTAAACAAATGTAACTAGTTTTGGAGAGATGCTATTGACAGTAAAATTCTAATTTTGCTCCAGCTCCCAGAACAGATGTACCTCCAAGTCCATAGACTCTACAATACTTAACTGCAGCTACTCAGCTGTGACCTTCAGCCCCAGGCTCACTGCAATAAAATTTTCATGCAACCATATGGAAGAATATTTTAATAGAGATTTACTGTCAGTAACTGTCCCAAAGGAGCAAATAAGGAAGCTGTAACATATTGCGTACAGTAAATCAAGGGGACTTCAATGGAAAAACGAAACCTCCCGGAGGCAAGCATCTTTAAAATTACAGGCAACACTTTGTACAAATATGTGTACAAAAGACTAGATATGCACTCAGTTAAGTAGCTCAAAATGGTTTCGATTTGCAGATATATTTATTTAGAATTTATTTATTGGATTTTATAAGTGGCAAGCACTTACCTGTCAGGCCTGAATGCCTATGTATCTCCCTTCCCTGGGGCAAAACGGAAGTGAGGGAAGGGTGACTTTAACTGAAAATCTCACCCAACCAGAGAATGTGGCAGGCAGCATAAATTGCATCCTCTCTATAGCCAGGTTTACTTCAATTTAAGGTGAGGTATTAACCACAGGGACAAAATATTCCTTTAGCCAGTATATGGAGTCCTGGATGAGTTAAACAGTTAAAATTTCAGCTTAAAGGATAATTGGGGAGACATGGTAATTAAAACTCCCAGTGGGGCAGAAGGCATTCAGAGGCCCTTCATGAATGCTTGATTATGTTTCACTCAACATTTTTGCATGTAAAAATGTCTCCTTTTTGTGAAGCTGTAAAATGCAATTTTTATCTAAATGGGTCTTGGGCTGGTTGGAATCAGTAAACCAGATCTTATGTTCATCTTCTGACCCCGTGTCTATTTGGGGACATGAGTTGGTGGCACAGGACCATGGGTGAGCTAAGAAAGAGGGCCAGAGCGTGTCACCTACACAACTCTAAACTTCAGTTCTCTTAGTCGCTACACGGCTCCCTTGCTCGGTTTCAGCCCTCCCTGTTAAGAGCATTTCAGCTGCAGACATTTGTTTCCTGAGGGCGAACAAGCAGCCATCTCTCCCTCTCTACTCAACTGATGGAAACTCTAATGTGAGGGGCAGTAATTCAGAGATAAAGAGACTGAACCCTGCCCATGACAGTTCATATTTTATGGCGGAGAGAAGGCCTAAAACCTAAAAAAACTCATGTGTAGGAGGCATAGCACGCATGCCTCATCCATGGCACTTAATGAAGGAAGACGTCGACATCAAACTGAAAATCAAAATATCCAAGTGACCGTGAATAGGGGAATCGGGTGATAAATCTTTATGTGTTGCTAAATGCCAGTGGGTTGTCACATTGGACAAAGAGTGATAACAATAGAAGAAATGTCATATCTGTTAAATGGGTCTTAGGCATTCTATTCTTCTGTTGAAGTGGTCCCAATTACTGCAAAACACAGGTAACATGCACACACAGAACAGGTTACACACACACAGGTTAGGTTACATGCTAAAAGTGGATTATCTTGACTAATCAGAACCTGGCTGGAAATTATAATACAATAAGAAAAACGCTTGGAAGTTAGTTCATGCAGTTAGATTAACGTATAAATCGTGTTACATGGTCAACGACTAGTTCGTTATTCACCAAGTTTTCCCAGTATCTCAATGAATGTACTTTTTTCACAGTGAGATATAGTCCCTGAACCCTTTAACTGTGCTGTATTTCACACTGAAGATGACGTTGAAACTAGAAATGCCACTCAAAAAAAATGTTAGTTTGGGGACAAAATGTATGCATGATTTGTGTAGTTTGTTCCTTTGCGAGAAAGGCTGGTTGGGATAAATCTCCAGAGTCCTTGCATCATTTGGCTGTGACCACGTTTAGAATCCTTCTTTTTGTCTTTATAAGGAATAGAATGCGCATGTAAAGACAATTCTCGTCTGTGTTTAATTTCGCGAATTTACCAAGAAGTGTGAGTCATGTCTTACATTTTTGATCCCATCTCTAAAACAAGTGATGTCAGAATGCTTACTCATTAAAGGCATTTCCCCTCCATCTCCTGGAAAGTTCGATGACCTTGCCTAGCTCTGTACCCAGAGCTTTTGATAATTCTGGGCGGTACGGCTTGCCTCTCCACTCTTCAACCCACTCTGTTCTGGCAGGTTTGTTTCCTCTCTGTCCTCCACAGGTTCTATATTCAATTTCTCACACCCCGGAGTCATGTGACTCCAGAATAGAATTGTTTTCCTCCCTTTAAACCTCTCCAGACCTCAGCCGTCTTTCAAGACTCAGTTCAGAACTCCAGGTACCCCAACTATCCTATGGAACCATTCTAGACCCATCACTAAATGCTAAAGGACCAGTCATTTTCCACTGAGCTGCTTATACATTCTGAGAACATTAATAGTTGTTTAATGAATACCCATTAATAATTGATTTGTTGATCTCTGACCTTCTTCTCTTTCTTTTCACCACTTTGCCACATACTTCAGACTTGGACTTCCCTAGAGAATGTGAAAGAATGTGTTCTGAAGAAATTTTTATTCTTATTCCTCCCACAGGGAGCACGCTGGAAAGTAGTCATTACTTAATGTAATTTTCCACCTGTAGACATCATTTTACAAGCTACAAATAATGTGAGCAAAATGTAACAACATACCCACCCAACCAACAAAATCTCCCAAATTAAAAGCAATATACAGCTGGAATGAGTCATATAATTTGCTAATTACAAAAGTATCCATGATAAGATAGTAAACTCCTCATAGCTGGAAGTTCTCAAACAGAGACTAACTCAAGAATCTGGGAAAAAGGATTTTTATAAAGGATGGGAGTTTGGGTCCAATAATTCTGGGGTCTCTTCCAAATCTGAGATCCTGTGATAACTGTCTGAATTAAACCACTTAAAGATTGATTTTGTGAGGTGAGTTTTTAATACTCCAAATATTTAAAAGTACAGTCAGAGTTAGGAGATTAATCTGTAAGAAATCTGAAAATAACTGGTCATTACTTGATTGACTAAAGTCAAAAGGATGGTTTTTCAGACTGGTTTGAGTATATGGAAAGAACCACAGAGCATTTTGAAATCAATCCTATTCTTAGAACATGCATCTACAATTTAATTTATCTGTACACCTAAATGGGATGGCCACGGTGCACATCTTAATAAACAAATATTTATGTGCCCATCAGTCTTGTCGTTTTTCATGTTTGTGATTTGTTAACCTTGGGTACATAAAGAGAAGCAGTGGAATGTATTGCCCTCTTGGGAGTCCCAGGGAGCTGTGCCACTGCTGCAGATTCCTGCCAAGGTCAGAAACTAGGCCATGTCTTTGCATGGTCCTACTTCCAGACATACAGAACTTATTATTTTGCAAGTAGGCACTAACGCAGACATACCAGCCACAGTGAATAGAGTGAGGTGTTTTTTTCTTTATGAATGTCTTCTAAGCAAGCATATTTGTTGTTTATACATAAATAGGTGCTTTGAAACTGTTTGAAAAGAGTTTATTCACTACGGTAAATGCTGGTTTCGAAATTATTTTTGCTGTTCTAATTGGGGAAGCAAACTTTTTTCACCCTAGGGGGAAAAAAAAACAGTTCTACCTTACCTGGAAACACACACAATGTTTGAATCATCAGTGTCTGAATCAAAACTTTGTTATATGTTAAGAAATGTTACAAACCCAAGAATATGTTGAATGGGTTTTTGTAAAACTTAGTCTGATTCCTACAGACTGATTCACATGCATCTACTTACGTAATTAATTAGTCTAAAATTTACTGACCAACAGTTCAACAATGAATTTTTAAATAAACTTGTTGGATATTTTTACCCCATCTTCTTTTAGCCAGGATCATACGACACATCCCAAGATGCAGCAGAGAGCAGAGAACTGGATGGTAGGCAAGAGATGGGGGTTCTGGTACTTGGATTTGGATTTCTGTTTGGATGTTTAAGAAGTGATCACATCTGAGCTTCCCTGGTGGCACAGTGGTTGAGAGTCCGCCTGCCAATGCAGGGGACACGGGTTCATGCCCCGGTCCGGGAAGATCCCACATGCCGCGGAGCGGCCTGGCCTGTGAGCCATGGCCGCTGAGCCTGCGCGTCCGGAGCCTGTGCTCCGCAACGGCAGAGGCCACAGTGAGAAGCCTGCGTACCGCAAAAAAAAAAAAAAACAACAAAAACAGAAGTGATCACATCAAGAACTGCAAGCTAGCCTATCCCGTTGGCCTATGGCAAGAGTGGCCCCACCCATAACTATGAAAAAAATCTTGGCCTTTCTTGAAGTGAGATATTGGATCAATCCAACATTGTTAATCTTATTCATATCCTTGATGCGATTATAATTATTTAATATAATTATATAAGCTAAAGTCATTCATTCACAACTCCCTTGTGCAGGGGAAGCAGACAGTAAAAAACAGGAAATAGTTGATCTGTAGAATGGTCTTAGATTCTCTCCATACCCTCTCAGAGTTAGTGGCTTAATCTTGTTCAGCATGACAGAACATCCTTCTAGAGGCTGGGAAGAAGTTTTGAGATAAATTCACTTGGTCATGATGAGGTAGGAGACGTCCTATCACATTTCGGAGTGAAACTGATCCTCAGCAATACCCCTGCCACCACTCCCCACCTCTACCATTTCACAACTTGTATTCCCAGAACATGAGTATCAAGATTTCATTTGCTTTGGAGCCCTTCCAGAAATTAACAGTGTTAAGAAGAACCATTCTATTAAGTCAGGATGGTGTCCAATAAAAGCAATGAATGATTGGAAAATGGACCGTTTTAATGCTGTTCAGTAAAACCATCGTGAATGTTCTTAATTATGCAATTCCATCCTTCCTGTGTAATTGGCTCATTCGATTTTTTTCTCTCATGGTATAGAATAAACCGAATTCAGGGTCAGAGCCTTTCAATATTGTTACATTTGACTAATATTTGAAGATGATGAGGCAAAAAATGTAAGAGTGTAGAATGATTTGGGCTCCTCTAGTCAAGAAAAGAGACTAAAGTCTTATAGGACTGGCAAGAATGAAAAAATAATTGTACCCTTCAGAGGCAGCCATGCTCTGTAAAACTAGAGCACTCTATTTTTTTAACTTTATTTTATTTTATTTTTTGATTGAAGTATAGCTAATTTACACTATTGTGTTAGTTTCAGGTATACAGCAAAGTGATTTGGTTATACATATATATATCTGTATTCTTTTTTTTATTCTTTTCTATTATAGTTTGTTACAAGATAGTGACAATAGTTCCCTGTGCTATACAGTAGGTCCTTGTTTTTTTAAATCTGTTTTATATACAGTAGTGTGTATCTGTTAATTCCATACTCCTAATTTATCCCTCTCCTCCTTTCCCCTTTGGTAACCATAAGTTTGTTTTCTATGTCCGTGAGTCTGTTTCTGTTTTGTAAATAAGTTCATCTGTACTATTTTTTTTATATTCCACATATAAGTGATATCCTATGATATGTGTCTTTCTCTTTATGACTCACTTCACTTAGTATGATAATCTCTAGAGTAGATCCACATAGAATAGAAAACAGCCAAACTTTGTTTATAAGAACAGAGCACTCCATTTTTTAAAAGTTTATTCCTTTGGTTTTGAATAGTTAATATAGCAACATGATTCAAAATTCAAGTGGTACAAAAGGGTATATAGTGGAAAATCTCCCTCCTTCCTGGAAAACAAAGCAATTAATGTTATCAGGTGTGCATGGTGCTCTCAGGGATATTTTATGCATATTCAAAGCAAATATGTACACTTCATCTGTTTTTCTATTTGCATGCATGGCAGCATTCTCTACTAGGAGCCTATATTTGAACATTCCATTCAGATACTGGGGACACAGGTGAGCAAAACCAAGCCCTGTTGGGAAGTGTACATTTCCCTGATGGGAAGAAGGCAAAAAGCAAAAAGTGAACAAGATCGTTTCGTATTATGAGTGTTTGATCTGATTCCCCCACAAGACACATACGTGGAGAGGTGAGAGTTGAAACAGAATTCACAAACATACTGACCCTTTGTGGTAATTTGGTGACCCCAAATTTCAAACGCATGTTCATCACTGCCTGATGATGCTTGAAACCCTCATTTTTCACAGCAAAAGCTATAGATAGGAGAGGCCCTAAGAGATTCACTCCCAGATGTGATGTTTCATGGAATGTCTACCAAGAGGCTGTGGCCATGAAGTTGACAGCTGCTTCTCATCTGCACTCGCTGTTCTGATCATATTTTAGTCATTCCACAAAACCAGCAAATTGGATACAGAGAATTAGACTGTTCTCTTGTTGTGGTCAGCATGCCAAGAAAATTGGAACGGTACCGAGAGGACAGATAAGAATTCCCAAGGACACTTGGGATGACAGTAAGAGCAGTAGAAATTCACTGACCAATGATTTAAACTGGATATCGGGATTAAAAACTTAAAAATCTGTGCACATTTAGATGTTCTCAAAACTCCTACCTTTTGTCATCAACTATCTTGGATACTAAATATAACTGGTTACTGGATTCACTTTTTCAATTTTCTTCCAGATGTGTGGTATAATGTAGAACTCTCCCAAGATAGCTACTTGTAGTTTTCCTACAGGTGTGCAAAAATATCTATTTCTAGTTCCTTAAAATAACCGAGGAGTTTTCCGGTTAGTTTAGTTATGTTGGTTACTTCTAAGAGTGACAGAATACCAACTGAGGTTTGGGTTTATGCCAAATGCTGAAACCCTCCTAAAAGTAATTCATGATTTGATGGCACAGAAATTACTTTAGCTCTCTATTGAAATTCTCTCCTCATTATAGGCATCAATTACGATCAGATTATAAGAAAGATGAAAAGGGGGAAGGAAATTGGGTAAATTTTGAAGCATCTTCTTCTTCGTCTTCCCACCACACAGATTGTGCAGGAGATTTGCCTTTTTTTAATGGACCCTCACAGCAACTTATACAGCCGTGTTTCTCATAATAGAGGAATGGAAGAAAGAGTCCCTTCTCTCCCCCCATGTTGCAGTGCCTTCGGGCTGCCATAACAAAATACCACAAACTGAATAGCTTATAAACCAAAGAAATTTATTTCTCATAGTTTCAGAGGCTGAGAAGTACGAGGTCATGATGCCAACAGATGGGATGTCTATTGAGAGCCCACTTTCTGTTTCATAAATGGCACCTTCTTGTGTCTTCACTTGATTGGAAGGGGCTAGAGAACTCTCTGGATCCTCTTTTGTAAGACACTAATCTTGCTCATGAGGGTGGAGCCCTCATGAGGTAAGGACCTCCCAAGGCCCCATCTCCTAATACCATCATCTTTGGGGGACACAAACATTCAGACTATAGAATCCTACCATGCCAATCAATTATTTGCACTTTCCAGTTGTTTAGCTTTCCAAAATGTGGGGTTTCTCACCTTTAGTCATTCTCTTCTGGAATAATATTACTTCCAAACCACATTCCAAGTCACTGATTCCAAATGATATTGTTGTTAGACGTTTCTCAATTGACTCCACCTCAAATGTCAGCCCTTTCAGATAAAGAGTAAGTGGGCTTTTATTTCATATCGCTTTTACGTCTATTATTAGATCCCATCCTCAGAAATCTAAAAGGAGAAGGGCAGCTCCAACAATTGTATAGATGGAGCAATGGAGACACCAATACATTAGATGTTCCATCCAAGCTGCCCAGAGTTGGAGGAATGAAAACCACCCTGTAGTGCCTGCCATTAACTTTGGAGCTCCTTCCACAGGATCAGATGTTCTTCAGATGGAGCTGCGCTGGGAACGTGAACTCGATAACTTGAAATTCCCCGATAGTGGGGTGAAATTCCTGCAGATTCCATCTGATGCCAGAATCCCAATTCTTTGAGCAATGAGTGAGGGAAACTTTGAGGGTTAGTCACTTCCCTCTTTTCATGGCTGCTATTTCTCCTGAGAAGAGGATCTCTTCTGGGACCCTCTTTCTCCATCAGGGCTTGGGATGGTGGGTGAGAAGCCATTGAGAGCGGCACCAGAGCTGACTTTGTATTTGTGTCTCTCCGTGGGGTGAACTGGGTAACTGGCATCTGTGGACGTGTTCTGTTTCCCCAGTGCAACAACAGCAGGTTCTTCTCCCTGTCCCCACTCAGTGGAGCTGGCCTGAGACCAATCCAAAATTAAACATTTGCCAAACATGCATAGCTGTAATCGGCCTGCTGCTGGTTTGCTGCATAGCATGCCACCTGCTAGCTCCCTTTCCAGAGAAAAAGAGCTGGGAGAGGAGCTAACTGAGGACAAAGTTCAGACAATGATATGGGATCTCTTTCCATCTCTGCCTTCTGCCAAATTCTCCGGTTCACCCCCAAAGAGCACTGCAAATTTGCTTATGGTTTAGATAACAGTTGGGGCAGAGACACTGCTTTCAGTTTACCAAATGGCAGGGAACAACAAACTGGTTTCTTCTCAAAGGTTATTTTTATTTATTTATTTATTTTTGGCTTGAGGGAGGGAGTTGTTTACAGAAGACAGGGTCAAACCATCCCTGTTATATGACAGTTATCTAGGTGAGGGAGGAACAGACCTGCTGTCATTCAGGAGGATGAGAAATAAACCATCCCACAGTTTTACTGCCTGGAGGTAGAGAAAGGAAAGACTGAACGTGGTTGAAGTTTGACAAAATGCAGAAATCTGAAGAAACTTCTGGAAAGTTTTCTTACAGCGTTACCAGTATTTTTACACTTGCCTGAGGTCATTTCCTCTTATCTTGTAATCCATTGTTTTCTCAGAGAAATTTCATTAGAGAAAGTCTTTTGTAATAGCCCAAGTGGAGCTAGTGTGATGAAAACAATAAAAATTCTTGTTTGAAAGTGATTCTTTCTCTGATTCCAGGACAACCAGGGGAATAGCATACCACAATGTGCAGCAGCCCAGAGCTTATGATTGCTAAGGCAGAGTAAAATTGCAAGGTCCGGAGGTTCAAAAGCATCACACCTGGTTTTAAACCACAAAACTTGCTTCAATGGGGTTCTGGAGTAGAATCTCCATCTAGTTGTAAGAGCCCTTTCACTTCCTGTCATCCAGCACGTGTTTACATTTTCTGGAAGCTTACAACATCCATTTCCATTTTCTTCTTCTGTCTTCAGATGCTGCATTTTTTTCTTCACTATTCTCTCCTGGTTCTAGATTGTCCATGGTTTGCTTTGTTCAATAGATGATTATTTTTGGTGGGGGAAAATGGGAAAAAGCCAAGAGGAAGACTGAGAGATAAAAATCGGGGCAGAAAGATGGATTTTTTTAATAATTCCTAATATTTTATGACATGAAAGAATAAAGACTATTCTCAGAATTCTAAAATGTCTACCATTTGAAGCCACCCCGTCTAGACAGACAGTAAGGGCTCAATCCTTTTCAGCTCTGTGCATGTGGGGACAAGAATGCATTAGTAGAAAGTGACAATCCTGTATAGTTCCCTGGCCAAGCTCACTGCTACACTGAGTTCTTCATGTTTGGAGGAATCTCTTTATCAATTGACAGCCACTGTTAGCTAAATGATTAAAAGGAGAGGAGAACTCTCTAGTTGCCTTGAGTCAGCTGGATATACTGTAGCAGAAGGGTGAAGTTGCCTTCCAGAATGCACACCATACTAGTGAGACTTTCTCTCTACTACACAGCTTAAGATCCTTCTAGAGCTCTGGTTCTTAATTCCCTTATTTAACCTGCAGGTGCTCTTTTGACTCTAACTTACCCTCCCAGGCTTATTTTTGACTGCAGCTCCCAAATAGTCCCCATTCACAAGAGATGACTTGTCATCTCTAAAACGTATCCTGGGTTCACTTGCCCAAAAGTCTCTGGCCTTCACTTCCCTTCTGCTGGGTGTGCTATTCTCCAACCACCCCCTTTCCTAGTAAAATTCTGATCCACTGCTGAGATGAAATGTTATCTTTTCTTTTTAATTCAGATATAATTGACACATAACACTATTAGTTTTAGGTGTCCAACGTAATGATTTGATGTATGTATATGTACTGCAAATCTTTAACTTGTGAAACAATCTGCAGTCCTTCCAGATGGACATAAGCCCTTGTTTTTGGTGCCACTGAGCCTTTCATGGTGTTTATGCTCTCCTGGAATGTTAGGCTACAGCTAGTGATGTGCATGATTATCTTCTCTTGCTAAGCAGGTGGCTCCCCTGAGAGAAGCTCCCACAGTAACTTTACTCACCCTTATATCTTCCTACTACTGAGCCTGGTACACTCCATGCATGTTTGTTAAATTAAAGTGAAAATGATAAAAAATATTATTAATGATTGTGTATGTATATTAAAAGAGCATACTACAGAAATATACTAAAAAGGGAATGGGAAGATTAAAAACAGTGAGGCCCTTGGAAGACTCAAGAGACACAGAAAGTGACTGTCTCAAGAGAGAGGAACAAAAAAGGAGAAAGAAAGGAAGAAAATGATGAGCTTTTGAAAAAGTAAAGTGAGCGTCTCTCTAGCCTTTCAATAGGCTTGGCAATGGCTTTTTAAAGGGGAATTGGGGGCTGCACTCTAGGTGAGAAGGACTCACACCCTCCTCTATGGTAACAGGATGGTCCATAGACCAGAGGAACACCCAGGCTACCAGCTGGTGATGGTAGAGTTGCCAACCACAGACAGGACTGAAGAGACCACCATTAGAGGGTTTCTCATGGAAGGAAATGGCAAAGCATGGGTTGAAGTGGGAAGCAGAACACGCCAGGATTTTCATGTACGTTAAGTAAATGGTTTTACAGACTGAGGTAGGTCAGGAAGGTTCAAGAGTTGGATATATACTGTACATAAATATTCATGGTGCCACAAAGGCACTGGGGTAGAAACAGTGAAAAAGGTGGACACCATTTCTTAGTCCCTCCTCCATGGAACTCTGCTGGGTCCATTTGCCATCCAGTATTTTATGTTAATCAAACTTCCTATTACAGGTTTATGGTAAGAGAGCCATATTTCAGCTATTCCCAAAACTGCCAGGAAAGAAAACATGCCACCAACAAGAATTCTATAAAATTAATCACCTGGGAAAATTAATGAAATTTTGCTTGAATGAAGGTATGACACATACAAAATATCTATGAATTCTGCCTCCTTCTTTGAAAATTAGGTCTATATTTTTACGTCTTTTGGAACACATTTGGGATTGGGAATAAGTGGGTTCAACCATCAAGGCTAAGCTGTTTCAAAAGTCTCCAACCAAGGGGTTGAGGTGGGACACCAGTGCTTTAGTCTAGGTAGAATCTGTCTTGAGCCTGAAGAAGGAAGTCAAGCCTGTTTCCCTGTCTGTTTTCCACACTGTGATTTATTCCTTCATCTAACAGAGACCCCACTCAGTACCTGGCCTATAGTAGGTACACAATAAATATTGGCTGTAGTCATGAATAAGTGGCAGCCATTTAATTGAAAAGCAGAAATGTGACGTGTATAAATGTCCACAGTTGTTGGGCATGGTTATAGGCTAGATGGCCTCAAAAGAGAAAGCCATAGGTCTTTAGCAACTAAATACTGTGAGAAGGAGAAATTTCCACTCAGAATTTATATTTTAGAGCCCTGTTTCTCAAAGCGAGTCAAGGATATGGCATCACAGGAGAATTAATTGCCATATGTTCAAAAATCGGAGGGGGATGGGACAGACATTTTGGAATGCATGTGGATCTAATGTGGAGTAAAATGCAAAACTCACGAGAAAATAAAACCCGAGGCTTCAGTGAAATTTGACTTGTCTGTAACCCCCCCAATTTTGCATTCAGAGTGCTTTGAAGGAGAGTTTACTGGAAACACATGAGAGATGTCTACTCTGGCACAGAATCCATGCTGTTGGGAGGGCTCGAGGCTTGTTTTCTAGACTCGTGGGCCTTTTGGGAAAAAAATCTGCCTTTCTCCAGATCACCAGAACCCTTCACAGTTTCTAAATTTTCTATATTCAGTCACTCTTACTTCAGTCCAACCAGTGCACATAGAAAGAAAGCCAAACTTTGGAAGGTGTTCTCTGGATGTTCCAAACCACAACCACACCAGTCAGAATAATTCTGGTGGAACTGTGTTTTTGCATGTGTGGTCAAGACAAATGCCATTTCCTATGTGGTTGCAGATACTGACTCTTTCCAGGCTTCCAGAAGCCTGGGAGGTTGATGAAGGGAAGGCCTAATCACAAAATAGGGAAATGCTTTTTTGAGTAAAGAGTTCAGGTTTACAAGAGAATCATTTCAATGGAAAAAAAAAAAAAAAAGAACAGGAGGGCAGGTGTATAACTTTGTAGCCAGTTCCACCACCCTTCAGCATTATAGCTGACCGATAAGAGTGCTTGCCTTCTTAGAATGTGCTCTCTGCTTCAGGGGAGGTGATGCACTTTGTAGACAGGAAACATTCTAAAGAAAATACTGGTCTCTTTGTATTTAGCAACTATTTCCTGGATGGATCTTTGTGCTTTTTGAGCCTTCCCACACCAGACCCCACCAAGCTCTTTCCCCTTTTAGTCCAGCTGCCACCATGATTGGATTAGTTCAACATACAAATATAAAAATATAAAAATATATTAAATATATATATATATATACTTTTCAGTTTCTAAAGTGTTTCAGATACTGTTCCAGGCAGGAGGGATACAAAAAACACATAAAATAAGCACTGCCTAATGACAGCTTCCATTCTAAAGGGGCCACAGATATATTCCCAAATGATTTCAACATAGGAAGTACTATGATAGTGGTATGAATCTGGTGTGATTCTCTACTATTGCAGCTACGAAATTCTGCCTAGAGGTAGGTGGTGTTAGATGCTTTCTCATCCGTCTTTCTTCTCTCCCTGATTGCTTTCAAACTCCCTGAAGGCAGTGGCCATGTGTTTACAGCTTCCCTATTTCTCTCCTAGATGACATTCTCAATAAATGCTGATTAAAATGGGTCTAGATCCATGGCTGACAACGCAGACACTTTCTTATTGGCTTATTATACAGTTCTTACAGTGCAGACTCTGAAGTCACTAGGAGAAAGAAAAGGAGACCCCAAATTCAGAGTGGATAGCAAATTCATTATCTAGCATTACAACCCTACCTCCTTGGAAAGACCAGAGTCATCTTTTGAGCTCCACGGGGCCTTAATTTAGTGATTCTGTTGACTATTCATTACCACAGGGTTGTTCAAGTGGCGAGGAGCATGTGTGATGTTTAATGTTACCTTAAACATTACTTTTTACGGTAAATCAGAAAGGGGGCACAAGCGTTAGAGTTGCTGTTTAATGATGTATGAAAAAGCTGCCTGGTAAAGCACACCATTAAGAAAAGCTGAATCCAGCGCCGAACAATGACCTGATGATATACTGAGACCTTCGTGGCCAAGGCCAGGTCTCCTAAGTTGGAAAACGATGGGCGTCAGGCGCCCTTGCAGAATAAAGAAACTAAGGTGAATCCAAGAGACCAAGGAGTGGAGGGACGCTGGGTTGGAAGAGGAAGTGATTGATGAGACAGGACTTGTGCGCGAATGTATCCACGAAGCCTCTCGCCCTCCAGTCTGGTCGTGGTTCATTTTCAAATTTTTTTTATTAATCTAATGAAACAAACCCACAAACCTACAAACCAAAACCCCAGTCAACAAGAGTAATCTGTATCAGTTAAAATGGCATATGGTAAGCAAGTCTTGGATCCTTCAAAGAGATGCCCAAAGCAAAACTATTATTACTACTATTTTTCTGCTTTTACAAACACAAGCCAGTAATTGCAATCATCTCTTTGGTTTGTGCAACATTAGACAGCAAATTTATCTGTATAGTTCTAATAGGTGGCTTGTAATAAGCTGTAAGTTTAGAAACTACAATGGATTTTATGTCTTCCTAAGAAGATTTTATGGGTCTTTAAAAGAAAATGTTAAAGATTTGTAAAGTCTGTATATGCTTGTTTAGTTCCAAAGCCTATTCCTTCATAATTTCTATCTAATTGATCATGCTTACTGTCTGGTGAGTTACAGTGTTATAGACTGCCAATTGTAAGTATTTCCTGGTACTTACACAGGAGTGTAAGTCCATGACAAAATATTCTCCAGATCTCACCTGAGCATCTCTTAGATTCTTTCTGTTGCTTTGTGTAGAAAGAGCTAGTCGATTGAATTGAACCCAGTGAGGAACATGCTTCCTAATCCTGAAAACCTAAGAGCAGGGTTGATGAGACAAGACATAACTACACATGGAATGATGTTTAGAAAGGTATGGCAGGGCTTCCCTGGTGGCGCAGTGGTTGAGAATCCGCCTGCCGATGCAGGAGACACGGGTTCGTGCCCTGGTCCGGGAAGATCCCACATGCCGCGGAGCAACTAAGCCCGTGAGCCATGGCCGCTAGGCCTGCGCGTCCGGAGCCTGTGCTCCGCAACGGGAGAGGCCACAACAGTGAGAGGCCCGCGTACCGAAAAAAAAAAAAAAAAAAAAAAAAGAAAAAAAAAAAAGAAAGAAAGGTATGGCAGGAAAGTAAATGTTTTCTTCTTTTTTCTCTTCCAAATGAATTATACTTTTGAGAAATACATTGGCTTAGAAGGGAGGGGAGCTAACGTTACGTTGAGATGGTCAGGGAAGTTATAACATGTGAAGTTGGCACTGGATCTAAAGGAGCCGATTTTGAAGGCAGAGGAGACAGAAGGGCGTGCTAAGTGAGTCTAAGCCTGAGCAAGTGAGTGAAGGGAGGAGGGTTCCAGATGGACTCTGGAAACCAGAACCCAACACAAACCAGATTGTCTGGGGCAGATGTCATGAGCATGTTGCAGGATTGTTTACTACAGAGGGAGGCATAAGTTAGGGCACGATCACCTTCTATATCAGGCTAAGGAGTTAGCATTTTACCCAAAGTCCAAGTGCTTATGTATAACTGATTCACCTTGTTGTAAAGCAGAAACTAACACAGCATTGTAAAGCAATTATACTCCAATAAAGATGTTTAAAAAATAAATTTAAAAAAAAGATTGCATTGGTTAATAACAATGGAATGTTTAAATTTTTTTTTTACTCTAAAGGTTGAAAATTGGCCCCTATTTCAATTATTTCTCCATTAAGGCAGATGGAATACATTTTTTTGTCACTGTTTATACCGAATAATTTATTTATTATTTTATTAGGTTGATTTTTAAATACTCCTACTATACACAAAGTCTGGTCAGATCTGTTGGCAGAGATGGAAAAGTGTCTGAGTCTGAATGCTTTTGTAACAAGAAAACTTATTTGGAGACTTGGGTAGAAATCTCAAGAGGAAAGGACTTGGATATTATTGAGTTTATTTTCTATTGCAGCTGAAGATCCATTAGTGAGTGGGTCTTGTAAAGGAAAACTCTGATTGTATTCTATGGAGGTGTGATTGCTCATGTTCTGGCAGAGCTGAAAGGACCCCAAATTACAGAATCCTTTGTGTGTGAGACTCATAAGTACAGTTAACTAATTCTTTATCTTGCTGTACACTTCAGTCAGCCCCATGAGGATGTTTATGTTAAAGGAAAGCTATTTTATTTTACTCTTAATACCTAAATCAAGCCAAATTGTTGGAGCATGATATATCAGAAAGTAACTCATAGACACCAAAGAATATATAACATTAGGTAATCAAAGAGCTTGACTTATCTCATTATTAAAATTAGTTGGGAAGTTTATATCCTTGCCCCAAGCATATGGAATGAAGGTGTCCACAGTTACATGGACAATACTTGAAGTATGTGCTGAAGGCCTATAAATCTGGCAGATACTAGACAAATTCCAGTATTTTCTGGTTTCCACATTGACACAAAACTCAAGAAGAGGGAGAAAACATCCAACAACTACCTGCAGAACCTCCACTAGCTGTGTTATTCATTTACTTAATGGTTTAGAGTGCTGATAACAGTGTGTTATGATCCAGAGATGGTCCATCCAAAAATGCAGTCTGCATGCTTAGAACTCTATGCCTGTTGTAAAGAGCCAAGACATGGAATCAAACTAAATGTCCATCCACAGAGGAATGGATAAGGGAGGTGCGGTACATATATACAATGGAATGTTACTCAGCCATAGAAAAGAATGAAACAATGTCATTTGCAGCAACATGGATGGACCTAGAGATTATCATGCTAAGTGAAGTAATTTAGACAGACAGACAAAAATCATATGATATCACTTATATGTGGAATCTAAAAAATGATACAAATGAACTTATTTATAAAACAGACACAGACTCACAGACATAGAAAACAAACTTATGGTTACCAAAGGGAAAAGGGGAGAGGGATAAATTAGGAGTTTGGGATCAACAAATACACACTACTATATATAAAATAGGTTTATGTATATATATGTTTTATATATATATATATATATATATATACATAACTGAATCACTTTGCTATACACTTGAAACTAACACATTGTAAATTAACTATACTTCAATTAAAAAAAAAAAAAAACTTGGTCTACAGAAAAAAAAAGATAAAAAGAACTCTCTGCCTTTAATGCCCGTGTCATTTCTTGAGGCCATACTGTAGACAGAACACATAACTCTACTAAAGAGGGAGTTTTGAGAAGGTATTTTCCAGAGTTCTTTACTATGAGAACTCAGCTTTTGTCCCAGCTTCCAGGAATCCCAGGACACAGGCACATGTACTTTGATGAAATTCTGGCTGTTTCCTACACATAGTCTGCACCATCTACTTCTCAAGGATCCCTTCATAAATGAAATTAAATGTACATGAAGTTTTCTTTCTCCTCAGTTCAATTTCAACATATATTTCAGAAAGTGGTCTGTATGCTTTATTACATGTTTGTTTACATAGAAGAGACAAGTTGGAATCCCATTGTTTTGACTCAGTGCTCTACCAAGAAGTTCCAAGGATTTCCAGTATTTGTATGTCACTTTTCTTAAGAAAAATAAAGAAATAAAAGCACTTGCTGGGGAAGGCCCTGTGCTAAGTGCTGTATCTGTATCCCCTAATTTATTTCATCTTCCTAATAACTCTATGGATGCAATATTTTTTTTCTACATTACAAATGAGGAAACAAAAACTCCAAAAGTTTAAGGAAATTATTTAAAGTCACCCAGTTCACACTGGGTGCAGCAGAATTCCAATCCTGCAGTTCTCATACAAAAAATAAGTAAACAGAAAAAGAAATTCATGTCCTTTCTACTGTAACATGCAGTCTACCTACTAGATAACTTGCTTTTACTCTTGTGTCTTAATCTCTGAACTGGATGCATTTCCCTTTTTCTTTCTAAAAATGACAAAACAAGACCCTACTCCCTTGTCCTCCAACAAGCATGAAAAGTACTTAACATCAGAGATGGGTGAATGTCAGAAAGAATGTGGGGCGTTCACATAGTTTCCTCTATGTTCTCACCCAGGAGCATGGCAGCTCCATGCAGTGAGCAGGCCATCCTGTAGATGACAAGCACTTTGGAGAAAGAAGTGTTCCTGAGTTTTTTAGAACTGGTTATACAGTGACAATTCAGGGATTATACAGACACCTGAGTTAAATACTATGTTTTCCTGAGACTCAGCTGTCTTTCCCAATACCCAATTAGAAATTTTTGGAAGCAACTCCATTGATCTAATTAATGGACTTTATAATAAATAAATGTTATTGCATGAGGGCTTCACAATATATTTTTGAAAAAAGGCTCTGTTGTGAAAAATATTTCAAATCCACTTCTCTGTTTACTACATTTATTACATACCACCCAGCTGGCTACCGCTACAAAAATACCTGATGGGCTCAGACGTTCTAAGGAACTAATAGCTACTTAATATATTATTTCCCCAAAGGTAGATGAACTTTAGACAATATTTCATGAGGGCTTTCAGGAATAACTATAGGAATCACTAGATTGGTGGGGTCAGATTAGGAGGACAGAGTTTTTTGAGACAACCTCACCTCCTGATCCTTCGGGGGCACCCACCTACTGGTAGATTGGGCCGGGAAAGGATATTTCTCTTCTAGGGTCCTCACTTAGTAAAGGCAAGAAGAAGTGACTGCTGAGTGGAGACATGCAACACCACCCAAAGCCAGCAACTCAGGTCACCGTCGCTGTTGTGCTACTTAGAAGCAGTGTGTATTTGGGCAGGTCACCTTCTGGACCTCAGTCCAGACAGTAGGAAACTCTTGCTGAAGCGGACGGGCTGGGCAATGTCACCTTGAGCTCCTCTGTAGTTCTAGGTCAATGCTGTAGTTTTATGACGTCAGTGCTGCTGCAAGCAGGAGAGGTCTGAGGACAGGGACGGTGCCTGATAACTCATCTGTACATGCCCATGTAGGGTTTGTGCCAAGTGGCTCCACCTTTAAATTTGGGTTTAATCACACAACCAATTTCCTTGCTACTTGATGAATCCCTGATGCACATGTGTCTCTACACAGGAATTTTTAAAGCCTTTCCCATAGCAAGTTCTGGTCTGCCCACCTAGACCTGAACTGCATTGATAACTATCCATATTTAATGATCTGTATATTAATCCATGAATTGTACTATGGATAGAATCCATAGGAGGGCTTGTTTTTCCCTACCAATACTCTTGCTTTCACATCTAAAATTTTCTTTCATTTTAGCTTCTGCTCCATAACTTCCCCATCCTTCAAAGGCAACACTTCAATACCGTGACCTCCATAAAGGCTGCTGGGATTGACCTGATCATACCCAATTTCTCCCTATGCAGCAGACTTCTTCTATGGAACCTCTTATCCTTTTGGGTACCATTATTTTTGGACACTGCTGTCCCCTCCCTAATATCACATGCCTTTGCTTATTCATCTTGATTTGCCCTCCCTCTTGTTAGTTTCTCTGTCTCTCTCCTTCTCTTACTTCCTCCCACCTCTCACAAATAAGTAGGCATCTAGCATCCCCCCAGTGTTAGAACCTGAACTTCTTGGGATCATTGTCAAGGACATATTTACTGTATTATTCTTAAAATAAATTGGTGTGGTGTACCTTTTCTTATAAATTAATCGTGCATCTTACTAAAGGCCCCTTCAGTGTTCTGCCTGTAAAAAACTTCTCGCTGTGCCAAAATGAACTTGCCTAATGCTTTCTGAATCACTGAGCACCAAACTACAACCACGCTGACCGCCAAACCAAGAAACCCAAGCCGCTGTTCTGTCCACAGGTCATTCGGCATGATGTGAGGTTGGAATTTAAGTTTCACTAAGTGGGGATTTTGAAGATGAATAAAAAAAGAGATTCACTGAGATAACTGATGCAGCTCTAAGACACTGTCTAGAGAGGTCCTGAAGGAAAGCTGAGGACCACCAGCTACCTAAGATGATAACTAACTCTCAACGCACAGGCGATGGGAGAGCCTGCCTGTGGCCCTTCCTCTCCGGTGCTAAAGAAGGGAAAGCCTGAGGAATGCTTCTGGAGGCTGAGACAGGCATAACTCTTTTTCCCTAGAACTTTTACAAAAGATGAAGCAACCACAATCCAGGGATCCTTGGCTCTGTTCACATACCCATCTCAGGAGCTGGGCAGCCAGCTGAGGAAGCTTGTGCCTGGTTAATAACTTTAGTCAAAGCAGGTACTTATTGTTTTAAATGAGCTCCACAGAAAAGCAACCAAAGGATTATCATTTGATTCAAATCGTGATCCTTTTTCATTTGTTATAAGCAGTGGAATAGGTCCAGTGTAGAACTGAGGCAGAAATCGCAGGGCCCAATGGGGAACAAAGTTAGAATCCCCTACCATTTAGTGAATACATACTGTATGCTAGGACTGTGTAAGCCCTCTGAAATAGAATCATTCTTCAGTAAAATGGGGGTTATGCTATCTACACCTGAGAGTTGTTCTAAGCATGAAGTGAGTTATTTCACACACCTAGTATGCCCTCATAAATGGCAGCAATTGCTTTGTCTTTGTTTCATCTTTACAAACAGCCAGTGAGGTAACTGGCATCCAACCTAGGATGTCATTTGTCTTCTTAACCTGAAATCTTCATGGTCTCATGCATACACAAAAATAATAATAGTGCTACTGAATTCATAACACATTACAATTTACATAATGCATTCACATATATTATCTCCATTAATATTCAAGTCCTACTTTTGGAGTAAGAATTAATTTCTCCATTTTAGAGATGACGATTTGAGATGAAGAGTCCTCCAATGACTTGTTCAAGGTCACAAGGTTAAGATGGGCCTCAAATGCATCAAAACTCATTCGTGGAAAAGGCAGGGTCCTGAAGGTCATCACGGTAATGGCACTAAATTAACGTTCTGCTCCCAACTCAAAATATCTTTTTCCTCACCTGATGTGAACCTGCAATCCTTCCCTCTAAGGTTACCCATCTGAGTCAAGGGCATTGAGTTTCCAGAAGGTCCTTGTAAAATGTGCAAATATTTTTCCTGAGATGGGGAGGCATAATAAGCCAGTGCATCTCAGATTAGTTCATTCCCTAAAATGCTTTTACATATCACATATATGTGACTATTAGGTCCCTGTGGCTATGATAGCAAATAACCCTAACTTGGTAGCTAAAAACGACATAAATTTATTTATTTTTTTTTATTATTATTTTTTTTTAAATTTTTATTTTTTGCGGTATGCGGGCCTCTCACTGTTGTGGCCTCTCCCGTTGCGGAGCACAGGCTCCGGACACGCAGGCCTAGCGGCCATGGCTCACGGGCTTAGTTGCTCCGCGGCATGTGGGATCTTCCCGGACCAGGGCACGAACCCGTGTCTCCTGCATCGGCAGGCGGATTCTCAACCACTGCGCCACCAGGGAAGCCCTAAATTTATTATCTCATAGTTCAGGAGGCCAGGAATTTTAAAAATCAGCGTGACTTTACTGAAATCAAAGTGTCATCAGGGTCATGTTTCCTCTGAGGCTGTAGGGGAGAATCTGTCCATGCCTCTCCAGCTTCTGGTGGCTTCCAGTTTTCCAGGGCTTGTGGCCCCATCTCCGCCTGCATGTTCACATTGCTTTCTTCTCTTCTGTGTCTCTGTGTGTCTATCTCAAATCTTTGTTTCCCCTTTATAGGGATATATGTGGTTGCATTTAGGTCCCACCCAGATAATCCAGGAAAATCTCCTTCTCTCAAGATCCTGAATCTATCTACTCTTCTGCCATACATGTTGATAGTCACCCTTTTGGCAGTCAGGCAGCATTCACAGGTTCTGGGAATTAGGAGGTCAATATATCCTTGAGGGCCACCAAGTCAGCCCACTCTCGTGATTTAATGATATGCCTTATTTGTAAAGGAGAGTGACAGTGGTACCCAAAGCATTCAGTGTTAGCCAGAGTACCTAGATCTCCAGACTGAAGCTGGAGAATTTCGAAAGCATTTTATGTGACTCTTTTATGTGATTGTTTTATGACATACATCACTTTTTAGCTTGCATCACTGTAACTCACATATACTTTATCTCTCCTCGTAAATTCTGAGTTCCCTGAGGTTGAATCCACCTCTCACCAGCACCGCTACATACCTTCTAACCGATCTCTTACCTTCACTCTTCCTTAGCTACAGTCGGTTCTCCACCCAGCAACTGGATTGATCTCTACAAAGTAAAATTCAGATAGTACTATTTCCCTGCTGAAAAGATTTCCATGTCTTCCTGTCATGCTCAGAATAAAATCCAAACTCCTTACCATGACCAGCAAGACCCCTCAAGAGCCGAAACCCTCTCCAAACCCTCAACCAGCTGATGACACCTTAAATGACTTTCCCCCCAGGACCCTGTTCTTTGTGGAATTAGACACTGTAGACCATCTGCATCACAGCAGCCCTCTGGAACAGACAAGTTACCCAAAGGTATCCTTCTCTGGGCTCACACAGCCTGGGCCAGATCACACACCTTCCTTGGCAGGTAGACCCCAGGCTGGATCCAGTCCCCAGCTGGGCCCTGTCCTGTCCCTAAATGCCTCTCTGTGGGCCATGATCACATTTCCTCATGATTTCATTTCCTCATTCCTTCCCCTGATTCTAAAGATGGAATATGTACAAGTAGAAAAGTTAAGCAATGTAATAAAGTGAGAAAGAGGAAGTACATAAGGATGTTTGTCACAGAATTGTCTGTAACAGTGAAACACTGCAAATGACCTAAATAGTTATCAGGAAAATGACTGAATTATGTTTAAGTGCAACTCCAGAAATCGAAAGAGATGTTAAAGAATAAGACAGTGTTTGCCTAGGGTTGGAGGACTGGGGGGAAATGGAAAGGGGCTGCTAAGGGTCCTGGGGTCTTCTTGAGGGTGGGAGGGTGATGAGAATGTTCGAAACCAATTGTCATAATGGTTGCACACCTCTGCATGTAGGAAAAAACATTGAATTGTACACTTTAAATGGGAGAATTGTATGATATGTTAATTAAATATCAATAATGCTGTTTAAAAAATGTGATAGAATATATCAGCCAACAAAGTAGGTAATTGTGTTACTACTTTATACTTTAAATAAAAGCATGTTATAGACAACGTAAATATATATTTAAATTTAAATATTTAAATAATTGTATTATATTTAAATATTCAAATATATAATATATGAATGTTTCCAGTTTAAGAAAACAAGGTATAAATGAAACACACATATGCAAATATATTAATGCATACACACACAGATTGAAAGAATAGAGTGACAATGTTGCCCTGGATATAAACTCTGAGCATCTGGATTGGTGGAGGGAGTGAAAGGTGATTTCATTTTGTTCCTTAACCAATTAGGAATGATTTCAGCTGCAAGTAACAAAGAGAGGTTAGTTTTTCTCCTATCAAGAAGGCTGGAGGTGGATGGCTGCTTGCCTTGATTTCAAGGTTTGATGTTATCAGAACTGGCATCTCTGGGTGATCTTGGCTTCCCCTTATACTTGTTATGTAATGGCTGCGCTGTCACTAGACATCAAAGTCAAAAGATTTCTTAGGCTCCCCGGGTCCCAACACATTTTGACTCTAGCCTTATCACCAGAATTGTGTCACATGGCCACTCCTAATTACTGGGGAAGCTGGGAAAGTACTCCTTTTCCTGTTTCAATCATGGTAGGTACTAAGGCAAAAGGGGCTGGGAATAAATGCTAGGTCAGCAACTGGCAGTATGTACCCCAGTGTGCTCCAAGCGTACCACAACTGTATCCTTTACACTTTTTCAAGATGCTTTCATTCTTTCTGTAGCTACAAAAATAATAATAATAAACTAAATCCCACTACCCAAAGGTAGACACTACTACCATTTTGGTGTCTATCCTCTCAAATTTCTCTCTCTTTCTTTCTATATATATATATACATACAGATACATGTATGTATATACATGCATATGTGTGAATATGTGTATGTATGCAGATATATGTGTAATTTTATATAAATAGGATTATATGCTACTTATTTTCTATCTGCTTTTTTCACTCAAAAAATCATAGAGATTTAACATCAGTGGATATAAATCACACAATCCATTTATTTATTTATTTATTTATTGGCTGCATTGGGTCTTCTTTGCTGTGCATGGGCTTTCCCTAGTTGTGGTGAGTGGGGGCCACTCTTCATCGTGGTGCCCGGGCTTCTCATTGCAGTGGCTTCTCTTGTTGCGGAGCATGGGCTCTAGGTGCGCGGGCTTCAGTAGTTGCGGCACGGGGCTCAGTAGTTGTGGCACACTGGCTTAGTTGCTCCGTGGCTTGTGGGATCTTCCCAGACCAGGGCTCGAACCTGTGTCCCCTGCATTGGCAGGCAGATTCTTAACCACTGCACCACCAGGGAAGCCCCATCCTTTTAACTGTTGCATTGTTATTTCATCATTTTTGTTTAACAAATTCCCTATTAGCAGACATTCATGTTGTTTAAAAATTTTTACTATTTTAAACAATATTGCAGCAAACATCTCTGTCTATCTTGGCGCTATAGTACTAGTGTCTATTTTCCTTGCATATAGTGGTAGTGTTATTTAAACTTAGAAAGAAATCTACCAATGATATAAGAGATATTTAAAGTGATAATAAATAAAATCAGGATTATCTTGTTTTTGTCCCATGAATATTTTTCCTCTTTTTCAAATAATAAAGAACATTTAAAGAAGAATATCTCAAAATACTCAAAAAAATCACAAAACTATTTCAAAAAAATCTCAAATCTTTAAGTAAGGGAAGAATAGAAACTGTTAATTCAAAAGAGATATTAAGAAAAGAAGCTCTTCTTCCTGATATTCATTTATTGAATTAAAAAAATAGAAGTCTATTTCATTACTTGTTTTAAAAGGAGGAACTTCTATATTATTTATACTGAACAGGAAAGATCACATTAAGGTCTGACACAAATTGACAAAAGCCAGAGGATGCAAACCGAACACTATCCCTCTATCCCAATCTCAAGCATTCTAAAGCCAAAATGGTTTTAACAGAACTGTGCTCCAATCAATCAAATTATGTCTTTAAAGGATAGAGTGGTGACTTTGTAGGACAGTCAAAACCATATCTAGCATTACGTGCTTCCATCACAGGGACTCAAAACATTTTTATGAACCCTCTAAAGGAGGATAATGGGAGAGACCTCGCGGAATTGATGGCTGGAGAGAATAAGCTTCAGGCAAATCTGACCCAGAGAACAATCCTGCAGCTGCAAAGGCAGATAAAAGGGAGACATAAAACAACCTTGCAAATAACCAGCCCAGACTCTTCTGCATTTTCCTGTCTGCAACTACTCTGGAAGTGGACAGATGTAGGAGGGACTAGACAGCCTGCAAGGAATCTGTTTATGTGCGTATACTAACTACCTTTAAGAGCAACACACACCTTCTTTCTCTGAGAACAATAGACTTTCTGAATGAGTCTTCATATTTGAATTTGCTCTTATCCAATGTTATTGTCCACTGGCCAATCTTTGCCAGTTGCCATGTAAGTCCACATCATCTGTAAGGGATCTACTCAGATTTACTATAGTCTCCTTTTCAAAAGCTTCACCACCTTCCATGGCTTCCATCCTTCACTTTTACGGACCCCACCCTCACGCCCACCCCCATATCTGCACCCAGAATTGAAGACTACGATGTCTTCTCTGGGCTCCTGCCAAGATGGTGGATTTGAGAGTAGTGGAAAAGCCCTCTTATCAGACATGATAAGACCACTTGTTAATCAGTTAATCCAAAGTTAGTTCAAGTAGGGAATGATTTGAAGTGATCTTATACTTAAATATTTATTTTAATGCACATCCGCTACTCTTCTGTTGTTGCAAGAGTGAGGCTGCTTCCTTCTGTCTGGATCTTCTTTGGAGTTCCAAGGCAACTTTCTTGTGTAACCCACATCCAGAATACATTTCTACAATTTCTAGTTTGGGGTTTTTCTGAGAAAACTTCATGATACTTGCAAAACAATGTGACTGCCAAAAAGCTGTCTACTTTTTTTTTTTTTTTTTTTACAGCTTTTTCTAATCTTTTACAGTTGTTTTACCCACTCCTATTAAAAGAGTCAACATTTTAAAAAATCACCTGTATCAAGTCTTTCCAAAGCACTTAGCTTAATTAGTCATAGATATAATCCTATCTTCATATTTTGATTGTATAAAATTATTTTACATGAAATAATACAACCACATAAGCAGGTTTGGAAACAAACTACAGATGCAATTGTTCTTGATAAGCATTTAGTTCCATGGTGAGGAGCCATTAGCATTCATCCTACAGAGGGTTTGATGCAGTGAGTAGAGAGCTTTGGCTAATTGGGTGGATCTAATGGGGCAGAGCAGTTAAATTTGGGCTGGTTAAGAAAGCTTCTGCTGTACATATGTCAACCTATAAATTTTCACATCTGAACCATTTCTGATAACTGGCAGAGAAACCCAGGACTTAGCTGTTTGCCACAAAGTTACTAAGTGACCATAGGCAGGGGTGATATTCAAAAATATCCAAGAACCATCGGCAATGATAGCCGGGGCTCTGTCTGATTAGAACAAATGCCAGCCATAAGCAACCTGTGAGGGTATACTGTATATTCTAGCTGGATTTAGCTCTGACATTGGATAATTTGACATTTTAGGCCTTACTCACTTGCAAACAGAGGAGGTTGGTCAGGCAAAGGAAGCGAGTATTTCCTTCGAACTCGGAAGTTCTTTATTGAGCTATATACAGCTCTAATTAATTTCCTCCCACGGGATTCATCAATTCTCTTATTCAGTTGTTTGTTCTTTCTTTGGAGAAGTGCCATCTCAGAATTGTCATTGAGACACAGATTCTCACAGCAATGATTGAAAGACAATAGCAAGGGAGGTATATAGTAAATATAAATATATAGTATATATTATATATTTTATATCTGCAACATTAAAAAACAGGTTTACTTATGCATACTCACATTCTCCTGCCTGATTCTCTAGGGGTCTGTGTTCCGTATGTTTTGTTTTGCTTTTAACCTGGGGATGATGCTTATTTTGATGCCTTGCTTAGTTTACACAGATTGGAGCATGTTTTCCACATGCAGCTTCTTGTTTGCCAACAAGCCCAGCTGTTGGGGGGCACTGAAGATCACCCAATTATAGAAAACAATCTCGAACACCTTTTCATGTCTCCCTCTTCAACCCTAGAGGATCTTTTCCATCAACTGCAATTTTAAGAGCCTCCTTCATTTACAGGAAACAGTTAGTCCTTTATTGCTTTTTTTTTTTTTTCTTTTCCTAATCATCCTAAAAGAGTTTACCATTGAGCAGGTGAGGGGCTCTTTTCAACTGCCTCTGACTTACAGACCAAAGGGAGCCAAGTCCATCCAACCAGACTTTTATTTTGAACTTCCCCTAAAGGGAGACAGGACACAACAGATTCAAACACTTGCTTGGGAAAAAAAAAGCCCTCCATACTACATTACAGCGTTAGCCCAGGCTCCCGTAGGCCAAGTCCCAGCCCATAATAAATTTTATTGCAATGTTATAAACTCCTGAAAAGAGGAACTTGGAATAAAAGTGCTGACACAGGCTGCCAGAGCTGCGGCCCTTCATTCTTGTGGGTTCTGTCCTGACATCAGCACACATCACATTGAGGGCAAAACACCAAACACTCAATTACCAAAATAATGTTTTGCCTGTCAGATAGATTCTTTGATTTTTCTCTCAAATTCATTTTAGTACAAAGAACTAGGGTGTCTCATCAAAGAAAAAGGAGCCGTCTTGCAGACACTACGTGACTTCGTGAGGATGCTGGTGGTTTAGAGCTCAGAGAGTTATTTAAGCCAAAGTTAGATTCTTCTTGCAAATAAAGCTGGCCTTTTTTTTTTTGGGGGGGGGTGATTATTCATGTAAATGGCAGCTTTATGTACTGTAATTACAGTCATTAATGAAAGCACACTTACTTTATCATGCATTACCAGGGTCAAAGAAGGTCTCTTCAGAATCAATTGTCAGCATATAGAGTCAAAATTAGAAATTAGACCAAATACAAATACGAACTGGAAAATTTTGCTTAAGTAATGCCCTAGAGGTTAAAGAAACAACGAGTTGAAGTTGCAGAGTGAGAAAATTTAAAAGACACACTAGAGGTCACTGTTGCTACTTGAGCGGAAGACATATCTATATAAATACATATGGAAATGCACGCAGACTTCCAAATTATATTTATATATATACTTGTAAATATATTTTGGTAGCCTGCATGCGCATTGGAAAAACTCTAAAAAGATCAGTTGTCTTCATTAAATAATTCTGCAAAATTCCATCATGTTTTGTTTTGTTTCGTTTTGTTTTTCATCGGGTCGTATGTGGACAACTTGGATATCCAAAGATGGAATTTAAAAACAAAACTTAATTTTGAGGAATTCTTTCATGATCATACCAAATACTTCACCTCTGATGAAAAATCTTGCATCTATTTGGTGTATTTTGAAATACACCTTTCAATTATTCCTTCACTTGAATCCAAAAGTAAAAGTAGTTGAAGAATTCTGGTTGGTATGCCTCTTCTTATGAGGGGAAAACGATCCCATCTCTTAGCACTGCGCAAAAATGTGAGATTGTTAAATATGGACCATATATTTAGTCCCATCTTTGAAACTAAGATAGAGTCTTAGGTATGGCAAGTCTGTGAAAAATCTTGAAACAGGCCGCAGGAATTGTAAGTAAAATGTTCCAATTCTACATACATAAAAGGATTTTTTTTTTTTTTTTTTTTTTTTTAGGAAAGCAACCAGTGTCCCAGATGGGCCATTCATTAGTCTAACAGAAAGAACTCCCTACTTGTAGCTCCTGGAGGAGACAGGACCTGTTTGTCTCCCACCAAGACTACTGGTGCTTCCAAAGTCCATCTGGTTGATAGAAGGAGCCTGTCCCTCCCAGAGGCCCAGAGCCTGGCTCCTGAGTGCATTACAGAAAAGCTAAAGGCTGAACGGTCTATCCCAACATGAGTATCATGTCATTGCCAAGGAAGGGACTCAGTATTCCTCTTCTAGGGTATTGGCCGTAGATGTCAGCTCTGGGAACACAAGCGTCAACCTGCACCCATATGGTGATATTCAACTCTAGGCCTCAGAACAAGATTTTCAGAAAGATGTCCACCCCAACTCCCTTGCTGTCTGTTCTTTGCACATGAAACAGATCTCTGCCCCAGTTTGACAAAGCAGGGCTTATGAAGAGGAAAGAAGGAGGAAGAGGGGAGAAAACTACGATGCCTCATTCCTCTGCTGAACTTCTATTTAGCTTTCAGTTGTATGATTTGCTTTGTCCATGAGGCTCAGAGTCCTGGGAGTAATTAAAGTTCAAAAACTTTAATTACTTAATTTAAAAATCCATATTTTTAATAGTATTTTCCAAATTTCCTTTGTTAAACTAGTGGTTGCAGGGAAGACTATTCAGAGACTCAGGACCTCAGTGTGATCAGAGGTAAGTAAGTGTCTTGCCTGAGCAGTGGTGCAGCTTGGATGAAAGGCCTTGGGGCCGAGATGCACCGCTTCCTCCACCGCCCAGCCAGGGTGAACTTGGGCGAATCCTTCATCTTTCTAAGCCTAATGTTTTCCTTGTAAAAAGGAGATCATAATTTCTGCCTCTCCAGGCAGTAGTATATAAATTTCTGGTTGTAAAGGGCTTGGCAAGGGGTAAGCACTCAGGAAATGTAAGTTGTCATCATTGTTATAGCCGAAGCTCATTGAACTCCTTTGCACCTATAAAGAGAGACAGAAGCTGTGTTTACATCCACAAGCAGGTTTGAAATAACAACAACATACAAAAATAGCAGTTGAATTCAGCAGCTTGTTGTTTGGGAGGAAGAAAAACAGGTTTTAATTAACAGTCGTGTTTTTGTTTTTCCGAACAGTTTTGCGTATGCAAACTCAAGCTTGGATTTTAGGGAAAACAGAACACTTTACTATTGTAACACTAGGACTATTACCATAACTTTTTCGGTTAAGAAAATTACGTCGTACAGTTTGGTAACTAAAAAGAAAAATTAGACATGAACTGTGTCTGGGTTTTGTGCAGTGTAACTATTTTTTTGAAAATGCCTGTAATTCACAGGCTGGATGGAGGACGGGGTTCATTGAAGTCAGCCGTATTTCAGAGCACCCCACTGTTCTCACAAGGTTGAAAACCGCTGCCCTCACTGGTTCTGGTTGCAATTATAATATGCAATACGTTTTGTTTTAATGTAAGCTTTTATAATGAAATTTGGAAGCCAGCGTCATTTCCCTTCCTTTGCTTACTACAAAAAGAGGATTTGAGGGCAGACAATAAAGGAAATGGCAGGGAACTATTATGTGACCTTGGACAAATCTCTTTGGTGGTTCAGCCTTGTACACACACACACACACACACACACACACACACACACACACACACTTTGTCTTTAAATTCTTTTGCAAAGCTTTTTTTTTTTTAACATCTTTATTGGAGTATAACTGTTTTACAATAGTGTGTTAGTTTTTCCTTTACAACAAAGTGAATCAGTTATACATATACATATGTTCCCATATCTCTTCCCTCTTGCATCACCCTCTCTCCCACCCTCCCTATCCCACCCCTCTAGGTGGTCACAAAGCACAGAGGTGATCTCCCTGTGCTATGCGGCAGCTTCCCACTAGCTATCTAATTTACATTTGATAGTGTATATAAGTCCCTGCCACTCTCTCACTTCGTCACAGCTTACCCTTCCCCCTCCCCATATCCTCAAGTCCATGCTCTAGTAAGTCTGTGTTTTATTCCCGTCCTACCACTAATCTCTTCATGACACTTTTTTTTCCTTAGAGTCCATATATATGTGTTAGCATACGGTATTTGTTTTTCTCCTTCTGACTTACTTCACTCTGTATGACAGACTCTAGGTCCATCCACCTCATTATAAATAAATCAGTTTCATTTCTTTTTATGTCTGAGTAATATTCCATTGTATATATGTGCCACATCTTCTTTATCCATTCCTCTGTTGTTGGACACTTAGGTTGCTTCCATGTCCTGGCTATCGTAAATAGAGCTACAATAAACATGTTGGTACATGACTCTTTTTGAATTATGGTTTTCTCAGGGTATATGCCCAGTAGTGGGACTGCAGGGTCATATGGTAGTTCTATTTGTAGTTTTTTAAGGAACCTCCATACTGTTCTCCATAGTGGCTGTATCAATTTACATTCCCACCAGCAGTGCAAAAGGGGTCCCTTTTCTCCACACCCTCTCCAGCATTTATTGTTTCTAGAGTTTTGGATGATGGCCAATCTGACCGGTGTGAGATGATATCTCATTGTAGTTTTGATTTGCATTTCTCTAATGATTAATGATGTTGAGCATTCTTTCATGTGTTTGTCGGCAATCTGTATATCTTCTTTGGAGAAATGTCTATTTAGTTCTTCTGCCCATTTTTGGATTGGGTTGTTTGTTTTTTTGTTATTGAGCTGCATGTGTTGCTTATAAATGTTAGAGATTAATCCTTTGTCAGTTGCTTCATTTGCAAATATTTTCTCCCATTCTGAGGGTTGTCTTTTGGTCTTGTTTATGGTATCCTTTGCTGTGCAAAAGCTTTTAAGTTTCACTTGGTCCCATTTGTTTATTTTTGTTTTTATTTCCATTTCTCTAGGAGGTGGGTCAAAAAGGATCTTGCTGTCATTTATGTCATAGAGTGTTCTGCCTATGTTTTCCTCTAAGAGTTTGATAGTGTCTGGCCTTACATTTAGGTCTTTAACCCATTTTGAGTTTATTTTTGTGTGTGCTGTTAGGGATTGTTCTAATTTCATACTTTTACATGTAGCTGTCCAGTTTTCCCAGCACCACTTATTGAAGAGGCTGTCTTATCTCCACTGTATATCCTTCCCTCCTTTATCAAAGATAAGGTGACCATATGTGTGTGGGTTTATCTCTGGGCTTTCTATCCTGTTCCATTGATCTATATTTCTGTTTTTGTGCCAGTACCATACTGTACTTTTGCAAAGGTTTGTCAAGCAAAAAGTGGGATGGAGATTTGGCAATTCCATGGTTATTTTGAATAATGAATATTTTATAAAATTGAACGAACAACTGTTACCAAATTTTCTAATTAACCAAATAATTGCTAAGTCTTCAGTGTAGTCTTACTTAAGACGTATTGCCTGGAATAGGGGTAAATGAAGAGTTCTCACTTGCAAACAAACATAGTTGAGAATTTATAAAGAGCTATGGGTATTTCAGCTGAGAAATGATTGAGGAGTAGAAAACATCATAGCTTCATCTTCTTGTCTTCCTGTCATGGAAGTCCTGGAATGGTCTTTTAGACTAGATTAAAACATTTTTAAAATCCTTGTTCTCAGCCACACCCTGGAATATCACTTCTGAATCGTCTTTATTTTATTAACATTCTGAGTTAAAACAGGGCTTGGGCAGAAATACTCTAAGATGTCTATGACTTGCAGACAAAAATCCCAGGATCGTTCCCCAAATGCTCCCAACTGGATAAAAATATATCCCCTCCAGGCAGTGCATCCGCTGAGCCTGCTGGCCAACAGTTGACGGTGGGGTATCCATTGGGGGCCACTGGGGGAGCCAGCTGGGTTGTGTTTACAGAGCATGAAAGGTAAAAGTTGTACAGCTGAAGCTGAGGAACTAGTGAGAGGTCCCACCTGAGGTGGCAGCTGCGAATGACTTCAGGTACTTGTTTTTCCCTTTGTTGACTCAATGCTGCCACATTAGGGCTGCTTAACACCACAGTTTGACTTTAGGGATAAATAGAATGTCACAGCTCTGCTGAAGAAGGAGACACCAAATGGTGACGAGATGGTGAGCGGGAGAGACTTTGGCAGCCAAGGCTGCGGGCTGAAGAACAGTGAGCAGACACAAAATGAAAAGAGAGCGACAGAAAGGGACTGACGAGGTGACACCTCCTGTCCCCTTTCACCTTGCTCATTAATTTAGCGTGTGCCTTTGACTGGAAAATTTAATGCCAAGACCCTCCTGCCAAAGGGAGATAGACGTCTGTGCTTTGTATAGAGGTGTGGATTCCTCAGTTGGCTCTGTCCCTTTGTGTTTCATGGGTTCTAGCACATCACTTCTCTCTAGACTCTAGCACTTTTCCATACAAGGAGAATGTGTTCAAACAAACTTGTGTGTCATGGGACGTTGTAGGAGGTATGAGGCATTGAGTTCCCAGACCTCAAACACAATGATGCAGGTCCAGGGCAAAGCCTTTCACCTCAGGATCCCCAGCAGGGTCTTCTCCAGCGCTTCTCAAATTTCAGGCCCCTGACATTGTCACCAGCATCACCAGGAGCCTGTTTTTAAAGGTACAGTGCCCTGGGCCCTACCCAGGACCCACAGAATCAGCATCTCTGGGCATGGAGCTTAGGAATCTGCATTCTAGCCAGTTCCCTGGTTACATTTTGTTTCTTTGTACATTGTGGGAAAATACAACCAGCTAGTCATCGAATTTTAGTCTTTTTTTCTTTTTAAATATTTATTTATTTATTTGGTTGCACCAGGTCTTAGTTGTGGCAGGCGGGCTCCTTAGTTGCAGCACATGGGCTCCTTAGTTGCAGCAGGCAGGTTCCTAGGTTGAGGCTCGCGGGCTCCTTTGTTGTGGCATGCAAACTCTTAGTTGCGGCATGGGAACTCTTAGTTGCAGCATTCATGGGAGATCTAGTTCCCTGACCAGGGATCAAATCCAGGCCGCCTGCATTGGGAGCACGGCGTCTTATCCACTGTGCCACCAGGAAGTCCCAAATTTTAGTCTCAACAAGGGCTACGCTCTTAACTTAGCAGCGACCCTCTCCCAATGGCTTATGGATTGAGGAGGACCAGGCTCCACTCATTAAAGGACATCAGGAGAGGGCAGTTTATTTCACGATTTACTCCACAAACCTGATTCTGAGAGAGTGGCGTGAAGAGTGATAGGGGTATCGAGCAATTTTAATCAATTGAGTGAGGCACAGGGATGACACCCTTATCTTGGGCACATCTGCCGTAGCGTGGATTCAGTCACTTCTGCGAATCACACATTTAATTAGAAGCACAATCATCACAACCAGTGAAGCAAGATTATAAGGTAGGTTGTTGGCAGCTTGTTGTTTTTCTTTAGGTTACATTCTGAAATACTGCTTTGAAAGGATTATTTTTAAGCAGTAAGTTAGCTGTTTTTTGTTTATTTTTTTTGCGGTACACGGGCCTCTCATTGTTGTGGCCTCTCCCGTTGCGGAGCACAGGCTCTGGACATGCAGCCTCCGTAGTTGTGGCACACGGGCTTAGTTGCTCTGCGGCATGTGGTATCCTCCCGGACCAGGGCACGAACCTGCATCCCCTGCATCGGCAGGCGGACCCTCAACCACTGCGCCACCAGGGAAGCCCCAGGTTAGCTATTTTAATTGCCATTGCTCTTGTGATTACTAGACACTCAGGACTTTCCACTCCCTTCAGACTGTCCTGACTTCAGAAGCAGTTGGACTCTATAGTTATGTGTCAAAGGGCACGAAGGAAGACACATCAAGTTTTAAATATCTAAATTGCTCACATTATACTACATACCTTTTGTACCATGAATCAAAAAGTATATAATATAAAGAGAATAAAATTTAAAAAATATATATCCAGGTTAAGGAAAAAGCATACAGCACAAAAATATCTTTGTATAAATAGTGAATAAGATAGGGTGAGGGGATATTTATAGTTCTGCAGATGACTTAATACTTACTGTCCTAGGAATTCATCCATCCTTCCAACTATCCTGAGAGGCATTTGAAACAAATAAAGCATATTTGTGTCCAAGCTGGGAGTGAAGTCAGGCCTCACATAGAAGACCTGAGATGCACCAGCCCAGGGAGCTTAACTGATGTCAAATGTAAACCACTTTTCAAAAGCATGTTATCGGGTCCACACCAGACTATCCATTTTGATAATCTCATTCCATTTTTCATTTTATTGTTGAAAGGAGGAATAGATTAATGAGAGTCCAAATCCCCCTAGAAAGAAAACCTTCCTTATAAGGCATGTCTGAAGAGATATTTGGAAAAATTACTTACTCTGCCTTTGTTTTGCCAAGTAGACTAACATTTAGATCATTTATATTTGAAAATTCTTAAACCAGGTCAGCGTGGCCTACTAGATTGAATCTGGAGGGACAAAAATGAAGAAGAAATGAAGAAGATGATGATGATAATGATGCATTTAGGTAAGTTATGAATCTCCCAGACCTTGGCTTGTTTGTATGTACAATGGGGATTTGGAGGCAAAGCCCTGTGATCCACCTCAGATCCAATAAGAAAAAAAAAAAAAAAATTGCCCCAAATGGCATTTGCAAATGGTGTACCACTTAAAAGAAACATCTGTCTAAAAAGAATTTTAAACGTTCAGCTTCTAAATATACAAGATACATTCTTTTGAGTACCTGAGAACAATGAGAAAGTCTTACAGAGAATGATCATCAGAATCATAGCTTGGTCTGTGTTACAGCAGAAGGAACCTTAGAAATCATCTTGTCACATTGGTGACATCATATTACAGATGAATCAACTGGAGTAAAGGTGAGTTTCATAATTTCAGAAAACTTGTCGCTGTTAGTCTTTCAATGCAGTGGGGCAAATGATGCTGCAGCAACTTCAGGAAGAAATACTAAGGTTTGGAAACTCTTTAGCTGCCCAGCGTTGGAACAAGAGTCTGACTTTCCAAACTCTCAGACCAGAGGGCTCCCCTGGAAAGGAGGAGAGGCTTTCTTTTGAATAATTCCATTTTGTCACCCAATTGGAGGACAATTTTACCTGGATGTTCAAATGGAGATGTAGTAAAATGTTGTTTCTGACCAAGTGTTCCTGCCCTCAGTGAGGCTACAGTAAACGGTAGTCCTGCCTTAAACAATTTACCACCAAGTGTCATTTTTCAACTCTACTACCCCCAAACCCCAAGGTGGTCCTCAGGGCTGTCACTGCCATTGATCCTCTAAGCTTTCAGCAAAATCCACCTCGCTTTGGCTGATGGCAGTGTTGCAACACTGGATCCTGCCTGTCACCCTCCCCCAAGGTCATCACAAAGTCAGGCTCCTACCAGATGAATTGGGAACCATGCGTGTAGACAGGTCATCAGTGTCACAGGAGTTCAGAAGAAAGAGACTGTGTCTTTGAAGGAGAAACTAGATTAGATGCAGTGTCATGATTTACCATATATAATTGGGGGACAAGCTCATGGGTGAAGAGCTGTACCTGACTTGATGGATTATGTTCTATGCATCTCATTAGCAAGGTTCTTTTCAGGCATTTTGATGTCTGCGTTTAGAACCATCAGGTGTCTGTCACCTCCATTCCCTAGGGGCATGGGGAGGGGCGCTGATTCTTTGTGTGTTCCTGACTGTTGAAGAACCTTCACAGCCAGCAGGCAGGGAGAACGCGGTCCATAGCCTTCCAGCCTCAGACCCGTCTGAGGCTGCGTCGAAGCACACCACAAGCAGCAGTCTTAACCGAGCACACCATATCAAGCAAGCCGGGGAAGCCCCCTCAGAACCAGAAAGAGCGGCACATGAGGCTGAAACCTGGCCCAAAGGGCAGGCAGAGTTTCGGATAACTCTGCCAGGAAGGGACCACGTGTCCTCTCAGGAGGGTGAGGGCTTTGCCCTGTGGTTTGGTGAGCAGGGGTGTAGTGCACCTAAGGCTAGCCCACTGAGCTGCCTCCCAGCAAATGCAGAACCACACCGTGACACAGAACCACACCCCCGGCCGCAGAAGGAAATTAAGACCCTGCGCTCACATTACCTTCTGAGCTTACGCCACCCTCCAGCTAGGGCCGCACATCACTCGGGGAGAGAGCAGACACAGCTGTGGGAGCTGTCTAGACTTGCTGTGATGAAGGACTCCACTGCCTTAATGTCAGGTGTGTTTTATGTCAGTATTGTCTCCTAATTTTAACATGACTGAATTGTTCTTTTTTGTTCTTTTCTTTTCTTCTTCTCCTTCTTCTTCTTTTTTTTTTTTGGCCTTGCCTATGAAATGACACAAGTCCTCTGCTTTTCTGGTTTCCATTATATTCCATTGTGTGGCTATGCACAGAGTCAACTTTTTTTTTTTTTTTTTCCATTTGTGTGTTTTCCATCTAATACCATGCAATAACTATCAACGCATACATGTGTGTTTAGGCGTTTTGGAAAACATTTTTTTAAATTAAAATGCCTTCTGTCAATAACAGGCATGCAGAATTGGAGATGAGGATTCTGTATTCAGAGGAATACATCACTGTAGTTATTGTGCATACTCCATAGCCACCTGCCAAAGGAAAACATCTCTGCCATTAAAATAGCATTTTTATTTTGTGAAGACAGTAAAAGCAATTAGAGGCCAGTGTTGATGGATCACTTGCCAATTTTCAATTTTTAAATCAAAGCTGCTTTGGACTTAGTGTGTGTGAGCTCCAGAAATACCCATAGTCACTCTATTTGCATTTTTCATGCATTCAAAATAACTACTTTCTGCCTTTAAAAAAATGATTGAAGAAACATTTGCTCTCGAGTTGAAAAACATTACACCCCAGAGCAATCTGTTACAGCTGAAAGATGGTCTTCTTGATATAATGGTCCTTAATGAAAACTGTTAGGAATTTTCTGCTCTAAAAGCTTCGAGGAGATTGGGTGTGGAGGCCCTCCTCACCCCCTTCAACCCCCCTTCCCCCTAAGAACAACATCCATCCCAAGAGCCAATGTATGGGCTTGTTCTCCAGTCCTCAAAGCTTGCTCCTTAATTATTTTAGATATTCTGTCTTTATTTATTGTTTTGGGTGTTCTCCCTCTCTCCAAATTAAGAGGAAAGTCACTTGCACAAAATATACTGTTGAAAAAAATAGGACCATAATGATTTTCCAACCTTAGGGACTGAGCCACTTAAGACTCAAAAAGCTCAAAGCTTATAATTTTTTGTCATTATCAACATTTTAAAAGTTTGCATGTATGCATGCCAATTAAATGGCCATATTCTAGCTATTCAATCAGGATTTGATGAGTTATGGAATTTGAGGGGATGGTAATATTGCTTGGGTTGTGTTGTCAGAGGCATCAGGTGAAGAATTGTTTCAGCCTAAGGCATGCTTCTCAAGAAGTGCTTCATTTGTCCAAGCTAGAACTTTTATTCCCATACAATTTTATTGATCACATACAGTTGTTTAGATCAATCCTTGAGTAACTATGGAACCATTGAGATCTCTTTTCACACTACTCCTTATGTCTAAAGGCCATGACAATGATTGGAGGATCAAAGATGAATGAAATGGCCCTGCTTTCAAAGACTTCTGTCTGGAAAAGACTTCTGTCTAGACATAAAGCAAAGAAATGCCATACACCTTAACACATATAAAATCTTATTTGTATCTGTACAAAAATAGCCCAGAGGAAGATGGCAGAGCAGAAGGCCCTGCGCTCACTCCCTCTTGGGAGAGCACTAGGATCACAACTAGCTGCTGGACAATCATCAGCAGGAAGACACTGGAACTCACCAGAAAAGATAGCCCACGTCCAAGGACAAAGGAGAAGCCACAGTGAGACAGTAGGAGGGGTTCAATCACAGTAAAATCAAATCCCATAACTGCTGGGTGCGTGATTAACAGACTGGAGAACACTTACACCACAGAAGTTCACCCACTGGAGTGAAGATTCTGAGCCCCACGTCAGGCTTCCCAACCTGGGGGTCTGGCAATGGGAGGAGGAATTCCTGGAGAATCAGACTTTGAAGGCTACTGGGATTTGATTGCAGGACTTTGACAGGACTGGGGAAAACAGAGACTCCACTCTTTGAGGGCACACACAAAGTAGTGTGTGCATCAGAACCCAGGGGAAGGAGCAGTGACCCCAGGGGAAACTGAACCAGACCTACCTGCTAGTGTTGGAGGGTCTCCTGCAGAGGCGGGGGGTGGTTGTGGCTCACCGTGGGGACAGGGACACTGGCAGCAGAAGTTCTAGGAAGTACTCCTTGGCGTGAGCCCTCCCAGAGTCCACCATTAGCCCCACCAAAGAGCCCAGGTAGGCTCCAGTGTTGGGTTGCCTCAGGTCAAAAAACCAACAGGGAGGGAACTCAGCCCCACCAATCAGCAGACAAGCAGATTAAAGTTTTACTGAGCTCTGCCTACAAGAGCAACAGTCAGGTCTACCCACCACCAGTCCCTCCCATCAGGAAACTTACACAAGCCTCTTAGATAGCCTCATCCACCAGAGGGCAGACAGCAGAAGCAAGAAGAATTACAATCCTGCAGCCTGTGGAACAAAAACCACATTCACAGAAAGATAGACAAGATGAAAAGGCAGAGGGCTATGTACCAGATGAAGGGACAAGATAAAACCCCAGAAAAACAACTAAATAAAGTGGAGATAAGCAACCTTCCAGAAAAAGAATTCATAATAATGAGAGCAAAGATGATCCAGGATCTCAGAAAAAGAATGGAGGCAAAGATCGAGAAGATGCAAGAAATGTTTAACAAAGACCTAGAAGAATTAAAGAACAAACAAACAGAAATGAACAATACAATAACTGAAATGAAAACTACACTAGAAGGAATCAATAGCAGAATAACTGAGGCAGAAGAATGGACAAGTGACCTGGAAGACAGAATGGTGGAATTCACTGCTGCAGAAAAGAATAAAGAGAAAAGAATGAAAAGAAATGAAGACAGCCTAAGAGACCTCTGGGACAACATTAAATGCAACAACATTCGCATGATAGGGGTCCCAGAAGGAGAAGAGAGAGAGAAAGGACCAGAGAAAATATTTGAAGAGATTATATTTGAAAACTTCCCTAACATGGGTAAGGAAATAGCCACCCAAGTCCAGGAAGTGCAGAGAGTCCCACGCAGGATAAACCCAAGGAGAAACAAGCCGAGACACAGAGTAATCAAGTTGGCAAAAATTAAAGACAAAGAAAAATTATTAAAAGCAGCAAGGGAAGAATGACAAATAACATACAAGGGAACTCCCATAAGGTTACCAGCTGATTTCTCAGCAGAAATTCTACAAGCCAGAAGGGCGTGGCATGATATACTTAAAGTGATGAAAGGGAAGAACCTACAACCAAGATTACTCTACCCGGCAAGGATCTCATTAAGATTCCATGGAGAAATCAAAAGCTTTACAGACAAGCAAAAGCTAAGAGAATTCAGCACCACCAAACCAGCTCTACAACAAATGCTAAAGGAACTTCTCTAAGTGGGAAACACAAGAGAAGAAAAGGACCTACCACAGCAATTAAGAAAATGGTAATAGGAACATACTATCGATAATTACCCTAAACATGAAAGGATTAAATGCTCCAACCAAAAGATACAGGCTTGCTGAATGGATACAAAAACAAGACCCATATATATGCTGTCTACAAGAGATGCACTTCAGACCTAGGGACACATTCAGACTGAAAGTGAGGGGATGGAAAAAGATATTCCATGCAAATGGAAATCAAAAGAAAGCTGGAGTAGCAATACTCATATCAGATAAAATAGACTTTAAAATAAAGAATGTTACAAGAGACAAGGAAGGATACTACATAATCATCAGGGGATCAATCCAAGAAGAAGATATAACAATTATAAATATATATGCACCCAACATAGGAGCACCTCAATACTTAAGGCAACTGCTAACAGCTATAAAAGAGGAAATCGACAGTAACACAATAATAGTGAGGGACTTCAACATCTCACTTACACCAATGGACAGATCACCCAAAATGAAAATAAATAAGGAAACAGAAGCTTTAAATGACACAATAGACCAGATAGAGTTAACTGATATTTATAGGACATTCCATCCAAAAACTGCAGATTAGACTTTCTTCCCAAGTACGCACAGATCATTCTCCAGGATAGATCACATCTTGGGTCACAAATCGAGCCTCAGTAAATTTAAGAAAATTGAAATCATATCAAGCATCTTTTCTGACCACAATGCTATGAGATTAGAAATGAATTACAGGGAAAAAAACGTAAAAAACCCACAAACACATGGAGGCTAAACAATACGTTACTAAATAACCAAGAGATCACTGAAGAAACCAAAGAGGAAATCAGAAAATAGCTAGAGACAAATGACAATGAAAACAGGATGATCCAAAATCTATGGAATGCAGCAAAAGCAGTTCTAAGAGGGAAGTTTATCTATACAACCTTACCTCAAGAAAAAAGAAAAATCTCAAATAAACAATCTAACCTTACACCTAAAGGAACTAGAGAAAGAAGAACAAAAAACCCCGAAAGTTAGCAGAAGGAAAGAAATCATAAAGATCAGAGCAGAAATAAATGAAATAGAAACAAAGAAAACAATAGCAAAGATCAATAAAAATAAAATCTGGTTCTTTGAGAAGATAAACAAAATTGATAAACCATTAGCCAGACTCATCAAGAAAAAGAGGGAGAGGACTCAAATCAATAAAATTAGAAATGAAAAAGGAGAAGTTACAACAGACACCGTAGAAATACAAAGCATCCTAAGAGACTACTACAAGCAACTCTATGATAATAAAATGGACAACCTGGAAGAAATGGACAAATTCTTAGAAAGGTATAACCTTCCAAGACTGAACCAGGAAGAAATAGAAAATATGAACAGACCAATCACAAGTAATGAAATTGAAACTGTGATTAAAAATCTTCCAACAAACAAAAGGCCAGGAACAGATGGCTTCACAGGTGAATTCTATCAAACATTTAGAGAAGAGCTAACACCCATCCTTTTCAAACTCTTCCAAAATATTGCAGAGGAAGGAACACTCCCATACTCATTCTATGAGGTCACCATCACCCTGATACCAAAACCAGACAAAGATACTACACACAAAAAAAATTACAGACCAATATCACTGATGAATATAGATGCAAAAATCCTCAACAAAATGCTAGAAAACAGAATCCAACAACACATTAAAAGGATCATACACCATGAACAACTGGGATTTACCCAAGGGATGCAAGAATTCTTCAATATATGCAAATCAATCAATGTGATACACCATATTAACAAATTGAAGAAGAAAAACCATATGATCATCTAAGTAGATTCAGAAAAAGCTTTTGACAAAATTCAACACACATTTATGATAAAAACTCTCCAGAAAGTGGGCATACAGAGAACCTACCTCAACATAATAAAGGCCATATACGACAAAACCACAGCAAATGTCATTCTAAATGGTGAAAAACTGAAAGCATTTCCTCTAAGATCAGGAACAAGACAAGGATGTCCACTCTCGCCACTATTATTCAACATAGTTTTGGAAGTCCTAGCCACAGCAATCAGAGAAGAAAAAGAAATAAAAGGAATACAAATTGGAAAAGAAGTAAAACTGTCACTGTTTCCAGATGACATGATACTATACATAGAGAATCCTAAAGATGCCACCAGAAAACTACTAGAGCTAATCAATGAATTTCTTAAAGTAGCAGGATACAAAATTAATGCACAGAAATCTCTTGCATTCCTATACACTAATGATGAAAAATCTGAAAGAGAAATTAAGGAAACATTACTATTTACCACTGCAACAAAAAGAATAAAATACCTAGGAATAAAACTACCTAGGGTGGGCTTCCCTGGTGGCGCAGTAGTTGATAATCTGCCTGCAGGGGATGCGGGTTTGAGCCCTGGTCTGGGAAGATCCCACATGCCATGGAGCAACTAAGTCCGTGCACCACAACTACTGAGCCTGCGCATCTGGAGCCTGTGCTCCGCAATGGAAGAGGCCGCAACAGTGAGAGGCCCATGCACCGCGATGAAGAGTGGCCCCGCTTGCCACAACTGGAGAAAGCCCTCGCACAGAAACGAAGACCCAACACAGCCAAAAATAAATAAATTAATAAATTAATTTTTTAAAAAATTACCTAGGGAGACAAAAGACCTGTATGCAGAAAACTATAAGACACTGATGAAAGAAATTAAAGATAATACAAATAGATGGAGAGATATACCATGTTCTTGGATTGGAAGAATCAACATTGTGAAAATGACTATACTACCCAAAGCAATCTACAGATTCAATGCAATCCCTATCAAACTACCACTGGCATTTTTCAGAGAACTAGAACAAAAAAAAATCACACAATTTGTAGGGAAACACAAAAGACCCCAAATAGCCAAAGCAATCTTGAGAAAGAAAAACGGAGCTGGAGGAATCAGGCTCCCTGACTTCAGACTATACTACAAAGCTACAGTAATCAAGACAGTATGGTACTGGCACAAAAAGAGAAATATAGATCAATGGAACAGGATAGAAAGCCCAAATATAAATCCACGCACATATGGTCACCTTATCTTTGATAAAGGAGGGAAGGATATACAGTGGAGAAAAGACAGCCTCTTCAATAAGTGGTGCTGGAAAAAACTGGACACTTACATGTAAAAGAATGAAACTAGAACATTCCCTAACACCATACACAAAAATAAACTCAAAATGGATTAAAGACCTAAATGTAAGGCCACACACTATCATACTCTTAGAGGAAAACATAGGCAGAACAATCTATGACATAAATCACAGCAAGATCCTTTTGGACCCACCTCTTAGAGAAATGGAAATAAAAGCAAAAATAAACAAATGGGACCTAATGAAACTTAAAAGCTTTTGCACAGCAAAGGAAACCATAAGCAAGTGGAAAAGACAACCCTCCAAATGGGAGAAAATATTTGCCAATGAATCAACAGACAAAGGATTAAGTTACAAAATATATAAACAGTTCATGCAGCTCAATATTGAAAACAACAAGCAACACAATCCAAAAAAGGGCAGAAGATCTAAATAGACATTTCTCCAAAGAAGACATACAGATGGCCGAGAAGCACATGAAAGGCTGCTCAACAACACTAATTATTAGAGAAATGCAAATCAAAACTATAATGAGGTATCACCTCACACCAGTTAGAATGGGCATCATCAGAAAATCTACAAATGACAAATGCTGGAGAGGATGTGGAGAAAAGGGAACCCTCTTGCACTGTTGGTGGGAATGTAAACTGATACAGCCACTATGGAGAACACTATGGAGGTTCCTTAAAAGTCTAAAAATAGAATTACCATATGATCCAGCAATCCCACTACTGGGCATATACCCAGAGAAAACCATAATTCAAAAAGACACATGCACCCCAGTGTTCACTGCAACACTATTTACAATAGCCAGGTCATGGAAGCAACCTAAATGCCCATCGACAGACAAAAGGATAAGGAAGTTGTGGTACATATATACCATGGAGTATTACTCAGCCATAAAAAGGAACGAAATTGGGTCATTTGTTGAGACGTAGATGGATCTAGAGACTGTCATACAGAGTGAAGTAAGTCAGAAAGAGAAAAACAAATATCGTATATTAACGCATGTATGTGGAACCTAGAAAAATGGTACAGATGAACTGGTCTGCAGGGCAGAAATTGTGACACAGATGTAGAGAACAAATGTATGGACACCAAGTGGGGAAAGCTGCAGGGTGGTGGTGGTGGTGGTGTGATGAATTGGGTGATTGGGATTGACATGTATACACTGATGTGTGTAAAATGGATGACTAATAAGAACCTGCTGTATAAAAAAATATATATATAATATATATATATTATATATATATATTATATATATATATATATATATATATATATTATTCAAGTCATCCAATGATGGAATGACCCAGTTGATTGTATGACTGATTTGACCAATAACAGAGTGATGTGAGTAACAACAACAACAACAAAAATAGCCTGGAGGATGGAGAGCTTAATTTTTTTCTGGAGAGATCAAGGAAGAGGTAAACCTAAGCAGAATCTTAAAATATGAATAGTAGCATGCTAGGGTCACAAGAGGAAGATGATTTGTACACAGGGAATCATAGTTGGAAGAGCATGGAAGAGTGAACCATGGATAACTTTGCCCCTTAGCAAAGAGCCCCAGTGCAGCATTTAAGAAAGCATGGTATACACAGATGCAGGTGTTAGAGGCAGCGTTAAATTTGTTTTTAACTATTCATCACTAGAAATGACAAGTTTTTCAAATAATACTCAGACACTGCCTGCATGGTCTACTTTATCCCAGCAATAGGGAAGTGTCAGGGTCTATCCTGTACCACTGCACTTGGCAGATTCCTGGAAAAAAAACTGGTAACTCCCCTGGAGGGTCCATGAAGGCAGCCCAGAAATTACAGTCAACAGAGTTGGGCCAGAACTAACTCTGGCCAAAACACCTAGTTGGAAAGAGGAAAATTCAGTAAATCATTCAGTTGCTTGGTCTATATCACACTGCCCCTTACTATCTCCAAACCTATAAGAAACTCATACGTACACACAAACACACCCAGAGATGCACACAAACACATCAGTAGAATCTGAGGAGTATTTTCACAGAAATGACTGGACATTGGCCGGTAAATGCCGTGCTCATGGAAACTAAGATGATCTCATCAATGAAGGAACATACTCATCTCAAGAGCAAGCATTTGTTTCAGATATGTTCTGAAATGCCAGCATTTATTAGAGGAGGATGTGCTTCTGGATATTTCTCTCATTTCTGCCCTTGTTATCTCTGCTGTTGTCCCAGAAAGCTTAGCCTTTTGTAATACAATTATTCTCTGAAAATAAGAATATGCATACCTAGCTCTGTCACAGGCACAGTGATGTGTTTTACTTGTCTTATCTTATTTAATCCTCACTACAGCCTACAGGTTGATACTGGTATTACTCCAGTTTTCAGCTACAGAAACAGAAGCAGAGAAGGTAAATAACTTGCCCAAGGTTGCACAGCTAGCAAATGTATAGATACCATTCAACCTCTTATCCAAGTGATCTTTGCCATTTTCCACGGCTGATTCATTTGGATTTACAGATGAACCAGGTTTCTTTGTACACACCACAACTCAATCATTTCAACCTTTATTGCCAATTATTATTGTCATTTTACAATCTCAGAGTTCAAATCTGTCGTCATGTGGTCCCCTGCAAACCCAGGAAGACCTAAAATGATGAAATGGCACTTGTCTTATCTGGTGACTTTACACTAAGATCCAGCTGAACTGCATGAATTGTCAAGGCTAAAACTAGGACTTATATCTTAGCTAAAACCTGCTTCTCTCTCTGCTGAAATATATTATAATTAGCTTCTCTTCCTGGGAGAGACTGTAAAACTGAATGCACTTAAACAAAACGAGAGACATCAGATTTTATAGCCAACAAAAAGTGATTTGGACAGCCAACTAGATGGATGTATATTCGGTACTGTCAGAGGAAAGGTAGACCTCCCTCATTTTGCAGTAATGTACTGAATGGCAACTATCATAGCCTTTTTGCACATGCTTGGGACACGCTTGGGACTCTATCCTTGCTCACTGGTGCTCACAAAATGATTTTAGGACGTTTACAGAGTAGCCATTCTCTAGTTTTTGTTTCACATGGGTCAAGGACCAGAATAAGCAGGTGATTGGTGTGGTACAGTCCACATCCTTACTCATCAAATAGTCCCATGGGACCAAGTAGTCCCCTGGTGCCAAGTGGGGTCTTGGATGCTCATCAAGGTTTCTGCTTGCTAGAGGTGTGGGATGTGGGAACAGCTGCTTCACTTCTCTTGGTCCAGTTTCTCTAGCTGTGAAATGGCAGTGCATCAGCCGCCCCTGTTTCCTTAGGAGAATATGATGAGACTCAGAAAGGGCTAAAAACAAATTGGCTGTTTGGCTAATGAAATGCTTACAATACCACTATTTGGAGAAATAAATTCATAAGTGGTTGCAGAAGAAATACTAGCCCTTAAAAAAAATTCTAAGAGAAGACCCAATTACTTAGTATAATGACTGATCACTTTCCTGAAATTACACATAGGGATTGTCACTGTCCCAAACGTAGACCACACACACACACACACACAAAGACTAAAGCAAAAAACACCATGGTCCAGTCATGAAAAATTGAAAAGATTTATAAGTGCATTGGAGAACAGTAAACCTTAACTGGAGAGAAAAAGTACTCAAGGCAGACGTGCAAAAGATGATCACATGCAAAAGCAGCTTTCGGGAGAAGAAACACGGGGAAAGGAAAGCTAACTGTTAGCCTCATGCTAGGACAGACCCGCCCGGAGGTGCTCTGGGTTTTATTGAACAGTGCACGGCTACTTTAATTTAGCAGTGTTTATTTTGAAACGTTTGCTACACCAGTGCTTTTTCCAATATACCGCGTTTGCTGGTGTGTTTTTGGCTGTACCCAGAGGCCACCCACTGTGGGTGATGGATGTCCTGGTGTGGAAAAGCACGTTAGCCATTTGTGTGCACAGTGGATTGATTTCTTTGCACTTTCTTTGTCCCTCTTAATTGAAGTAGTAAGCATTACTGTACTCAAAACTTAAATAACCCCAGACATCAGAGTCTTATACATTAATAATTAGAAATATAACTCCTTTAGGATGGCTTCTCCTCAGAGCACATCCTTCAAATGTCAAGCAAGCTTAGAATAAGAATCAAAGAAATGTTAAAGGCAACCTGGTACTGGACATGAAACCAAACAAACTCTCACAAAACAAAAGCATCACAGCAAGCAGAAAAAAGAAAAGAGAATTTTGAAAACCGTCTTTCCAAGGCACACTGAAATCCCAGCGCTCTGTTTTTCCAGGTTAACAAAAGTAGGTCTCTTCTAGGTGTTCTGAATAGGTTACTGACTAGCCATCTGTAGCAGGCCTGCTCCTGGATGTCATGCCCCTGTTAATGAAATCTGGACAAGCACACGTAAATGGACCTGGTGAATGGTAGATGTCAGCCCTTGCATGATGGGCAATCATCAATCATCCATTGTCAGTTATTTCTGTCCCAGTGAGTAAGCCTTTATTTAAAGCATAAAGTAAGAATGTTGTCAGATCACAGGAACAAGCCCTGAGCTGTTTGCAGGTGCTGCTATTCACAGCTGCCAATTAAACCCCTGACATTTCCATATTGGCCATGAGGCATAGCATATGCTTTTGACATACCAAATCTTAAAAAAAAAAATCATCAATCTCAGATTATCAATACATGTGTCTCTTTCTTTTCCATGCTGGCAACATTAGGCTTTTAAGAATAGCTTATTTTAGAAATAGAGGAAGGAGAAACAGTAAAACTGGAGTGAAGGGAGTTATTAATATGTGTACGTAGCATTCTTTCTTGTATTTGGAAAGTGGCCAGCATTTCAGATGTGAAAAGTCTTTTCTGATGCCGAAATCTATGTGACAGAGACTCCTTTCGGGATTTCAACTTTAAAAAATCTTTTTCCTACCTTTCTTTCTTAAATGTTTTCTTACTGTTTGATAACCAAATGCTATTGCTTCCCTTATGTAATCCGGTACTATTAAAAGGAGATATTAAAATTTTGATCATGCAACCACATTCCATTCCTTTCACTGAGATTCAAACATAAGTGTGCCTTGTGTTTGAAGAATTTCATGAAACTTGCCAGAGACATTTTATTTAGTCTCAAATGTAAGTCCATGAAAGGATGGATTCCTCTGCAGAGTTTACATGATGCCTTCACTTTCACATACTTCCAGATTGAAGGATAAAAACATACAACCACTCTGGATGTGGATGTGGTCATCTATAAATACTATACATGGGCAGGAAAAAATATCCATGTCCAACTTTCAGGAATATTTTGCCACTTTTAACTGATTTTCCAAATTCTCTAGATATGAGTAGCTCTTGATAAGAAATCAATCATGGTGACAATCATAGAAATTTTAACTGAATTATTCTTTCTCATCAGTCTTTAGAAAATGAAGAGGTATTCTGTATGGGTTTACATTGTTTCACCAAGAATTAGATCAAAATCAGCTGTGATTGTAAGTATAAGCCTTTGTTTTCTATGTTGAACAACAGGCTTTGATCTGAGATGCCTTCCCTTTTCTCTTCCGTCTCCTGTTCATCTGACTGAGCTAAACAGTTACTTCCATGTTCTTTGAAATCCTGGTTCCCACTGATTTCAGGGACATCTGTTGGGGAAGGCAAAGTTGACAAAGCCAGGATCTCTTTCAGATAACCTTAGCTGATGACTCTAGCAGGTCTCTCTATTTCTCTCTCTCTCTCTTTTGGTGATAATTTTACATTATCCTCTCACTTCCAAGAAGGGAAAAAGTTGCCATCCTCTTTGAGAGAAGCTCAGCCAATTTCCATTTTGAAAAGGAGAGAAAATTTGTTATTGCCATCTACATAATGAAGGACTTCAAAAAGAGCTATCTTTTAATAAAAGATGTTTTTCCTCTGTAAAATTAATTTTTCAATAAAGGATGCCCTACACACGCATTGAATGGTGAAGTTCTTAACAAGAGTGGATATTTTAACATTATATCAAGAGTACATCATGTGTATTTGAAATGAAGAAAAAAAATTCGATGGCTTATACCCACCTTGAGCCCTTGGGCTATGTGAACACTTATCACTTTACAAAACTGAGGATGCTGTGCTGTGGCATCAGCTTTGGGCTGCTCAATGGGGACAATGTATGTCCACAGGCTTTAAGACTGAAAGGGAAGGGCTGGCTTTGCTCAGTAATACTGCTCTAACTAGTACCATATGGGCCACTTATCTTCACTTGACACCAGGCCTTTCATGTGCTTTGGGTTGTAGTAATAATGATAATAATAGCAACGATGGCAATGACAATGATAATAATAATAATAATGGCAGCTACATGACAGAAGGCAGCTTTGAATAGTAGTTGAGAGCACAGATTTTATAGCTAGCCTGACTAGGCTTTAATCCTGGCTCTTTCACTTACTAGCAGTGTGATACTGGCCCTTTTGTGCTTCAGTTACTTCAGCTGTAAAATGGGGACAGCAGCTACCTTATTAGTACAGTGAACGCTTAGAGCAGTACCTGACATATACTGCAGAAAGTGCCACCAAAGCATTACATACAATACATGAGCATTCCTAGGATGTATACACAGGTTATCTCTATCGTTAGTCCCATTTTTCAGGTGGGGAAACTGAGGCTATATGAGGTTAAGTAATTTTCCCAAGGCTGCTAGCCAGAAATTTGCCAAATTTTAACCTGGGTTGGTGTGACTTCAAGACCCATGCGCTTTCCATCTATCTCCCCATGTTTCCTGTCACAGGCATCATTTCACAACTATACACCAATAGTCCATAGAGAGAAAGCATGGGGTTGAAGGAAATAGAGACAGTATCAGAAATGTCAGAGAACACAAGAATTCCAGGGTGTCAGGTGACAGAAATCATCTAAGGACAGGGGGAGATCAACACTTTCCTCAGGTCGGAGGGCCAATTAGTCACCAAACAGATGGCTCCTGAATGAACGAATTCATTCACTCAACAGCTATGTATGTCCCTCCTCTTTTGCACGAGGGCAGCAGCTTCATAAATAGACACTTAATAAGCAAGGAGATTTGTTTTATGTCATGTTGTCAAAGAAAGAGACCCACGATAACCTTAGGAAAAGATACCAATGCAAAAACTACCGGTATTTTTCTGGCAATTGAGTCCAGTTTGGTAAATTCTGGGGCTTCTCCTCTTTCCTGCCTCGATGTCTGAAGGCAGGGCAAGCTGGCCACAGAACAAGGCAAAGACTGGCTGTCCCAGGGCTGGGTCTCATCAGCACATTCATGTCTCTTGTGGTTGTCTTTATCTAGCCTAACTGGTATTGTTTTTGGCACTCTTCCATAGTGATGTTCTGTTTCAGATGTTTCCAAAACTGAAACACACAGGTCTTTCATTTCCTTTCTACCTACTAAGATTATTTCAGCTCTCCACATGCAAAGCAGAGAATTATGCAAGAAATTAATCATATCACAGCAAAGTAGCTACTGAGAAATTGCCAAACACCATAAACATTGGTCAAAATGGAGTCCAACCATTTGCACAGAGAATAATTGAAGCTATGGATTCACTTGGGGTAACTAAGCAACTTTTCATTATGAATTATAAAGCTTTTCAAACATAAAATGATATCTGAGAGGAGTGCATTACCTAAAAGGTTTCGATAAGCAATGAGAGGAGCTTTAAAATATGCAGCCGGGATCAATCATTCCACGCTGTATAGCGTTACTTATACTTTGTGGCGTCACCTACATTCCTTGCTAAACAACGTCCCATAACATCTGAGCATTCCCATTATTTTCGTCAGCACCCAGACATAAGTGACAAAAATGTCAGTTGATGTTTTATTTACTAATATAAAAAGTTTCGCGTGAAAGTAGACGTTCTATGACAATGGAGGTTTATGAAGTCCATTTCCCAGCACCAAAAATGATTCACGTTATCCAAGAAAGATGTAAAGCCTGCTATTCGTGATGAATTTTAATTGGAATGTTACTCATCATGGGCATGGATTTCTCTCATTTGGAAGGCTGAAGGACAGTTGAGTCTCCCCAAAACAAAGGTGAGTGGTTAAAACAGACCTTTTGACATGCAAAAGGCAGAGATACCTTGGAGTTATCCTGGTGTCACCTGCCAAAACAAATACTCAGATGTCTTTTACCATGATCATTTTGCATCAGTTACCTGAGAAAGCAATCCCAGCCCTTCTGACTCAGAAGGAGAGCAGTTCTGCCTTTCTCTACCCTGTGAATGAAAAAAAAAAAAGAAATGGGGGTGTCAATTGGGAAAACAACTTGATGGTAGGGAAGAGTTCCCTACTTGGAAATGGCTGTTGAGTTCTACCCAAGAGCCAGCAGGATAGGATATTAAGCAGCAGAGAAGAAAGATCATTGACAATTATAGATTCTCTTCCTTTTGCCAGAAGAGGTCCTAAAATGTGGTCCATCAGTGTTGATTAATGCTAGGTTGTGGGGAAAGGGAACTAGTAATAGGTCAGGAAAAGTGAAATTAAAGACGGTGAGGTGACAGAAAAGGCTTTAAAAAAAGGACGAGGAAAGTTTAGATATATGAAAACATAGTTTTAGGACCTCATGTCCTTTGAGAAAAGGAAATCACATACCAACCTTTATGTGATTTGGGAAATACTTTGGTTTAGTAAGATTTAAACTAATGCAGTGAACGTTGGTCTCTTGATTGTGGGGATAAACTACCTCTCTTGACTAGGAGGAATAGGGTGGTTGTAGCCATCCCTTTTGGAACTCGATATGAAAACATGGATTTGCATCCTGGAATCTTGTCCAGCCTGCTTTGTGGAGGTGGTACAAAGAAGTTAGTGCTCTAAAGATATACAAATTAATTACTTCAGTTACCAAAACTGATTTTCCAGAATAGAGTGGAGTATATGGAAATGTATTTTCAAAGGTCATTTAAAATTTGGCCAAAAGACCCACTAGCCCTCAAGTGTAACTCTCCCTTTCCTGCATCTTTGCCTACATAAGGTATGTGGCTCAAAGCACCCAACTGGAATCTGGTAAAACAACAGCCAAATTGCATTGCTCCCAATTTCCTTATAAGCTCACCTCATACAGTTCTTAGTACTGAACCAGGGTTTGCTCCTGTAAATAAAAGGGTCAGGTCTATTCATGTTTGTTTGTTTGTTTTAATTCAACAGGCAGTATTTGAATTGTGGCGCTTTTTTTTTCAGCTGGGCTTCCATGCATGTTTTTACATATGTTGTATATGTTCTATAAACACATGGCTTATTCGCCATTCAAATATGATATACATTTACACAATTATCTACGTATCTCTCACACAAATACACGAAAATACATGGGGACGTTTCGCTCTCCTAAAACCCTTTCAGATTGCTTGAATGATTTTCTTTACATGTTTTCAACTTACCTAACGGCAAGCCTCACTTCATTCTACACTAGTCTGATTAACCTGACAGGACTGGAAACTTGTTCTTCCTGTTCACACTTATTCATCTCTTGGAAGGCCCTGTAGGGGCCTGGGGCACCAGTAAGCAGTATTTACCGAATGCCTGAATGCTAAATATGCCCTTTTAGGCTGCCTTGGCACAATAGTGGGGCAGTGAGAAGATCTGACTTTAGGGCAGCCTAAGAAAAATGACATTTCCTAAAACATCATCTATTTAAACAGGTCTTAAAGAAGAAAACTATGTTCATTTTCCTCCAGAGTTTTGCAGTGGGCTCTGGGGGCTCCAATTTACCCCTACTGTATCTGATATCTTGGCTAAAGAAATAACAGAGGTATCAGATTTTGCAAGGTAAGCCCTCATTCTGAAATTGCGCACATGGAGATAATTTCAGGTTTTTTTAAGGACTGCAAATGTAACCTGAAACGTATCAGATATTTTGTGAAGGCGTGGGTTGAAATGCAGAACTGATAAACCAGGAAGAAGGGCTTTTCTTTTTTGGTTAGCTTTGAAAATTTCCTCAGGGAGCAAACTTCTGATAGGGGGCAAAGATTCTTACAAGGTTAGTACAGGTGGGTAATTAAAAAAAATAAGAGTGAATTTATCTGCATACATTATTTAAATACCTAAAGCATTTCTCTGCTTTAATGATAAATTATGATCAGTAAAAATCTGTTGTCTGCCTTCAAGCTAACTAATGGATAGCTAATCAGCAACAGTCGAATCATCCCAGCTAAGGTGGAATAAATACCTCCAAGGAAGCTGCAGCTAATTTTTATGGTTTAAACTCATAAAGATGCTTACATATATTTCCGCATTCTTGTCCTATACATGTGTATATGGATATGCACATATATGTGCGCTCATGCGTGTGTTAAAAACGTATTCCTTGACACCTCCCTGTCCACCCACCAGGGCTCTATTCTCCTTGGTATATTGTAAAAGAAAGATTCTTCCTGCAACTAATTAGTCCTTAAAGAGATCGGCTGATAGATCTCATTGTTAGCAATACATTTTTAATTGTTCATTTTACTCAAGCACCATTTGAACACAAGTCAATTTGCAATTTCATTAGAGAACAGAAAAGGCCTGGGGTCTATTCCTGTTTTTTTCTTTTAAAGAAAAGGATTAAAAGTGGGCAAAATTTCATAAGGAATGTTAATTAATTTTATGTATCAAGCAAGAATTAATGTGTCCTCTTATTTGAGCAGACGTCTTCTGGCCAAGATGTGCATTTTTTCATACCCTCCCCTCCAGAGAAACCTCTTTACAAGCTTTGTGGCCAAATACCCTAGCAACTAACAACGACGGGCTTTGAAGCGACATTCACAGACCATTTGCTTTGATGACATTTGGAGGCTTTTCTCCCCTCATTCCAATTCTATTGTAAGTAGAATACACATGCCGTGCAGCCTTTGAAAACTAATCAATACAGTAAGAATCGTCAGGGTGCAGCTGACTAGTATCACGTCTTTAAACTATTTTTAGCTGACTTGTTGTACACGTTTTTAAGTTAAACCTTATGAAGGGAGTTGGGTGGATTATCCTTACCATATTCACGGGCACCCTAGTGTACCCCAGCTCTTTCTTCCATATTTTAACATCAAAAGCTCATAATCTGTGTAAGTTAACCTTCCATAAAACTAAAATTATATGGTCATCATACATAATCTGATGATTGATTACAGCTGTCAAAAAGGTCACAAATTGTGAATGTTTACTACAGTTGCACCATGAAAATTATTATACACTTTTAAGGAATCCATCCAGAGAAAATAGCTTACATTCATAGGTTGCAGAACTGAAGCATATATGTTTTCTTTGTGACTTTTAGCTCTCTTAAAATCAATGTTAAAACACTTAGGTCTGATTTTTCATTTCAATGTCTTTGTGTAATGCTCCTCAACCATACCTCATCTAATTTAATAAGATGCAAGCTAAGGAAGTACTTAAGTTACTTATCAAGGGTTTCAGATGACACATTATTATTGTATTCAAAAGTCAATATTTGCTAATCATGTTAGTACAGGAACTGTTCCAGGCCTACAATTCTTAAATTGCAGAGATATTTAAGATTAATTAAACCTATCTCCCCTGGTTCTCTCTCCCCACCTCTGTGGAAGGAGTAAATCAATGACATCCTAAGCAAGTCCAGAGAGCCAGAGATCCAAGTCTGAAAGCCACTAACATCTTTAAGCCTCTGTTTGCATCAGTGCCCCAGAGTTGAGCTTTGCCACTTCTCCACAGTTTAAGGAATATTTGCATGTTTTGAGAGCAAAGTTCATCAATTCGCTTGACGTAATTAGAGAGGTCTGACCATTCTTGGACACATAACATGGACTCCAATATTTTTTAAGTCAGGAGAAGGCCGAAATAACATATAGCCTGACTTCTTTTTCCTTTTTATATGACAACTTGTGGGTAAATTTGTGGCAAACGAGGTTGAAAGTCATGTGCCCTTTCTCAGGCCGAGCATGATGAGAACAGGTGACTGGTTCCACATCCCTGAAGGGGTTACGCTTGTATGATGTGGTTCCAGTGAACCCCTGACCTCTCACTTATACCCTGGAGCAGAAGCAGTCAACCGTTCAAAGGTCAAGGTTCCCTTTACTTTTAGACAGTAAATCCATTACATCAGAACCATTTCTTTTTTTAAAAAAATTTTATTTATTTTGGCCGCACCTCACGGCTTGTGGGATGTAATTCCCCGACCAGGGATCGAACCTGTACCCCATGCAGTGGAAGTGCGGAGTCCTAACCACTGGACCACCAAGGAATTCCCTAGGAAAGTCCATTTTATTTATTTACTTTTTCAATTGGCTTCTTTTTAAAATAAATTTATTTATTGTTGGCTATGTTTGGTTTTCGTTGTGGTGCGCGGGCTTCTCATTACAGTGGCTTCTCTTGTTGCGGAGCACAGGCTCTAGGCATGTGGGCTTCAGTAGTTGTGGCACACGGGCTCAGTAGTTGTAGCTCATGGGATCTAGAGCGCAGGCTCAGTAGTTATGGCACATGGGCTTAGTTGCTCCGTGGCAGGTGGGATCTTCTTGGACCAGGGCTCGAACACATGTTTCCTGCATTGGCAGGCAGATTCTCAACCACTGCGCCACCAGGGAAGTCCCCAGAACCATTTCTAATCCAATGTTACATACAGAGCCCAGGACTTGGCTGAGATTAGTGCTAAATAAACATATGAAGTCTTATTAACATGGATTGACTAGGAGAAAACTGGAAAACATAGTATTTCAGTGATGACTTACAGTAGCTGGTAGTTTAGCTCCCTCAGGGAGAAAGACTAATGCATTAACCCAACATGCCACCAGGATATATTTACAGGTAGTTAGTAAAAACAGTAATGCTATGCAAACTGAATATATGGAACATGAATCAATAGAGATCAGCTAATTAGGTTATAAATGCATTGATTTTATTTTGAATACGTCCTCAAATAGAGTCTGCAAGTAAAGCATTCTGAAATGGGGCTCTTAAACAGAGAGGAGCGACAATCAGATTATTCTCTGCCACTCTCCAATCAATCCAGAAGTGTTAGGTAAAGTACTTTGATGCATATTCTATATATTCAGAATGACACATCCTATTAATATTCCAATTACTGTTGAACTATTAGCAATGCCTGAGTCTGGTGTCTTAGGGCCTCATAGCAGTAATCTGGGAACCTCATGTCATCTTTTGTATTCATTCATTCAATTTAAAATGAGACAATTTTCCCTTTAAAGCATTTTTATTAAACATTATTTTATGCATGGATTTAACATCCTAATTGATTTAGGTGGACTCTCAGAATGAGTTGCTAACTCCTTTTGTTCTTTTCTTCACTGAAAGAGGTCAGCAGCTATGACCTTATTTATAAATGTAAATGCCACATTTTGGCACAATGAGTTATTATTAAAATAATACTTATTTGTGTTCATAAAAAGTCTCTTTTCACACTGTAAAAACCAGGAGTCCAATAATTTAATAAACTAGTCTGGAGTAAGGAGAGGCCAGAGTTGTCAACCTCATCTTAGAACACATAAAATTGTGGACATGAAAGTGACTTTGGAAAAAAGAATGTTTCCACTCTTCTGAATATTTTCTCAACCTAAAATTTGCTTCTTTTTACTTTGAAACTCATGTAGGAATACACCAGTTATCATAAATTACAGTTCCATAAGCTAAGTGCCAAACTACTGTTGGAAACATCAAACTTGCCATCATATTCATATATGTATAGGCAGACTTTTAGAAGGTTTGCTTTATCTTCAATTGAATTCAGTTAAAAAGGTTTATGTGATGATATGGTATAGATACACTCTATCTTGAATCATGTAGCTATTACTGGCCATGAATATCACGAATTTAGTGTTCAATGCTGGTGCCTTGGCACAGCTTGGGAGAAGTGGAGATGGAAAAAGGTTGATGGATTTGAGAGATGTTTTGGGGGTCAAGTCTAAAAGTTTAATGCACTAAATTTGGGATATAAGTAAAATAGAGGAATCAAGGATACCAGACTTATGGCTTGAGAAATATTTCCAAAGACAGCACACACTGGGGAGGTACAGTTGAGTTTTCAGGGTGTTGGTGTAATAAAGTGTTCTCGTTGAACATGGTAAGTTTGAGATTCCCAAGTGGAGATGTCAAGGGTACAGTTGGATATTTAAATCCGAAGCTCAGAAGTAAGGTCTTGACTAAACATGTCAACTTGAGCATTGATGACATTTAAAACTTTGGAAATGGGTGAGCTCACCCTAGGCACAAATGTAAAGAGAAAAGAGGGGCTAAACCTGAACCTTGCAGAATCAACATTTAGAAGATAGGCAGTGAGTGGCCTTCTGTGTAGGGGTCAGAGACCACATTCCAGAAGACTTGAGCAAATGATCCAAGATGACAGGTCAATTTCTTTCCCTATACCCTAATAAACTGTGCCAAACTGAGATATTTGTGAAGGATTGGGTTTTTGTTCTTGTTTTTTTTTTTCTTAAATTAAACTTTCAATATAAAAAGCTAAGCAATTGATTTGAAAATGAGTATAATAAAAGGAAGAATAAAAAGAGGCCTAGGGACCTGGTAACCATAGTCCTGAATGAGGACATTTGCAGTTGCCGTTCCTCTGGTCTGGGACCCTCTGTCCTCAGAGAGCCATCTGGCTCATGCCCTCATGTTCTTCTGGTGTCTGTGCAAATGTCACCCATTCAGTGAGGACTTCACTGACCACCTTATCTAAAACATTAACACCGATCCCATCCTTATCACTATCTCTCCCTCTTCCTCTGCTTTATTTTTCTCCATAGAACTTATCACCATGTGACATATATGTCTACATATTCATTTGCTCATTTTCTGTCTCCTCTCACTAAAACCTAAGCCCTACAAGGGCAAGCATTTTGTCTGCTTTCACTGCTGTGACCACAACACACCCCAAAATGCTTGACACATAGGAGGTGCTCAGTAGATTATTTTTAAAATAAATGAATAAAAGAATGAACCAGCAAAAGAGATAAAAGGGAGTAGCCAAAGAAGTAGGAAGAAAATGTGGAGGTGTCTCAGAAGCTAAAAGAAAAAAGGTCTTTGAAAAAGGAGTACCTATGGTCAAACAAGGTGAATGCTGCTGAAGGGTCCAGGAAGATAATGAAGCAACAAGTACGTCAGATTTGGCATCGTGAGAGGAACGGCAGATGTTGAAGAGAGTGATTTCAGTGTAGTGGTGGGGGCAGAAGTCAGAATGATTAGGGCTGAGGAGACTAGGAGGTAAGGAAGTGGAAATTAAGTAAGTAGGTAACTAGACTAAAGAGTTTTGCTTCGAAGGAAAGTGCTGATATAAGGCAGTTAAGAAAGAGGACTATGAGATCAAGAGAGGGTGCATTAATATTTTTTGCTTTGGCCTTTTAAAGTGGCGTACCCGTCATCCCCTGCCACAACAATGCTGCTCAACAAACAACCCTATAACCTTAGTGGCATTCGACAAAACACATTTTCTTGCTTCTCTATCTGGATTGGTGAGGTAGGTGGCTTGGCTTCACGTCTGGATTTGGGATGGTTGTAGGCTGATCTAGGCTGGCCTCAGCTGGGATGACTCAAGTATGTTCTGCGTGTCTCTCATCCACCAGAAGGTGACTCTAGACTGTTCTCATTGTGACAGCTGAGGCACAGAAATGGAAACAGGAAAGTCCTCTTGAATCCTATGTTCAAAATAGGCACACTGTCACCTTCTCTTCATTCTGTTGACTAAAGCAAGTCAAGAGGCCAGCTAGATTCAAAGGGGAGGTATTCCAGTTACTATTGCTATGAAACAAACTACCCCCAAACTTAGCTACATAAAATTACCATTTTATTATCCTTACAGTTTCTCTGGGTCAAGAGTTCAGAGAGTGCACAGTAGGGTTGGCTTGCCTCTGCCGCTTGATGTCTGGTGCCTCAGTTGGTAAGATACAAATGCCAGGGGCTGAAATCATGTGAAGGCATCTTTACTTATGTTTGACAGTGATGTTGGTTGTCAACTAGGACTGCAGCTGGAGCTGTTGGCTGGAATGCAGCACGTGGCTTCTCCATGTGGGCTAGGCTCTCTCACAGCTTGACAGAATAATCGGATTTCTTCCATGGCAGTTATGAGATCTGAAGGCTGGGGTCCCAGTGTACAAGGCATAAGCTATATCTCCTTTTATTACCTAGCCTCAGAAGTCATGCAGTGTCACTTCTGACATATTCAATTGGTTACAAACCAATTCTCAAGCCTTCCCCAGATTCAAGGAGAGAGGAATTATACTCCACTGCTTAATGGGAGAGTGGTAAATTCAGGAGATGGGTACAGGCACATTTATGAATGTGGGAGTGGGGAGAAGAGAGATACAGTAGTTTACTTTCTAATATCTCCTTGGGAAATGTAAGCCTAGTTGTACATCACTGGATGTTGCTTGTCCCTGTCTACTCTTTCTACCTGAGAGTAGCCAACATAGACTAAAAGGCTCTTTACCCTGATAGAAAAGAAAATACTTTTAACACAAGACTGGAGCCTCCAGGATAAAGAGTTCGTCCAAACTGACTCTACCTAGTTGGTTTTGCAGTTAAGTTCCTGAAGATTCTTGGGCATGGCTGCTGTGAAAATTTCTTTACATTTAAAAGCTATAACAAAGAAAATATAAATGCAAGCCTCAACAAGCATGTATTATAGGGGTTGGTTCTAGATATTTGACTCAGTGAGACCCAGGGACTTCTCCTGAGACATTTCTAGGGTGGCTTTGGTGTCCAGAAACTCCAGTATAATAATGTCTCACAGACCATACTGACTGTAGATTAACTTAAAACATACCATTATTTCAACAAATCGCATTTTGGATATGCTAAATCTAAGAAGCTAGGGAATAAATGACACTTTTAAAAGTAAATTTTGCCTTTTTTTTTAATGGGTTTTCTCAGCTAAAGCATTGAAAATAAGTCAACATCTGTTGTACATTTATACTATAAATTTATGGTCTCTAAAACCATATACAACTATATACAATACAATAAATATATACAATGAATTATATGTATATATATTATATATTGATATACAATATATCTAAAAACAATTTGCTGATTTTTAGAAGAGAAGGTTTCAATTATTTTGTGTTACATATTGGTTATAAATTTTAAAAACTATGCTGAATTATTGACAAAATATACAATTTGAAGAAGATGGGATTTTTTTGTAAGTAGAGAGGAATATCTATATAAAAATCATCAAATATTATCAATACTTATAAAGTATTTTGTAGTTTAAATTTTTTTTGGAATGATTCTTGGTATAGCCCTCTTTGGTATGTAAGGCAGGCATTATTGTTTTACAGTCATTTTACAGATATAAAAGCTGAGGACTACAATATTTAAATGGCCTAGTTTCACAAAGTAAGAAAATGGTAGAGCTAGAATCTGAACCTTGTTTCTATTGTACCCCACTAAATGGATTATGTATGTTTATAAACATATGCCTAAATTTACACATGTTTATATACACATATGCAATCATAGAGGTCAATTTTATGTAATCTGTAGTCATATATCTAATTGTATATATGTCTATAGAAATGAATATGCTAATAATTATTTAGATTTTCAGCAAAATCACTCATATTTTTAATAGTTACAAATGTATACTTATTTTCCATCTTCCTATCAAACTTCCATTTGATATCTGAAAATATGTTTGCATCCAGTATACACATTGATTAAAAAAGTATTTAAAAGCTGATAGCTACTAAAGATGTCTTTAGATTTTTGAAAGCTGAGCAAACATAGAACTTCAGTGTTCAAACTTGGCATTTTACCCACACTCTTTTTGGAGTTAAAGGGATTCAGCAGTTAAAATTCAATGAAAATTTATGAGGAAGAGCCAAGACAGAGAAAAGAGAGTTTACGCATAATCCACCCTTGACCTCAACAAAGCTTTTGATAAAGTGCAACATGTAAGACTTTGTGCATAGACTTGAGGGCAAAGAATTTAGGGAAAAAACCGAATGGCCAGGAGTTTACGATAAAGCATATGTGTGTTAAGTGAAAAGGAGATGATAGATGTAGGCAAAGCAGAGAGGGTCTCCAGGATTACTTTCCAATACTGATCCAGTAGAAATAATTGGCAAAGAGGAAAGAGAGTCAAAAATACCAAACTATAAACCCTCAGGCCTAAATCCACAAAAGGCAAATACATATATATTTTAACCCTAAAACTTCGCTATCTGAGGAGTAAAGTTAAAAAAGAAAGGAGATCCAGGATTCATTAGTGTCTCAAACTCATAACAAAATCTCATGTACCTGTGACTCATTGTACCTCCAGGATTCTAAGAAGCTATTCTTTGTAAGACAAAGCACAAAGGAAGATTTAGTAACAGTCTTTTGGGGGAAAAACACCACATTAAATGTGCATGATAAATTGAGAACATATTCTAGTTGCAGAAATGTGAAAACGTGAGGGTGGGAAAGTAATCTTAAAATCGAGGAAGTAAGGTAAATATTTGACTCGAACCACTTAGATTAAGAAAAAGATGTATTTAGTGAATAGCACTCAAATGATAACAAGGATTAACAAAGAGCAGAACTCTCAGTGAGGCACAATTAAACCAGCAGTTAAATAATCTAGCAAACAAGTGCTTAAACAAGCAAACAATCACAGGCTGCCTGATCACCGCTCAATGCACAGAACATGAGTCACAGAAATTATTTCAGCATCACTGAAGGGAAAAGCCATGTTGTGCTCAATTCTGGTTGACTTATTACAAATAAGGATATCAGAGAAAATAAGAAGTGTATGGCAGAAGGTAGATAAAGTTATTCAGTGATTCAAAGAAATTAATTATAGAAGAAAAGCACAAAAACTAGGTGTGTTGTGATGACCTCGTTGAGGGAAGCAAGGATGACAGGCCTTGCAAGGGTGGATTCCCTGAAGGGATCTGCATTTATAACAACTAAAAAGGGAAGCATCAAATCCCCAAGAGAGCCCAGCATGAGCAAAATTTAATTGATATCTCTCATCCATTCCCTGATATTAGTTAATACTGGAAAGAAAGGGTTCTGAGAAGTGATTAAGATGAACGCCAACAGTCCAAATAGGGACCTGATTAAGAATTCAGAGGGAGAAAAATAAACTCTTATGAAGGTACATCTTTTAAAATTGTTCTTTATCTGGACTTCTGATGACCCTGAATGAACACTTTACTTAGGGGAAAAAAATGCACACCTGTATTGTCTGGAACTGGCATGTGAATACAGGGTCTCAGTAGACTTTATCTCTAAGCTTTAACATCAGGCAAGTTATTTTTCTTTGTTTATCCTTGGGATTAAAATACTACACGAAATGACAAGAACTAAGAAGTTTGTCATAGCTGCTGTTCAAACACCACATTTTGGCCGTTATACACCACAGTTTATGACTCTCAGAATCAGCCCCAACATAACCTTTGAGATTAGACCTGTGTGAGATCCTTCAGGTACTTGCTCCCTCTCTTATTTAAGTCATTTGCATCTGGATCACAGTGATTTCAGCTGTGAGTGAAGGAGAACAGGAGAGGAAAAAGTGCTCAAACTTTATAAATCCAGAATAAAAATGAACAATAGCTAAAGGAAACACTCTTTTGATGTAAAAAGTTGATCAGGACATCTCTTCAGAATATTTCTACACTAGTCTTGGCATTCAAGAGGCAGACTTGGATTCTATTAAAAAGAACCCTCAAGAAGGCCCAGAATTATCTAGAAAATAACAAATGAAACCTAAATGCCCTAAGCCATTCTGCAATGGCAGGTAAGGTCACATTAACAGAAATGGCCAATATTTTTGGAGTTAGAAAGGCCTTTCTTTAACAATATTACACCCAGAAACTTTTATGAGGGATGCATATTCTATTTCCTAAAAATGTTAAACTTTTGTATAACCAAAGGCAATATTAACAGAGAGAAAAATGATAAATGGCTAAAATACAGTTTTAACCTATACAGAAAGTTATTATCTTAATATAAAAGGCTACTATCTTAATATAATGAAGCTCTTGAAAATCAACAAGATTGATAATTGGGAGAGAAAATGAAAAAGTGATAGAGACAAAACAGATTTTCAAATACTAACCAAAGCAATGCAAAATGAAATAATAAAATATGTTTTGCCTCTCATAATAATCAACTGTTAGTAATCTGAACTGAGCAGGGTGTGGGGAAAATAGTGAACTCTCTTAAGTGAGATGAGATTTTAAATTGGAAAATTTCTAGGGACAATTTAATAAGATAAATAAAAATTTTAAATGTATACATTTTTTGCCTCAGCAATTTTATTTGTAGGAATATATTCCAATGAAATAACTGACCAAGTACACAAAGATTGTGTGTACGTATGTAGGGATTTTGTAATAATGAAATAATGCAGAAAGAAAATAACCTTAATGTTTATCAGTGGTTTGGTTAAATAAAGTATGGAAGAGTTATAAAATGGAATACTGTAAAGGTTTCAAAAGCAAAAAGTGATTATTATGTAGAGTTTTTTCCAGAATGCAAGGATGGCTGAACACTAGGAAACAGAGTAATATAATTTCTTATATGAAATTATATATGAAAGATTTCATTATGTATGAAAGATCATACATCTATAAATGTTTGTTATAGACTGAATAATGTCTCCCCAAAGGAAATTCAGGCAATGTGACCATAGAGACAGATTAGAATGATGAAGCCAAAAGCCAAGGAATGCCACTAGCCACCAGAAGCTAGTAGAGACAAGGAATGGATTCCCCCCTAGAAATTTCGCAGGAACATGAGCCTGTAGATATCTTGATTGAGGTTCTAGTGAAAATGCTTTTGGACTTCTGGCCTCCAGAACTGCACAGAATTTCTGTTTTTTTAAGTCACTAAGTTTCTGGTAATCTGTTACAGCAGGCACAGGAAACCAATATAGCTTTGGTACTGAGAATGGGATGCTGCTGTTAACACACACATAAAAATGCGTAAGTGGCTTTGGAATTGAGGAATGAGTAGAGGCTGGAAGAATTTTGAGATGTATGACAGAAAAAGCCTAGATTGCCTTAAATAAACTGTTGGTAGAAAAATGGGTATTAAATATGCTGCTGGTGAGGGCTGAGAAGGAAGAGATGAGCATGATAGAGAAAACCGATATTGTTTTAGAGAATCCATGTAGTGTCATAAAGAAATTGTTGGCAGAATTATGAATGTTAAAGTTGCTGCTGGTGAGGGCTCAGAAGGAAAGTGGAGGAAAGGGGATTCTTGCTATATAGTGGCAGGCAGGAAGTCTAGCTGAATTGTACTCTACAAGGTTGTATGAAAAAGAGAACTTGCTTAGCTGAGATTTCCAAGCAAAACGCTGGAAGTTCAGCCTGGTTTCTTGCTGTTTGTAGTTAAATGAGTGAAATGAGATAAATTGAGGGAAAATCTGTTCAGTAAAAGGGAACCAGGACTTGATGATTTTGGAAACTCTTAGCCTATCCAGACTGCAAAAACATCAGAATTTGGAGATTCACTGTTAGGAAAATGTGCTCTGGAAAGAAGGCCAAGGGTATAGCTGGAGAAGCTTTTGAGGAAATGATTAGGTGTGACTCATGGATACCCTCAGCCATGTCAGTAGAAGTGAGGATAGAGATTGGGTGATTCCAGAAAAGGTATTTGGAAGACTATTTTGTCTAATGGTGTGAATTTTGTAATATATATGGGAGACTCAAAAAGTTTTTGAAAGTGTTATACCAAAACTGACAGTTGTTGCACAGACACTGCCAGCTTAGACCAAAAGGGGCAAAGAAAGGATAAATAAAATTAAGTAAGGCTAATTGGACTTCCCAAATGCTACAAGTAAGAAACAGAATGATAAAACTACTGAGGTGCAAACATGTGCTACCCTTCAAGATAAAGGAAGAATGACTCAGAGGGCAGAGCCTTAGGTCTAAAGGGTGAAGCCATGGAAATGTATATAATTTTATATGCATGTATTTTTACATAAATGGTGTTGATCTCATTCTATTTTTTTTTTTAGTCCACTTTATTTTGACCTATGTATCTAATCTGTTGCTCCCATCGCCTAATCCTTCCAGTGGGTACTCTTGCATATGTCCCTTGTGATGGCAGATTAGTCCTCTATGGTAGCACAAGGTAGGTTGTAATTCCTGACCTCCTTGTAGTCAGATAGACCATATACCTAGTTCTGGCCAATGAATTGTATGAAGAGTGACATGTGTCACTTGTGGGCTAGAGCATTTAATTGCCCATTCAGGAATCCCCAAAACATGCCTTTTCCCTCTGGTACAGGGATGAGCAATGTTCAAAACAGGATGGCTTTATCAACATGGGTGTCAAAGAGACTAGGTGAGTAAAGAGGTCTCTGCCAATGTGTGATGGACATACAGTAAGAACAAGAAATGAACTTGAACTGTTTCAGCCACTGAGATTTTGGGATTCTATGTCTCACAGCTAAACTGAGCTTATCCTGATAGATATATCTTCTAAGACACTGTATGAGAATCCACCTAGGGTAGATACTCAGGAGCAGAATTGGCATGTATATATCTAACTTGACTACGTACTTACACAGCTCTGCAGGATGGCTGCCCCAGTTTATACTCCCTATATGCCCCATTCCTGACAACATTTGGCATTTTCTAGCTTCTAATTCTGGTGAGAGCAATTGGTATAAATGCATAATTCATTGTTTATTTATTTGTGTTTCCCTGATAAAAATTAATTTAAGTAATATTATGCTCATAATAATTTGGGGGGAGATTTTATTGTCTATAAATTTTTTTGTTCATATCCTTTGTCCACAGTTACACAGTTGTGTTTTTCTTGATTTGTAGGAGTTCCTTTTATTTTATAAGCTAATAATCGCTTATCAGTTAGAAATTACAAGTGTCTTCTCATATTCTGCCATTTATCTACTTACTCTTTCCATGACGACCTTAATTGAACAGAAATCCTTAATTCTGATGTAATCAGATACATTGATTTTCTGCCTCATCTTTCACACTTTAGAAATTTTGCTTAAGAAATCCTTTCCCCCTATTAGGTTAAAAACATATTTTTATATACCCCATTTTAAAGGCTGGAATGCTAAAATGTTGAAACGTTAAATGTTTGAATGATGATTTCTGGTAGTCTTGTTTTTCTTTCCAATATTTATTGAGCACTCATTCTATGCCAGGTATGGTGCAAAGTGTTTATTTAATTCTTACAGCATTATTTTGAGGAAGATACCATTAGAAACTCCATTTTACAGAGAAGCAAATTGAGCCTCAGAGAGGCCATGTAAATTTCCCAAGGTCCATATAGCTAATAAGCGACAGAATTTGGATTCCAATCAGGTGGTCTGACCTCAAAATGTCATTGTTCATAGACACAAGGTAGTATGAGTTTGAGGTTCAACTGATTGACATCTATTTATTAAGTATCTATGTGTGTGTGTCACACAACAAGCAAGTCCTCCCCTTCCCTGGGAAAGGTAATCATTTGTTAGATGTATCTATGTGGTAAATTTATTTTAAATATTTAAATTATGTATATATATAAAATTATGTACATATACATATATGGAAATGGCTTTCCTTTTTATTTATTCCATAAGCTTTTATTGAGCACTTACTTATGTCAGATGTTATGTTAGATGCTGGGTTGTGATAATGAACAAGAAAGGGGAGGTCTCTGCACTGCTGGAGCTTACAGAAGGAGACAGGCAGTGAATTCCTAAGTATCACAAGGGTAACTGATTGTGTGCCTGCATCCAAAGAGAAGTACAGGGTTCTTTGGGAACAAATGAGAAGGGTATCTATCCTAGTGTGGGATCAGGGGAGTGGGTTGGGGAAGGAGTCTCTGAGGATCAAACATTTGAATTGAGACCTGGGAGATGAGTTGACCTCAGCCAAGCAAAGAGGCGAGACCAGAAAATGCCAGGTAGCAGGAATGGCATGGGTGCTAGGCAGGAAAGGTATGCATTTACCCAGCAAATCCCTGCACATCACAGCGTTGTCTCCTTGAAGAGGAGATAAATAGAGAAAGCCTTGTATTCCCATAGGATTTAAGAAAAATCCCACAGTTCTTACTCAACATATCCCATTTTAGTGATTAGCTTCATGAGGTCAATCTCTTAATGTAGAGGACTATAAAATATTCCTTTGTTCTAACACTAGTTTGTCATCATGGGATTATTTTAATTAAAGGCTTGATTAAACCTTAATTGTTAAGTATTTAATTAAAGTATTTAATTCAAGTCAAATCAGAGAAATCAAGTTTCTCTAATGTTCTTCAAATATACAAACACACATATTCACACACACTGATACATTCTCACACACATACACAGGCAGTAACACACCCTCACTCATACATGTATTCACAGGCATGCACTCACATACATTCACACCTTTCCATGCATACTCATATGCAATAGTGTACCCTTACACTCACACAATCACATAAACACACACATGTTCACACACACGCACTCTGACATGCACACATATTCACATCCTAAGCTTACGGTGTAATTTATACACGTGTTTCACCCCCAGAAGCACAACTTACTTACTTATTCAATATTTTAACAAATACTTATTGATCATCTACTAAGTGCCAAGCCCTAGAGATACAACAAAAAACAAGAGTCATCTCTGCCCTCATGGGGCTGACATTCTAGTGCAAGTTACAGAGACTCAGTAAGACAACAAAAAATGCAGATTATTATTCCAGGTTGTGATGAATGCCATGGAGAAAAAAGCCAGGTGATGAGATAACAGTTACTGGAGGCAGCTACCTTGGACTGGACTGATGGAGAAGGCTTTCTTATAAGGCAACACCTAAGCTGAGGTCTGAATGATAATGAGCCAACCATTCAGAGAAAGGGAGAAGGAGCAGGGCAAGCTGAGAGAAGAGCAATTGCTGAAGAAAGGGCTTGATGTCGACAAGGAACTGAAAGGTGGTCATTGGCTGAATGTCAGAGAGTAAGTAGGACAGTAGAACAAGATGGAGCTGGGAAAAGAAACAGGAGCCAAATTCAGCCAGGCGCCATAGGCCATGGTGCTGAGTTTGGGTTTATTCTAAGAATGGAGAGAAGTAGCAGACAGTTTATAAGTGCCCTCACTAAAAATAGGTTTTGTAGTTTTACAAGTCTACTCTGGCTACAGTTTGGGGAACGAACTGAAGAAGACGAGGGTAGAAGTGCAGGACCCGTGAGAAGGTGGATGGAAGTGACTTGGGCATGAGTGATGGTGGTGGCTTGGGCATGAGTGCTCACAGTGGAAGTGGGGACAAGAGCAGGGATTTAGGACTTACACTGTAAGTAAGAAAGCAGGATTTTGTCAAAGATTTGAGGAGGCAGTGAGACAGGGTAGGATTAGGATGCCTCCCAGGTCTTGAGCTTGAGCACCTGAGAATACTGTGGTCGCTAGCATTTATTTAATCACCGTCTGGGTCATAGTAATGGCTTGCATTTATTCAGTGCTTACTGTGGGCCAAGTCTCATTTATTCTTTTCAACATCTCTAAGAGATGAGGAAAGTAAGGCTCAGTGAGATTAACTTCCTCACTTCCAAGGACTTGTATGTAAGTGGTGGCATCAGAAATGAAATGCAAGGACTCTGAACCCAGAGTCACCTCAGTGAGACATCAAAAACTCATATTTTGGGAACCTATCACTCCACATTTGAGTTGTTAAAATCCTTATTACCAGTTTTTCTTTTGTACTCAAGTTGACTCAAATGGTGATCAGTTCACTGCAATTTGTATCCTCACCCTAGACTTGGAAGAATAAGAGAAGTACTGACCATTCATTTGCCTTTTTTGTGCTGGAAAAAGGTAGTGCAGGTGTGTTGGAATTATAAATGTAAATAACGTTTGAGGATTACGCTTGAATTTTATTTAGTCTCTGATCAATATAAATAAGAGATTTAGTCATATATAAATTATCTATATTTAATGAATAACTTCAGAGAGGAGTGCTCTGTGTTCTGTTTTTCCCCCATGAGTAATTAGTGTTGGGAGCACACTGTTAGCATGAATCATGCTTAATTGGATTGTTCCTTTCTGATACTTCTAGGACTTTCCTCCTCCCATTCAGCAATACACACCCCCTTGACTCATGACTCGCCTTTCTTCACACTTACTCCTAATGTCATCTGCTTCTGTGACTTCATTTCTCACCACCTGGCCATTCCTGACACCCTCTGTGCCCTTGACCTCTCTTAGAGCTCTGTGTGGCATTTCTTGTCCACTGGTTCTAGGCAGGAAAGAGAGGGTAGGAGGAGTGCAACTCTAGAAAGCAGAGTGGAGAGAGGTGATTGAGGATGCAGACAACCACGACCATTTCTAGCCATAAGGGGAAGCAAGCCAGATCCAAAGTCCTAGTTAAGATATTTAAGGAACGTCTTGTGAGACAAATCAACACTCAGATTCTGATCATTGAACTGTTACTGTTTGTAGATAGAGAGCATTCACTATTCTGTGCTCAGCTGAATATATGTAACTCACACACGATACATAGGGACCATAATTCCTATATCAACACACTAAATATAAGTTCAATCTCTTGTATACAAAGAGGACAAACATAACCTAACCAGAGACAGTTCTGAGAGGGCAGTGGAAGCCACAGAGGAATGCTTGGCTGGAGGGTTTATAGGATAAAATAGGGGAAAAAAATTCCTAACCCATTACGCACTGCTCAGAAGATTTCTAAACAAAATACAAGTTAGATTAGTGCCTAAAGGAAAGAGTGAATGCACGATGTCCAACCTTCCCAACTCCCACCCCCTATACCATGATATGTCTCTTAGTGAATAAAACAGGCAGCAGAAACATAGGCAAGAATGCAGAGGGAATTAAAAACTGGGGAGAGGGAGGAGGTGAAAGATGCCAATCAATTAATCCTCCAGTCTTTCAAATCAGAGAAAACCTTGGCATTCAGTGATGATGAATCAATGCTGCTGACAGATACATCATGTTAGGATCCCAACAATCTAATTCTTCCATCAACAGAGAAGGCAGATAATTACCACATTATCAGAAGGCTTAAAAAATACAGGAAGGAAAGCCACACAAGTGCTAGTGCAGCATTATCCAGCTCATCCTGCTAAAGACTCAGGACTATGTTCTAAACTGATCAGCAGCCCTGGAGAGGGTTGGAATGGGGCTCCAGGAGTGGGTTAAAATCTGGAGGGGCAATTCTTCTTAGGAGAGAAATGTCTTTTGATTAGAAAAAAGAAAAAAATTGAAGGATCATTTCAGTTGTGGAAGATAGGTCTTGGGATGTGGCTGGTTGTGAGATAAGGGTAAATAAAGAGAGCACTGAATTGCTCTGCATAATAAATAAGAAGAATTTTCAATTTTTATTTTTTTTTCGGTATGTAGGCCTCTCACTGTTGTGGCCTCTCCTATTGCGGAGCACAGGCGCCGGACGTGCAGGCTCAGCGGCCACGGCTCACGGGCCCAGCCACTCCGCGGCACGTGGGATCTTCCCGGACCGGGGCACGAACCCATGTCCCCTGCATCGGCAGGCGGACTCTCAACCACTGCGCCACCAGGCAAGCCCGAATTTTCAATTTTTAAGGACAGGCATGAGAGAGGGACATCTCATCTCTGGACAGTACAGAGGTGAAAAGAGAAAGAGGAAAATAACATTCAAGGAAAAGTCACAAAATGACTAGTTCTCAATAGCACAAATGGCCAAAGAACTTTTAAGAACATGAATGTCTAATATTAATCTCATCAATTGTACTATAACTCAGGGTAAGTACTCACTATATCAACAATAAAAGTCTATTATACATAACTATCTTCGAAAACTGCCTTGTTTGGATTGTGCTTTGGAGAATTTTTAAAAAGCGTTCTGATCTTTGTTGAGTCAAGAAAAGAAAGAAAAGGGAAATTCCTTAAGAATTCAGAGATAAATGAGATCAAAATTCAGCAGAAGCCAAAAATCTGAAGTAGATGTGATGGTTAGAAGCAACTCCCAGGTGATCCTCAAAGATACACATTGGGATACACACACGATTTTCCACCACAGTGAGACGGACACTCAAATTATTTGAATTTAAATGTTAAAACCCTTATGGCTAGAAGACTGAGGCATACATCTGAATTATACTGCATTTGTCAGAAAATTGTTTAATCTGTTCCCCATTGTTTAGAATAGCTTGAAATGGAAAATTAAATACTCAACAATAGAAAAAGAAGAAAATAATAATGAATCTGCTAGATAGAAAATTATGCAGTCAATAAAATAATATTTATAAAGGATGTAAAATAAAATCATAAAACATTTTGTTATGCTAAGGTAAAAATAAATGATTCAAATTGTATATACAGTATGATTGGAACTCTAAATATTGCCTAAATTCCTAGGAATATAGAGATGACTTAATTCTAAGAAAAATTTTAATATACTTCCACCAATTAATAGATAAATGGAGAAAAATGCATTCATTTCCATAGATACCAAAAATACATCCATTCTTGATTTTTATAACATTAATATAATAATAGATGGATAATTCCTTAACAAGATTTTCTATCTGAACCCAAAAGCCAGGATCGTGCTTAATGTTGGATAACTAGATACTTCCCTATTAAAGTGAGGAACAAATTAACATTGTTCAGGCCATACTAACTAACCAATGCAATAGGCTAGAGACCTAGAAAAAATCATAAATAATCTAGGTATACATCAATAGAGAACTGAGTAAGTAAATGATACTTAATCATTTCTCCCTATAATATCAAGAGCCTTCTGCAGATAAGGGACTAATTCCATGTAGTTGAGATGAAAAATAAGGTATAAAGCATTGAAAACATTGTATATAGCATGCTTCTATTTGTATAGGAAAAAAAGGCAGTTTGTATATATGTAGACTGTTTTGAAAGAAGGAGATGTGAAACAGATAATAAGAGAAAGACTAGGAATTTGGAGGTATGGATGAGAGGTCATATAAACCCTTTTTTACTGTTTGGATTTATGATTTGTATGTATTACTTTTCCAATTAAAAGAAACTAAGAATCAAAAGAAAAAAAGAAAATTTTCAGGTCAAAAAGTAATAGGAAACTTAACATCTAATAATAGAAAGTTGGTTAAATAAGCTATAGTAAAAGTATTTTATGGGATTTTATGCAGCTATTAAAAATTATGTGTATAAAATTAAAGCACAAATGTATGCTGTATTGATCAATGAATATTTGTTGAATGAATAAAATGATGAATTCCAAGTGGAGGGAAAAACAGGATAAAAATTGTGAATCCTGAATAATCATAATTATATAATACCATCCAAATACACACACATATATATATATATATATAAGAAAAACAATGTCAGAAGGAAAGAAAGAAGAATAGAATAGTGATATCTTCTGCTTGTGGTATTACAATGTACATTAAAAACAATTCCTTTTATTTTTCTGATTTTCAGAAATTTATGTAGTAAATGTGCATTGTTTTTAAATGGAAAAAAATTATTTTAATTTAGGAGGCAAGATGTTCTATCTGCTTTTCCAAAATAATGTGGAAAATAGCAAATAAATTACTCCCCAAGGGTGGTTCATGCAGACCCTGCAGTGTGGGCACAATTTCCTTAATGTTCACCCTAAACCCAACTGTTGATTTTGAGTTTTACTTGCAAAATAAACAGTGAGCCAAAAGTAAAACGCTGATAAAATTGAACTGGATCTGATTTATTCTAAAAGCAGAGACTTGCCTAAGGCAAAACTCTTTAGGAAAACATTCCAACTGCTAAAAGATGGTTGTCAGCCTGTACTTAAACCAGGTGAATTTTCATTCATAAAATTCTTTCCTGCTCCTGTCATAACATCATGAAAAAATTAAAAGTTGCTGCCCTTGAACTTTCAATTTAGTATGCATATGCTTGTAGGAAATAAGAGGCTATGTGAAAAATGTATAAGACACTCTGTTTGTTAATGTGATGACCTTTAGTAAATATATTTGAAGTCAATTGGAATCAATATTGGAAAGCATGTCTTAGTGAAGTAAAGGATTTTGTTGTCTCTCTAAAACGTAGTTAGATGTGTTTAGATTAAAGGCCAGGCTACTGATCTATGGTATATAAATTTGTTGTTAGTTTCAGTGTTTACTAGTGATTGATGCATTTCACCTCCTATATCAAATATGTTCTACTCAAACCCTTTGCACAAAACCATTTTTTATGAGTGGTTCTCATCTTTCTTTATATAAAACATATATATTTTTCTTTTGCTGATTTACAAACAACAAAATATTTTCCCCTCTGCATTTGAATTATTATGTTTTTTAAAATGTTTCCAAAATTTTGAGAGGAGAAATAAAACAAAAGCCCAATGGCTTCTTATTCCCTCTCACATCTAGTATTTAGTAAATCTTTCAATATCCTCAATAATTTTTGCCCCCCCAACACACACCCATAGGCAACATACCTGTGTCTCTAGCCAGAATATTGCAGCAATACCATTTCAGTCCCACTTCATTCTTTTGCTCATTATGTTCTTCCCAATGCCTCATCTTCTATTCTTGGCCTGAATTGTTCTGTCTCAAGGTCTCTCACCAGGTAGCAGTCCAGGTGTCAGCAGATGCTGCAGTCGTATCAAGACTTGGCTGGTGTTAAGGAATCCACTTACAAACTCGCTCACATAGCTGTTGTCTGTTAGCCAATGCCTCCATTCCTTCCCACATAGGCTTCTCCATAAGCTGCTTACATGTCATCACTACTGGCTTCCTCCAAAGTTGTGAGAGAGGAAAAAAGAGAATAATATGAAAGCCACAAGGATGTGAATACCAAGAGTGGGGATTATTGGGAGTCATCTTGGAGGCGGCTATCCACTATAACTATCACACTTAGAAGCCCAAACTTGTTACTGAACCAGATTTGGATATGTTCATACTGGATTGTGGAGAAGGAAAGTGCAGAGTTAATTGTAGGCACAAAACAAGGAGTCTGGGCTGTTAATGCTCAAAAGACTTGAACTCCCTGGTGGCTTTCAGGGAAAGGTTTTTTAAAGATAGGGTGATGGAGAGTGTTGCAAGATGCATGATCAGCTCACAGACATTCTTCTGATTGTTTGGTGATGAGGTAACTGGGAATCAACATAATCAACCTTCTGGTTCCAACCAGCCTGGAGTATACATGCTTATGGTCAGCATTCATTTAACTTCTTCTACCTGGTAGGGGTTTCAGTATCTGCAAAACAGCTCAAAGGATATGGCTCAGAATATTATCATAGGCCTTGAGGAGAAACTAAAGGTCCTTGGCTTTGTGTAATGGCTAAACTATTATTATTTTGTCTTGTTTGATTGCTTTCCTTTGTTTCTGCCTTTTCTCACTTCTCTGATTAAATTTGTTCTTTGGAACTCAGGGAAGGCCTAGGAGGCTAAACTCTTCTACAAACAAGAGGCAGGCAGAGGAAATGTGGGGGGGTGTGTTTTGGGAAGGTCCCATAGGGTCCTGCTTGGTTACAGACTGAGTCTTAGCTTCTCCCAGAAGTTTTCTCTAATCACCACTCCTTTATGATTTCTTTCTTCTCAGAAAGCCTTTAGAACAATTCTCTACCATACTTAGCTCTTAATAATGCTGTTTTTGAAATTTTTTGTTTCATTTAAAATAATTCTCCCAGTGCAATGAAGCTTTAAGGGCCATAACTAAGACTCAATATATTTTGTTCCATAATTCCTATCTCAATTTTAGCAGTATCGGGCTTAGTAAATATTGGGATGAGTCTAACTGAGGATAACTTAGTGGTTCTGAACACTGGATGCTCATTAAAATTGCCTGAGGAGCTTTTTAAAAATATTGATGCATAGATGATATCCTCAGATGGACACTGGTATTTATTTAAATGCTTCCCAGGTGATTCCAATGGGCAGTCAGTGGCTTAGGATACTTTCTGCCTTGGTCCATAGATTAAGAGGAGCCTATTTTGAATGATGTTTTTTGTTCATTATCCTATAATTCTGCCAAAGAAAACATTTGCTATTTATTTTATTATTTTTTTCATTTGCTATTATTAATTCAGTTCTCTTCATTAAAAGAATTGGGACACTGATTAAGTATTCAAAACCCCATTAGTCAATCTAGTTCTTTCAGAGATATAGTTTTTACTTCATACTCAGTCAGAAGTAGAAATATGCGTAATTACTTTTCTAAAATGTACAATTATTATGCCATCTAATAGAAAGATCAAATCACTAACTATAAGTAATAAAAATTGCCCAAGAGTCATGAAAATCAGCTGAAATGGCTACAACTGCAAGCTATAAAATTATATCCAATAGACAAAATTAAAATTGATAGTTTGAAGATCACTTTCAATACAGCTCTTTAGGATCTGTCAGGAGAGGAAACGTCTATTTCATTTGAAGTCCTTAAATCTCTTCCCCTCAGAAAAATTAAGGGAACACTCCCATTTACCATGGCAACAAAAAAGAGTAAAATACCTAGGAATAAACCTGCCTAAAGAGGCAAAAGACTTGCACTCAGAAAACTATAAAACAATGATGAAAGAAATTAAAGATGATACAAACATGGAGAGATATACCATGTTCTTGAATTGGAAGAATCAATATTGTGAAAATGACTGTACTACCCAAAGCAATCTACAGATTCAGTGAAATCCCTATCAAACTACCAATGGCATTTTTCACAGAATTAGAACAAAAAATTTTACAATTCATATGGAAACACAAAAGACCCCAAATAGCCAAAGCAATCTTGAAAAAAAAAACAAAAAACAGAGTTGGAGGAATCAGGCTCCCCAACTTCAAACCATACCACAAAGCTATAGTAATCAAGACAGTATGGTACTGGCACAAAAACAGAAATATAGATCAATGGCACAGGATAGAATGCCCAGAGATAAACCCACACACATATGGTCAGCTAATTTATGACAAAGGAGGCAAGAACATACAATGGAGAAAATACAGCCTCTTCAATAAGTGGTGCTAGGAAAACTGGACACATAGATGTAAAAGAAGGAAATTAGAACACTCCCTAATACCATACACAAAAATAAACTCAAAATGGATTAAAGACCTAAATGTAAGACCAGATATTATAAAACTCTTACAGGAAAACATAAGAAAAACTGTTTGACATAAACCACAGCAAGATCTTTTTTGACCCACCTCCTAGAGTAACAGAAATAAAAACAAAAATAAACAAATGGGACTTAATTAAACTTAAACATTTTGCACAGCAAAGGAAACCATAAACAAGACGAAAAGACAACCCTCAGAATGGGAGAAAATATTTGCAAATGAAACAACAGACAAAGGATTACTCTCCAAAATATACAAACAGCTCATGGATGTCAATATCAGAAAAACAAACAATCCAATTTAAAAATGGGTGGAAGACCTAAATAGACATTTCTCCAAAGAAGACATACAGATGGCCAAGAGGTACATAAAAAGATGCTTAACATCACTAATCATTAGAGAAATGCAAATCAAAACTACAATGAGGTATCACCTCATGCCAGTCAGTATGGCCATTATCAAAAAATCTAGAAACAATAAATGCTGGAAAGGGTGTGGTGAAAAGGGAACCCTCCTGCACTGTTGGTGGGAATGTAAATTGATACAACCACTGTGGAAAACAGTATAGACGTTCCTTAAAAAACTAAAAATAGAAGTAATATATGACCCAGGAATCCCACTACTGGGCATATACCCTGAGAAAACCATAATTCAAAAAGAGTCATGCACCACAATGTTCATTGCAGCCCTATTTACAATAGCCAGGACATGAAACCAACCTAAATGTCCATCGACAGATGAATGGATAAAGAAGATGTGGCACATATATACAATGGAAAAAAATGGAGTTGGAGGAATCAGAGTCCCCAACTTCAAACTATATCACAAAGCTACAGTAATCAAGACAGCATGGTACTGGCACAAAAACAGAAATAAAAAGAAATGCAACTGAGTTATTTGTAGTGAGGTGGATGGACCTTGAGTCTGTCATACAGAGTGAAGTAAGTCAGAAAGAGAAAAACAAATACCATATGCTAACGCATATATACCAAATCTTAAAGAAAAAAAAAAGTTACTGATGAACCTAGTTGTAGGGCAGGAATAAAAATGTAGACATAGAGAATGGACTTGAGGACACAGGGTGGTGGGAGGAAGCTGGGGCAAAGTGAGAGTAGCATCGACATATATATACCACCAAATGTAAAATAGTTAGCTAGTGGGAAGCAGCAGTATAGTGCAGGGAGATCAGCTCAGTGATTTGCAATGACCTAGAGGGGTGGGATAGTGAGGATGGGAGGGAAACTCAGGAGGGAGGGGATATGGGGACATATGTATGCACTTGGCTGATTCACTTTGGTGTACAACAGAAACTAACAGAGTATTGTGAAGCAATTATACTCTAATAAAGATCTATTTAAAAAAATCTCTTTCCCTATTTCACATTGTCCATGAGGTTTTAAAATTCCCTACCAGTTCTGCTTCCAAAGGTTCCCCACTACCCTCCCTCTTTGCCCAACCATAGTTCACAATCCTGAAAAGGATGGAGTAAAAAGCCTTTCTGATCTAAAAGAGTATTTCAAAGACATGGCTTCTGTGGATTGAGAGGTCACAAGGAAAAGAGATTCTTTACTGCCTGGTTAGAAATATCAGCTGTTTTTCATTGCTTATTTCATGGTGTTAACTTTAGTTCTTCTGCCACTCTAATTCCTATCCCCTAAGAAGTAAGTAGTGAGCTCATTTACTTCTTAAAAATAAAACACTTCTGTGGTAGCAAAGGCTCTTCTGAAAAGGTTAACTAATTCAAGTCAGTGGCTAAAATTTAGGACAATGATTCTCAAATGTGGTGCACAAACTTTACATTTTTTTTTGTAAAGTAAAATGTAAAGGGACCTACACCAGACTTAATCAGCATCTTACAACATAAAATGTGCACCGATGGGGACTTCCCTGGTGGTGCAGTGGTTGAGAGTCTGCCTGCCGATGCAGGGGATGCGGGCTTGTGCCCCAGTCTGGGAAGATCCCACATGCCGCGGAGCTCTACCTGAAATTATTTTTCTCTACAAACATCTTGTTATAAATAAAAGTAAGCTATACTGCCTCAGCGTTCCACTCCTCAAAAATGTACTTTTTTTTTTCTATGCCACTGATAACACAAAAAGTGCAATGGCAGAACTAATTAAAAGATGTAATTATTAACATAAATCTTTTGTGTTTTTAAGTGCACTACCACACATTGTGGAAAAATATCATTGCCAATTGAAATTTAAAGCAGAGGATTAACAGCTTGATGAATTATTTGAACAAGCTCATCAGTAAAGGATATATTCACAAGTACTGAAACTGTCTAGAGAGCCTGGAACTATGGTTCTCTTTCTGAACAAACCATTGCCAACTACTAGAAATGACATTTCAACAGTTTTGGTAATAATTACTGCTTAGAGATGTGGAGTTTTTCTTCCCAGGAGTTTAAAGCACTAGTGGCCCCAGGGCTTAAATTTCCTTCTCTGTGTATTGGGATATAGAGACAATGATTTGCATGTCTCATATCTTAAAGCTGTAAAATGCATATTAAAATGCATATTTTTTTCTAAATTTAATATCCTTTACTCAAATACTTCACATATTTACTAGGTCCCTTATTTCCTTTCCCTGAATGTATTTTAAATACTGCTTAATGAAAACAAAAACAACTATAATGCTAGGGAGCCAGGCAAGTAATTAGGTGTTTTTTTTTTTTTTTTTTTTTTTTTGCGGTATGCGGGCCTCTCACTGTTGTGGCCTCTCCCGTTGCGGAGCACAGGCTCCGGACGCGCAGGCCTAGTGGCCATGGCTCCCGGGCTTAGTTGCTCCGCGGCATGTGGGATCTTCCCGGACCAGGGCACGAACCCGTGTCTCCTGCATCAGCAGGCAGATTCTCAACCACTGCGCCAACAGGGAAGCCCGGTATTTTTAAGAGTAAATTTTATTTTTAAATATTCTTAAATGTCTTGTCAAATGAAAACAGCCTATTTTAAACCTCATTTTAATTATTCCTCCCTTAGATTTTTTTATTCCTTGCATGTCTTCTGGGAGCTAAAATTACACTAACCACAAAGAAATCTGAGGTAACTAAACAGTGTCAAGGAGTTTTGTCCATCTGTTTCACTCTGTCCTACAGAGAGTATTCCCAGACTTGGAGATGTAATAAATGGTCAAGGATATCTTTAGAACTTAAACAATGTTGTCTGTATTTGCATTTAGAAGATACTACTAACTTTTTCATACCAAAGAAGGAAATGTTTTCTATTAAACATTTAAATTTTCATCCTTTTAATATAATAGTCTAGTTGTATTGAAAAAAAGTAGAAGGGCTGTCCAACACCATAAACAAATCACAGCAAAAGAATGGATGAACATTAAAAGAATAATAATGGTGACTGTGGAAAATATGAAGTAGAAAATAATTACTGTGGATGGAGCGTGAGATCTGGAGTCAACCTGAACTGGTCTTAAAACTGAGTATAGCTCAGGAAGTAAAATTGAGTCCCTATTATCTCATCTCTGACCTGAGAATAACACCACTGTGCAGTTGTGACAGTTAAATGACATTAAACTTGCAAAGCACATAGCAAAAGTATCTGAAAAACAGTAATTACTCAAATGTTCCCCACTCCTGCCACTGTACTAAGTCTGCCTTCTGTACCTAGTACATTAATATTTATGATTGATGCTGTTCCACCTGGTGTACTCCATCTGGAAGGACTTAACATTGCAAGAGTGTTCAGGAAAGTAAAATAGATGCAAAAATATTAGAAAATGGAACTATGTATGGGTAAAACAATTATGGAGTAAGACTTCTTACTAGAGAAAGGATTAGAGGTAAGGATTTCTTCAATCATCAGGTAGTTATAAAGAGCATCTTCTGTGAAAGCTTCCTATTAGCTGTTAGGAACCTCCAGGATCTCTGAGCATTCCCTTTCTCTAAATGCAGATTGATGACAGTAGTGAGAAAAAGAAATAATCCTTCACTCACCATCCATCAGTTTGGTCCAAATATAAGCTACATTATCAAGTAAAGAGTTCTAGAGTTCTGCCACTCAGCCTCTCATTATATGACAAAGAATCACAGTTCAGATAAGCTGTCAATAGACAAAAAAAATTTCTCCTCAAAAAGGAAGAAGGAAGTTTGGGGTTTCCCTGATGGCACAGTGGTTAAGAGTCCACCTGCCGATGCAGTGGATATGGGTTCATGCCCTGGTCCAGGAAGATCCCACATGTCGCAGAGCGGCTAGGCCCGTGAGCCATGGCCGCTGAGCCTGTGCGTCCGGAGCCTGTGCTCCGCAATGGGAGAGGCCACAACGGTGAGAGGCTCGCGTACCGCAAAAAAAAAAAAAAAAAAAAAAAAAAAAAAAAAAGTAAGTTTGGGTGGGTGCTATAAAGCAATAGACTCTGGGGCTGTACTCAAAAGAATGAACTGAGCACAATGTCTCTCATATTTGAAAATATGTAACATCAACAACAAAAAGAATAAAAACCATTAGATTTCATTACTGGTACTACCCAAGAGGAGAGGAAGAAAATAAGTATATAGTTAGGATTTTGCATTTTGACTTATATTCCCATAGTTCATCTCTTAACTCTTCCTTTTTTTTGTTCTTGTGTTCCTTACCATTGCCAGATTTTCATCAATATTTAGGAACTACTACAACTATTTCAATACTCCTTAGACAGTAATGCAAAAACCCAAAATTGGCCTGAGATGTTAAAAAACACAAAAATTGACCTAGCAGTTGCTGTTGCTGAAAACAATGTTTCTCAACCCCACAGAAGCCTCTCTAATGTGTTTGATATGTATCCTTTAATGTTTTTTTAAACATGTATTATGTGTATATATTTTTAATGTTTCCATAAGGTATAATATAATAGATATTTATCTACTCCCCCCACCTCCTAGAACCATTAATCCTTATTCATATTGCCGAATGGAATTCTGGTCTGTTGCTTCTAATTTTGGCATGGTATACTCTGTAGCAATGGTTCTCAAAATGTGGTCTTCAGATCCCATGGAGTCCTCATGAGATTTTTTTCAGAGTGTATGTGAAATCAAAACTGTTTTCATAATAGTAGTAAGACATTATTTCCTTTTTCACTGTGTTTGTATTTATACTAGGGGTTTGAAAGCAAAGGTGGGTAAAACTACTAGCACTGTAGTAAATATCAAAAGAGGCGCCACAAAATGTTCTAGTACTCATTGTATTTGTCACTGCCATACACTTGCAGTTAAAGACAAAAGGTATTTCCCTTAATGCCTGCAATGAAGCAATAATTATCAATTTTATCAAATTTCAACTCTTGAGTGTATGCCTTTTTAACATTCTGGGAGACCAAATGAGAAGTATACAAGAAGCCTTGTGGCCACATACCCGTGTGCAAATGTTGCCTCAATCAGTGGTACAAGCTGGATGAGTTTATTTTTTACAAGGAATACCATTTTCACTTGGATGAATGACAAAGTATGGTTATTCAGATTTAGGTATTTAGCAGACACTGTCTCGAAAAAGGTAGCCTGTTACTTCAGGGAAAACAATGGACATTATTTTTGTTGTCAATGATAGAATTCAAGCTTTCAAGCAAAATTTAGAATCTTGGAAAACTTGTATCAGTCACCATGAGTTTGACAGCTTTTTGACACATGGAAGACATTTCCTGAGATTAGTGGCAATAGTACAGAAAGGTGGTTATATATGACATGTCAGCATTTTGATGATCAGCATACCTCAGTGAAACAGTGTTTTCCAAGTGACCATTGTGTGATGATATACTACACATGTATAAAAGATCTCTTTAAAGTACAATATAGACCAATTGATTTTAATATACCAGAGTACAGAAAATTAATTGATTTGGCTTGAGATTCTACATTGCAACTAAGTTTATTTACTTATTTCCACTTTTTTATTGCAGTAAATTATACATAACTTAAAATCTATCATTTTAAGTGGTAAAAAATGCATTTGTAACGTTGTGCAGCCAATTAAGGATATGCAGATTATTACCTGAATGAAGAAGACACAAGCCACCCACACAGGGTTGGCAGGTGGCTCACTCAGTATCCCAGCTCCCACTTTGGGGAAGTAAAAACCCCAGGGTCCTTTGACTGAAGGCTCAGTTTCAATACATTCACACAAAGGAAGTAAGGTCACAAGATTTATTACTTACAGATCCCAGAAAAAGGGCGGCAGGGTGCAAAGACCCAGGGGAAGGGAAGTCCTCTGTCCTCTGTGCCCCGTCATGAGTGAGCAGGAGATAAGAGAGCAGGGTAGCAAGCACCATTACTATAAGGTGGTGGGGGTGGAGGTCACTAACTTTTTGCTGGATCAACTCTAAGTGGTTATTTTAAAAGGTGCCCAGGGGAAAGCAAACTGGGAACTTGTGGTAAGAATTCTAAGCTCAGGTCCTTATCTAAATATCCAGACTCTGGATGTGAGCAGAGTTGTCATACCGTTAAATGACCAGGCAACAACTCAAAATAGCTGTTTTCTCATCACAACTACCAGCCATCTCCAGAACTTTTATCATCTTGTAAAACTGCAACTCTAAACCCATTAAACAGTAACTACCCATTCCTTCATACTCCCAGTCTTTGGCAACCACCATTCTTTCTGTCTCTATTGTTTTGTTAAAAATTGAAATATAGTTGACAGACCATATTATGTTAGTTTCAGTTATGTTAGTTACATAATGATTTGACATCTGCATACATTATGATCACAATGATAAGCCTAGTAACCATGTGTTCCCATACAAACTTAATATTAGTGACCATATCCCTTATGCTGTGTATTACATCCCTGTGACTTATTTATTACATAACTGGAAGTTTGTACCTCCTAATCCCCTTCACCTATTTCACCCACCCACTCACTCTTCTTTCTTCTGGCAAACACCTATTTGTTTTCTGTATCTATGTGTCTGTTTTTGTTTGTTTTGGTTTTTATATTGGATGTGGAATCACACAAGTGAAAGTTCAATATATTTTTCTCTGTCTGACTTATTTTACTTAGCACAATATCCCACAGATCCATAAATGTTGTCACAAATGGCAAGATTTCATTTTTTGTGGGCTGAGTAATATTCCATTGTGTGTGTGTGTGTATATGTGTGTGTGTGTATACACATATATACACACAGTGGAATGTTTATATATATATATAAAATATTCTGTATCTATAGAGATACCACATTGTCTTTACTCGTTCATGCATTGATGGGCACTTAGGTTGCTCCCATACCTAGGCTATTGTAAAAAAAATACTGCAATGAACATTGGAATGCATATACCTTTTTTAATTAGTGTTTTCATTTTCTTCCAATAAACACCCAGGAGTGAAATTGCCAAATTTTTAATTTTGGGGGGAATCTCCATACTGTTTTCCATAGTGGATACACCAATTTACATTCCCACGCATAGTGCATGAGGATTCCCTTTTCTCCACATCCTTGCCAACTTTTGTTATTTGTGGTCTTTTTGACGTCTGCCATTCTGACAGGTGTGAGGTGATATCTCATTGTGGTTTTGATTTGCATTTCTCTGATGATTAATAATGTTGAGCATCTTTTCATGTGTCCCTTGGCCATCTATACATCTTCTTTGGAAAAATGTCTATTCAGGTCCTCCACCCATTTTAAAAATCAAGTCCTTTGTTTTTTTGATGTTGAATGTATGAGTTCTTTATATATTTTGGATATTAATCCCTTATCAGATATATTGTTTACAATATTTTCTCTCTTTCAGTAGGCTGACTTTTCATTATGTTGATAGTTTCCTTCACTGTGCAAAAGCTTTTTACTTTTTAGTTTGATGTAGTCCCATTTGTTTACTTTGGTTTTGTTTCCTTTGTTTGCAGAGACATATCAAAAAAAAATATTGCTAAGACTAATATCAAAGGGTGTACTGCCTATGTTTTCTTTTAGGAGTTCTATTATTTCAGGCCTTACATTTAAGTCTTTAATCCATTTTGAGTTTATTTTTGTATGTGGCATAACGAAGTAGTCCAGTTTGATTCTTTTGCATGTAGCTATCCAGTTTTCCCAATACCATTTATTAAAGACATTGTCTTTTCCTCATTGTCTATTCTTACCTCCTCTGTTGTAGATTGACCATATAAGTGTGGGTTTATTTTGGGGTTCTCTGTTCTGTTCCAATGATCTTTGTGTCTGTTTCTGTGTCAGTATCATACTGTTTTGATTACTGTAGCTTCATAGTATAGTTCGCAATCAGGGCTGTCTCTATGATTTTGACTAAGTATTTCATATAAACGGAATCATACAGTATTTGTCATTTTGTGACTTGTTTCACTTAGCATAATGATCTTCAGGATCATTCATGTTGAAGCATATGTCAGAATTTCCTTCCTTTTTGAGGCTGGATAATACTCCATTGTATGTATATAGCACATTTTGCTTATCCATTCACCCACTGATGGACACCTGGGTTGCTTCCATGTTTTAGCTATTGTGAATAATACTGCTACAAACATGAGTGTACAAATATAACTAATTTTATTTTTAATAAAGAGCTTTGAAGTATAATTGGCATACAGTAAATTGCACATACTTAAATTGTATAATTTAATCAGTTTTGAAGTATAATACATATACAGTCATGACAAGGTCACCAAAATCAAATAGTAAACATATTCATCATTCCCCAAAATTCTCTTTGTAATCCCTTTCATCCATTCTTCTCTGATCTTCTCATCCCCAAGCAATTACTATCTGCTTTCTGACAAAATATGGTAGTTTTCTTTTACTAGAGTTTCATATAAATCATAAAAGTGTTTTCTAAATGGTTTTTATCAGTTTACGTTGCCATCAGTAGCATATGAGAGTTCCAGTCTCTCCAGATGTTACCAATACTTGACATAGTATTTTTAATTTTAATCATTCTGATATTTGTATGGTGGTATCTCATTAAAGTTTTAATTTTTATTTCCCTAATGACTGTTGATGATGAAGATCTTTTCATGTGCTTATATGCCATCTGTATATCTTGATGAATTAGCTGTTCAAATCTTTGCTCTCCCCTCCCTTTTTTATTGAGTAGTTTTTTTTAAGGTTGAGTTTTTAGAGTAATTTATATATTCTGGATACAAGTCCTTAATCAGTATGTGCTTTGCAAAGATTTTTCTCCTAGTCTATGGATTGTCCTTTTTTTTCTTTTTTGAGCGTTATTTTTTTAAGCACAGAATTTTTAAATTTTGATGTAAATATCTATTTTTTCTTTGTCATGGGATTTTTGTGCCATATCTAACAAACTATTAACTCAAGATTTACTATGTTTTCTTCTAAAAGTTTTATAGTTTTATCTCTTACATTTAGGTCGGTGATCCAAGTAATTTTTTTATATGGTGTGAGGTAGTAGTCAAATTTAATTCTTTTGCATGTCAACATTCAGTTGTCCTAGCATCATTTGATTATTCTTTCCCCATTAAATATTATTGGCCCTCTTGATGAAAATATTAAGTGTCTTTTGAAGAGCAGAAGTATCTTAATTTTGATAAATTCCTATTTATCAATTTTTTCTTTTATGGATTGTTTTTGGTGTCATATCTAAAACAACTTTGGGTAATCCAGGGTCACACAGTTTCTTCTGTTTTCTTACAGGAGGTTCATCATTCTAAGTTTTATATTTAGGTTTACGATACATTTTAAACTAATTTTTGTATAGCATGAGGTATGAATTGAAAGTGGGTTTTTTGGCATATGTTCAATTGTTACAGCATAATTTATTGAAGATTATTCTTTCTCTACTGAGTTGCTTTTGTATCTTTATCAAAATTCAATTTTCCACAAAAGTGTGAGTCTACTTACAAATTATCTATTCTATTTTATTGGTCTATTTGTCTATCTTTAGGCCACTACCACACTGTCTTGATTTCTGTAGCTTTATTTACAAATCTTGAAATCAGGTAATGTGAGTGTTCCAATTTTATTCTTTTACAAGGTCGCTTTTGGCAATTCTAGGTCCTTTGCATTTCCATATGAATTTTAAAGTCAGTTTCTACAAAAGAACTGGCTGTTGATATTATGATTGGGATTGTGTTGGTATTATAATATTATGATTGAGATTAATCTATAGCTTACTTTGGGGAGAACTGTCTTCTGAATCATGAACATGGTATATCTCTCTTCATTTATTTAGGTCTTTAATTTCTTTTAGCCATTTTTTTTATAGTTTTCAGTGTACAGCTCTTTCATATCTTTTGTTAGATTTATCCCTAAGTACTTCACATTTTTAAAAGCATATGCAAATATTTTTAACTTTCAATTTCATTTGTTGCTAGTATACAGAAATGTAATTAACTTTTGCATATTGATGTTATATCCTGTAACTTTGGTAAACATTATTTCTAGCAGCATTTTTTTTTCTGTAGATTACACTGACTTTCTGAATAGATGATCATATTTTCTGCAAATAAAAAGTTATATATCTTCTTTTCAATCTTGGTGATTTTCATTTCTTTCTCTTGCCTTAATAAGAACCTCCAGTACAACACTGAATAGACATGGTAAAAGGAGACATTTCTTATTCCCAATCTTAGCAGAAAAACATTTAGATTTTCAACATTACCATGTTACTTGTACTTTTTTGTAGATGCCCTTAATCAGGTTGAATAAATTTCCTTCCAATCTATTCATATTATTTTTTACAGTTGTTAATATAGTGAATTTCATTGTTTGCTTTCAAATGCTGAACCAACCCTGCATTCTTGGGGTAAATGCCATTTGGTCATGATGCATCATTCTTTTCACATAATGTTGGATTTGCTTTACTAAAATTTTGTTTAGAATTTTTGTAATTATGTTCATTAAATATATTGGTCTTTAGTTTTCTATTATTGTCTTCTTCAAGTTTTAATATTTGGATAATGCTCACCTCATAGAATGAGTTGGGAAACAGTCCATCCTCTTCAGTTCTCTGGAAAAGTTTGTGTAGAATTGGTATTACTTTTGTCCTGAATGTTTGGTAAAATATAGTAGTGAAGCCAAATGGCCTGGAGTTTTCTTAAAGAAAGAAACCTTTCTCTAAGGTTTTAAACTACAATATAAATTTGATAAATATAGAGCTGTTAGGTTATCTATTTCTACTTAAATGAGCTTTGGTAATTTGTGACTTCTAAGGAATTTGTCCATTTCATCTATGCTGTCAAATCTATTGGCATAAAGTTGCTCATAATATTCCCTTATCATCCTTTCACTATCAGTAGAACCTGTAGTTACATCACCTCTCATTCCTGATATTGGTAATTTGTGCCCTCCCTTTTCTCTGATCAGTTTCACTAAAAATATATCAATTTTATTGATCTTCTCAAAGAACTGATTTTATTTCTTTTCTAGCTTTTAAAAAATATTTTATTGAATCTGCTTTGGTCTTTATTTCCTTTATTCTGCTTATTTTGGTTTTAATTTGCTTTTCTTTTTCTAGTCTCTTAGGCAGGAGGCTGAGGTCACTGATTTGAAAACTTTCTTGTTTTTAAATATGTTTAGCATCCCTAAGTACTTCCTTAGCAGCATATCATATTGTTGTATTTTCATTCATTTCAAAATGTTTAATAATCCACCCCCCCTTTTTAAGTTAATGGGTGATTTAGAGACATGTTGTTTCCAAACATTTGAGGATTTTCTAGGGATCCTTTTGTAACTGACTTCTAGTTTAATTCTATTAATAAGAGATACTAATACTTTGACTAGAATACTTTAAAACTGAGACTTATATGGTCCAGAATATGTCATATCCTGATACGTTGGGCATGTGTTCATGAGAATGTGTATTCTACTGTTACTGGGTGCGGAGTGTTCCATAAACATTAATCAGGTCAACTTGGTTGATAGTTTTCCTTAAGTCTATTCTATTCTTGCCCATTCTTCTATTGATTCTATCAATTAATGAGGGGGTATTCAAATCCCAGACACCAAACAGTAATTGTGGATTTATCCATTTCTCCTTGCAGTTCTATCAGTTTCTATTCCATGAGTTTTAAAGCTGTTACTAGGTCCATAAACATTTAGGATAGGTATGTCTTCTTGATTGATCATTTTATTATTATGACATGACCTCCATCACTGGTAATGTTCTTTGCTATAAAATTTACTTTGATATTAATATAGCTAGTCAAGATTTCTTTTGACTAGTGTCAGCATAATAAAAATGTGTCATCTTTTTTACATTTAACCTATTTGTGACTCTATATTTATTTAAATGTATTTCTTGTAGGGAACACAGAGTTGTGTCTTTTTTTTTAATCCAATCTGACCATCTCTGCCTTTTAATTAGTGTTTAGGCAATTTACATTTTACGTGATTATTAATATGGTTAATTTCAGTTTGTCATAATGCTATTACATTATGCATTGTTCCATGTCTTTCCTTTTTCTGCCTTTGTTTTTTTTTAACTATTCCATTTTATCTTGTGTTGACTTCATTTTGTTATTTTAATAACTGCTTTAAGGTTTATAGTACAAATCTTTAATTTATCACAGTTTACCTTCTTGTGATATTATATCACTTCATGTATGGTATAAGAACTATACCACAGTATGTAGGCAGTTGATGCTTTGCACATAATGCAGGACCATAACAATGACTGTGAATGTTGAAACCCATGGAAAGCAATCTTAATAATCAATGGGAAAATTTACAATTGTCTCATGACCTTCAAAAATGTTCATTAAAAAACTAAAAGCTCTCAGTGTTAGTTGCAAATGTCTACGAAAATTTAAAAAAAATATATTTTTTTAGTACACTATAATTAAAAGTATAGAAAATGTGTTTATTTTCTTTCTCTCACATAGGTTATGAGGATCTTTTCTATGCCTTGGTGAATTATCCTACTGCTTCTAAATTTGAATGATTAACTTCTGACGTTTTAAACTTTGTACTTTTAATGTTATAAAATGGCCCTGAGAGTTCCCATAATACAAAGTTGTTTTTTGTTTTTTTGTTTTATTGCCAGCATCACTTCCTCAGGGACATCTTCATTCCTTTAATCATGTTAATTTCTTTTAATTTATGTTAAGCTTGCCTTCATTCTGTGTTACTGGCTGTATATCTGGGAACTCCTGAAAGGTGGTAGTGCAACATTCCCATGAACAGATATTCTATAACTCAATTTACATTTGATTTGAATTTCACTTCCAATATTATTTTTTATTTGCTGCATTTTCATCTTTGTTGGTTAATTTCTTTCAGTTACCCATTTTTGTAAAATGTCACATAGGCTATCACTAGGACACAAGGAGGCAAAACAACTACAAGCATTGATGATCGCATATGAACCAAATCCCGTGTGTGGTGACAAATCACTAACAGACTTTGAAAGACCGGTCACGCATCATGATCCACATCTGTTATTTAAGTAGTGATATGTGGACTAAGCTAACTGTAAAGTTTGGACTTTTATGAAAGTATTCACAGCAAATATACTGTGTTCACAAAAATTTGAACTGTGTTGTTAGGGAACTGGTGTCATCTAACTGAACCCCATATATGTCAAAAATGTGCAAAACTAGGGCTGCCTAATCTTTTTTTTTTCTCCTGGCCTTTATACTATTGTCATATTTTAATTTTTACACATTAAAAAACCCTCAACACTGTTGTTTTTAAGTAATTATCTTTTAAAGAGATTTAAATAAATTATTAAAATTCTTATATATTAACCCATGCGTTTATCACTTCCAGTGTTCATCATTCCTTCATGTAAATCCACATTTTCATCTAATATCATTTTGTCTGCCTGAAAGACTTCAGTATTTCTTGTAGTGAATGCAGTGATGCATTCTTTCAGGCTTTTTATGTCTGAAAACTTAGTCTCATCTTTGCTTTTGAAAGACATTTTGCTACTTATATAATTCTATATACACTTTTAAAAAAATGTTAGTACTTTAAAGGTGTTTCTCCATTGTTCTCAGACTGTTTCTGATGAGAATTCTGATGTTATACTCATCTTTGGTCCTCTGCTCTTTTCCTTCCTCTAGCTGCTTTTATGAATTTACACTGGTTATGTAGTTTAGTACAGTTTTCTTCATACTTCTTGTGCTTGGGTTTCACTGAATTCTTAGACTTGTGGGATAATAGTTTTCAAAAGGTTTGAAATTTTTTAGGCCATGATTTACTCAAATATTTTTTATACTCTCCACCCCTCCCTCCTGCAGGGACTTTAATCAACCATATACCAGGCTACCTGAAGTTGTTCCACAATTCACTCATTTTATTTTCTTCCATTTCATTTTGGATAGCTCCTATTGATAAGCCAAGTTCACTAATCTTTTCTGCAATGTTTAATTTGCCATTCATCCCATCTAGTGTATTTTTCACCTTGGAAATTAGTTTTCATCTCTAGAAGTTTGATTTCAGTCTTTTTAATACCTTCCAAAGTTTCTAAACTTTTTGTACATAACAATTTTAACTTTTTAATATCCTTACCTGTTAATTCTAACATCTGTATAAGACTTAGGCTAGTTTCAACTGATTATTCTCCTTCTTATGGGTTGTGTTTTCTTGCTTCTTTGCATGCCTACTGATCTTTAATAGATGGCAGCCATTGTGAATTTTGTCTCAGATGTTGGGCATTTTTGTATTTCTATAAAAGTATTGCTATAAATACTTTTGAGCTTTGTTCTGGGACACAGTTGTTACTTGAGAATAGTTAGATGCTTCTGAATCTTAGTTTTATGATTTCTTGGGGTGCAGCCAGAGCAGTGCAGTCTAGGGCTAATTATTCCCTATTACTGAGGCAAGTACTACCCAGTAAACAATGGCTGCTGAGAATGGGCTTTGTTACTAGACCCACATGAGCCCTCTAACCCTTTCAGATGGCTCTTTCTCCAGCCTGCTTCCTCACATACACATGCTGATCTGGACTGCGTTTAATTCTCAAAGGGACCACCTACAGATGTCTGGAGTTTTGTGTTCTCTCCTCACTGGTTCTCTGACCTGTGAACTCTAGCTATCTTGGTTTTCCTAGACTCTTAGCTCCATCTCCTCAGCTCAAGGAGTCTACTTGGCTCTTCCTCCATTCTGCTTCCTTGACTCATGACCTGGAAGTTCCCTCAAATCAGTAAGCTGGGAAAATTGTAGGGCTCCGTTTGTTTGCCAATTTTTCTCACTGAGGCCTAGTGTCTTGAACTCCACTTTTCCATGTAGTTTGTCTGTTTTCTATTTGGTTGTTTCAGCAGGAAGGAACATGCTGTCCTTGTTTTCCATCATGGCTAGAAACAGACGTTACAGCTAACTTTTAAGAAACTACCACTTCTCAAGTTTTTGTGTAATATCAAAAGAGAATATCTACAATGACATGAAAAGATTATTTCAGTGCTTCTTTGCCCAACTACATATCTGTGTGATATGGGACTTTGTTCTTATGCTTCAACCATAACAACGTATTATAACAAATTAAATGCAGAATACCACTATTTTATATAGTGTGTATCTAATCAGAAACCTTAATTTTACTACCTGGATCAGAGTTTTACTAGAAGCTTGGAGTATGCCATTACATCTTGGCAATTAAGTTTTCCCCAGTAGATTTAAAACCAGAACACCCAGAAGTTACTAAAATTGTGAAGTAAAATGAAGACATTAAAAATAGCTATACATTTTATGAATTTCTCTATTCTTTTAATAGTTGCGTGAAAAAAAAAGTGACCTCTGTGTATTCCCACCCACCCACTCTCATACACATAAAGTACTGGAGTCATCTGTAATAGCAATCGAGATTGGAAAAAAATTCTCCTATGCTATATAAATTAAGCTATAGAATTCTAGTGAGTTTTTTGGCACACATGCTTGAAATGCTACAATTCCTTCTGAGCATACAGATAATTTCCACAAACCACTGGTTTTTATGAATAGTTTCCATGAATGACAGTGGTTAAGATCATAATATTTGGAATAACACTGCTTGAGTACAAACTCTAGCTCCAACATCTTTCTAATTGTATGACCTTCAGAAAGTCACTTAATGTGCTTACTTCAGTTTCCCTATTTGTCAAATGGTGGTAAAAGTATTATTTACATGGTCTTTAGTTAAATGTGAATTTCTTAAAACCATGCATGGTAAATAAAACATTTAGCAACTGTTATGTAAGTTTAGTGATTATAATTTCTTCTCAACCCTGTTGGCTTTAGCCAATGGACTTTAAAAGTACACACACAGAAATCTACCCCTAAGGTACTCATTTATGAAGTCTAAGGGAAAGCATAAAGACATAAGTTTGTTGTTTTGTTCCTGAGTCCCAGAACTGATTCTGATCACTACACCCCAGCAAGAAATGAAAACCATGCTCATATTCTACATAAATTACGACTTATAAGAATCAGTGTTAAATTGTTTCTAGAAACATTTCCAACCCTAAAGTTCAGGGAATCAGAGTCAAAATGCTTCAAGTCAGGCAAGGCAGACACTCTGCCACCAGAATCTATTTAAATTCATCTGACATTTAACAAGTAACCACTGATTATCAGCAAGCTAGACATACTACCTAAGCAGTCTTCTGTCTTCATTAATGGGCTACTCAACCCCTACTGTTTCCAACAACAGCTATAAAAGAGGAATCAGATGGGCAACCAGAGGAACCAAGATGGCAGAGTAGAAGAATGTAGAAGTAGAGTAGAAGAATGTGCTGTCACTCCCTCTTTCAAGAACACCAGAATCACAAATAGCTGCTGGACAATCATCAACAGGAAGACACTGGAACTCACTACCCCATATCCAAAAACAAAGGAGAAGACACAATGAGATGGTAGGAGGGGCTCAATCACAGTAAAATCAAATCCCATAACCACTGGGTAGGTGACTCACAGACTGGAGAACACTTATACCACAGAAGTCCACCCACTGGAGTGAAGGTTCTAAGACCCATGTCAGGCTTTCCAACCTGGGGGTCCAGCAACCGGAGGAGGAATTCTTGGAGAATCAAACTTTGAAGCCTAGTGGGAATTGATTGCAGGACTTCAACAGGACTGGGGGAAACAGAGACTCCACTCTTTGAGGGCACCAGGTAGTGTGCGCATTGGGACCCAGGGGAAGGAGCAGTGACCCCAGGGGAGACTAAACCAGACCTACCTGCTAGTGTTGGAGGGTCACCTGCAGAGGCGGGGGATGGCTGTGGCTCAGGGTGGGGACAAGGACACTGACAGCAGAAGTTCTGGGAAGTACTCCTTGACATGAGCACTCCCAGAGTCCACCATTAGCCCCACCAAAGAGCCCAGGTAGGCTCCAGTGTTGGGTTGCCTCAGGCCAAAAAACCAACAGGGAGGGAACTCAGCCCCACCAATCAGCAGACAAGCAGATTAAAGTTTTACTGAGCTCTGCCTACAAGAGCAACAGTCAGGTCTACCCACCACCAGTCCCTCCCATCAGGAAACTTACACAAGCCTCTTAGATAGCCTCATCCACCAGAGGGCAGACAGCAGAAGCAAGAAGAATTACAATCCTGCAGCCTGTGGAACAAAAACCACATTCACAGAAAGATAGACAAGATGAAAAGGCAGAGGGCTATGTACCAGATGAAGGAACAAGATAAAACCCCAGAAAAACAACTAAATGAAGTGGAGATAGGCAACCTTCCAGAAAAAAAATTCATAATAATGAGAGTGAAGATGATCCAGGACCTCAGAAAAAAAAATGGAGGCAAAAATCGAGAAGATGCAAGAAATGTTTAACAAAGACCTAGAAGAATTAAAGAACAAACAGAGATGAACAATACAATAACTTAAATGAAAACTACACTAGAAGGAATCAATAGCAGAATAACTGAGGCAGAAGAATGGATAAGTGACCTGGAAGACAGAATGGTGGAATTCACTGCTCAGAACAGAATTTTTTAAAAAGAATGAAAATGAACGAAGACAGCCTAAGAGACCTCTGGGACAATGTTAAATCCAACAACATTCGCATTACAGGGGTTCCAGAAGGAGAAGAGAGAGAGAAAGGACCAGAGAAAATATTTGAAGACATTATAGTAGAATACTTCCCTAACATGGGAAAGGAAATAGCCACCCACGTCCAGAAAGCGCAGCAAGTCCCATACAGGATAAACCCAAGGAGAAACATGCCGAGACACATAGTATTCAAATTGGCAAAAATTAAAGACAAAGAAAAATTACTGAAAGCAGCAAGGGAAAAACGAAACATAACATACAAGGGAACTCCCATAAGGTTAACAGCTGATTTCTCATTAGAAACTCTACAAGCCAGAAGGGCGTGGCATGATATACTTAAAGTGATGAAAGGGAAGAACCTACAACCAAGATTACTCTACCCAGCAAGGATCTCATTCAGACTCCATGGAGAAATCAAAAGCTTTACAGACAAGCAAAAGCTAAGAGAATTCAGCACCACCAAACCAGCTCCACAACAAATGCTAAAGGAACTTCTCTAAGTGGGAAACACAAGAGAAGAAAAGGATTTACAAAAACAAACCCAAAACAATTAAGAAAATGGTCATAAGAACATATATATCGATAATTACCTTAAACGTGAATGGATTAAATGCTCCAACCAAAAGATACAGGCTTGCTGAATGGATACAAAAACAAGACCCATATATATGCTGTCTACAAGAGACCCATGTCAGACCCAGGGACACATAGACTGAAAGTGAGGGGATGGGAAAAGATTCCATGCGAATGGAAATCAAAAGAAAGCTGGGAGAGAGGGGGAAGATGGCGGAAGACTAAGATGCGGAGATCACCTTCCTCCCCACAGATACATCAGAATTACATCTACATGTGGAACAATTCCTGCAGAACACCCACTGAATGCTGGCATAAAACCTCAGACCTCCCAGAAGGCAAGAAACACCCCACGTACCTGGGTAGGACAAAAGGAAAAAGAATAAACAGAGACAAAAGAATAGGGACTGGACCTGCACCAGTGGGAGGAAGCTGCAAAAGAGGAAAGGTTTCCACACACTAGGAAGCCCCTTCGTGGGTGGAGACTGTGGGTGGCAGAGGGGGGAAACTTCGGAGCCAAGGAGGAGAGCACAGCCACAGGGGTACAGAGGGCAAAGCAGAGAGATTCCCGCACAGAGGATCGGTGCCAACCAGCAGTCACCAGCCCGAGGCTTATCTGCTCACCCGTCAGCGTGCAGGGTCTGGGAGCTGACACTTGGGGTTTCGGTAGGAGGACTGGGGGCGTGAACACAGCCTGAAGAGATTAGTGCACCACTGCTAGCTGGGAGGGAGTCCGGGAGAAGTCTGGAGCTGCCGAAGAGGCAAGAGACCTTTTCTTTCCTCTTTGTTTCCTGGTGCACAAGGAGAGGGGACTAAGAGCACTGCTTAAAGGAGCTCCAGAGATGGGCGCGAGCCACAGCTAACAGCGCGGACGCCAGAGACGGGCATGAGACGCTAAGGCTGCTGCTGCCGCCACCAAGAAGCCTGTGTGCGAGCACAGGTCACTCTCCACACCTCGCCTATGGGGAGCTTGTGCAGCCCACCACTGCCAGGGTCCCATGATCCAGGGACAACTTCCCCGGGAGAACGCATGGCGCGCCTCAGGCTGGTGCAACATCACAGTGGCCTCTGCCGCCGCAGGCTCACCCTGCATCCGTACCCTTCCCTCTCCCTTGCCTCAGTGAGCCAGAGACCCCAAATCAGCTGCTCCTTTAACCCCGTCCTGTCTGAGTGGGGAACAGATGCCCTCAGGCGACCTACATGCAGAGGCAGGTCCAAATCCAAAGCTGAAACCCAGGAGCTGTGCAAACAAAGAAGAGAAAGGGAAATCTCTCCCAGCAGCCTTAGGAGCAGCGAATTAAATCTCCACAGTCAACCTGATGTACCCTGCATCTGTGGAATACCTGAATAGACAACGAATCATCCCAAATTGAGGAGGTGGACTTTGAGAGCAAGATATATTATATCTTCCCCTTTTCCACTTTTTGTGAGTGTGCATGTGTATGCTTCTGTGTGAGATTTTGTCTGTATAGCTTTGCTTTCACCATTTGTCCTAGGGTTCTATCCATCCATTTTTCTTTTACTTAAAAAAAATTTTTTTGTTTTTTGGTTTGATTGCTCTCTTCTTTCTTTCTTTCATTATTTTTATTACTTAAAATTTTTTTTAATAATTATTTTTTAGTTTTTATTTTAATAACTTTATTTTATTTTATCTTACTTTATTTTATTTTACCCACTTTCTTTCTTTCTACTTTTTCTTCCTTTTATTCTGAGCCGAGTGGATGAAAGGCTCTTGGTGCTCCAGCCAGGCGTCAGGGATGTGCCTCTCAGGTGGGAGAGCCAACTTCAGGACACTGGTCCACAAGAGACCTCCCAGCTCCACATAACATCAAATGGCAAAAATCCCTCAGAGAGCTCCATGTCAACACCAAGACCCAGCTCCCTGCAACGACCAGCAAGTTACAGTGCTGGACACCCTATGCCAAACAACTAGCAACACAGGAACACAAACCCACCCATTAACAGAGAGCTGCGTAAAATCATAATAAGGGCACAGATACCCCAAAACACACTACCAGATGTGGACCTGCCCACCAGAAGATCACAGGCACTAGTCCCCTCCACCAGGAAGCCTACACAAGCCACTGAACAAACTTCAACAAATGGGGACAGACACCAAAAACAACGGGAACTACGAACCTGCAGCCTGCAAAAAGGAGACCCCAAACACAGTAAGATAAGCAAAATGAGAAGACAGAAAAACACACACACAGCAGCTGAAGGAGCAAGATAAAAACCCACCAGACCTAACAAATGAAGAGGAAATAGGCAGTCTACCTGAAAAAGAATTCAGAATAATGATAGTAAAGATGATCCAGAATCTTGGAACTAGAATAGAGAAAATGCAAGAAACATTTAGCAAGGACCTAGAAGAACTAAAGAGGAAACAATCAACAATGAACAACATAATAAATGAAATTTAAAATACTCTAGAAGGGATCAATAGCAGAATAACTGAGGCAGAAGAAAGAATAAGTGACCTGGAAGATAAAATAGTGGAAGTAACTACTGCAGAGCAGAATAAAGAAAACAGAATGAAAAGAACTGAGGGCAGTCTCAGAGACATCTGGGACAACATTAAACGCACCAGCACTCAAATTACAGGTGTCCCAGAAGAAGAAGAGAAAAAGAAAGGGACTAAGAAAATATCTGAAGAGATTACAGTTGAAAACTTCCCTAATATGGGAAAGGAAATAGTTAATCAAGTCCAGGAAGTGTAGAGAGTCCCATACAGGATAAATCCAAGGAGAAACACACCAAAAACATATAAATCAACTGTGAAAAATTAAATACCAAGAAAATATATTAAAAGCAGCAAGGGAAAAACAAAAAATAACACACAAGGAACTCCCCATAACGTTAACAGCTGATCTTTCAGCAGAAACTCTGCAAACCAGAAGGGGTGGCAGGACATATTTAAAGTGAAGAAGGAGAAAAATGTACAATCAAGATTACTATACCCAGCAAGGATGTCATTCAGATTTGATGGAGAAATTAAAACCTTTACAGACAAGCAAAAGCTGAGAGAGTTCAGCACCACCAAACCAGCTTTACAACAAATGCTAAAGGAACTTCTCTAGGCAAGAAACACAAGGAAAAGACCTGCAATAACAAACCCAAAACAATTAAGAAAATGGGAACAGGAAGACACATATCGATAATTACCTTCAATGTAAATGGATTAAATGCTCCCACCAAAAGGCACAAAGTGGCTGAATGGATACAAAAACAAGACCCATATATATGCTGTCTACAAGAGACCCACTTCAGACCTAGGGACCCATACAGACTGAAAGTGAGGGGATGGAAAAAGATATTCCATGCAAATGGAAAACAAAAGAAAGCTAGAGTAACAATTCTCCTATCAGACAAAATAGACTTCAAAATAAAGACTATTACAACAGACAAAGACACTACATAATGATCAAAGGATCGTTCCAAGAAGAACATATAAAAATTGTAAATATTTATGCACCCAACATAGGAGCACCTCAATACATAAGGCAAATACTAACAGCCATAAAAGGGGAAATAGACAGTAACACATTCACAGTAGGGGACTTTAACACCCCACTTTCACCAATGGACAGATCAACCAAAATGAAAATAAATAAGGAAACACAAGCTATAAATGACACATTAAACAAGATGGACTTAATTGATATTTATAGGACATTCCATCCAAAAACAACAGAATATACATTTTTCTCAAGTGCTTATGGAACATTCTCCAGGATAGATCATATCTTGGGTCACAAATCAAGCCTTGGTAAATTTAAGAAAATTAAAATCGTATCAAGTATCTTTTCAGACCACAACGCCATGAGACTAGATATCAATTACAGGAAAAGATCTGTAAAAAATGCAAACACATGGAGGTTAAACAATACTTAATAACGAAGTGATCACTGAAGAAATCAAAGAGGAAATCAAAAAATACCTAGAAACAAATGACAATGGAGACATGACGACCCAAAACCCATAGGATGAAGCAAAAGCAGTTCTAAGAGGGAAGTTTATAGCAATACAATCCTACCTTAAGAAACAGGAAACATCTCAAATAAACAACCTAACCTTGCACCTAAAGCAATTAGAGAAAGAAGAACAAAGAAACTGCAAAGTTAGAAGAAGGAAAGAAATCATAAAGATCAGATCAGAAATAAATGAAAAAGAAATGAAGGAAACGATAGCAAAGATCAATAAAACTAAAAGCTGGTTTTTTGAGAAGATAAACAAAATTGATAAACCATTAGCCAGACTCATCAAGAAAAAAAGGGAGAAGACTCAAATCAGTAGAATTAGAAATCAAAAAGAAGTAACAACTGACACTGCAGAAATACAAAGGATCATGAGAGATTACTATAAGCAACTCTATGCCAATAAAATGGACAATCTGGAAGAAATGGACATATTCTTAGAAATGCACAACCTGCCAAGACTGAACCAGGAAGAAATAGAAAATATGAACAGACCAATCACAAGTAATGAAACTGAAACTGTGATTAAAAAATCTTCCAACAAACAAAAGCCCAGGACCAGATGGCTTCACAGGCAAATTGTATCAAACATTTAGAGTAGAGCTAACACCTTTCCTCAAACTCTTCCAAAATACAGCAGAGGGAGGAACACTCCCAAACTCATTCTACGAGGCAACTATCACCCTGATACCAAAACGAGACAAAGATGTCACAAAGAAAGAAAACTACAGGCCAATATCACTGATGAACATACATGTAAAAATCAACAAAATACTAGCAAACAGAATCCAACAGCACATTAAAAGGATCATACACCATGATCTAGTGGGGTTTATTCCAGGAAGGCAAGGATTCTTCAATATACGCAACAATCAACGTGATACACCATATTAACAAATTGAAGGAGAAAAACCATGATCATCTCAATAGATTCAGAGAAAGCTTTCGACAAAATTCAACACCTATTTATGATAAAAACTCTCCAGAAAGTAGGCACAGAGGGAACTTTCCTCAACTTAATAAAGGCCATATATGACAAACCCACAGCCAACATCATTCTCAATGATGAAAAACTGAAAGCATATCCTCTAAGATCAGGAACAAGACAAGGATGTCCATTCTCACCACTATTATTCAACATAGTTTTGGAAGTCCTAGCCACGGAAATCAGAGAAGAAAAAGAAATAAAAGGGATACAAATTGGAAAAGAAGAAGTAAAATTGTCACTGTTTGCAGATGACATGACACTATACACAGAGAATCCTAAAAATGCCACCACCAGAAAACTACTAGAGCTAATCAATGAATCTGGTAAAGTTGCAGGATACAAGATTAATGCACAGAAATTTCTTGCATTCCTATACACTAATGATGAAAAATCTGAAAGAAAAATTATGGAAACACTCCCATTTACCATTGCAACAAAAAGAATAAAATACCTAGGATAAACCTACCTAGGGAGACAAAAGACCTGTATGCAGAAAACTATAAGATACTGATGAAATAAATTAAATATGATACCAACAGATGGAGAGATACACCATATTCTTGGATTGGATCAATCAATATTGTGAAAATGACTATACTACCTAAAGCAATCTACAGATTCAATGCAATTCCTATCAAATTACCAATGACATTTTTTACGGAAGTAGAACAAATCATCTTAAAATTTGTATGGAGACACAAAAGACTACGAATAGCCAAAGCAGACTTGAGGGAAAAAAACGGAGCTGGAGGAATCACACTCCCTGACTTCACACTATACTACAAAGCTACAGTAATCAAGACAATATGGTACTGGCACAAAAACGGAAACACAGATCAATGGAACAAGATTGAAAGCCCAGAGATAAACCCATGCACCTATGGTCAACTAATCTATGACAAAGGAAGTAAAGATATACAATGGAGAAAAGACAGTCTCTTCAATAAGTGGTGCTGGGAAAACTGGACAGCTACATGTAAAAGAATGAAATTAGTACACTCCCTACACCATAAACAAAAATAAACTCAAAATGGATTCGAGACCTAAATGTTAAGACTGGACACTCTAAGACTCTTTGAGGAAAACATAGGAAGAACACTCTTTGACATAAATCACAGCAAGGTCTTTTTTGATCCACCTCATAGAGTAATGGAAATAAAAACAAAAATAAACAAATGGGACCTAATGAAACTTCAAAGATTTTCCACAGCAAAGGAAACCATAAACAAGACAACCCTCAGAATGGGAGAAAATATTTGCAAATGAATCAACAGACAAAGGATTAATCTCAGAAATATATAAACAGCTCATGCAGCTCAATACTAAAGAAAGAAACAACCCAATCCAAAAATGGGCAGAAGACCTAAATAGACATTTCTTCAAAGAAGACATACAGATGGCCAAGAAGCACATGAAAAGCTGCTCAACATCACTAATTATTAGAGAAATGCAAATCAAAACTACAATGAGGTATCACCTCGCACCAGCTAGAATGGGCATCATCAGAAAATGTACAAACGACAAATTGCTGGAGAGGGTGTGTAGAAAAGGGAACCCTCTTGCACTGTTGGTGGGAAAGTAAATTGATACAGCCACTATGGAGAACACTATGGAGGTTCCTTAAAAATCTAAAAATAGAATTACCATATGATCCAGCAATCCCACTACTGGGCATATACCCAGAGAAAACCATAATTTAAAAAGACACACGCACCCCAGTGTTCACTGCAGCGCTATTTACAATAGCCAGGTCATGGAAGCAACCTAAATGCCCATCGACAGACAAATGGATAAAGAAGTTGTGGTACATATAGACAATGGAATATTACTCAGCCATAAAAAGGAATGAAATTGAGTCATTTGTTGAGACATGGATGGATGTAGAGACTGTCATACAGAGTGAAGTAAGTCAGAAAGAGAAAAACAAATATCGTATATTAACGCATGTATGTAGAACCTAGAAAAATGGTACAGATGAACTGGTTTGCAGGGCAGAAGTTGAGACACAGATGTAGAGAACAAATGTATGGACACTAAGGGGGGAAAACCGCAGTGGGATGGGGATGGTGGTGTGCTGAATTGGGCAATTGGGATTGACATGTATACACTGATGTGTATAAAATGGATGACTAAAAAGAACCTGCAGTATAAAAAAACAAGCAAAAAAACCAACTAATACTAAACTTTCTTTGGGTTATTTGTATGGAAATATGTTAATATAAATGTTTCAGACATTACATGAAATTTCTAAAAATCTTAAACACTGGTATAATGTTATAAGTCATAATTCTAGTTATTACTCTAAAATGTATATCTCAGAAATAACTAAATTTCCTTGTCAATTGCATTATTATGAACTGTCATCAAATCTTTAACTGTGATCATTTTTAAGTCTTTTGTCATTTACAGACAGTTCTGGGTGCACTCTGATGCTTTCGCAAAAATGTTCCTATAAAAGGGTTTCATCCTGAAGGAATTCATGGAAAAGACTCTGACAAGTACAGGTTTCTGGTAACTGACTATACTGCTGAACTGAATAAGCATTTTCAGAACTCTAATGGAAAACTGATGAATTCATAAAAGTGCTAACAAAAGATCAAGATGAAAAAAATTAATTACATGGGACTGAGTGACCTGATGAGTATGACTGTAATTTTTGTGACTTTCTGTTTGAATAAAAAAAAAAAATTCCACAAGGACTCAGAGGTAAAAAATATACAAATCAATTTTCACTGCAAAGTAAAGGAGCTGTTACAGTGGAGGATTAGTGGACTGAATGTCAATATTATGACATAGTATGAGTGTGTTTAGTGTTTGGTAATTGCAATCATTGTTGTTTTTGTTGTGGTCATCCATTTACAATGCTTGGTGTCAGTTTATTTATCTCTTTTAAAAATAAAATACAGTGTGTGTGTGTGAAAAAAAGAAAACACAAACAGGCAACCCAACAGAAAAGGGTCTATACAAGCAACTCATAATTGAGGAAATTCAGATGGTATATAAACATATGAAAAAGGGCTCTATTTTACTAGTAGTAGGGAAATTGCCAATTAAAACCACAATAAGATGTTAGTACACACCCAACAGATTGTCAAGCACTTTAAAGTGTGATGGAACTGTAAAAGGCGCACATTTATAGGAAACAGCTTGGCATTATCTAATGACATTAAGGATATGTACTCTCTATGATACAGAGGTGCAAATACATGTCTGTCTGAGCCATCCCTCAGGATAGGCTGGCTGCAGTTTAATCCATGCCAGTGCAGGGACTTCCCTAAATAGTTCAGTCGGTGTATATATCCTGAACCTTAGTAATCTGACCATTGAAAGCCCATTTTTAACATTCACAAGCTAATAACAAGCACTAATTTTGCAACTGAAAAGACATTTTAAATGTTCATTATACAAATTAGCAAAGACTCAAGTGTTGATCAGAGATATTATAGATGAACAATCAGAGTAAGGCCTTCCCGAACAAATGCTAGCTCACTGTCCCTGCTGTGGGAATTCTCAATTAGAACAACTTGTCCTAGGTGTCAATTAAAATCAACCCACCAATGTTGGTCAAAAAGTACATACTTTGTTATGAATAAATTCTGAGAATATTAAAAAAAAAAGAAGAGGAGGAATCAGAATAGAAAAGGCAACTGTGAAGAGCATGTTCAGGCTCAGATTTGCAGGGCCACTCTTCCATCCCCATCCCTAAGTACTATAAGTCAGCCTTTAAAGAGAAAAGGGGTCACTTTAAAGAAAACTGTTAAGTAAATAGTAGTATAGGCTGTACTGAGAATATGACAAAATTATGCAAGAGATTCAAACAAAGAACTTTTACAAATATTAGAATACATATACAACTGAATAACATATAAGGCATTATAGAATTGTCCAACAAAAGATATAAGAAATAAGTACCACAATGATAAGAGAAAAGAAATCAATTCCAGTAAGGATGGTCGGGTACAATTGTCAAAGCAACTGAAATTTATTGGGCTGAGTCTTAATGATTGGACAGAATAGGCTAAAGGCATTCTAGAGAAATCAAGTGGTAGGCAGGGGGGAGCTTAAGCAAAAGTAGAGATATCCAAAGAGTAGTAAGAACAAAGTGAAGCCATTTTAGAAAAAGATAAAGATTCTCAGCTCTTCATTTTCTTACATAGAAAAACTACCTATATTTACTTACTTTTTTATATATTCTTAGGCAAATAATAAACATTACCTAGAAAGTGTTACTCCACTGTATATATGAAAATACAATTTTCAAAATTATGTATCTCTATAGAGCAATACCTTAAAATGCATTTAATTACTTTGATATTATCATACCTCTAAGATACCTGAATAGTGGTGAACACCCTCATAGGTGTTTCACATTCATAACTTTCGTCAGGTTTCCTAAAGCCATTTGGGATAAATAAAGCTTTCTTACCGTCCTTATGCCCTCAGCTAAGATTTTTACTTCTGGCTTCACAAATTCCAAACAAGCAAAAATTAAAGAGAATAACAGAGAAGAACAAATTAGCAAAGTCAGTAAATTAATCAAGGGAAAATACACAGTTATAGGAAAACTGAAAAAAGATTCTCATTTTTTATATCCTGGAATGGTTAATTCTTTAATACAAGAAACAATAAGCATTACTATCAGTCGCTTAATGTATTTTAGTTACTTTTTTTAGGTTTTATACTATAAAATAATTAATACAGCCACAAACCAGTTATTTTATGTTCTAATTAATACTCTGAAGCAAATGGTACCATTTGCCTAGGTATCCACTAGAATGAAAGAAATCATTCTAATCCTAGCACAGCTCCAACTTGCCTTCTGACGTTTGGAACAACAGTATTCATTTCTCACCTATACAGTGAAGAAGCTGGACCAGATGGTATCTAAAGTTTCTGACAGTTCTGAATGTTACTGATGGTACATTACTTATATAGCTAATCCACATTCTTCTTTCAAAACTAAACTTAAATGAGCATTTTCCCTAAAAATGGTAAGAAGTTTCCAAAATGTATTACATTTTAGAAAACTTTAAATTCACATCTATTACAAACTAGGAATTGAAAATAGTAATTTTTTTATGAAGTCCTTTATTTCCTACCAATCATGTTCCTAAGAATATGGAAGTATTAATTAAAATTCAGAAATGTATAAAAACCTTAAGGAAGTTATTGAAAATAAAGCTATAACGAAATACAGTCTCTATTAGTAAATTGAAGCTTTGTATTAGGAAAAGACTTATTACAATAAAAATTAAGTGGATTATCTATTTTTTGATGATCCTCTGCAATCACAGTATTTAAAAATAAAACTACTTTCCTCTGTATGATTCTACTACATAATTGCTAACTTTCCTGAATTTCCAAAACTTACATGCAATTACTTTCACATACATCTCCAAGGAAAGGTTTCACTGACCATTGTAAACACTGATTTATTAAATAAAGTAGAAGTCCATGCTTTATAACTCAGCATTAAATTTCTCATAGAGAAATCAAGAAAAAATATTTCCTATCATAGATAGTTATCAACTGTCTTTGTTACCTCCCAAGTAATATTTCATTAAAGAAATCAAGTTAAGTGGGAGCTGTCTTTCTTTACAGATGATGCCTGTGCTTTGGCCATTCTTCGAACCAGCGCTTCTTGTCTTTTTCTCTGAATTTCTTCAGGAGAATACTTTCTATTTTTCTCTTCTTCCTCTAAAAGCGAAACCAAATATAGATATTAGCTTTACAGACTATATAGTCGTTCTGATTAAGTTTTAATTTTTACTTTTTTATTACCCAGATTTGCTACATTGGTTTCGTTATTAAACTATACTTTACTAAACATAAGACTACAAGTACAGATACAGTACAGTACAAGGCTCTAGGCCAAAATAAAATCAAGCACTGATCAATCTGTTTGATGCACTCTTTTCACAGTGAGATAAAATCCATTTGATTAAAACCTGTACATTTTGACTACCCAGCAAATGATTTTTGTGAACAATGACATCTAATTTATATAACCAATAAATGAATATATTTTAAAAACAAATTGGAATTTTAAATGTTACATAAATCGTAATAGAAAAGTAGTCAAAATGTAATGGATTAAGTTAGATACCAAAACCTCAAAGAGTATATTTTTAATATAAGATATCCTAGGTTAATATTCCTACTCCTACTTTTTTTCCTCTATAGAACTCCAAGATTTTCATTTCAGCTATCCAGGAAAAATATTTTGGAGTAATAGAGTGAAATCTATCATGTTAATAAACATGTAACTGTCAGATATTATATTTTTATTCGGAAGATATATTTTCTACAAACATTGGAAAACTATTTCAAGAAGCAGGATATCTGAATAAAATTTTCAATATGAATATCTTTTAATATATAAAATATGAAGCATCCTGATATATCCTTATGCAACACTTTAGTGTACACTTCAGATAAGCCTACTATAAAATAATGTTTTAACTTAGATAAATGAAAATGAGAAAGTTCTATTTTAATAACACATCCAATTCTGCCTCTACCAAAATTCTGAGTTCTAATAAAATAAATTCCACAGTTAAGTCACTCTGGGCTAAAATATTAGATTATCTATGTAATGCTATAAAAATCAAACTTTAAAATTAGCAAATCTATTTTCTCATTTAAATAATGTTTTAAAATCAAGCCCATTGGGGAAGGGTAAGCTGTGACGAAGTGAGAGTGGCATGGACATATATACACTACCAAACGTAGGGTGGATAGCTAGTGGGAAGCAGCCGCATAGCACAAGGGAGATCAGCTCGGTGCTTTGTGACCACCTAGAGGGGTGGGATAGGGAGGGTGGGAGGGAGACACAAGAGGGAAGAGATATGGGAACATATGTATATGTATAACTGATTCACTCTGTTGTAAAGCAGAAACTAACACACCATTGTAAAGCAATTATACTCCAATAAAGACGTTAAAAAAAAAATCCAAGCCCATCATCCTAATACATATTTAAGTGACCGTGTATTGGTAAAACTGTTTATGTTGTAAAATCTACCTTTCAGAGAAGTAAATAAGAATTTGCAGCACTGTCAGCAAAGAAATATTACTCACACTGACATCTAGACAGAGGTTCAGAATTTAGTTGTTATGACATTTCTCTTGTTAACTAAGGGAGATATTTACTCAAAATATACCATCTGTCTCCCCTTCCTTCCTCAGTATAATCAGAAATGAGAGAAGGTGTTCAGGGTAAGAGACATATATCTCAAACTCCCTGGATGATTCTGTTGCCTTTTATTTTCTAAATCAATTATCTCACAGACTGTAGCTATTTTTTCTTAGAGAATAATACTAAAATATACTTTAAAATTAGCTTGACTTATTTATCTATTATTTTAGTCTGAAAGCTGAGAAACACAAGAAACTCAGAATACACACACACAATTTACATTCAGTTGACCATAAATTTGGAAGGAAAATAGGTTAATAATCCATGATGGCAGAAAAGAACATAGCTCCCTAAAACTGGCCTTACAGCTGGTTTTGTGATATTAATAAAGTCTCACTAGGCAAATTTGATTTTAAGAGAGTCATTCATTTCTCCCATAAGCACTTCCTTTAACACAATCTGCAATAAAAATACATAGCAAGGTCTCAAACCATTGCGAGGTACAAAGCAAGAGTGGCTCTTTTTCATCTTAATCCCAAAGCAGGGGTCAGGAAACTTTTTTCTTCTGTAAAAGGCCAGAAAGTATGTTAACCTTTAAGAGGCATGTGATTTCTTGTTTCAACTGTTCAGTTCTGTCCTTGCAGCATGAAAACAGCAATGGACGATACATATAAGTAAATGATGTGGCTGTGTTCAAATAAAAGTTTGTTTATGGACAATGAAGTATGAATTCCATATAATTTTCAAAAGTCATGAAGTATTATTCTGCTTTTGATTTTTTTCAACCACTTAAAATGTGAAAGTGGGACTTCCCTGGTGGTGCAGTGGTTAAGAATCCGCTTGCCAATGCAATGGACATGGGTTCGATTCCTGGTCCAGGAAGATCCCACATGCTGCAGAGCAACTAAGTCCACGTGCCACAACTACTGAGCCTACGCTCTAGAGCCTGCGAGCCCCAACTACTGAGCCCACACGCCCTAGAGCCCGTGCACCGCAACTACTGAGCCTGTGTCCTGCAACTACTGAAGCCCGCACGCCTAGAGCCCGTGCTCTGCAATAAGAGGCCAACCGCAATGAGAAGCCCGCGCACCGCAACTTAGAGTAGCCCCTGCTCGCCGCAACTAGAGAAAGCTCACTCACAGCAATGAAGAACCAATGTGGCCATAAATAAATAAATAAATAAAATGTGAAACTCATCTTAGTATGCTGGCTGTACAAAAACAGGCTATACAGGCTGGATTTGGACAGGCCAGTTAGCCAAACCTGGCTTAAAGCAATGAGGTAGTTAGAAGGGTTTTGTTTCAAAGATATTTCCTGGAGAGCAGCTTGCTATACCAAAGTAAGAGGAAATAGAAACAACAGAAAATATCAACAATGTTAATACTAATTAGAATATTAGGCATTATCAATAAACTTAACAGAAAAATTATAAAGTAAACTGAAAGGAAGATTATCCATCCATAAAAAAAATGCAGATAAGACAGGAGACAGGAGTTTTGGAAAAACTCAAATATTCCAGAGATTTAGTTTTTAATGGAATTACCAACTATAAGTAAATAAATTCATGTTGGATGCATGCTTCAATTAATTACACTTATTTAAACATAAACTTAAATGTTTAAAACTATTATAGATTGACAAAAATTTTAAAGCTTTAAAATATCTAGTTTGGGTGACAATGTAGAGAAGTATTCATTGTCAGCGTTGATAAGAATATAAATTGATGCGATTGGGGGGACGATTTGGAGATATCCATCAAAATTTAAAAGATTCTTAACCTTACATAAATTTTCAGTAATTATACAATCACACAAGTGTGCGTAAATTTATGTAAAAGAATATTCACTGGAGGACCGTACTGTTGTTTATAATGCAAAAAACTGCAATCAAACTAAACTGCCATCAACTGAGAAACAGTTAAATAAATTATGGTACATCCATATAATAACATACTATGTAGTCACTCAAAGGACTAAAGCAAATCTATATGTACTAACAGGAAAAGACAGTTACGATGTATTAAGTGAAAGCAAGTCCAAGTTGCCAGACAGTGTATACTATATAATTTCCCTGAGGAATGGTTGGAGGAAAGGAGAAATAGAGGACTTACCTTTTTATTTCAAATTAATCTATACTGTTTTATTTTTATAAAACTACATATTACTGTTACAAGTTTTTTAAAGGGAAGAATCACTTAAATAGGAAAGTTGTAGCAATAATGCCAACAAAAGTATCATCTAAACAGAAAACAATCATGTTAAAAGAAACTAAAAACTCCCTTACCATAGAAGCATTGATCTACATAATAGGTAAGAATCCTAATGTTTAGCCCCAAGTGAGGGAGGACTGATTAAGGAAATCTATAATTACAAGCTAGCATAGTAAATGCTGTAAAAGAAGTTAGCACTGGGTATTGGAGAAACCCAGAGAAAGCAAACCTTAATCAATCTGCGTGGTTAGAAACACACTGCGTTTTAAAGGATAAACAGAAAAGAGCCAACAGATTTGGCGTATGCATGTGGGGGCACTAGGTTTCTGGTGAAGAGCCCTGGGCATTAAGAAGCACATGTACTTATGCCAGAAATATTCCCTTTTAAAAAGTACTACAGTATCAGTGAATGACAGACTTTTCATATTATACTGCATGATGTTCATTCAAATATTTACTAAACATCTAACTGGCAGCTGCTGTGGTAGGCCTAGGTATTCACTGATGAGACAGACAGTTATCAATATTTGATTGCAAACTGTGATAAAAGAAATGAAGGAAATAAGAGAGATGACTGAAATAACAAGGAAAGGATTTATAAACTGTTGAAGAAAGGCATCTGTGAGATAGTAATATCAATACTGAAACTGAGACCTAAGGATAAAAAAGCACCAACTGGTCTTCTCTGGTGGCGCAGTGGTTAAGAATCCACCTGCCAATGCAGGGGACACGGGTTCAAGCCCTGGTCCGGTAAGATCCCACATGCCACGGAGCAACTAAGCCCACGCACCACAACTACTGAACCTGCACTCTAGAGCCCGCAAGCCACAACTACTGAGCCCACACACCACAACTACCGAAACTCACGTGCCTAGAGCCCATGCTCTGCAACAAGAGAAGCCACCACAATGAGAAGCCCATGCTCTGCAACAAAAAGTAGCCCCTGCTCGCCACAACTGGAGAAAGACCATGTGCAACAATGAAGACCCAACGCAGCTACAAATAAATAATTTTTTTTTTTTTTTTTAAGCGCCAGCCAAAGTAGGGGTGGGGGTCACATGCTGGGAAGTAGTGTTAGCTGAGACTAGCAGTCAAAGCTCCTGAACTAGTAAAGAACCTATTCTGTTTGAGGAACTGAATTACAGATGGCACAGCTGAAGCCTAATAGGTAAGGCAAAAAAAGAGGACAGGAAGGTTATGGAGAGATAATCCAGGGCCTTGTAGATCACAGGGTAAAGTCTGGATTTATTTGAAATATGATGGACAGTGGCTGAAGGTTGTCTTTAAGCAGAGAAATGCCATATTTGTTTTTATTTTTTATCTTGTTTTAAAAGATGATCCTGCTGTTTGGAGACTAGAATTGACAGGGAACAGGTAAAAGAACTGCAGTAGTCCAGTCAGGAAACGTTGGCTTGCATAAGGGTGGTAGCAGGAGACAGTGAGAAAAATGGACAGTTTTCAGATATATTTTTTGAGGTAGAAACAATGGAACTTGATAGAAGGAGAACTGGGGAAAAGAAGAACTGGAAAGAGTCAAAGATCACAGGATGCACTGAGTAAGTAAATAAAAATTCTAACCATCATATCTAACAGTTTTATATCAGATGGTATTCTAGCAAAGGCATTTAATTGAATGCTCTAAATCTTCAAATACTGTTCACCTCAATATTCTGCTAAACATAGGAGTAATATTATGCAAATTTTAAAACAATGAGATATTTAGTGAACACAAGCAATCTTCACACAGCAATACATGAATCTATAAGTAAAATTTTCCAGGAAATAATTCAGAAAACATTCAACACGTACTTATCGAGTGCCTACTATACACTAGTCACTGTACTAAATGTTGGCAAAGAATTCAGTGCAGTCTTTTAAAAACATAAATCACCCAGTGTTTGTATATTCCAGCATCATTATTTTTAAGAATCACTTTAAGACTTCTAGTTAAACATCATAGTTTTTAACTTGTATGTTATGCAAATTCAATAAAACAAATAACTAGTTTGGTTACTTTTCAAAGAAAATTATTTCATACATACCTTTTGAAGTTTGTTTCAAAGGTTCAGAAAATTTCACCAAAGACTGCTGTTGAACAGCCTTCCCACATAATGGGTTGACAGTTTTATTTTTCTGCAAACCCTGTGTGATTCTGGTACCAGAAATACTTCCTGTTATACAATTGTTATTAAACTGAGAAAGAATTTGAGAATTTTTCATCTTTGTAAACATGTACTTAGAAAATCTCACTGTTCTGTTAAGGTCACTCTGAGCTTCATCCGTTACAGTGCTATGTGATAGATGTGGAGTACTCAATTTCTTCTTATTAGCAGCAAATTCTGTACTCATATGATCTGAACTCACATTCAAACTTGAACTTCCTGTAAGAACCGATTTGGAACTATTCACTTGTTTTGGAACATCAGTGTTATTCCAAGAGACATGCAGATCATTGATCTGACAACTTGAGTTCTTAGAATATAGAGTCAAATTTGTTGTGGCACCTAAAAACCCTGGAGAATTTCCATAAGTTTCCCTTTTCTCCATCTTCATTGATTTATTTATTTGTAAGCTATCTGTCAATGAAGATGTTCGCACTGAAACGCTGTTCAGATTCAAGTGCTTTGATTGCAGCAACTGACTTCCTTGTTTAGGTGTAGTAAACATATTTTTGGCTCCATGTTTAAAACTATTATTGATCCCAAGTACACTTTCTGATGTCTTGCTGTCCACTCTAATGTCTTGTTCCTGAGTTAGTCTTTCAATATCATCACATGCTTGGTATAATAAATCATCATCTACATCATCTGCTTCCCAGGTATTCTCTAAGTGATGACAGGCTTTAACAATTTCATTGGTAAATGATGTATCATTCCAATCATCAAAGAAAGAACCAAGCTTTGATGCATTAGTCAGATTTGGGTTACAAACACTGGTTTTATTGCCCAAAGTTGCAGAGCCTAAAGGCTCGACATTAGTAGGTGCCTTCAAAGACTGATTAAAAATGGACTTACATTTTTGTTCATTAGAACATCCTGGGTTCAAGGTAGACTTTTTTTCAGAAGCATTTACATTAGAAGTAAATTTAATATGAGTATCTTCACTTACTTTTGCCAGATTAGATGCAACTGCACAGCCTTGAATTTTGTCTTGAACAATAATTGTATTAAAAGATTTCTCCAATTTCATTTTATTTCCAGTGGATGATGATTTATTTGGTTTATCATTCGGCTTTGATGAAAATCTGTATTTTGCAGCATCTGTTAATTCACTGTTCCATGTCTTTGAAGGAAGATCTTGTAAAATTTTTGAATCTCTTAACCTGGTATCTAGACTTGTATTCATTCCTGACTTACTTTTACCATTTTTACTGTTAAAGGTACAAATTTCCTTTTGATCAGTAATCTGGGCTGTTTCAGGGGCAGGGAAAAGTTCAGACATTTCAATATTTTGCATAACAAAAGGTTCATTACTTAGTAATTTTTCCCAATCATCCTCAAAATCACTGGCAGTAAATGTATCAATGTGCTTATTAAAAGCTCCTGGTTCCTTAGTACAGGAAGTCACATATGATTTTGTCATTCCAGGATTATCTACTTGACGAGAAAGTGATCCTTGGGTTTTATTTTGTAGTTTTTCAGTGACCAGAGTTTCATTAGTAATGATGTTCTCCTCTTTCAAAGTGTTTCTCTTTCCAAAGGTAGTATTACTGGTGTTCAAGAAAGCATCTGACAGATCTTGGCTTAACTGTCCACTACATTTCTGAGTAGAACCATCAAAAATGGCGATAAAGGCTGCTTCAGCATTTTGGTCAAATGGCTTCTGACTGCTATTTTGATCATTTACCACAAATATCCTGTTTTCTTTCACTGGCTTCTTTATCATAGCATTATCTATTTCAGGAACTATATCATGTAGTAACTGCATCTGTACATTATCTCTGTAATTATTTAAAGTCTCTGCTTCTGAAATCATCTGGATAAGATCATGATTTCTCTTGTTTTGCTCTTGAATCACATCTAGCTCTTCCATATTTTTATCAAATTGCTTAGCCAATTTCATAAGTTCCTCCTCCTGATTTTGTGATTTTAACCTATTAAACAAATATTTTAAAAATTACAACTAAGTTCTAAGAGTCATAAAGATTCAGTTGTTACTTAACATATTTTAATGTTAAAACTCAAAAGTTTTAACACATACTGATATTATAATTATATTAAGTCAAAATTTTACATGTCAAAATTAAAGAAAATAATTTATAACCATTTTGACATATTCACAAAACCAAAACAGAATATTAAAAATATTTACTTCACTGAATGTTAGAAAAACTGCAAAGTTTGAACTTACTTTGTGCAGCTGAGTTTTGCTCTTGATTTTCCTTTTGCTACACTAGGAGTGCAAGGAATAGCAGTTGCACCTATCCACATGCCTAGCATGGAGTCTGTTGTTGGTTTCTCATCCTTTGGCAGAAGGGGAAAATAAGAGGTGTAAAAGTACCAAAACCAACCAAACAAAAATCCACTTTAATTATGCTGAATTATTTTTTTAAAGCAATAATTTCTGGTAAGGTGATGGCTACTAAACAACCCCAAAGCAATGAGAAGATGGAGGACAGCACTAACAAGCTGCAAGAAGTGATCTATTTATGTTTCTGGGAATGAAAACACTCAGAATTGGGAATTCCTTATTTTCAAAAAAATTGTGTTTTTAAGAATTTAATTAATTAGGGAATGCATATTCAATAGTAAAAGCACATTTTTAATCAAAAGAAAACTGAACAACTTATTTCAGTTGTCATAACATATTCATAAAATAAACATTAGTATCAGAAATAAACCATGTAGCAGGAATCATTAGTATTATGAATAAAGAGGGATACATATGGAGTTTTTTCTGTATCACCTGATTCTCCAAATTTTCCCTATCCCCATTATAACGCTTATCTAAAGCTGAGACAATCCATGTTGACCTTAAATGACAACACTTAGGTACAATTAAGACAACATGTTGACCTTAAATGACAACACTTAGGTACAATTAAGACAACTTAGAATTAAATCAGGACCAAGTTAGAGATAAGTGCAAGGTTAGAACTGATGCTATCAATGAGGGACAAGAACAAAAAGTAAGCAGAGAAAGCAGGTAAAAAAGTTTAACCAGTATTAAGGCGAGAAAAAAGCCATTTTCGTCCTGGATCTTTCTGCTATACCCTTCAGTCACTTGATCATGCATAAAATTAGAGAATAAATTTGTGTATTAGTTACAAACCAAACCAATAAATTAATCATTTTCTACTCTATTTTTATAGTACCTAGGATAAGCATAAACAAGCAACTATCACACAAATTAAAATAATCCTATCACTAGATTATAGATTACTTGAAGGCAAGGACTATTCCTGATCCGCATCTAGCAAAATGCTGAGCATAAAGATGTCAGTTCATGTTTATTCACTAGAAAGTTAGGTGAAAAGATACCTACAACTTGGTATTTCAAAATCTTCAATCAACAAGCAGTTTTCTTAGTTGTCCAGTTGAACCTAGTAGATTTTAGCTTTGCAAAATACCCAAGAAAAGCAATAATTTTGATTTTAGACACAATATATATTTTCCTTTTTGTTTCAACAATCTTGAATTTAGGAACAAATAACATTCTCAATGATTCAATTATGGACTTTTTTTGGTCCATTTACCAAGCAATTTTAAATTCATTCCATTTTTAGAATATATTTTATATTTTTAGAATATAAAAGTACGATAACTTTATACATCTATTTATATATATACATGGGTACTATGTATTTTTTAAAGTATTTTTTATAGTATTTGTAAATGTTATATTCTTAAAATTTCCTCATAAATAATTACATAATTACAATAGTTACAATCCAGGTGCTGTAAAAGGTATCTAAGCACATATCCTAGAGTATACTGTGCAGAGTTGTAAAAATGATGGAAAAATATACACCATCTTCAAAAAACAACATTGTACAAAACGTATCCCTGAAGCAAGCAAAATGACTGACCAATTAAAAGTGCAAATTTAAAAAAATGTCATCTCTGGAACTATTAAGATGACTTAAATAATAATTTGAGGAGGATAACTCACCTAAAAATAAACAACATGAATATGTCACTCTGAGAAAATGACAAGTTCTTAAAAAGACCTTAATTTTACCAAAAATTTATGTGCTTTAAAAGTGCTCAGTTGAAAATGGTAGTATTTTAAAGCAACTAATTTCACTGTACTTTTTCTTATACACAAGTTACCACTTGCACACTGTTGCCATTTCTTTATGTGAGCTATTACTTCCAGCCCACTTAGGTAAAGAGTCCAATAATTTACTCAACTATCTTTTTATCACTATTGATACTGGCCAACCCAAACACGTTTTATTATGCTTCTTTCATGTGAAACCCACAATTAATGAAGATCTATTGTTAGCTTATGAAGCAAATAGTATATGGTATAAAGGCTATTTAACTAATGAACTGTATGTAAAATGCATTTCTATGACATGCCAAACATGGAATGCAGAGCTAGTAGCAACAGAGTTGTTCTGACTGTGTTAGTTGTAATTCTGGATGTTTTACAGTTGCTAAGAAAAACTTTATTTCCTGTCCTCCACCTGGATGATGGTGATCCTTGCAACCACAGTTTGGGCCAGTGTCATCTATTGTTTATGGTCAACATATAGTCACTATCCAAGGGCATTTCAAGGAAAAATACTGAACTTCCTATGGAGAAGATACTAAGCAAAAATTGGGTGTTTCCTGGATTTAAATGTTGCCAAATAAGAAAAAGAGAAAGGAAAGAGGTCCAGAACAGAGGCTGACCTAAACTTATCCTTCTCTTATACTCAAGCATTACAAGGGCTGAAATAAAGAAGACATTTTTGAATACAGTTCTGTTATAGCAAATAATTTAACTATCATAATTAACTTTAACCTAGCATTTGTAGTGCTCTGTAGTTTACAAAGAATTTTTATCCAATTCAGTCATCATAATAATCCAAGAAAGAGAGCAATACAAGTAATAATTCTATTTTAATGGCTGAATGAACTAAAGTTCTGAGAGTTTAAGGCACTTGCTTAGGGTCATCCAGCGTAGGAGGCAGACTGAGAACTAACTCCAAATCCAATGTTGTTTTCCATTTTTATGTTTCTTGATGTTATTATAAGCCAACAAGTATCAAGAAAAGCAGTTTCAATGAGGAAAAGGTGTGCTATAGACAGGAAAAAAAAATACCCATCACCAAGAACTTAGAAGTTTACACTTTTATTGTCTGATTCTACTCTTTTAGTAACTTGAAAAATGACACCATATGTTGTTAAATAACATTAAAAACAAAATAAAAACAAAGCTCTAGTTAAAAACCATCATTCTAAAAAAGTATATATATATGCTTAGGAAAATATATATTACCAATTTTTAATTATGGTCCTTTTTTCAAAATATGCATTTCAGTGGTAGAAAAGGTAAAAATAATCTTTGCTGCTCTATTTTTAAAAAAGAGAATTGAATAAGATGAAATATTTTTCACATAAATGAACTATAAAAAAAACCTTAGTGGCATATTTTCACTGTTTTAAAATAAAATATAAAATACTGATATTTACCTGAGGAGCAATGCGATTAACAATATGCGAGATTTCATCATTATCTGTGGTGTAAATCTGCTTTTTTCTTCCTTTACCTAAAGAAACAAAGACATTTCTATAAATTAAAAACAAAAAACTAATTTTTAAAAATAGCGGTCATGTCTTAGAACACAATTTTAATTAGCACGCCTTAGATCACTACGCATTCTGACATTACACGCATATCACAGCAACATGATCACTTAATATTCTCGAAAAACATTTGCTGTATAAAAGTTCCTGATGTGGATACCCGACTGAAATTCTACAATTAAATCCCAATCATTAATCAAATATTCACCCAGATAAAAATGTTTTAACAAATTACCTAACTGTTTCGTCATTGGAGAATTCTGATCCCAAAAGATATCATTCTGTCCATCTGGATCATTAGGAGAACTGAAGGCAGATGACAATAAATCCATTTGCAGCATTCTCTTTGGTGTTTCATACATTTCTGCATAAAATAAGATTAATATAACAATGGTTGCATTTTACAGCATTACTTTACTTCATAATACCCCAATGTTAAATACCAGCTTAGACTAAATTTTTTTATAGTCTAATTATAAATTTCTTTCCCAGAGATGATATTACTTTAGCCACAACTGAAATGTTTCACATAAAATCCCTGTAATACTTCATAAGCTTGACATTGTAAACAGCAAGAACTTTAAGACAATCTAATAGCTCTATAAATGTACAATACTGTATAACCTAGTCATTCCATTCATTACCCCTGGAACTAGGAGATTTGGGGAAGCACCTGTAATTTTCAGATACATTTCAAAAACCAAAAGCATTTCAATAGAAACTTCAGAAAAAATCTAAGCTTAGCTTCCTTTTGCCAACTCTATCCAACTTACACTAATTACTTCAAAAAGCTTTAGTGAGCCATTTCTTGGTTTTGTCTAGTATCACTTTTTGTTTTTGTTTATTCTGCAATTGCTTTGTCAAACTAAAAACAAGGTAAAAAAAAGCTGTATTTTAAGAACATGCTCTAGGAAAGAGCTCTTATATGAGTTTCAATTCCTACCAGGATTTATTCGAAAAAATTGAACACCAAAAAGTGATCAGAATGAAATACTCAGGGGCCCTTGGTTTCCTACTATGAGGGATATTATACAAAGGAACTTCCGGTTTATTCATAACAAGCTGAGACATCACTAAGGCTTTGAAGATAGAGATAGATATATATTCCACACGGCCCCTTCTCTAAGTCAGATCAGGGCAAGAAGTTTAAGGGGAAATAATTCCCGTAGGAATAAGCAGAAGGCACAAGATATTATTTCTCCTCGCTCTGCCACTATTGATGCCTGGAGGAGCAGCCTACAAATTAGCCTTCCTCTCTCCAACAGGTAAACCCCACAATCTATTCCTGTGGCAGGGGCGACAAGTGGGTTGTCACGCCTAACGGGGCAGTGCTCACACTCGGGGATGAAAGCCCAGGGGGAGTGGTGTCGCGTTAATTTTGGACTCACGAGGGAAAAGCCCAGGGAAAGCAAACACAACTTCAGACTCCACTCCCACCTGCACCCGGGGTTTCCCGGTCACGAGCTGGCCTCTGAAGCTGCGGCGCCGAAGCCCACGGAGGCCCCGCTGCCCACGTCTCACCCTCGGGGTTACTTTTACTGCACGAAGCGGCTACTGGAGGCTGCTCTTGCTGCGGCAGGGGCCGGGGAGGCCTCTCTCCAGCCCCACAGGGCCCTGAACCGCGGGCCGATCTCAGCCGCCTCTTCCCCGTTTCGACCACCGAGCTGCATTCCTCAGTCGCCGCAGCTTTGCGCGGCGTGTTCTTCAGGCCAGGGCTGTCACCATATTTCCTTCGCCGACTCATTGCGTAGGACGCCCTCCACCAGCCGCTTCTCCTTTCACATTTTGCAACGGGAGGAGAGCAGCGGAACTACGGAACTACAAGCCAATGGCCGCCGCCATTTTGACCGGTGGGACGCTCGTAAGAGTCGGGTTCTGATTGGCTGCGTCCGGACGAGGGGCGGGGCGGCCAGGGTGCAAGCGGCGTGCTTCGGCAGCTCGCATCGCGAACCTGCTCTACTCTGCTCTGATTCGTCAGGATAGGAACTGATTGTAAGGGACAGCCGTCTGGCCACCATAGCTGAGAATGAGAGCCTGAGACGTGGAAGGAAACCATTGGCATCTTTGTATTGAGTTTACTCGGATTCAGGTTCTTGTGGGGTTTAATATTTCGAAGAAGTGGAAATAGAAGGTATAGATTAGGAAGGAAGGCATGAAACTTCTTTCATGGAGGATATGTGCATAGAAAATCAAAACATGTAGGAAAAGTTATTAAATCATAAATCAACAGAGTTGCTGATATGAAGTCAATATTCGAAGATCAATCATGTTTCAATAGATTAATAATAAATGTATTTTAAAAATTTTTTTAAAATATGATTTATAGGGCTTTCCTGGTGGCGCAATGGTTGAGAATACGCCTGCCGATGCAGGGGTCACGGGTTCGTGCCCCGGTCCGGGAAGATCCCACATGCCGGGAGCAGCTGGGCCCGTGAAAAAAAAAAAAAAAAAAAAAGATTTATAGTAGCATACAAGGTATCAATTAACTAGGAATAGATTTAACCAGATTGCAACACCCCTACAGAGAGAATTATGAAATATTTTTGAAAGAAATTGAAGACCTAATACATGGAGAATTATACTATGTTCATAGGTTGCAGGACTCAATATTGTTATGATGTTCTTCCCAAATTTATCTATAGATTCAATGCAAATCCATTCAAAATGGCAGTGGGTGTGTGTATCTATGTGTGTAATATGGCAAGTTTATTTTAAAATGAACATGGAAATGCAAAGGGCTAAAAATATCCAAGGAACTCTTGAAGATCTCCTGAAAAACAATAAAGTTGGATCTCTACCAGTTATTAAGACAGTGTGGCAATGGTGAAAGGATAGACAAATAGATGAAGGAAACAGTATAAATGGCTCAGATACAGATGTCTGCATAAATGTACAGTCGATTAAAACAAAGATGACCCTCCTGAGCAGTGTGAAAAGGACTTTTTGATAATAAATAGCGCTTAGTCAATTTGATATACACATGGGAAAAGAAACTTAATCTCTGCCTCAAACCGTATCCTCAAATCAAATGCAAATTGATTATATATTGAATTGTAAAAGATAAAATAGCATTCTATAAGATGGTATAAATTGTCTTCATTACAGAAAATGAATTTTAAATGGAACAAAAAGTCACCAACTATAAAGAAAATAATTATAAATGTGACTACATTAAATTCATAACTTAAGAACTGTCTGTCCAAAGACATTAAAGAGAATGAAAGGCAAGGCACAAACTGGGAGAAGATATTTACAATATGCAAAATTAAGGGCCCATATATAAAATTATGAAGAACAGATATAAATCAGTAAGGAAATGATTGACCACTGTTAAGAAAAATGGGTCAGATATAATACTTTAGCAGTCTCTGCAAAAGAAAATCAAAGTGATCAACAAACTTGTGAAAAGTTTGTATGCTCAAAACTTGCTCAACCTCATTTGTAATGAGGAAAATGAAAATTAAAACCACAATATGATACTCTTTTACATCCATCACAATGGCTAAAATTAAAAAGACTGACAATAGGAGTATCAAGTAAGTAAAACAGTGATGAAACCACAGCCACAGCTAACCCAGAGCCAGAGGCCCCAATCAATGGGAACTGTCACGGAACTGCTGGTGAGGGTATGACTTGGTCCAGCAATTTGGAAAACGGGTTTTGATTTAGCAGTTCCACTCCTAGAACTATAACCAATGGAAATTCATGGACTTGTGCATCAAGATACATTTTATAAAAATGCTTTTAGCAGGTAAATTCAAAATTACCCTAAACTGGAAGCCAACCCAATACCCTTCAGCAGTAGAGTTGGTAAATATATTGAGCTATATTTGCTCAACAAAATGCTGCACAGTAATGAAAATGAAAAACTACAGCTCCTTTCAACAAGGAAAAAAATCTCATAAACATAACCTTGAGCAAAAGAAGCCAGACTCCCTACTCCTTCCTCTGCAAGAATAGCATATAACTCCATTTACATAAATTCCAACAGGCAAAATTAAACTATATTGTATAGGGATGTAAGCTTAAGTGATAAAATTATAAAGAGCAATCAAGAAAGTGATTACCATAAAAGTCAGGATAATGGTTACTTTGGGGAAGGGAGAAGAGGCAATGATTAGAAGCCAAGAGGGCGGGGGCGTATCTGATGTATTGGCTTTGTTCATTGTCTTGTTTTAGTTTCTGGGTTTGTGATAATTTATTGAGCTGAACATGTCATTTTGTTTACTTTCCTGTATACATGTTATATTTATCAATAAAAATGTTTTAAAATTTTAATGTAGGGAAAGATCTTTGTTTCTACTGAAGAACTGATTTATATTCCTTTTTTGTAATTTACTCTGTTTTTATTCTTTAGTTTGGCTGACAGGAATCCTAGACCTAAATTTGTGGTTCTAGCAATTATGTAAAACATCGTGATCAAATAATTATTTTCTTTTTCCTCAGAACTTGACTTTCTACTAATATTTCTCTTGCCATTGTTGCAGGAGAAGAGGGAGGGAAAGAAAGGTCATGTCCCAGGTCTCAAGCAAGGTCCTGGGATGGGCCACCAACTGAGGGTCCTTTGCACAGGAAAACATTCAAGAGCCAAAGTAAAATGAAAGCAAGATTATTTAGAGAGATACACATTCCATAGGCAGAATGCAGACCATTTCAGAAAGTGAGAGTGCCCCAAGGTATGGAGGTGGTTAGTTTTTATGGGCTAGGTAATTTCACAGGCTAATGAATGGGAGGAATATTCTAACTATTTGGGGGAAGGAGCAGGGACTTCCAGGAATTGGGCCACAGCCCACTTTTTGGCCTTTTATGGTCGGCCTCGGAACTGCCATGGCACCTGTCATGGCGCTGGTGGGTGTGTCCTTTTGCTAATGTATTACAATGAGGTTCAAGGTCTACTGGAAGTCAAATCTTCTGCCACCTTGGGCCTAGTTGGGTCTAACCAGGTTTTGTAGTATCCTATGTCATTCTTTTAATGGTTGTACCTATCCCCTTCCTTCCTGTCTTCCTTCCTGTGTGATTGTTTTTAATCTACATATTTTAAAACCATTATTTGGTTTTATACATTTATAACTGGATATGACTGCTTGGGAGGTCACAGCTCTTAAAATTCAAATTAACTTCTTGAGCTTCTAATTGTCTAAATTAATAGGAATACTGTAATTTTTCTCTGGGATCTCTCCTACCTCTCAACTGACCAAGAATTCCAGAAGCAGAATAAAAAAACTCAAATGTCTACTACAACACTTTCTTAAATAAATGGCATCATAGCTATCTAAGACCGAATTTATCCTAAAAACGTCTAACTCACACTTAGAAAATAGTTAAAGAGTTTGAAGAGTTTAATAATGCTTATAGGAGTAATAATCATGTAGTAATCCTTTCAAGCATATTAATATTGCAAATAAAATAGCAATGAATAATTTCCCCTAACTGTCCAAATTCTGTAGTGCCCAGGTAACCCTTGTAAAAAAGAACAACTCGAGCTCAAAAAACAGACATGTGTTGTTATCTTAGCACCCCCAGGATGGCTGTAATCTGTAATCATTATGTGGTAGGAAACTATCATAAGTTTTAGTTTTAAAGTTACTTAATTCACACAACCTGTCACAGTTCTAAACATAGTTCAAATTAAATGTGCTTCCTGAATATAACTCCTGAAATGAATAGAGGACACTTAACTTCTGGATAAAATGTTTTAATAAACAAAAGATAAGTCTTGTAGACATCTGAATGCAATATGATTCAAAATGCCAAAATAACGTTTCTAGGCATTTGAATAATATGTACATATAAGTAAGTTTTAGTACAACTAAAAACTTTTTAATAAACCAGAGTTAAACTCTGACTTGTTTTACCTGCAGAAATTATCCATAAGTTTAACAGTGATTATTAAGCAAAAATATGAGACATTGAGGGCCTTTCTAAGGAGCTTTTTGTGGCGTGATTGCCTTGTCACTTATATTATAATGATATTATCTTCCAGATCAATGGCCAATTGTAAGAGGTCTTTGTTTCAAGAAAAAAATAATTAAAATCATAATGTCCCATTACGTAGCACACTTTGTGTACAGAGCCCTACCCCAGCTCCAAATCTATCAGGATACAATTGACAAAATCTGAATAGACAACAAAATGACTAGAGAATTTTTTTTAATAGTGTTGTTACTGTGTTTCTTAAATATACCCCAGAAAGCACTTGGGTAAGTACTGGGCCCATTTTTCCTCAGCCCTGACCTACTGGCAATTTTTAAAAAATTAATTAACTAGTTAATTTTTTCATTGAAGTACAGTTGATTTACAATGTGTTAGTTTCAGTTTTTAGATTCTTTTCCATTATAGGTTATCACAAAATATTGAATATAGTTCCCTGTGCTATACAGTAGTTCCTTGCTGCTGGCAATTGTAATTAAAATCACCTACCATGTCTATCCCTCTTCTGGGGGAGCTACTCCATGGAGAGCCTCTGCTGCCCAGGTAATCCCTGATTGGAGTAGAGATCGGCTCTTGACTTTGGGAGCCAATTCATAGGTTGACTCTCCACCTCTGACTGTTACAAAAAGATACACTGAGACAATCATATTTCCTCTTGGAGGTTTGAAGTTAGAATTTGCTAGAGGGTCCTGCACGAAAACACGGAGGCGGGGGGCAGAAACTCTGAGGAAACCTTCTAATAGTGAAACCAAAAGAAGCAGCGTCAGGATCCTTGGGATGAATATTTATAGATTTCAGATACTGGAAACTGAACAACCATTCAGCTCCAGGGTCCCTAAGACCAGGTGCTATTGTAATTCCAATCATTTCCTTTTCTTTTTCAATGAGAGCCCTTACAGTAAACTTCCTTTCCTTGAGTTAGCTAATACCAGTAAGTCTGTATTCCTTATAAGCACAAAAGCTGAACTAAAACAAAGCTTTGGCTTAAGGGTTATGGTCTAATTGTTTCTCAATTTTTATTAGAAGGCGCAAATTGGGAACAGAGAAATAGCCGCTGCAGAATGCTTTTATTTTAATTGCTGTTTGCAAAGCGTGATACCAAAACCATTCTTAAGGACAAGAAGGTTGCTATGAACTTTGGCAAAATCATGCTTAATTATAAATGATTTGAGCAGTTTTTTTAAAATAATAAGTTAAAGGAATATTATTTCAAAAAGTTCAAAATAGAATGTAACAGAATCCCATTGAAAGATGAAGTTGGGAGGTAAAATATTTTAGTGATTCATTTGAACCTGAGACAAATTAAAGTGGGCTGGCTGTTGTTTAAAATCATTTTTTAAAAACTTTTCTTGGCTCACTATTTTATAAATACCTAAAAGTTTAGAAACTATGGACCGTATTTGTTTGTCTTTCCAGCCTGTACTCCAGAATAACCTGTTTTATGTTTCCTCAATTTCCTCACCTCTCAACCTGCCAGTACATTTTCCTTGCTGGCCTCAAACTTTGGGTCAGTCATGCCACTTAGCTTTCTTAACTCCTACCCCTGAGTTATTGAGTTTGTTGGAGAGGTTCCCAACTGTGCCACCATGAACCTGTGGTCACCAGGAGCTTTCACTGTCACATGATAAAGTGACAAATCTCATTGATTAGGAGAATGCATGCTTCCCCACTCCAAAATAGAGATTCCAAATTTCTACCACTTTCTATGAAAGAATAGATACCGTAAGAGAAATGCAGGGTTTAATTACTAACAATGGGCTTATGATAAATCTTACATAAAATTTTACAATGGAATAAATAAGATTTACAATGTTCTAGCAATCACTCTACAGTACTCAACATACTTCCTGAAATCTTCACCACAATCAAGATAATAAACATAACCATCACCCCCCAAAATTTCCTGTGCTCCTTTGTATTACTTTTGCTTGTAATATATGTTTATATAATTTACCTGTGATTAATGGTTGTGTTTAACAATCAGCTCACAAAATTCCTAAAAATTTCATAACTAGGATGAGTTGGCTATAGCATGCCACTGATTTTCTTATGTCTCATGCTCTTTTCTCCAGTTTAAGTAACCTCATTTCCTTCAGCATTTCCTCATCTTACCTATTTTTCAAACCTCTCATCAATTTTAAGCCTCCCAATTCAGTGATTGCACTCAGAATTGGACTCAGAGAGTCCTACACTATATATAGGTTACAGGTTTAAAAATGAAGCCAAGCTGTAAATGTTACAGAAAAAGAAAGCCTGGGGCAACTTACTAAGGCTGAGAAATTAGAAAGTTGCTGGGAAAGGGAGCTTCACTGGAGGAAGGGACCCTTTCTAACTGAATGACGATCGGTAGTGCAGTCTGCGGATGTTGTTAGGAGAAAGCAGAGCAAGTTACTCAAATTCTGGAGTGGGGCATATATTTTGCACACCGTGGTTTCCACAGGCACCACTTAGCAGTGCCACTAACTGAATTCAACCCCACTGATCATTTCAGGCACCAACCCCCATTGGTCCTGTATCTACCTAGGAATAATGTCTGTGGGTGTCATGGAGGTAATTTTAAAAGATATTTTTCTTTACTGCTTTAAGTGAAACCTTGGGGGAAAAAATCTGAACAGCCCCAAAATGTCTTATTCAAAGTTAATAACTTTCTTTTCCCTGGCTGTAATGGAATTCAGTCATCATCCACATGTCTGAGGTTATGAACACCAGGAAGATGACCTGATTTTAAAGACTGCCCTTGACTCTTCTTCAAGCAGCAGGATTCACATCATTCACTCTGACACCATAATTTTATTTTTTAAAAATTTTATTAGTTTATTTTTTAACATCTTTATTTGAGTATAACTGTTTTACAATAGTGTGTTAGTTTCTCCTTTACAACAAAGTGAATCAGTTATACATATACATATGTTCCCATATCTCTTCCCTCTTGCATCACCCTCCCTCCCACCCTCCCTATCCCACCCCTCTAGGTGGTCACAAAGCACAGAGGTGATCTCCCTGTGCTATGCTGCTGCTTCCCACCAGCTATCTAATTTACATTTGGTAGTGTATATATGTCCCTGCCACTCTCTCACTTTGTCACAGCTTACCCTTCCCCCTCCCCATATCCTCAAGTCCATGCTCTAGTAGGTCTGTGTTTTATTCCCATCCCACCACTAATCTCTTCATGACATTTTTTTTCTTAGATTCCATATATATGTGCTAGCATACGGTATTTGTTTTTCTCCTTCTGACTTACTTCACTCTGTATGACAGACTCCAGGTCTATCTACCTCATTACAAATAATTCAATTTCATTTCTTTTTACGGCTGAGTAATATTCCATTGTATATATGTGGCACATCTTCTGTATCCATTCATCTGTTGATGGACACTTAGTTTGCTTCCATGTCCTGGCTATCATAAATAGAGCTGCAATAAACATCTTGGTACATGACTCTTTTTGAATTATGACACCATAATTTTAAAACACTCCTAAACTGTATCTGAGACTATTACAAGTTTCTTTATTTCACAGTAAAAATAAAGTCTTCTTAATATTTTTACTACTGTTAATAGTGTTTAAGTTAGCCTAGCCAAATGCATGCTTAGGGGTGCTTGAAGTGTCCTACATGCAAATGTTTCTTTTTGTGAATGGTCATTTATACAGAATCTTCTGGTCAGAGCCAAAAATGGCTTTTGATTGTTTAGGAATGAAATTACAGCATTGAAAATATATTAAAGTTATAAATAACATTTTAGATCAGTTTGAATGTAAAAGGATAGACAAGAAGGTAGTTAAATTGCAAAGTCTATATTACAAAACTAACTCTACTCATGTCGATTCAGTTCCCAGTGTAAGAAATTTTTCCTTTCAACAGGGTTTTTCCTGTCTTTCAGACTGCTGGAAAAAATGATTGGTATATTTCATATGAATGTGGCTTTGGTCTAGTATCAATAATCTGGGTAACAGTGTTGGGGAAAAGTGGGCCCTGGAGGTTGTCATCTCATTGGCAAGAAACATATGGAAAACACAGGTACATTTATTCTGCTGTTGAACTATTTTCTTAAGCCTGTTACCATGGCTTCTAAGTGCAGCAACAGGCAGGCCCTTTTACCTGCTACTTTTTCCATTTCCAAACCCTCACTGTCCTCTAAATGCTCATTATTTAAAATGTAGTGTGTGGAAGAGCAACTGAGGTATCACCAGGGAGCTTGTTAGAAATGCAGAATCTGTCCCAGACCTGCTGAATCAGAATCTGCATGGTTACAAGATCCCCAGGTCATTCATGATCACAAGAAAGTTTGAGAGGTGATTATCTGCACCTAGGAATTTCCCTAGTAATTTTGGTCCACAATGATTAATGTCTCTTCTCTGAATTCCCACTTTACCTTCAGTTTATTCTATATAATTTCTGTTTCTCACTAATTATTGGCCATATGCAAATCTCATTTTCCTGACAAAATTGTGACCTTCTAGACAGGGGAAATTCTGTAAAAGGTCACATGGTAAATATTTTACTCTTTGCAGGCCGTATACTATCTTAGTTGTATACTCTTTTGGGACTTGTTTACTCTTTGAAAACCATTCTAGGTAGAGAGCCCTGCAAAAACAAGCCCCAGGCTGTATTTGGTCCATGGGCAGCAGCTTGTCCACCCCTGTCCTAGATGGCAGAGCCAGAATTGTATCCTGGGCTCTTGGTACGGTGCTAACTCTTATGGAGTTTTGCAATCAGTCTCTATTATTCAGCAATTTGTTAAAGTTATTTCATATTCCCGTCTGCCTCATGTTCTAAAACATTTTGAGGTAAGGTTTAGGAAAAGTTATGAAAAATTATCCTAATATCAATTAAAAGATATATTTCATACTTTAGAAAGAAGCTATTAATAAGAATAGATTTCAAATAAACTTTTGTATTTGAAAAACCTACTTTTTCTTTTCTTATTGATGTCAAGACATAAAAAGTAAACCATGAGTCCTCACTTGGCAAAGGGATATAATCATAATCTATAATTTTTCATTAAGACCATACTGGTACAGAATTGTCATTTATTCAAGCCCAATACAAATAGCTATCAATAGCAGAAAAGAATAAATGTAATATGCCATGGTAGTTAGTTTAAATATTTTTATGGCAATATCTATTTTGTGACTTGCCCACAGTATTATTCTTTAGTCTCTAAGTGTTAGATTTCAACTTGATATCACTATGAGCCATCCTTTGTGTTTAAGGTATAATCCATAGGGATTAGTTCCTTGATTGCATTAATATTTAAGAATTAAAACTGTATTAGCAAGAGAGGAATGAGAAAACATTCCAGGAAGAGCAGCAACATCACACATAGACTATACACACGCACGTGCACATGCATGCTTACTTGTGTTACTGCTCCAGGCAATGTCGGGAGAGATGGTTTTTCTGTTTAGGCTGATGTTTTCTGGATTTTTCTTTGACCCTTATAAGAAAACCAGTAATAAGTTTATTTTAAGAACAGAAACCCAGATGTTTTCCTGGTGGTAAAGGCCAAAAAATATTACTGTTATATCGCCCATAGATTGTTTCTTTCATTCAAATCAAAAGAACTAGCCTGTGTTTGAAGATCTTAATTTAATTAAGACTACACAGAACATATTTAAAGTTGTGAAAACATTTGCTATTAATATGATAAATAATTTTTCTTAATATAATGTTCATCTACTGAGAAAGAGGTTGTAAATTTTCAAGATTTAAAAGTGGATTATTTGTGTTGATACCTTTTTAAGCTTAGGGTTCACTTGATACAATCATAAGAATAAAGTCTTCAATTTACACATGCTTTAAGAAGAGTTAACAGCTAATCTACAAATAATCAATCAAGACACCTTTATTTTTGTCTGGTTCTCCACAATATAGTTTTTCAATGTTTCCATGGAAAGTTTTCCAAATTTTACTTTATCTTTTCTCTTCTCTGGAGTTATATGTAATAATCTAAGAATACTACTGTAAAATGAGCATGGTTGACTTCACATCTCAGAAGCATTAGATCATCTTGATCTTTTTGAGGGGCTTCCCCTTTTACAGGTATCCCCTGGGTTTTGTAAGAGGGAAAACTTGTGCTTTTCCAGTGTGACATGGAGAAAGTTGCTTGTGACTGTCAGGATTAGATCTCCACAGGAAGTCAGGTGGGGTGGGGGGGATCACTCATTCAAGTTGAGGAAGTAGTAGTAGGATGATGTAGTAGGATGATGTAGTAGTAGGTAGTGAGAGTCAGTGAAGGTAATCTCAGAGGTCAAAGGTCATACCCACACATTCTAATTACTACTGAAATTGTGTTTGGAAAATTTCGTTCTTCCCCTTTACCCATGCACATGAAAGTGTAGGGCCCCTGGAGAGGTGGCTGTGCAGACTTGATCTAGTAAGGTGGAGAAGAACAGAGTAGAGGCTGTTTTTGTGCTGCTGCCATCTTGGACCCACTGCAGTCAGGGCAGAGACACAACTTGCCTCTGTTTCTGCTTACACACAGAACATGTCCTTCTAAATGTAGAGGGACCGTTTAATTTAACACTCAAACTAGGACACCTCTCATAGTGAAAAGGGATACTATGAACAATTTCAGCTGAAAACAGGAGTATACTAAGGATATTTGGTTAATGGATTAATGACGAATGTTGAAGAATGAATGGACACCACCCACGTTTTTATTAATGGGCCTCAAAAGCTCTGCATCTCCAGACTGAGAAGGAGGTGCTGTAGCAAAGCATTGGCTTTGGAGGTACCCAGCAGTTTCACATCCTATTTATCGCTTGCTCTATGGGTGATCCTGGGCAAATCCCCTAATTGCTCTGTCTCTCAGTTTTCGGGCTGTAAGTGGGAATAATAATCCTTACCACCCAAGGTCATTTTAAGAACTATAAAAATGATGTATGTATAGCATTTAGCATGGTGTTTAGCACAGAACAAGGACTCTCTAAATAATTATTATTCTTTGTTATTGTCCCTACTTGACCAGAATCTAAACCTATGTGTAAGAATAACAGTACAGCCACAGTCAAAGTAGAGAGGAGTCTTTTTGGCTTCTTACTCCACACATCCATTGGGCTTCCAAGACAACCCAGCCTGAATTTCAATGACCCTTCAGTAACTTCCTGCCATGGACCCCCTTCATGAGCACTGTCCTCTTGCAAATGTGTAGGCTGAATATGAGGGCTAGGGCCTGAGCTTCTCAAATGAGCCTACTGCTTGAATAGATTAGGGCTTATGCAGCCAATGATCCAAATTTCCATTATGTTTCCCTGATGCTCTGCAGTATTTGTCTTCTTGGAAGAACACATTAGCAAGATGGAAGATATTCAGGCTACTTATGAATGTATATATTCCACAGTCCCCTTTATTAATATACAAATGATGAAAAGAACTTTTCTGGGGAAACACAGGGGAGCTGGGGCCCTGAAATGTTGAAAACAACATTTCAGGAATTTTGAAAGCCATTATTAAAAATTAATTTATGTAAATATCTACTAAATTATATTAAAAACAAAGTTAATAAATATTCAGAACTCACCATCGGTAATTATTTAGCTATAATCTATGCTTTTGAGCTTATCTGTACCCATTGTGTCTATACAGTGGAAACACCATGGTCATTACTGTCATTACTCCTCTCTTCTCAACTCCACATTCAGTGATGCTACCTCAGCAGCATGAAGTCAGCCATGATGGGAAAACTCACCCCATTGAAACTGATAAAACACTACAGATCAAGGCTTGATTTACTGTTTGTTGATTGTCTAGATCTTAGAAAGTGATGGAGAAAAATGCAGATTACACTTCAAAGAATGCTTTGACAATAACAAGTAAGGTGTGAATAGCACAAAAAATTGAGGGAATATTCTCCCAGAATTCAAAGAAAATTCTCTGATTGAGTAAATAAGTCACTCAGATCATTGAGAAACTATTGAACTTCCTACATAGTTCTTCAGTGTTCTGTTTTCTCATTAACTTAAAGGAATATATCAACAATCATTCATGTCGAAACTACCCTCTTGCTCCTCAATCAAAGCCTTAGGATGGCTATGAATACAAGAGTTTAACAAAAATCTACAAAAGCATTCTGTGAGATTTAATTAACTATATTGAATTCATGATAAAGAGTATTGTATATTTTATTATTATTTGGAAATTATGTGATATGAAGTATCCTTCATATCAGTAGTAATTTATAATAAATGTGTGTGTGTGCCTTCTGGCTGTATCTGTATCAGTTTTTCTTTTTTTTTGTTCAGAGGGAGCTAGTTGTTAACCATTTAGCAGAACACCACTTGCATGGAAAGTTCAGGGCTTGGCCACTGTTGCACTGTTAGTCCATGGAAATACCAAATCAGTAGGGATTAAAGCCAGAGAAGTGAAGCTTGAAGACTGAAAGACAAAAGGGTAGAGTGAACTGTGACTTAAATAGGAGGCAGACACTTGAAAAGGGACAGAGAACAAGGCAGGATGGGAAACTCGACAGCCAGAGAGAATGAGATAAGGGATGAGATTGTTCCTGATTTCACTCAGAAAAGGAGACCCCAGACTACTCATTGGTCTGGATACATTCCTAAAGGTACCAAGCTACACAGTGGAGGAGGAGCCTGTGAGTTTAGGAGCTTTGGTGAGGTCAAGAGTGAAATTTGGTTAGGTAAGCTTCCAACTTGAGGAAATTGGGGAGAAAAAATTGCCATTTCAGGGTGTAATTTTTTAAGTACAGTAATTATTAAAAACAGCAAATCTCTTATTCCCTTCTGCAATTTTATGTAATATGTCTTGGAGACCCATTCTTAGCAATTAGGCCCTTCAGTCCTAACATGCTATCTATTCTCAAGCCTGTTGTTCACATTCATGACATACAATGTTCCATGCATATATTTTTCTGATTTTAAAGGCAATTCATGTTCATTGTAGAAAATTTGGAAGTTTTAGAAAAATTAAAAATTTAGTTAATGTCATAATTCAGAGATAACTACTGTTAATATTGGACTATTTCTTTGTGGATATAGGTATATGTATGTGTAATATATATACTGATATAAATACATATACTCATATATGCATAGTATATATTAGCATATATGGATTGCTTTCATTTGATACTACATTATATTATGGCCTTTTCATTTATTCTTAAAATTTTTTACTTGTTTATGTTATTGTTTGTATATTAAGAATGGCAGTCCTTTGTTGTATTTTCTAAAAAAATTATGTGTGTCAGTTGCCTTTTAAAGATGACTGTGTTTGTGTTACTGAACTTAGGTCCCACTGCTTTCTGCTCAAAAATAAATGAGAGAGAGAGAAATGTTGGTAGAAAGGAAAGTTGCTTTTCATCAGAATGCCAGCAATCTGGGGAGATAGTGGACTCAGGGTCCCCCAAAAACCATCTCTGAAGATTCTACTCAGCCATGAAAGCTTTTAAAGGGAAAAAGGGAAGTAATCTCGGTTAATCATTGAGATGGGGGGTCAGAGTTGTCGCCATCTGCCACTGTGTGCAGGCTTGGGGACTTCTAATTTTTCTTCAGATGTTATCTTGTTCACACAGTTTGTTCAGGAGATTACTGATGGGGAAGCTAGGGAAGAGATCTGGTCAACTGTTAATTACTTACTCTTCATTTCTACTACTTTGATCTATGGAAAGAACCAACACATTAGGCAAGGTATTGTGTGATTGGAGGACTTGAAAGGTGTGCTTGGGGCAGAAAAGAGTAGAGCATGGGGGTGCCTGATTTAAGGTTAGTGTCTAGATAAAAGGCCCTCCCGCAGAGAGCTCTTTCCTGCCAAGAGCTGTGTATGAATGTGTGTTCTTGCTTTAAAATTTATTCTAAAAGTTTAGATAGTTAAATTTATTGATATTTTTATTCAGACTTGCTTTCTTTCCTTTATGCTTATAATATCTTTCCACAACTCAAAGACAAAAAGAACCACAAAAATTACCTTTCAGGTATATATATATATATATATATATATATATAATGTGTATATACAATATCTGCATATGTATATAATCATGAATCCATGTGAAATTCAATTTTCTGTATAAAGTAAAAATCTAACTTAATTTTTTTTTTCCTGAGACACTAGTGAATCTTCTCAGCATGTTCATCAGCAGAATATATTTTTAGGTAGAATTGAATTTGGCTTTTGGAGAGCCGTGAAGGATAGTGGCTTAAATCCTCTGGAGGGCTTATTAAAACCTAGATTGTTTGGCTTGTCCTCCAGAGTTTTTGATTCAGTAGGTCTGGGGTAGTGTCTAAGAATTTGGATTTCTAACAAGTTCACAGATGATACTGATGCTGCTGATCTAGGAACCACACTCAGAATGACTGGTTTAAAGGAGTAAAGGTTTGATGAATATTGATGGATAAGGAACTGAAGGCCTGTCTAGAGCTAAGCCACCCAGGCCTGGCACCTTGGTTGTGTAATACCTTGGGAACCTGGGCTCCTTGAATTTTTTTCTCCTCATTTCTTAGATTGGGGCTTCATATTCCTGTGACTGTTCCATGTTCCCTGGGAGGAGGAGTAATATGCTCCACCTATATCTCCCGTCCACTACTCCCTCTTCACCCCCTTCCCTCAAGCTTTACCTAGGGATTTCTGCTTACAGGTTACCAACTAGAACTGTGTCACGTGGCCACCTTTACCTGTAATAACAATTTGGACATGTAGATTTTTTTTTTTGACTAGCTACATTTTTATCCTGAATGAAACTGGATATGGCAGCCATTTGTGTGTTCCTTGTAATTTCAGTGGCCATGTTTCTAGTGTTTCATCATTAAGAAGTTGTTGACTTATCATATTAGAGAGATATCTTACTTTTCTTCCCCACTTATAAGATGCTATGAGGCATAGGCTTTTTATGTGATAATGTTTTCCTTCTTTGGTACATCAATGTAGCTGAACTCATTGCATGAGCACATGGCCTAATACTAAATTGTCATTGCATTTATGCTTGATTATTCTCTAATAGGCTATTAAATTTGATTGCGTATATTTTATTTAGATTTGTCCATCATTTCTCATTAACTAAATTGGTGTGTTGTTGACTTCAGCATTATATTTAACAAGTTTTTATATCAGTGTTAGTCTAGCTGAAAAAACCTTATAGAGTTTACACTGTGTCCCTGGGAATCTACTAAGTTGTGGTTTATAAGAATTATCCAATTTAAATTGCACAGACATTTTATGAAATTTGTACTGTTAGTGTTCTCATTTTATAGGAACCTGGGTTTGAGAGGGTCATCACATGTCACCTATCTAGGAAATTCTAAGCCTCTTGTTCCCCAGACTAATTCTTAATTTATTTGGTACACGGGGAATCTTTCCATATTTCGTTATGTTGTAGAATAATTTACATTGTGTGGGAATTATTAATTACTTAGAAGATTAAAATAATTTAACCATAAAGTAAACTGAGATTTCCATTATCTGAATCTGTAGTCTTTGGGGGAAGTTATTTAATGATAACTTAAAATTTTCCTTAAAGCTTAGATTTTCAATTTCTTCCTTGTCATCGAGATTGTTAATTTTATTTATTTATTTATTTTAAAATATATATTTATTTATTTATTTGGCTGCATCGGGTCTTAGTTGCAGTGGCACACAGGATCTTCATTGTGGTATGCGGGATCTTTAGTTGCAGCATGTGAACTCTTAGTTGCGGCATGTGGGATCTAGTTCCCCAACCAGGGATTGAACCCAGGCCCCCTGCAATGGAAGCACAGAGTCTTAACCACTGGACAACCAGGGAAGTCCCAAGATTGTTAATTTTATTTATGTAGAATTGAACACAATTACACAGATGAAAATTATCTCCATATTTGACACAATCTCTTTTTATTAGATTTATTAAAGAATTATAATTGCATGAGGTTTTTCTCAGAGAAGTAGACCGTGCCTTTATTTATCTTGTTTTTCTTGTTTTCTAATTTACTATCTTAACATAGCCATTGTTACTTTCTACCCTCTATTTTCCTTAGAATATTATTGTAATTGTTCCTTTTCTAATATCTTAAGGTGAATGATTAGTGCATTTTCTCTATTTATTTTGCTAATTGCTATCTATTTTTAAATATAGATTTTGGTTGAATGCCTTACCTTTTTATACGCTATTTCATTTTGCATTTGACTTTATTTTTAGCCAGGGGTTATTTGGGAGAAATTATTTTAATTCCCAAAGGATTAGAAATATTTGTCTGATTTTTTGCAATTAATTTTTAGTGGGATTTTTTTTGTCATGCTTTATTTTATTTAATTATGATCAAAGAAAGTGGCCAGTAAAATATCCATTTTTTGAAGTTTACTGAGATATTCTTTATTTCTAGAAAATGAAGAAATTATATTTTTCAGACACTTTAAAGAAAGTATTGTATGTTTGTCATAGATCAAAATATATGTCATATAATCTATTTTTCTTAATTAATTTTTCATCATTAAATTTATTTGATGTTTTATAAACTTATAATAATGGTTTATAAAGGATCTCAACTAAAGTCATATTTCTGTCCATGTCTTCTATTTTTATCAATATGAACTTTTAATATTTTTATAAACTGACACATAATTCCGAATTCTTATAATTCTTTTATATCTTATAAATGCATCCTCTTTATCCCATATATGCTTTTCTTTTTCTTTCTGGGTATTTCCTTGTCAATATTAATATCGCTTCTTCTGCTTTTTTAACATTTTTTGGAAATATTGTTGACTATCTCATTCTCTTAAAACTCTTAAAATTTTTGTTTTAGATATTTTTCTTACAAGCAACAATTGGATTTTTATAAAACTAAATCTAAGCATTTTTTCTTATTCTTTTTATTAAAAGATTATTTATTTTTGGCTGTGTTTGGTCTTTGTTGCTGTGTACAGGCTTTCTCTACCTGCAGCAAGTGAGGGCTACTCTCCGTTGCATTGTGCATGCTTCTCATTGTGGTGGCTTCTCTTGTTGTGGAGCACGGGCTTCAGTAGTTGTGGCATGCAGGCTCAGTAGTTGTGTCTCACGGGCTTAGTTGCTCTGTGGCATGTGGGATCTTCCCAGACCAGGGATCAAACCTGTGTCACCTGCATTGGCAGGAGGATTCTTAACCACTGTGCCACCAGGGAAGTCCCAGCATTTTCTTTTTCTTAATAAGGATTTTTAAATCAATATCCATTAATTGTTATAATTAATCTTTTTTTATCTACTTTTGAAATTTTTATATTTTTCTAAGGTTATGCTTCTTGTTCTTTTTCTTATTATTTATCTTTTACTAGATGAACTATGTACTTTTTCATTTGTATTTGTTCCAGAGATTTGGAAGATATAATCCTGTTTTCAGTTCTATTTAGGGGTTATAGTTTAGTTAAAAATACAGAAATCTATCAATCTGTAATTACTCATTCAGCAAACATTTTTTTTGAGGGAGTTTTGTAACTTGGGCATTATTCCATACCATGGAATACCATAGTTGGCAAATAATAAATACATAAGTAAAAATAGTACTATCTCTGCCTTCTTGAATTTTACAGTCCAGAAAGTAAAACATGTATTTACCAAAGAATCACACAACAGTGTTATAAGAGTCAGGATTTGACCAGAGAGATAGAACCAGTAGAAGATATATATTAAGAAGTTCCTTGCAAGGAGTGGGCTTACTTGATTGTGTGGGCTAGTTAGGCGAGTCTGAAATTTGTAGGGCAGGCTATCAGAAAGGACAGGCTGAACAGTCTCAGGCATGGGCTAAAGCTGCTATCCACACACAGAAATTTCTTCTTCTTTAGGGAAACCTCAGCTTTGCTTTTTGGGCCTTTCAGCTCAGTGAATCAGATCCACTCAGATCATCTAGAATAATCTCCCTATTTCAAGTCAACTGATTATGAACTTGAATCACATCTACAAAATATATCCACAACAGCACTGACATTGAATAACTGGAGACTATAGCTAAGAATAACTGGAGACTATAGCTAAGTTGGCCCATCAAAAGGATGATTAAAAGTGTAAAGTTACAATCATGGCAAGTATTATGAAGAAGTGGTACATAGTATTAAAAGAGTGAATAAGATGGAAAAAATTGACTTACACATGGAGGCCAAGTAGGCCTTTGCCCGTTTCTTGTCTATCTTATTGCTTAGTCCAATACTTTGTAAACATTTGGGTGTTATGGGCCCTGTTGACTTTGCAAGTTGGTTAAGACTTCATAGCTCAACATGCTGACTACTGTCTTAAAGGGAATGATTTACCTCATTTATATGGACCCAAGTTATCTTTGAAGTGAGTCAGGCCAAAATAAATCTCCCTTCAGATGGTTCTGAGAGTGTTCTTTGCTTTAAAATGTAAACAAAGGCAAACAGATACTCCATTATCAACAACAAAAATGTGTCCAGACTTCAAAAAACATTTTAAGACTTTTCTGTGAAATCTAGTGAACTTTTGTGTAATTAAGAACTTAATATTATACCTTCAGTTCTTGACAAAACCTCTTGAAAAGGTAGTAACTTTATCCCTGGCATTGATAAATGATTTTCATTGCAGAAGACAATCTTCATATAGGATGTAGACAGCACCTTGGTGCCAATGTAGTCCAGCGGAGCATATAATGAGCCTCAGTACTGTGTGTACAGCTTCCATCTTCACTGTAGAAGTAAAAATAAATGTGTGGTTAGTCATTGCAGGAACTCCATCTGCACCTTAGGTACCCAGATGGTCCATCCAATTGAAGTTTTGTTCAGAAAATCAACTTTTTTACCATTTCAAAGCTGCTGGTAGCTGTTAGAGTTTTCAAAAGATGTTCATAAAGTAGGAATTTTTCTTGAGTGACATCAGTGTGGATATTCTGGATAAAAACTAGGAGATGGCTGCCGAGACATTTCAGGTTCAAATTACATCTTGAATATAAAGAGAATAACTGTCAATTCATCCCTGTCCTGCTTTGAAATGTTAGAAGCAATTCTGAAGCATTCTCCAGCAATTCTGGAGTGGATAAAATTATTTGCCAAAGGCACTGCCTCATCTTTTTCCCCTTCTCCAAGACATAACCAGTCCCATCATTTTCAGGGCACATGGCTCTACTTATGGCCTCCATAGTTATGAGAATCTTCTTTTCCTTTGTCTGGATTTGAGTTAGGCAAATTTGGAGAATGCTGCTGACAAGCATGATGTGTTAGAACTAATCTAAGTCTTGGTAAAGTTCTATTCTTGGTATCCTGAACATCCTTTTTAGGCAAAGATCTATGCTGATGTGTTGTTATGATGGACTGCTGTAAATTTTTGCTCCAATCTTATAATTCTCACATTTCTCTAATGAGAATGCATGTGTTTCCTTGGGTATTCTGTGCTTTGGTCTTAAAACCACTCGAGGCTGGAATCAGCAATTTTTAAAATATATATATACAAAAGAATGCAACTCTAATTTTAAAATCACTGACAAAGAAAGACTTTATTTCTGGGTCTTCTTCTTCTCTCTCTTCACTCTATTTTCACTAACAGTTAGGCTATTTATTTCAAATTGCATTGCCCTCTTAGCAAAACAGCAACAAAAATTCCACCCAGCCAAACGACACTCTGAAAAAGTCATAGCTTAGGGCAGAGTTATTACAAAAGATGGCATGTTGAGGATTGCCATCACAATTCTTTCTGAAAGAGCATTATTTTTAACAGGAAAAAATAAAAGCTCTACTGGACATTGTGCTCCACCAAAACAAGAGAATAAACCAAAAAAGAGAAAGTCTTAAGATTCAGAAGCAATCTAAATTAGGAGATGAGTATAGGGAATTCCTAAGATAATTAAAAAGTGATATTAATGGTGCAATTAATTTTTTCTGTAGATAAAAGTAGAATGGAAATTCTCAGAATGTAAGACTCCAAAAATAAAACATTGAAAGAAAGAGATTTCTTTCTGGTGAAAAATTATTCCAACTATTGGCAATGTATGGACAATCAGCAATACATATAAGGAAAAACTAAAGAAATGAAAACAGAGAGGTATCTGTGATGCCAGGTGGCCTGGGCAGGAATTTCCAATTATGGCAAAATAATAAGGTTGGTAAATCCTATCTTCCCCAAAATAAGTATAAAACCTACAAATTAAAAAAAAATTTCAGGGCTCTGGGAATCAAACAAAGGCAAACAATAAATTGAGAAATATATTTATTAGTAAAAAAAAAATTGCTGAATTTCAGGTAAGAGCAGTAGAAGTCTGTGCCATCCTTTCCTGGAGCTATTCCCATCCAGTCCTTCAGCTCATTTGGCATGGTATTTGTACAGGGTGAGGCTAGCAATAAAACCAGAAGGGACTGCTAAAGGGGCTGACTTGATTTGGAGGGGAGGGCAAAAAATCTCACACAAAGTAGTATTGCCAGTAACAGTAGTAACCTTGATAGGAAGAGAATGATGTAGGCCACAACCCTGCAATATAAGCCTGAGATTGTAATCCTGGTTGGAGTGAGTGGCAGACCTATAATCTAACCAGAAATTTAGCAGGTGGATTCCAAATAATTAGACAGCTCTAGAAGAGCTAGCGAATGTCCTCAGACATCACTGGCTGACTCTGAGGTCATGTGCTTATACAGAGAAGACCTGAAAGTGAATGACAGAGTGTAATGTTAAGATCAAAGATTCCAACTCCCTGAAATGTGGATTTGCTCCTTACCCAAAAACAGGTCACTGAGCAGGGTGTGAGCCTGACTGACTCAAGGTGTTTGAGTGAAACATCAGGCCAATCATTGGCTGACCACTAAGCTATACATACTATGTTGACCCCTGATCCAGTTAGACCAAGATAAAGAGAGATGACACAAATTCAAAGAATTATAAGGAAATACTATTAACATTATTATGTCAAAAAGTTAGAAACTTAAATGAAGCAGAAAATTTCCTAGAAAAACACAAACTACTGAAACAAACTTAAGAAGCTGTAGAAAATCTAAACAGAACAACAAGTAGAGAAATTGAATTAGTAATCAAAAATCCACAAAGAAAAGCCCAGGCCCAGATATCTTCTCTAGTGAAATGTGTTAAATATTTAAATAAGAAATAATACATACACTTCACAAATTCTGCCAGAAAATAGATATCCAGAAAGTAGAGGAAAAGGGGATACTTCCCAATGCTATGAGGCTAGTTTTATCCTTATACCAAAACCACATAAAGATATCTTGGGAAAAGAAAACTACAGATCAATATCTAACTTGAATATAGATGAAAATATAAGGTTATTTCCATGATAAATAAATCCCAGTTAGTCATGGTATCCCTTTTTTATATGTTGTTGGATTTCATTTGCTAGGTTTTTTGTGGGGTTTTTTGAGAAATTTTCATCTCTATTCAACAAATTGGGAATAGCAGGGAACATTCTCAATGTGAAAAAGGAGATATACAAAAACCTTTGGCTAACATTATACTAAATTGTGAAAGACTTAGTGCTTTGTCTCTAAGATTAGGGCAAAGGCAAAGATATCCACTCTCACCTGTTCTATTCAACATTGTGCTGCAGACTCTAGCCAGTACAATAAGACAAGACAAAGAAATTAAAAGCAAATAGAAAAGCAAAAGGAAGAAGTAAAACTTCCTTTTTTGAAGACAACATGATCCTGAATGTAGAAACTCCTAAGGAATATTAAAATAAAATATTAGGACTAGTAAATGAGTTCAAGATCACAGGATACAAGATAAATATGCAAAGATGCATTTTTTTTATATTCTGGCAATGAAGAATTGGAACATGAAATTTCATTCCTGATAGCATCAAAAAGAATAAAACATTTAGAATAAATGCAACAAAAGAAAAAGTCTTATTCACAGAAAATCACAAGGTGCTGCTGACAGAAATGAAACTTGAAATAAATGCTAAAAGAAATGAAAATTGAGAGACATTTTATGTTCTACACTGAATGACTCAATATTGTTAAGATGGCAATTCTTAGATTCAAGAAAATCTTTATCAAAATCCCAAGAGGCTTTATTTATTTATTTATTTTGTAGAAATTGACAAGGTGCTTCTAAAATTATATGGAAATTATATGGAAACACAAAGAACTAACCAATGAACTTTTGAAAAGGAAGACTAAATTTGAAGGAGTTGGAATACCTGATTATGAAACTCACTATAAATCTATGATAATCAAGACAATGGAGTATTTGGGTAAGGATAAACATATGGATCAACAAAAAAGAATGAGAGTTCAGAAATAAACCCTTACATTTATAATTAATTGACTTTCAGCAAAGGTTCCAAAGCAGTTTAATGAAGGAAAGGAGATTCTTTGCAACAAATGATGCTTGGTGAAATAGTTACCCACTTGTTTAAAAAAATGATCTTAGACCCTTATCTCACAGCATACATATAAGTTAACTCTAAACAGTTGATACATCTAAATGTAGGAACTAAAACTCTAAAACATCTAGAAGAAAACATTGTAGGAAATCTTTGTGACTTTGAGTTAGGCAAAGATCTCTTAGGTATGCTATCAAGAGAAAAAAAGCAGTACAGTAGACTTAAGGACATTTGATTTTGTATTAGTATTCCATACTGTGTAACAAATTACTGCAACATTAGTGGCTTAAAACATATACTTATTAGTCCACAACTTCTCTAAGTCAGAAATCAGGACATAGTTCAGTTGGGTCTTTTGCTTAGGGTCTTACAAGACTGTGATCAAGGTGTCAGCCAAGGCTGAGGTTGCATCTGAAAGTCAACTAGGGAAGGTCTCTTTCCCAACTTGGAGGCTGTCGACAGTATCCAGTACCTGAGGACTAAAGGATTCATGGCATATTGTTCCTTCAAAGCCAGGAAGGAGAGACAGAATGAGAGAGAAAGAGAGAGAGTGGGGGGGGGGGCTCTAGCAGGTGAAAGCAAGGTCTGGCAAAATAGGTGCTATACTCTTCAATTGTGTACATGGAACCACCTTTTCCACATCTCATTCATGAGAAGCAAGTCACAGGTCCCACCATATTCAAGGGGAGGGATTTAACCAAAGCACCAATAACAGGAGGCAGGGGTTATGAGGGCCATTTTAAGTCTGTCTACCACACTCTTCCAAAGACAACAGTAAGAAAATTTTAAAAGAGAAGCCACCAACTTGGAGAAAATATTTGCAAATATTTGCAAATCACATCTCAGGGGTTGGTAAATTATGGCCTGCAGCCTGTTTTGGTAAGACCCATGAGCTAAGAATGGTTTTTATATTTTTAAAGGGTTGTTTAAAAAAGAATATGCAAAAGTGATCCTATATGACATAGAAAACGTAAACTATTTACTATCTCTCCATGTACAAAAAAGTTTGTGAATTTCTGCTAACAGACTTGAATCCAGAATATATAAGCACTTTTACAACTCATTAATAAGACTAACAAGCCATTAAAAGTGGATGTTTTAGGCAACACCCCCTCCCCACAATATCCATGCTCTAATCCCTGAAATTTGTGAATATGTTATAGTACTTGGTATAAGGGATTTTGCTGATGTAATTAACGTTACAGACTATAATACAGGGTTATTACACTAGAATACCTGGGTGGTCCCAATCTAATCATACTAGCCCATAAAAGCTAGCATCAAAAAGATGAGCTAGGGGAGCTTCAAGATGCAGAAGAGTAAGAAGTGGAGATTACCGTCCTCCCCACAAACACATTAGAAATACATCTATATGTGGAAAAACTCCTAAAGAACACTCACTGAATGCTGGTGGAAGACCTCAGACCTCTCAAAAGTCAAGAAACTCCCCACATAACTGGGTAGGACAAAAGAAAAAAGAAAAAACAGAGACGAAGAATAGGGAAGGGACCTGCACCAATGGGAGGGAGCTGTGAAGGAGGAAAGGTGTCCATACACTAGGAAGCCCCTTCATGGGTGGAGACTGTGGGTGGCAGAGGGGGAAGCTTCGGAGCCATGGAGGAGAGTGCAGCAACAGGGGTGCGGAGGGCAAAGCGGAGAGATTCCCACACAGAGGATCGGTGCTGACCAGCACTCACCAACCCAAGAGGCTTGTCTGCTCACTGGCTGGGATCGGCCATAGCTGGGAGCTGAGGCTTGGGCTTCGGAGGTCGGATCCCAGAGAGAGGACTGGGGGTGGCTGCGTGAATACAGCCTGAAGGGGGCTAGTGTGCCACAGCTAGCTGGGAGGGTGTCCGGGAAAATGTCTGGAGATGCCGAAGAGGCAAGAGACTTTTTCTTGCCTCTGTTTCCTGGTGTGCCAGGAGAGGGGATGAAGAGCACCGTTTAAAGGAGCTCCAGAGATGGACGCGAGCCAGGACTATCAGCAGGGAGACCAAGGACAGGCATGAGATGCAAAGGCTGCTGCTGCAGCCACCAAGAAGCCTGTGTGCAAGCACAGGTCACTCTCCACACCTCCCCTCCCGGGAGCCTGTGCAGCCCGCCACTGCCAGAGTCCCGTGATCCAGGGACAACTTCCCCAGAGAACACATGGAGCGCCTCAGGCTGGTGCAACGTCATGTTGGCCTCTGCTGCCACAGGCTTGCCCCGCATCCATACCCCTCCTTCCCCCCAACCTGAGTGAGCCAGAGCCCCCGAATCAGCTGCTCCTTTAACCCCGACCTGTCTGAGTGTAAAACAGATGCCCTCAGGTGACCTACATGCAGAGGTGGGTCCAAATCCAAAGCTGAACTCCGAGAGCTGTGTGAACAAAGAAGAGAAAGGGAAATTTCTCCCAGCAGCCTCAGGAGCAGTGGATTAAATCTCCACAGTCAACCTGATGTACCCTGCATCTGTGGAATACCTGAATAGACAACGAATCATCCCAAATTGAGTAGGTGGACTTTGGGAGCAAATATATATATTTTTTTGTTCCCTTTTTCTCTCTTTGTGAGTGTGTATGTGTACGCTTCTGTGTGTGATTTTGTCTGTATAGCTTTGCTTTTACCATTAGTCCTAGGGTTCTATCTGCACATTTGTTTTTGTTCTTGTTTTTTTTTAGTATAGTTTTTAGCACTTGTTATCATTGGTGGATTTGTTTTTTGGTTTGGTTGTTCTCTTCTTTCTTTCATGTTTTTCATTACTTAAAAATTTTTTTAATAATTATTTTTTAGTTTTTATTTTAATAACTTTATTTCATTTTATCTTCTTTATTTCATTTTTCCCTTTTATTCTGAGCCGTGTGGATGACAGGCTCTTGGTGTTCCAGCCAGGCGTCAGGGTTGTGCTCTGAAGTGGGAGAGCCAAGTTCAGGACGCTGGTCCACAAGAGACCTCTCAGCTCCATATAATATCAAATGGCACAAATCTCCCAGAGATCTCCATCTTAATGCCAAGACCCAGCTCCCCTCAATGACCAGCAAGTTACAGTACTGGACACCCTATGACAAACAACTAGCAAGACAGGAACACAAACTCACCCATTAGCAGAGAGGCTGCATAAAATCATAATAAGGCCACAGATATCCCAAAACACACTACCAGATGTGGACCTGCCCACCAGAAAGACAAGATACAGCCTCATCCACCAGAACACAGGCACTAGTCCCCTCCACCAGGAAGCCTACAAAACCCACTGAAGCAACTATAGCCACTGGGGACTGATACCAAAAACAACGGGAACTACGAACTTGCAGCCTGCGAAAAGGAGACCCCAAACACAGTTAGTTAAGCAAAATGAGAAGACAGAGAAACCGACAGTAGGTGAAGGAGAAAGGCAAAAACCCACCAGAGATAACAAATGAAGAGGAAATAGGCCGTCTACCTGAAAAAGAATACAGAATAATGATAGTAAAGATGATCCAAAATCTTGGAAATAGAATGGAGAAAATACAAAAAAACGTTTAACAAGGACATAGAAGAACTAAAGAGCAAACAAACAGTGAAGAACAACACAATAAATGAAATTTAAAATTCTCTAGAAGGGATCAATAGCAGAATAATGGAGGCAGAAGAAAGAATAAGTGACCTGGAAGATAAAATAGTGGAAATAACTACTGCAGAGCAGAATAAAGAAAAAAGAATGAAAAGATTTGAGGACAGTCTCAAAGACCTCTGGGACAACATTAAAGGCACAAACATTCGAATTATAGGGGTCCCAGAAGAGGAAGAGAAAAAGAAAGGGACTAAGAAAATATTTGAAGAGATTATAGTTGAAAACCTCCCTAATATAGGAAAGGAAATAGTTAATCAAGTCCAGGAAGCACAGACAGTCCCATACAGGATAAATCCAAGGAGAAACATGCCAAGACACATATTAATGAAACTATCAAAAATTAAATACAAAGAAAAAATATTAAAAGCAACAAGGGAAAAATAACAAGTAACACACAAGGGAACCCCCATAAGGTTAATAGCTGATCTTTCAGCAGAAACTGTGTAACCCAGAAAGGGAGTGGCAGGACATATTTAAAGTGATAAAGGAGAAAAACCTACAACCAAAATTACTCTACCCAGCAAGGATCTCATTCAGATTTGATGGAGAAATTAAAACCTTTACAGACAAGCAAAAGCTAATAGAATTCAGCATCACCAAACCAGCTTTACAACAAATGCTAAAGGAACTTCTCTAGGCAGGAAGCACAGGAGAAGGAAAAGACATACAATAACAAACCCAAAACAATTAAGAAAATGGTAAGGGAACATACATATCGATAATTATCTTAATTGTAAATGGATTAAATGCTTCATCCAAAAGATATAGACTGGCTGAATGAATACAAAAACAAGACCCATATATATGCTCTCTACAAGAGACCCACTTCAGACCTAGGGAAACATATAGAATGTAAGAAAGGAGATGGAAAAAGATATTCCATGCAAATGGAAATCAAAAGAAAGCTGGAGTAGCAATTCACATATTAGGGAAAATAGACTTTAAAAAAAAAGACTGTTAAAGAGACAAAGATGGACACTACATAATGATCAAGGGATGAATACAAGAAGAAGATATAACAATTTAAATATTTATGCACCCAACATAGGAGCACCCCAATACATAAGGCAAATACTAACAGCCATAAAAGGGGAAATCGAAAGTAACACAATCATAGTAGGAGATTTTAACACCCCACTTTCACCAATGGACAGATCATCCAAAATGAAAATAAATAAAGAAACACAAGCTTTAACTGATACATTAAACAAGATGGACTTAATTGATAATTATAGGACATTCCATCCAAAAACAACAGAATACACATTCTTCTCAAGTGCTCATGGAAAATTCTCTGGGGTAGATCATATCATGGGTCACAAATCAAGCCTTGGTAAATTTAAGAAAAGTGAAATTGTATCAAGTATCTTTTCCAACCACAATGCTATGAGACTAGATATTAATTACAGGAAAAAATCTGTAAAAATACAAACACATGGAGGTTAAACAATACACTACTTAATAACCAAGAGATCATTGGAGAAATCAAGGAGGAAATCAAAAAATACCTAGGAATAAATGACAATGAAAAGACAATGACCCAAAATCTATGGGATGTAGCAAAAGCAGTTCTAAGAGGGAAGTTTATCGCAATACAATCCTACCTTAAGAAAAAAGAAACATCTCAAATAAACAACCTAACCTTACACCTAAAGTAATTAGAGAAAGAAGAACAAAAATACCTCAAAGTTAGCAGGAGGAAATAAATCATAAAGATCAGAGCAGAAATAAATGAAAAACACATGAAGGAAACAATAGCAAAGATCAATAAAACTAAAAGCTGGTTCTTTAAGAAGATAAACAAAATTGATAAACCATTAGCCAGACTCATCAAGAAAGAAAGGGAGAAGGCTCAAATCAAAAGAATTCAAAATGAAAGAGGAGAAGTAACAACTGACACTGCACAAATACAAAGGATCATGAGACATTACTACAAGCAACTATATGCCAATACAATGGATAACCTGGAATAGATGGACAAATTATTAGAAAAGCACAACCTTCTGAGACTGAACCAGGAAGAATTATAAAATATAAACATACCAATCAAAAGCACTGAAATTGAGACTGTGATTAAAAAACTTCCAAGAAACAAAAGCTCAGGACCACATGGCTTCATAGGCAAATTCTGTCAAACATTTATAGAAGAGCTGACACTTATCCTTCTCAAACTCTTCCAAAATGTAGCAGAGGGAGGAACACTCCTAAACTCATTCTACATTCCACCATCGCCCTGATACCAAAACCAGACAAAAATGTCAGAAAGAAAGAAAACTACAGGACAATATCACCAATGAACATAGATGCAAAAGTCCTCAACAAAATACTAGCAAACAGAATCCAACAGCACATTAAAAGGATCATACACCATGATCAAGTGAGGTTTATCCCAGGAATGCAAGGAGTCTTCAGAATACGCAAATCAATCAATGTGATACACCATATTAAGAAACTGAAGGAGGAAAACCATATGATCATCTCAATAGATGCAGAGATAGCTTTTGACAAAATTCAACAACTATTTATCATAAAAACCTTCCAGAAAGTAGGCATAGAGGGAACTTTCCTCAACATAATAAAGGCCATATATGACAAACCCACAATCAACATCATCCTCAGTGGTGAAAAACTGAAACCACTTCCACTAAGATCAGGAACAAGACAAGTTTGCCCACTCTCACCACTATTATTCTACATAGTTTTGGAAGTTTTAGTCATAGCAACCAGAGGAGAAAAAGAAATAAAAGGAATACAAATCAGAAAAGAAGAAGTAAACCTGTCACTGTTTTCAGATGACATGATACTATACATAGAGAATCCTAAAGGTGCTATCAGAAAACTATTAGAGCTAATCAATGAATTTGGTAAAGTAGCAGGATGCAAAATTAATGCACAGAAATCTCTTGCATTCCTATACACTAATGATGAAAAATCTGAAAGTGAAATTAAGAATACACTCCCACTTACCAATGCAACAAAAAGAATAAAATATCTAGGAATAAACCTACCTAAGGAGACAAAAGACCTGTAAGCAGAAAATTATGACACTGATGAAAGAAATTAAAGATGATACAAACAGATGGAGAGTTATACCGTGTTCCTGAATTTAAAGAATCAACATTGTGAAAATGACTCTACTACCCAAAGCAATCTACAGATTCAATGAAATCCCTATCAAACTACCACCGGCATTTTTCAGAGAACTAGAACAAAAAATTGCACAATTTGTATGGAAACCAAAATGACCACGAATAGCCAAAGCAAACTTGAGAAAGAAAAACGGAGCTGGAAGAATCAGGCTCCCTGACTTTGACTATACTACAGAGCTACAGTAATCAAGACAGTATGGTACTGGCACAAAAACAGAAATATAGATCAGTGGAACAGGATAGAAAGCCCAGAGGTAAACCCACGCACATATGGTCACCTTATCTTTGATAAAGGAGGCAAGAATATACAGTGGAGGAAAGACAACCTCTTCAATAAATGGTGCTGGGTAAACTGGACAGGTACATGTAAAAGAATGAAATTAGACATTCCCTAACACCATACACAAAAATAAACTCAAAATGGATTGAAGACCTAAATGTAAGGCTAGACACTATTAAACTTTTAGAGGAAAATATAGGCAGAACACTTTATGACATAAATCACAGCCAGATCCTTTTTGACCCACCTCCTAGAGAAATGGAACTGAAAACAAAAATAAACAAATGGGACCTAATGAAACTTAGCTTTTGCACAGCAAAGGAAACCATAAATGATAAGAAAAGACAACCCTCCAAATGGGAGAAAATATTTGCAAATGAAGCAACTGACAAAGGATTCATCTCCAAATTTACAAGCAGCTCATGCAGCTCAATATCAAAAAACCAAACAACCCAATCCAAAAATGGGCAGAAGACCTAAATAGACATTTCTCCAAAGAAGACATACAGATTGCCAAAAAAACACATGAAAGAGTGCTCAACATCATTAATCATTAGAGAAATGCAAATCAAAACTACAATGAGTTATCATCTCACACTGGTCAGACTGGCCATCATCAAAAAATCTACAAACAATAAATGCTGGAGAGGGTGTGGAGAAAAGGGAACCCTCTTGCACTGTTGGTGGTAATGTAAATTGATACAGCCACTATGGAGAACAGTGTTAAGGGTCCTTAAAAAACTAGAAATACAACTACCATACAATCCAGCAATCCCACTACTGGGCATATACCCTGAGAAAACCATAATTCAAAAAGAGTCATGTACCACAATGTTCACTGGAGCTCTATTTACAATAGCCAGGACACGGAATCAAGCTAGGTGTCCATCAACAGATGAATGGATAAAGAAGACGTGGCACATATATACAATGGAATATTACTCAGCCATAAAAATAAATGAAAGTGAGTTATTTGTAGTGATGTGGATGGACCTAGAATCTGTCATACAAAGTGAAGTAAGTCAGAAATAGGAAAACAAATACTGTATGCTAACACATATACATGGAATCCAAAAAAAAAAAAAAAAAAATGTTCATGAAGTACCTAGGGGCAAGATGGGAATAAAGACACAGACCTACTAGAGAATGTGGTTGAGGATACGGGGAGGGTGAAGGGTAAGCCTGGAGAAAGTGTGACAGTGTCATGGGCGTATATATACTACTAAACGTAAAATAGCTAGCTAGTGGAAATCAGCCGCATAGCACAGGGAGATCAGCTCGGTGCTTTGTGACCACCTAGATGGGTGAGATAAGGAGGTGGGAGGGAGGGAGATGAAAGAGGGGAGAGCTATGGGGACATATGTATATGTATAACTGATTCACTTTGTTATAAAGCAGAAACTAACACACCACTGTAAAGCAACTATACTCCAATAAAGATGTTTAAAAAAAAACTATCACAAAAAATCAGACACTGAAATTGTTTAGTGAATAAAAGTTTATGCATTAGGTATATTCTTTAAAAAATAGTAGAAAAAAAAGATGAGCTAGAAAGAAAAGACAGAGGCAGAGAGATTTGAAGTGTGAGGGGAAAGAAACTCCTTGTTGCTGGCAGGGGTCACAGAGAAAGAATAAAAGGAATTCAGGTAGCATTTAGAAGCAAAGACTGGTCCATGGATGACAGTTAGCAAGGAAACAGAGATCTTGGTCTTACAACCACTAAGAACAGAATTTGGCCTGCAAGCTGAATGAGCTTGAAAGAGAATTCTTTCCTAGAGCACGCAGTAAGGGACACATCCTGTTGTCCTGTTGATAATTTAATTACAGCCTTGTGAGACCCTAAGCAGAAGACCCAGCTGAGCCTGAATGGACTTCTCACCTACAGAGACTGTGAGATAATAAATGTAGTATTTTAAGCAGCCACATTGCAGTAATTTATTATGGCAGCAATAAAAACCTAATACAGTAGGCAACAGATTTGCATAGACATTTCATCAAAAAGATCATGAGCTCATAAGCCCAGGAAAAGAGGCTCAAAATAATGAGTCATTAGAGAAATATGAATTAAAGTGAGATACTGCTATACACCCACTAAAATGTCTTTAAACAAAAAGACTGTCAATTTTGAGTGTAGGTGAGTATATGGAGTAACTCTAACTCTCATACGTTGCTTGTGTGAATGTAAAATGAGACAGTTACTTTGGAAAACAGATTGGCAGTTTCTCAAAACATTAAATGTAACCTTACTATATAATTCAGAAATCCATGCCTAGGTATTTATCCAAGGGAAATGAAAACACAAGTCATACAAGGCTTGCACGCATGTGTTAACAGCAGCATTATTTATAGTAGCCAAAAAGTGGAAACAATCCAAATATCCATCAGCTGGTGAGTGGATTAATGAAGTGTTGTATATGCATAAAATAGAATACTATTCATCAATAAAAAGGAACAAACTACAGATACAGGCTACAACATAATGAATCTCAAAATATTACGCTAAGTGAAAGAAGCCAGATACAAAAGACTACATGTTGCATGATTTCATTTATATGAAGTTTCAAAAAAGGCAAATTTATAGAGACAGAAAACAGATGAGTGGATGCCTGGGGCTGGGAGTGGGAGCAGGGGCTGACTGTAAACAGACACGAAAGAGTTTTCTGGGGTGATGGAAATGTTCCAAAGCTAGATTGTGGTGATAGTTGCACAATCCTATAAATTTACTAAAATTCATTGAGTTGTACATTGAATTGTAATGATGGATGCATATTATGGTGTGTAAATTGTACCTCAATTTAAAAAATATGGTGATAATTAACTTCAGAAAAATATAAGAAAGGAAATATATTCATTGTACAGTGCTCAGCTGTGAGTAATATTTACATAGACATAACTGGATATTGATTTAATCTAAAAAATGAATACAACTACATTGGAGTCATGGAGCAGGAGAAGCAGAGAGGATGGGAATATAAGAGAATAAAATGCCCCACTACCATAATAAGACAGTAATTAGATTATGACCCAAATTGGTGTATCTAAACACTGCAAAATATGCTTTTTTTTTTTTTTTTTTTAGTGGTACGCGGGCCTCTCACCATTGTGGCCTCTCCCATTGCTGAGCACAGGCTCCAGATGCGCAGGCTCAGTGGCCATGGCTCACGGGCCCAGCCGCTCCATGGCATGTGGGATCCTCCTGGACCGGGGCACGAACCCATGTCCCCTGCATCGGCAGGTGGACTCTCAACCACTGTGCCACCAGGGAATCCCATGCATATTATTTGAGCATAGAAAGTTAGGTAAATGACAACAAGAAACAGCTGAAAGAGTCAAAGTGAAATCACGAAGTAGAGAGGAGGAAAAAGTGGATAAGGGAACTGATAATTTTTTGTTGTTGTTGGTATAAACTTTTTAGTACAATTTGACTTTTTAAAACCTGTACATTTCTTTATTGATAAAAACAAGACAATATTTAAACCAAACACACAAGCTTTCTTATTTTTTTCCTCCTTTCTATTTTATTTTTCCTCCTCTTTCTGGGAGATTTCCTAAAGTTCTCCTAAATTTAACTTCCTAATAAATAAATATAGCTTTTAAAAAAAAATTATACTCTTATATTTTAAATTTCAGGACCTTTCTTTTGTTCCTTGAAAGTTTCTTTTTATAGTGTGTTACTAACTGCTCTTCTCTCTCTAGGATTATTGGGTTTTTCTCAAGCTTTCTTTTCCCTATAGAAGGTTTCCTCCAAGTGCTTTATTTCCGTTTGCTTGATCTCAATTATTCCTATTGTAGGGTTTCCTCAACTGTCGGGGAATCTTCTTAGCCCACTTATGTTGAAGAGTTTAAGACTAAGATATATCTGCAGAGAATAAACTGCTCGTCTTCTGTCTGGTGATTGGGGAGAATTTGCCCAGCTTCTTAAGCTGCTCTTCACCAAGTTTCATTGTATTAGTACCCCATCCCTGGAAGTACTTAGCCCTTCTAATACCTGAGCCTTTGGAGGAGTCTATGTATACATTCAGGCTTTCATCATTTGACAGATTTGGATTCATCCTCATCTAGTCTTTTCTTTTTTAAAAAACTTCTTTATTGGAGAATAATTGCTTTACAATGGGGTGTTAGTTTCTCCTTTACAACAAAGTGAATCAGTTATACATATACATATGTTCCTATATCTCTTCCCTCTTGCATCTCCCTCCCTCCCACCCTCCCTATCCCAACCCTCTAAGTGGTCACAAACCACCTAGCTGATCTCCCTGTGCTATGCTGCTGCTTCCCACTAGCTATCTATTTTACTTTTGGTAGTGTATAAATGTCCATGCCACTCTCTCACTTTGTCACAGCTTACCCTTCTCCCTTCCCATATGCTTAAGTCCATGCTCTAGTAGGTCTGTGTCTTTATTCCCATCATAACCCTAGGTTCTTCATAACCTTTTTTTTTCTTAGATTCCATATATGTGTGTTAGCATACAGTATTTGTTTTTCTCTTTCTGACATATTTCACTCTGTATGACCAACTCTAGGTCCATCCACCTCACTACAAATAACTCACTTTCATTTCTTATTATGGCTGAGTAATATTCCATTGTATATATGTGCCACGTCTTCTTTATCCATTCATCTGTCGATGGACACTTAGGTTGCTTCCATGTCCTGGCTATTATAAATAGAGCTCCAATGTACATTGTGGTACATGACTCTTTTTGAATTATGGTTTTCTCAGGGTATATGCTCAGTAGTGGGATTGCTGGGTCATATGGTAGTTCTATTTTTTGTTTTTTAAGGAACCTCCATACTGTTCTCCATAGTGGCTGTATCAATTTACATTCCCACCAGCAGTGCAAGAGTGTTCCCTTTTCTCCACACCCTCTCCAGCATTTATTGTTTGTAGATTTTTTGATGATGGCCAGTCTGACCAGTGTGAGATGATAACTCATTGTAGTTTTGATTTGCATTTCTCTAATGATTAATGATGTTGAGCACTCTTTCAAGTGTTTTTGGCAATCTGTATGTCTTCTTTGGAGAAATGTCTATTTAGGTCTTCTGCCCATTTTTGGATTGGGTTGTTGTGTTTTTGATATTGTGCTGCATGAGCTGTTTGTAAATTTGGAGATGAATCCTTTGTCAGTTGCTTCATTTGCAATTATTTTCTCCCATTCCGAGGGTTGTCTTTTCATCTTGTTCATGGTTTCCTTTGTTGTGCAAAACTTTTAAGTTTCATTAGGTCCCATTTGTTTATTTTTCTTTTTATTTCTGTTTCTCTAGGAGGGGAGTCAAAAAGGATCTTGCTGTGATTTATGTCATAGAGCGTACTGCCTACATTTTCCTCTAAAAGTTTAATAGTGTCTAGCCTTACATTTAGGTCTTCAATCCATTTTGAGTTTATTTTTGTGTATGGTGTTAGGGAATGTCTAATTTCATTCTTTTACATGTACCTGTCCAGTTTACCCAGCATCACTTATTGAAGAGATTGTCTTTTCTCCATTGTATATTCTTGCCTCCTTTTTCAAAGATAAGGTGACCATATGTGTGTGGGTTTATCTCTGGGCTTTCTATCCTGTTCCATTGATCTATATTTCTGTTTTTGTGCCAGTACCATACTGTCTTGATTACTGTAGCTCTGTAGTATAGTCAAAGTCAGGGAGCCTGATTCTTCCAGCTCTGTTTTTCTTTCTCAAGATTGCTTTGGCTATTCGGGGCCTTTTGTGTTTCCATACAAATTGTGCAACTTTTTGTTCTAGTTCTGTGAAAAATGCCAGTGGTAGTTTGATAAGGATTGCGTTGAATCTGTAGATTGCTTTAGGTAGTAGAGTCATTTTCACAATGTTGATTCTTTAAATACAAGAACATGGTTTATCTCTCCATCTGTTTGTATCGTCTTTAATTTTGTTCATCAGTGTTATAATTTTCTTCATACAGGTCTTTTGTCTCCTTAGGTAGGTTTATTCCTAGGTATTTTATAATTTTTGTTGCAGTGGTAAATGCAAGTGTTTCCTTAATTTCTCTTTCAGATTTTTCATCATTAGTGTATAGGAATGCAAGAGATTTCTGTGCATTAATTTTGTATCCTGCTACTTTACCAAATTCATTGATTATCTCTAGTAGTTTTCTGGTAACATCTTTAGGATTTTCTATTTATAGTATCATGCCATCTGCAAACAGTGACAGCTTTACTTCTTCTTTTCTGGTTTGGATTCTTTTTATTTCTTTTTCTTCTCTGATTGCTGTTACTAAAACTTCCAAAACTATGTTGAATAATAGTGGTGAGAGTGGGCAAACTTGTCTTGTTCCTGATCTTAGTGGAAATGGTTTCAGTTTTTCACCACTGAGGACGATGTTGGCTGTGGGTTTGTCATATATGGCCTTTATTATGTTGAGGAAAGTTCCCTCTATGCCTACTTTCTGCAGGGTTTTTATCATAAATGTGTGTTGAATGTTGTCAAAAGCTTTCTCTGCATCTATTGAGATAATCATATGGTTTTTCTCCTTCAATTTGTTAATATGGTATATCACATTGATTGATTTGCATATACTGAGACTCCTTGTATTCCTGGGATAAACCTCACTTGATCATGGTGTATGATCCTTTTAATGTGTTGTTGGATTTTGTTTGCTATAATTTTTTTTTTTTTTTTTGGTGGTACACGGGCCTCTCACCGCCGTGGCCTCTCCTGTTGTGGAGCACAGGCTCTGGACATGCAGGCTCAGCGGCCATGGCTCACGGGCCCAGCTGCTCCGCAGCATGTGGGATCCTCCTGGACCGGGGCACAAACCCGTGTCCCCTGCTTCAGCAGGCAGACTCTCAACCACTGCGCCACTAGGGAATCCCCTGTTTGCTAGTATTTTGTTGAGGACTTTTGCATCTATATTCATCAGCGATATTGGCCTGTAGTTTTCTTTCTTGTGATATCTTTTTCTGGTTTTGGTATCAGGGTGATGGTGGCCTCGTAGAATGAGTTTGGGAGTGTTCCTCCCTCTGCTATATTTTGGAAGAGTTTGAGAAGGATAGGTGTTATCTCTTCACTAAATGTTTGATTGAAGTCACCTGTGAAGCCATCTGGTCCTGGGCTTTTGTTTGTTGGAAGATTTTAATCACAGTTTCAATTTCAGTGCTTGTGATTGGTCTGTTCATATTTTCTATTGCTTCCTGGTTCAGGCTTGGAAGGTTTTGCATTTCTAAGAATTTGTCCATTTCTTCCAGGTTGTCCATTTATTACCATATAGTTGCTTGTAGTAATCCCTCATGATCCTTTGTATTTGTGCAGTGTCAGTTGTTACTTCTGTTTTTCATTTCTAATTCTATTGGTTTGAGTCTTCTCCCCTTTTTTCTTGATGAGTCTGGCTAATGGTTTATCAATTTTGTTTATCTTCTCAAAGAACCTGCTTTTAGTTTTATTGATCTTTGTTATTGTTTCCTTCATTTCTTTTTCATTTTTTTCTGATCTGATCTTTATGATTTCTTTTCTTCTGCTAACTTTGGGGTATTTTTGTTCTTCTGTCCTAAATTGCTTTAGGTGTAAGGTTAGGTTGTTTATTTGAGATGTTTCTTTTTTCTTAAGGTAGGATTGTATTGCTATAAACTTCCCTCTTAAAACTGCTTTTGCTGCATCCCATAGGTCTTGGGTGGTCGTGTTTTCACTGTCATTTGTTTCTAGGTATTTTCTGATTTCCTCTTTATTTCTTCAGTGATCTCTTGGTTATTATGTAGTGTATTGTTTAGCCTCCATGTATTTGTAGTTTTTACTGATTTTTTCCTGTAATTGATATCTAGTCTCATAGCGTTGTGGTCAGAAAAGATACTTGCTACAATTTCAATTTTCTTAAATTTATCAAGGCTTGATTTGTAACCCAAGATATTATCTATCCTGGAGAATGTTCCATGAGCACTTGAGAAGAAAGTATATTCTGTTGGTTTTGAATGGAATGTCCTATAAATATCAATTAAGTCCATTTTGTTTAATGTATCATTTAAAGCTTGTGTTTCCTTATTTATTTTCATTTTGGATGATGTGTCCATTGGTGAAAGTGGGGTGTTAAAGTCCCCTACTATGACAGTGTTACTGTCAATTTCCCCTTTTATGGTTGTTAGTATTTGCCTTATGTATTGAGGTGCTCCTATGTTGGGTACATAAATTATTACAATTGCTATATCTTCTTGTTGGATTGATCCCTTGATCATTATGTAGTGTCCTTCTTTGTCCCTTGTAATAGTTTTTGTTTTAAAGTCTATTTTGTCTGATACAAGAATTGCTACTCCAGCTTTCTTTTGATTTCCATTTGAATGGAAATGATTGAAAGCCTACAGCTTTTAAACATTTTTCAGATATAAAATTGTTTCCGGATCATTAAGGAATTACTTTATGCTATTTGACCAATAGATGTATAGTTTCTTGCCTGAATATTAAGTTTTACCACAACTAAATATAGCTTTGCTTTCAATATCAAGTATATAATCATTTAGTTCACTTTTAATCTTCTGTTTGTGTATGTGATGCCAGTTCTACCCAAGTCCATCCAGTTACAAATCTGGTATTATAATTTGAACTAATTCTGTTCTTCCATCACTGATTTCAATGCCTCAGTTCATCAGATGGTTCAGGCTCTATATTAAAGTTTGTCATATTCTGTACTGAGAGTGTCTTTAACAATATAAAATGGTGGATGAACCTGGAGGGCATTATGTTTAGTGAAATAAATCAGACAGAGAAAGACATATACTGTATGTTATCACTTATATGTGGAATCCAAAAAATTCAACAAATGAATGAATATAACAAAACAGTAACAGACTCACAGACATAGAGAACAAACTAGTGGTTACCAGTGGGAAGAGGAAGGGGGAGGGGCAAGAGAGGAGTAGGGGATTAAGAGGTACAAACTACTATGTATAATATAAATAAGCTACAAGCATATACTATACAGCACAGGGAATACAGCCAATATTTTATAATAACTTTAAATGGAATATAATCTATAAAATATTGAATTACTATGTTGTATACCTAAAACTCATATAATATTGTAAATCAACTATATTTTAATAAAAAATAAGTCAGTCAATCAATAAACAATATAAAATGGTGATGAATTTTTAGTGGACTTAAAACACGTCTGTATTTGGTAGGCTACAGAATATTTAATAAATACTTGGTCATAAACAAGTAAGTCTCCATCATCTACTCTTGCCTCAACACTGCTATTTTCAATAATCACTTCTATGTAATTTTTTGGCTGAGGAGAGGTATTCAATTTCTAGGACCATATTCCTTGAAATTTTATACATTATACATTAACATTTACTTTGAAATAATTTCAAACTTACAGGAAAGTAAAAATAGTACAAAGAATTCCCATATATCCATCACCCAGATTCCCTAAATGTTAACATTATACCCTTGTTTTATCATTCTTCCATTCTATATGTATATGTATATACACAAATATTATTTTTCCCAAACCATTTGAAAGGAAGTTGCAGACATATGCCCCTTTAGCCCTAAATATTTCTGTATATTTCCCCAAACAAGGACATATTCTTAGATAACCTCAGTATAATGATGAAAACCAGGAAATTATACGTTTACTTCTAGACACAGCACTTCTAAAACTGTACATGTTGGTAACTGCTACCATCCTGACCAGTATTATAGCTATAATTTAATCTGCTTTCAAAGGCAGACTATGTCACTGTTGCCTTTTGTTCTTATTTTACAAATTTTGCTTCAAACGATGAAGCTTCTTGCATCCTGACAATGGTTATATCACACTGTTTCTTCCTTGTGAATTTAAAGCAGTAGATCAAAAGTTACTCTGAGATCTCCCAGATATAACATATCTATCTCAATTTTTAGGGTTACTATTTTTGGTCTGGTAAAGTTAAAGAAGTCTTTTGGCGTTCAAAGATTTGTGACACATGGTTTTGAATGTTCACAGAGCCATTTGTTCCCAAAAATTATGATGAGCTTTTGTTATTATGATGTCATGGTACTGTCCCCCTCAAGCACTATATCACCTCTGCTTTTATTGATGTAGTGAACCCATGATGTATTCTTCTTCTATTCTCTTTTGGTTTGCTCCTCCTCTCCTACTGGGTACTGAAAAATTGTCCACAAGGTCTTTGTAAGTAGGGCTCAGTTGGGACATTTGCTTATCATAACCTCAAATCACATTTGCTGGTCAGTTGTCTATTATTTTCTTTTCTTTACCTGCTCTTCCTTCTGTTAGGCTCTATGGGTGATAACATCTTTCTTGTCTATAGACCAAGAAACTTGCATTATCCCCTGTGGTTCTTTTACACCCCATTCACACTTATGTAATCAATTTCTTTCCCAATAAGCCCTCATCAAATTAAAACTATTTTTAATTTGAGTGTGCTGTTTGTTTCTTGATAGAATCTTGACTTATACAATGTCTTTATTGTTGCCAGTTTTCACTGGGTTTTCTGTTTCCTCCAGCCAAAATGATAAAAAGAGTTATGTGTGTTTGCATGTGTCTGTGTGAGCTTGTGTCTGCATACACTCTCATAGACAGAAACCACACTCGTGAACATATATGTTTTGCATAGTGGCTGATTATAATATAATTAAGTTACACACTTCCCTCTTTGGAAACAATTAGGTCCTCTCAAACCTTCAAATTTTCACTATTATAAATAATGTTGTGTAGAATATCTTATGTATAGGCTTTGGTGATAAATTCCCAAAAATGTAACTATTGAGTTAAAGTATATATTTGCATTTATAAATACTTATTTTTACTTTACATTTTATAAATATATTTGATGTTACAAAATTGCTTTTGAAAAGAATTAGAACAATCTAGCTGTGTGTGAAAGTACCTATTTTGCTGCATCTTAACAAGCATTATGTATTTTTGTTTTTTCACTTTTTGCTAATGTATCAGAAGAAAAACATCTTGTTTGTACATTTTTACTATTTTATGAATGGAGCTTAATTTATTTGTGTAGTTCAGAAATTCTTTTAATTCTCTATTTCGTGCCTTGCCAAAAATCATGTAACTAAAGAAAATTTAAAAAGAATTTAAAAAAAACCCTAGATTCTGGAATTTTAATCAACTAGGAAAGAATTCTTGACCCATAGATGCTATTTATACAGTATTATCATTTGGAGGCTACTTCCTTAATGTTATCAGATGCTCAAATTTCTATCAACTGACTTAGCAGTCAGAGATCAAGCACCAGTATAGTTTTCTATAATACAAAGAGAGTTTCTTTCTTCTGGGAAAGTGTGACTGATCCTGGTGAGGAGTGGTATGAAGGGGTGTTTGTTTGGGCTGCTGGTTTATGGCACTGAGAGCCATGGAGTTATTCAAGGGATATCATTCATCAGTGTGCTAAAGGAAATGTCTAGTTGCATTTCACCAGCCAATGAAATTGGGAGGTAGATGTTTTGTTCAAAGCAGTCATAGTTTAAAAACTAAATGAAAAAGGGGAACAATCCACAGAATAATATCCTTAATTCTCCATTGATTAAAAAAAAAAGAGAAATAAAGTAGCTCTTGATAGCAATTTTCAGTTTTATCTTCAATGAGTCACACTGTTCCATTCCTTGAAGTTTCTGCAACTGTTTTGACTATTATCACAATTAAAAAAATTTTCTCCTTCCTCTATTTAACTCTTTGACCAGACTTATGAATCCATTCCTTTTTATATTTTTGTTTCTTACTTTATTTCTATCCTTTCCTCTGCCATGGTTCCTGACATTGAAATTGCTTTTCTTTTTCAAACTAACTTTTTCTTTTTGCCCAATTCTTGGCTTATATTCTCTTTTACTAGGAATCTCTTAGAAGCTTTTAGAATATTCTTTTGCAGAGATTATGTACATCTTTGAGTTAGTATGAAAGGGCAAAGGAAAGTAAAATATTGAGGAACAGTTTTGTTTGGTGAGGGATTTGCTTTGCCCAGTTGTATAGTGAGTGCTGGGCTGAAACCCCAGTTTGTGCAATGAGTAGGAAAACATCACGTGACCCACATCAGTCTTGAAGTCTAGTCTGTGTTGGGCTTAGCAGCTCCCAGCACCCCCAGACTTAGGAGATCACCTGCAATCTCAGTCTATGCAGGACTAGGAGCCACTTTGTCCCAGGGATTTCACTTGGAACCCTGGGACCAACTAATTGCTGCAAACCGCTCTTTTCAATGGGCCTTAGCTGTGCCCTAAATGCCGGCCTCTCGGGTCATCTGCTATTTCTAGTCCTCTCCCTAGACTCTGTGTGTTTTCTCTGCCCATCCTTCTGTTATTGCTTCTTCCCAGCATGGTGCACTCTGTGTACCCACTGAAGCCCCTGCTCTGTAGTAAGCAAGCTCTCCCCCTAGTCTTCAACTCACCATAGACTCCCTCACTTCTGAAATAAAATCAGATCTCCCCCAAATGTGCTGTTGCTTCCACTAGCTCTCCTCACATGATCAGGGGAACAGCAGGGGGAAGAGTGGAATGAATCTAACTCCTATGCCTACTCAGTCTTACCTTATGGTAACAAATAGTCCTGTTTTAAGCCTTACTCTCTTCAGATGCTAACCATCTACCCTACTGGTCATTGTCATTAACTGAACCTCTGGTACATATATCCACCTTCATCAACAATACTGACCTAGGCTCAGTCATTTTCTCCTCCTAAGTCTCACAACTACTTTTGGTCTTTCAGGTCTACTTTGGAGTCCCTTTGAACCATTGGGAGATATAACCATGTTAGGCCAAAATGCACTGACTTTTTTAAAAGCAGTGAAATAAAATTTTCAATATACTAAAAATGGTAGTCTATATAATTTTTTTACAAATATTCAGGCCCCATAGGAGAATGAACCACTCCACTCCTTTGAATTGAGAAGTGGCCAAGAAACTTTCTCTGACCAATGAGACATGAATGGACCAATCATGTGTTAATTCCATTCAAAAGCTTTAAAAACCAATGAGAGACTCACTACATTTTTCCTGCTTCTGTGATTGCGGAGATATGATGGAAATGGGCAATAGACTATGGTTTTAAGCTGCTGATATTTTCTGGTTGTTGATTCTCTCAGCACAATTTAGCATGTACTGATGGATGTATTAAGAAACAGAGATTACCCTCCTCCCCAGCCCAGCGCCCCTCAAACAACACATTTTATCTGTAAGGTCCTTTATTTTTTCTCCAAGATGGTCTAAGCTGGTGAGTTTGTGTTTGTGTGTATGTTTCCCAATTTTTGAACATCCAAACACATTTAAGTGCTTCAAGATAAAGGAGCATACAAAGAGAGTTTTCCTTTTGTAGCTGCCTCAAATGGGAACCTTATTGAAACAAAAAAATGAACAATGATGCCATCCCATTATACCTTTTTTCAATTGGCCTTAGCTGTGCCCTAAATGCCAGCCTCTTGGGTCATCTGCTATTTCTAGTCCTCTCCACAGAGGACTTGTTTTTATTTCAGGGACTGAGAAGGAGGTTTCCTCTAACAAAATATTAAACCATTTCTGGAATGGTCAGAGTCTTCTCATACTTGGTTTGGAAATTAAAGTGCCAGCTCAAAGCTTCAGAAACAATTCTGACAATACTGATCAATTCCATATCTTCCTAAGAAACTGAAGAAGTATCCACTCTCCAAAAGAGCTCCTTGGCCTATAAATCATCATTTAAGAGTCTTTCTGAATAAGGGCTAATGTTTGGAATATAACATAGATTCTGACCTCTTCTTTAGTTTCCATTTCTTGTTTTTATGGTCCCAGAACTAGAAGGATATTCTTATTATCTTTTCTGTTTGGTTAACCCTCTTGAACATCACATCCTCTTTATTCTTGAGATATTATTTACTCTCTCTCTCAGGGCTGTATTGTTGGCTGCACCCACTGCCTCCTGAGAAGAGATGATGTATTTCTTCCTAGCTTCAGTGACTTCAGCCATGGTGGCTGCTTTACAGAGGGAGTAAAACACACTAGCTTATTATGTTTAAAATTTCATACCTGTATATGTAATCATATGGATAATTTTCATCCAGAATTTTCACCTAAACCTCCTTAACCTCTCCAGTTCCAGCCATCTTCTTGCATTCCATTTCTGCCATTCACTCCCAAGATCATATTCTCTTTGACATAATTTGGAACCAATTTGTCTCTGAAATATTAGACCTAAATCCCCTACCCTGTGTTCAAACTACAATACTCTCAGCTCATTTCTCTCTTCCTCTCATCATACCAATATTTCAAAGCTCTAATCCACTTATTCTGCCACTTCCTCAAATAAATATACCAGCTCTTTTCTGTCTATGCTGCTTTTTCTGACCCCACAATCCAACACAACAATTAATTTTTCCTTGCCTCTTAAACCTTTAGCTCCCATGTGGGTTAATCAATCCCTGTAACTTGTGGGCTGCAGGCTGTTGAACACAGCTGGAGAAGTTCAAGTAACCACGGAAAAGCAGCACTGTATATTCCTATTTTCTGACCCATTTTCCTTAAAGGGTCATGTAGTAAATATTTTAGACTTTGGGGCCACACACTTTTATGTTATTGTTTTCTTTTTTGTATGATACTTTACAAATGTAAAATTCTTAGCTTGGGAGTTTATAAAAACAGGCCAATAACTGGAATTAAGAGCTAACCCCCACTCTTACCTCAGATTGACCCACAGCAGTGCTTGGCAGTTCTCATCAAGAACCTCCATCTGCTCCCATTCTCCACAACAGCTTCTCTTAACTCTGACTTGAAAGGTCCCTACACAACCTCTCCTCTGTTTCAGCTCCCTAGCAGAACTTACCATGCTGTTCATCACCTGGCTTCTGCCTGTTTTTATCATCACCTCCTCACACGCTGCTATGGCTACTGTCATATCAAAGTAATCTAGACCCTTCCCACTCCTGAAGACCACCATGGACCCTCAAGTTTGAAATATCACTGTTACTGAACTCAGGTTCAGTTGCTCGTCACTCAAGGATCCAATTCTGAGAGACAAGTGTTGGGTAAAAGGAAAGATAGCTTTATTGAGGAAGCTGGCAATCCTGTGGAGAAGGTGGACTCATGTCCCAAAGAACAAACTCCCTTTTGCTGATCAAGGGGCAATAGATTTTCAGGGGTGCACAGGCTGGGGAGGGTGCTACATGAAGAACAGCTCAGTTAGCTCTGACAGTCATCTTGAAATCAGTCATTCAGTGATCTGAGTAGCATCATCTTGGTTGTTTTAAGTACAGTTAATCTTCCAGGGCCAGTTTGTTCCCATTTCCTTAAGGCCAGTTCTTCAAATTGTGGCAGCTTATGTCATGGCTACAGTCTGGTCATCATGTAACTAACTTCTACTGGTGGGGGGTTTCAGTATCTGCAAAACACCTCAAAGGATATGGCTCAGAATATTATCTGTAACCCTTAAGGCGAAACTAAAGGTCCTTGATTTTGCTTAATGGGTAAGCTATCATTATTTTTTCTTGTTTGATTGTTTTCCTTTGTTTCTGCATTTTTCTGATTAAATTTATTCTTTGGCTAAAATTTTTCTACAGACAAGAGGCAGGAGGAAGACATGGGGAGGTCTGTCCTGGGAAGGCCCCATAGAGTCCTGCTCCTTTACACCATGATAGCATAGAATGTTTCCCCACAGAAATATAGCAAAGTATAACCAAAAATATAAGTAACTCCACAAATTCCTATTGAGGGATACTGCATGAGACACAACCATTGGCACACTCGCTGGCAAAGAGAGGTTCTCAAGCCTCTCAGCCATTCAGATACAGTCATCTCTCAGCAACATTCCAGACTATTCCATGTCATGTTTGTCGCTGTTTGGAAGAGCCCAAACTGTGCAGACTGGCTCCTGAGTGCCAGAGAATTTCTGTATTAATAGTTCTGGAAAAGATCTTTAGACTTTGCCTATGAGGTTCTCCCTGCCTAAAGACTCTTCAGCTATCCTCACTACCTTTCTTTATCTGGGTTGCCTTGGATTGACAGCCAAAGCATACAAACATTAAAACATTTTGATGTATATCCTTGAATTATTTGTCAGAAGTTTGTATTGACTTAAATGCCCACTAACAGTGTGCAAAAGTGTTCTTCCTGTCTAATGAAGGACACATTTTTAATATTGTATTTCAAAATAATGTTAACCAAATTTTCAGAAGAATGTTTAAACTATATAATTGCATACAAGTCCAACCTCAATGCTTTATTCTGTGAATGTTTGATATACTATAATTACAGTCCTAATCACTCCCATAATTCTTTATCCTGGTTTATTCTATGGAGTTATTTCAGCTCTTTTGAAAAAATCATCCTGGGGTGCTTGTAAAATTTGTTTTACTGGCCATGAGTGGCATCTGAATCTGTAGGTATTTATAAGTGATTGCTTCTTGCAGGTGTTCATCCTAGTGCAAATGAGTTTGGTTCTGAACAGATTTAAGCAGGCATTTGACAGCTTGGATGACTGGCACATTGTCATCTTCATAACACACCTAACATGCAGAGTGCCAAAAATTACAAACAGGTTGGGTGTAGTTAAATATCTGAGACCTTGTCCATCTTAGTTAATCTTGTAAATCATAGCAGCAGAAATATGTCAACTTTAATTAAAATTACAGCCCTTAAGGTAAAATATGATAATCTCATCTGAAGATATGTATTTTTATTTTAATCTTACACGTTTGTGTGAAAATGCGTCTTTGTAAGACTCATGTGTAGTGTGGGATTGACAGCTGATGGGATTGGAAACCTCCCTGGGTGACAAAGAGTCTTTTTGGTATACCAGTCAGAATTTTTTCTCTGAACATTTTGAATTTTTGCTCTACGGCTGTAAAACTTGGGGAATTTTTATTGATGAAGAAGAAAATCCATTTTTGTTATATCATATACTGATGATAGACAGGAAAGGACAGTGAAGGGACTCTGAGAATGCCAGTGATTCCTATCACATAAAACATTCTTTCCTGGAGGTGCTGGGGTTTAACAAAGAAGGACTTTGGATCATAGTGTGTGTGCATATGTGTGTGTGTGTGTGTGTGTGTGTGTGTGTGTGTGTGTTTTAGTTAATATTCACAAGTTAGTAATATAAAAAAAAAGAACAAGGGCTTCAAAAGGTATGAGGCTCAATCATTTTTTAAATTTGGTTTTCAAAAAATTCTATAAAGTTGCAAAGTATTTACTAGGTCTTTTAATTACCAGCACAATAAGTCATCAACATATATGAGTACCTATTTTTAATTTCTTCTTAAATGTTTTCCACAAAGAGGGAGTGTAGGACTACTGATCAGTTAAAGAACTGAGCAGGGAAATGAAATATGCAAAATAAAAAGAGAAAAAGTTGGGGAAGGAGAATCAGAGAGTTTGCTTTTCTGGGACTCAAGGATGAAAAGTGTTGGCAAGATGGAGCAGGGAAGAAGAATGGAGTGGAGAAGAGGATGCCTAATGCCATTATGTTACCTAATTGAACAATTGGACCTGGGCTGGGGTCCTAGCCTGGCCTGAGACTCCTTGTCTTGGCCAGGGAGGTTCTTTTTCCGGTCGGATTTGCACAATCAATAATGAAACTGATGCTGAGACTGGAACATCACAAGCTTTGTTCAACGGCCAAAGAATGGAGAAGCGGGAACCTTTGTTTGCAAACTGACTTCTCAACCCAATTTGGTCAGAGACATCAAATATATAGGAGGGTCTAGGTGAAAGGGAGGGATTTGGAAAGAGTGGGAGGAATGAATATTCATGAGTTATCCTAGTACGGGGGTGTGGTTTGTACCTGGAACTGACACAACTCTCCTTTTCAGTCTTTGTATGGGCTTTTCTGGTTGTTGTCATAGCAATCATCCACTGTCATGGTACTGATGGATGTGTCATTTAGCATGCTAATATATTACAATGAGCATATAATGAAGCTCAATGTATACTGGAAGTCAAATCTTCCACCATTGTGGTCCAAGTTGGTTCTAACCAGTTCTTGTTTTTTTTCCCTTTACAGCTTCTTCCTGAAACTTAGGTAAGAGTAATTGATTTCTATTCTAGTGAGGGACTGGGGTATGATTCTGGGGCAACAGCCTTGGTAACATTAATAAGTAAATTACTGATGGTTCTGGCATTAGTATCTGGAGGAACGTACTTATTTTAAAACCATGAATATAAGAGCTGCAAGAGACCATGGTGAGTTTTTCATTCCCTCATTCATTTTTCTAGACAAGGAAATAGAAATCCAGACTTGTCCAAGACCTCACAATGAGGCAGGGTTAAAGCAGAGTCCAGGAGGCAGATTTTTTTGTTTTTACTTCTGCAATCTCTCTTTGATGATTCAGAAAATATGTTCACTTGGTAGTTTGAATTCCAGAACATATGTGATTGATGTTTAGAACATATGGAACATATGTGATTGATGTTTCTTTTAAACATATGTGATTGATGTTTCTTTTAAAAAGGGGCTATAATTTACACATTCAAATGAGTTTTATCACTTCATAGAATCATGTTAAGAAATTTTACGTTAATTCCAAAACTCATTTTTGAGCTGGGTAGCCTTGGACAAATTTCTCAATCTTTCTAAACTTTCATTTTCTCATCTGTAAAATGAAGATAATACTGACCTTGCAAGGTTGTTATCAGGTTTTGAGAGAATATATAAGCACTGCAGGTAATCAAGAAATAGTGACCAGTGATAAAAACAAACACAACACAGCTAATATTTATTGATATATACTACTGTTTAGTACTTTACATGAAATACCTCATTTGATCACTTTTTGACTATTTTTCTGAAGACTACCATTTAAAAAATATGTAAGTATTGCTCAGAGTATGTTCTAGTTTACCTTTTGGAACTTTTATATTTGAGTAATCTGAAAAGCCAGATCTCTGGACACCTCCCTTCTGCATGACCCTTATATAGGCAGAGCTGGGTCACCATAGGCCATGCCTCTAATCAGGATACTTTGTATTGTTTTATGTGGAGGTATATTAGATTCCCATTGCCCCCATAAATTACCAAAAATTAGTGGTTTAAAATAAATAAACAAATTTATTATCTTCCAGTTTGGGAGGTCAGAAGTCCTACACAGGTCTAACTGCTCTAAAATCAAAGGTTTTGCAGGGCTTTGTTCCCTCTGGAGGCTCTAGGGGAGAATCTGTTCCCATGCTTTTTCCAGCTTCTAGAGGCTGCCTGTGTTCCCTGGCTCATGGCCCCATTCCTCCAACTTCAAAGCCAACAACTTTAAGCCGAATCTGTCTCATGCTGCTGTACTGTATCTCTGGTTCTCCCTCCCCTGCCTCCCTTTTCCAATTATAAGGACGCTTGAGAATACATTTAGCCTATCTAAGCAATCCAGAATGATTTTAGGTTCAGCAAACAACCTTAATTCAATCTTCAACCTTAATTTCCCTTTGCTATGTGACATAAAATAGACACAGGTCCTGGGGACTGGGATGTGGACGTCTTTGTGGGAGCCATTATTCTACTTAACACTGGAGGCTGCATAAAGGGAAGTAGAAGCTGCTAGCTGGGAGTTGAATACTCTGACTTTACTGTATCTATGTTCTCCGTGGGGAAGAATTTGATAACACTGACATACCTTTCACCAGCCTTGTTTTGTCATCAGTGCTGCCTTGTAAAGATGAGATTTCTTTTTGCCAGTAAAATAGTTTTTTGTTTTCTTTTTATGGTAGAATTCAAGGGCAGCAACTTCTTTAACGTATGTTAGTATTATAATCCCCAGTATTTCTTAACAACTTGCCCTTGATGAGAGAGTGTGGTAGGGAAAGGCATTCTTGGGAGGAAGGTATGGGGAATGAGCATGGACCATGCTTTTGCTGCATGCACCCCAATCAGGGTGGGAGGTAGACAAAATTGGGTTTAAATCCCAACTTCCCTTATTAGCTAAGTGACCTTGGGCAAGATGTTTAAATTTTATAAGCTGTAATGTGCTCATATGCAAAGTAAAGTAATACCAGTAAGCCTGTGCTCATACAGGCTTATTGATATTAGATGGAATAATGCACGCCAAGTGTTTAACATAGTAACTGACTCATAATACGGACTCCGTTAACATGAGTGGCTGTGGTTATTTTCACCTCTCTGAAGTTCAGCTCCCTTATCTGCAAGAAAGGGTTGGACCAGATGCTTTCTACAATCCATCCAGTTCTAAACAGTCCATGATTCTAGATATGGTTCTCTCTGTATGGAAGGACTGAAGAAATTAACTTTGTTTTGTTTTTGGAGAGTGAGGTGTGTAAATTTTAACTAGGGGTTAATTATCTCTGATCTAAAGGTGATACATGTATTTAGGATTTTTATTTTTTTATTTTATTTTTGAGATGGACATGATAAGGTATATATTTCAAAGATGTTATCCTTTTTATTTTAGGTTTCAAACTTAATAGCATGTTTGGCCTTAGTATTCTGTTTGATTAAAAAAAAGTTCTACTATTTCTGTAGTTATATCCTTTTTCCTCACTTTATTATTTATTTACCTTCGCTTTTTGTCTTCTTTATCATTTTGACTGGTGATTTGTCTAATTAGATTTTGTTTTCAAACCAGCTTTTGCTTTTATTGATTCTCTTTATATTTGTTGTTGTTATTAAACATATTAATATCTGCTTTTCTTGTTATTTTATTTCTTATAATTTGTATTTCTTCTTGTTACTCTCCTTCTAATTTCTTGAGTTGAATAGTTTAGTTATTGATTTTCACTCTTTTTCTAAAAAAATGTATATACAGTTAAGAGTATAAATTTTCTTCTGAGTATTGCTTTAGCTGTATCCCACAACTTTTGATATGTAAAATTTTCATTAATGTTTAATTGTAAATCTTATAAAATATATACATAAATAAAATAGTATTTATAAAATAAATATATATAAATATTATAAATATTTTGAAACCACCATTAGAATTAGAATCCATGAATTATTTAGTTTTTTGTGTCTTTTTATTTCCAAATATATAAGGTCATATTTTTGTCTTTGACTACTAGTCTTATTGCATTTATCCAGAGACTGTGGTATGATTGATAGAGATTCTCTGATATTTGTTGAGATCTGCTTTGTTTTATAGCAGATGGTCAAATTTTGTAAATCTTCTATATGGGCTTTAGAAAAGTATTTATTCTTTAATTGGGACGTACAGTCTTATATGCAAAATCTGATACAACACATATAGATATTTTGTCTTTGATTTATCCATTAGTAAGGAAAAGTTAGAAAAATCTTTCACTATTATAATGGCATTATCAATTTATTCTTGCCTTTCAATTAATTTTTACTTTATATATCTTGAGACTATTTTGTTAGGTCCATACAAGGTTGTAATTTTTATATATTCTTGGTAAATTGTTAATGTTTTCAATATATAATGACCTTCTGTATTTATTTCAAAACACATTTTAGATTTAGTTGCACTTTGCCTGCTATTAATATAATGACTAAAGTTTTGCTTTGTTTTTTGGGGGGAAGATGGGGCAGGTATCTTTTTTCCCTTTACTTTCAACTTTATTGTTTCTTTGTATTTTGAGTGTTTCTGTTTTAAACCTAGGTGAATTTCTTTGTTTATTCAGTCTTTGGTTTTAGAATCAATTTGTTCTTACCATCACTGCAAATCTTTTTCTTTTTCTTTTCTTTTTTTTTTTTTTTTTTTGCGGTACGTGGGCCTCTCACTGTTGTGGCCTCTCCTGTTGGGGAGCACAGGCTCCGGACGCACAGGCTCAGCGGCCTTGGCTCATGGGCCCAGCCACTCCGAGACACGTGGGATCTTCCTGGACCAGGGCACGAACCCCTGTCCCCTGCATCGGCAGGCAGACTCTCAACCACTGCGCCACTAGGGAAGCCCGAAAATCTTTTTCTTAATTGAGATGTAATTTATGTATAACATTATATTAGTTTCCGGTGTACGAAATAGTGATTTACTATTTGTATATATTACAAAATGGTCACCACAATAAGTCTAGTTGACATCACCATTCACCATTTACCACACATTGTTACATATTTTATTTTCCTGGGATGGGAACTTTTAAAGTTTATTCTCTTAGCAACTTTCAAATATACAATACAGTATTATTAACTATAGTTGTCATACTATACATTACATCTCAAGGATTTATTTATTTTGTAACTGAAGTTTGGACCGTTTGACTTCCTTCAGCCAGTTCCCCCACCACCATTCCCCAGCAACCACTCATCTGTTGTCTATATCTATGAGTTTGTTTCGTTTTGTTTTGTTTTTTTAGATTCCACCACAGGATAGATCATGTGGTATTTGTCTTTCTCTGTGTGACTTATTTCACTTAGCATAATGCCCTCAATGTCCATCCATGTTGTCATAAATGGCAAGATTTCCTTCTTTTTATAGCTAAATAATATTCCATTGTAAATGCATAATTGAAGAATACACTTCTTTTATATTTGCTTTTATAAATGGCATTTGGGGATTTATTTCTTCCACATTATTTTATACTTCTCATGATTTTCCCTTTAGGGCTTTAAGGGTTTGATTAGAGCTTAGGTATGGAAATTATGGACATAGATGTGCTCATAGAAGCCAATGGAGTAGATTGACAGGAATCAGAGAAAAAAAGCTGAGAAATGAGAGCAGTATTTAGAAGAAGGTTTAACAAGCACGTGGAAAGAGATTCACAAAGATACAGAGAAGTTCTGACCAGAGCAACAGAAAGAGGATCTGGAAAGGCAATGTCCTAGGGTCCAGTATCTGAAAAATTTTCCAGTAAGAATGCATGGTCAGTGATATCAGATGCTACAGGTTCTATGAAAGGCAATTAAATTTGGTGGTTAGAAGACTGTTGAAGACTTTAAAAGACTTGTTTCAATGGAGTAGTAGGAACAGAAATTTTGTGGGCAAAGAAAAAGTGTGATATAGAATATAATTTTAGAGTAAAAGATTTATAAGGATAGGGACAAATTCGGCACGGGAGAAGATGCCCGTCAAGATGTAGGAGCAATGATGCAATAGACCAGAGGTAACTGATGAATCAAAGTCTTCAAGGTAATAAAAGTCTCTGCATTTTCTCTTGCTGTAAGTATCTTTTCAAGAGTCCACTTAGAGACTGCACAGATTACATGCCTAATTATGAGTTGGAAGAAATGCAATATAAATGACGAGGGTGTCTCAATAGGCAGCACTGTTGAATCCATTAATTTGGGTACCATTGATCAAGCACTGTGAAGTTAATCCTGCAGTGTGGGTTAGATCAGAGCATACATTAATAAACGCACTTGCTCTTGACCTATAAAATGAATGATCAACATGTCCCACAGGGCTGTGAAACCAGTGAGCTCTCTGAAGAATCATCACTATCACTAAGCCATTTTAAAGGGCTGGTTTTAGATTTTCATTAGGAGAAATATCTCTGAATGCCTTTCCTAATGAAAACCAAGTGCCTAATTTCTACTAAAACAGACTCAGGGCAATTATTAAAGTTTTTGCTCTCAAAGTGAAAATAAAGTAATTTTACTTTACCTACACCTTTTGCTTCCTTTCCTTTGGGAAGTGACTGCAATTACCATTTATTTAGCGAATATTTATTGAACAACGGTAAGAGTGCAACACTCATCCTAAATGACATGAGCTTATCAAATCATTTAGGCAGAGCTCTTTATGTTTTATTGAGAAAAATAATACTTAACTAGGATGTACTTCCTCTAGGCTTCTTAAGTAAAGCACTGTTTTAAGGTAAGAATAGTTATCCACACTGCTGAGAGCTTTAACTGCTTAGGCAAAGCTCTATTCATCTCCTCCTAGAACTCTAAAAATTGGATATTGAGAAAAACATCATGTTAAAAGGTGGCTGCCCTTTAAGGTAACTAATTTCAAACAAGAGGATTTCTTTTTGTAAAGAAAATCCTTTTTTAGGCTCTTTGGTTATGAGAAGTGAGTGACACCTCAAACTAATCTAGATTGGGGAAAGTGCTTTACATAATGAAGCAAAGAGAATTTGGCAATTGTCTCCTGGTTACTCAAGAAGTTGTTTTAGGGTTTGAGCAGTATTCAGAGATGAGGAGGGATGGAATTAAAGGGTCTTTTAGTAGGAAGATAACGTGGCCCAAGTTTAGGACTGAAGGGGGAAAGAGGGTTGGTAAGAGCGTTGGCAGAATGGCTGAATATTTTTATGATATAAAAGATTCCACTTGAAGGTGGTTTTTGATCTGTGATGTAATCTAATTTCCTTTTATAATCCTCAACAAAAGCCAGTTTTACACAACAGCTCTTATTTAATGATGCTTTTGGTAAAGAAGGAAGAGGAGCTCTGTTGGTTTGCACCCCACAGGCCTGCAAGACCTTTGCTTGCCCAGCTTCAAGACCAAGAAAGAATCCAGAGTCAGCGACAGAGACATCAGTGGTTTAATGGATGGGGGCTCTTACACGTCTGAAGCAAAGTCCTGGAGGGACACCCCACCACTTGTAGTGGATGGTAGAGCAGGACATTGTGGCAGTCTTTGCTGCTCCGGGCAGGGGGAGGTTACCATTTATAGGGGGAATTGACATCAGGTTGGCTCATCGGTTACCAGGGAAACCAGCAGAGGGGCACGCCCCTCACCACCCCTTTGACAAACATAGCAGGGATGTTCTAATCTAAAGCTAGACCAGTCATTAGCTGGGACCTGGGACAAGTATGTAGGAAGGTCAGTCAAGTGAGTAGGGTATAGGTAAGTCAGGCACTGGTTGAGCAGGGGATGTACAGAGAGCAAGAGAACAGCCGTCTTGGATGGTCTGACCATACAAACTCTCTCCTGTGCTTGTGATGAGTGGGCTTGGGGGAAGATTTCACCTGGAAGTGAGATGGCAAAGGGTGATTTCGATTTCAGAAGGACTTGAATAGAGGAAGCCCTCAGGGATCCTGTGGAATTACTGTGGAGGAGCTAGTCTCCTCACAGAAAGCAAAATGGTGATAGAGTGATTTTATTTATAAAAACATGGTTTCTGATTGCTGAATGCCAGGGAACTTATACCTGAAACACTGATAGCAATGTCACCTGGTCATGAGAATCGATTCACTGTAGGAAGCCTAGGAAAAAAAAGACCTTGAAACTTCTAGGATTTGAGTTGGAAATAACAGACTTTTCAAAAAGGGAAATGAACACATTGTATTCCAACATAAATGTCATTCCAATATTAACATTTTCCTGTCTAATCGGCACTTCTTTTTCAAGCCGTATTCAGCTGTAGGAAAACTTATTAGGTCAAATCATATTATACACAGTAAGAATAGTTGCATTCTTTTGAGAACTTTAGTGGCTTGTGGCCAAAAGATCAGACTATATCTTAGCATTTGCTTTGCATTCTCAATAGTTTTCAACAAAGGGTTCTATGCAGAATGTAACCTCAGTTACTGGGGTTACCATTGGCTGAACATATTAATAATGGCTTCCAATGCAAATTATTTTTATTTTGTACTTTTCTTGTGTATGTCATGTTATAATAAGCCATGTTACTCTATAAGAGAAAGCTTGTAGATGTCATGGTGTGTCAGATAAATCTTGAGAGGAGAATAGCAGAATAGTGAAGAGGTTAATAGCACAGACTTTGGAGTCAAACTGGGTGGGTTAATATCCTGGCTCTGTCTTTAACTTTCTGTGACTCAGGATAAATGAATCATCCTTCCTGAGCCTCAGTATCTTTACTATAAAATAAGAGGATTAAATAAGTTACCTCTTTAGAAGAGTGCCTGACATATGATAAGTGCTGAATAAATGCTAGCTTCCATAGGATGGGATTCTTGATGCCATACAAAGAAGTCATCTATCCACTTAACATCTATGGCATGCCTAGCATGTGCCAGGATCTGTTAGTCTACGGAGATATAAAAAGGAAACACTACCCACTCTCCTCTAAGATTTCAAGAACCTAAGGCTGAGAATATTCACCCTTCTTTTCTGTGGCTTTCTAACCAATGAGAAATAGCCAGGAGAAGATGAACAGGGATCCATACTTTTTACTTGGAAGCCCATTCTTCCAAAGAGCAGGGAACCTGGTAGAGAAAGAAGGGAATGGAGCATCTCAAAGTCCACCTATCAATCCCTTGTAGACTTTGCTGCAGAGGGAACTCTTCCTTCTCCTCAGGGAGGAAGACCCTGCCAAGGTGGGCTTGCTTCATGCAGACAGGAAGTAGATAAGGAAATAGATTCCATGTCCCCTGGTGAACAAACAGGCCTGAGAGAGCATGGAATGGGCATCTTTCCCAGTTTGAAGCAAAATAGCTCCACCCAGTTGTGAGTAGGACTTGGCTTAATTTCACCATCATATAAATGATTCCTCTTCCAGTCTCACAAATGTGCATATGTGTGCAGTTTTAAATGTTCGAGAGAATGGATTTTGTATTAAAGCCATCTTCATTCATGTTTATTAATGGCAAGGCTGCAGAAATAGGACTGGTGTTTGTTTCATTTATTTAGCACTTGTGACAAGATGGCTCTGGGCCTGGCCAGTGTGAGGGCATTACTTTATTGATTAAATAATGTGATGAAAGGAAACGGTGCTTATGTGTTGAGAGATTATTGCCAGAGACACTTGGCCAACAAAGTGCTGAAAGGAGAGCTGTGTGACACTTTCACTCTGAGTACGTAATTAGCAATGAGCTGGAACTGAAATGCAGTATCCTGGGGAAAGTTCCAGTCAATACTGCCATCCAAAGAAGTCATCTAGGTTTGCAGTTTGGAAGGCTTAAAGAATCATACATTTTTGTTTCCCAATTTAGCTCGTTGCTTTTACTCTCAAATAGTAAAAATAAACATTTGATACCACAATGATATAAAATAATATATGTGAAATGGTGAAAACCACCTAATTTTATAGAAAAGGGCCATAATTCTAATCTCAGGAGTCATACATAAAAAAGTAAAAGAAAAATCAAGCAATGGATTTATTACATTACTGCAGCTCTAAAGAAAGTCTACAGTTCTCAGAAATGTTTCAGGGTCTTTGTGAAGTGGATGTGTTTGTTCATGCATTTATGGGAGAGCCTAACGTGACATTGTTCTTTGGCCTGTGGAATAATTTGAAGCATAGATATTTTGCCAAGAAAGATGGGGATTTTTAGAGCCCAAGGCATCAGTAGATCTACTCTGAGTGTTGGCATCAGGATTTACTCTCTACCTCATGCACAGAGTCTAATGGAAGGGAGTGCATGGGGCATTTGTGGCTTCATTTGACAACTTGAGCTCCTTTATTCCACCATTTTTAATCCACCAATACTTCAGAGTATTGCTTCTAGCTTTCTGTTCTTCATTCTTTATCTTGGTTTACTTGTCGGCCTGAATTCTCTCTCTCTCTCTCTCACACTTTCTCTCCCTTAGTAAGTAAATAGTTAAAGTAAGGACTCTGGAGGCTGTCTTCCTGGCTTCAAGTCCTGATTCTGTAACTCACTAGCTAGATGACCCTTGGGAAATTACTTGACATTTCTGTGCCTCAGTTTTCTCATTTGTAAAATAGTGATAATAGAGGTATCCAACACATAGGGTTGTTATAAGGATAAAATGTTTCAAATATTTAAAGTACTTAAGTCATTCTTGACACATAATAAATGTTATCATACTTTGTATGTTTTTGTAATAAATACACTATTTTGGTTCCCATGGGCTCAAAGACATTCATTGGCTCCCTAAGACCTTAAAAATGATGTAAGGGATTAAAGGTGCTCTCTTATTCAGCTACAACCTATCTTTTAAAGCTTTATCACAATATGCTCCAACCAATCCATATTCTAACCATTTGGGTCTATTCACCACAATCTGAATTTGCCATATACTTTCCTACTTCTCCAAACTACTCACTAAGCCAGAAGTGGCCTCATTTCTTCTTGTTTTCTGCCACTCAAAAGCTAAGCACCAATGTTTTGATCACTTATCTTAAGAAACTGAATACTGTAAGTACACTAAAAGTTTCCTGTGTAGACCACTCCCATTCCATATGGTTGTGGGAAGCAATATAATGGCTCCCTTCCCCAAAATGTCAACATCCTAATCCATGGAATCAGTGAATATTGCTTTATATGGCAAAGATTTTGCAGATGAGATTAATTTAAGGAACTTGAGATAGGGAGATTATTTCAGATTATTTACGTGGGCCCAAATGCAATCACAACTATACTTCAATAATAATTAAAACAAGTGTTATGATAAAGTGAGACAAAGGGAGACATCAAACAGACAGAAGAGGAGAAGGCCATGTGACCGTGGAGGTAGAGATTGGAGTGATGCAGCCACACGTCAAGGAAACAAGCAGTGCCAGTAGTGGGAAGAGACAAGAAACAGGTTCTCCTCTAATCTCCAGAGGGAGTGTGGTCCTGCCTATGCCTTGATTTTAGCCCTGTGAGACTGATTTTGGACTTTTGGCTTCCAGAACTATAAGAGAGTACATCTGTGTTGTTTTAAGTCACCAACTTTGTGCTAATTTGCTACAGAAGCTATAGGAAATGAAGATGATGTTATTGTGGTCTAAGTATTTTATTTCCAACATTTTTCTTCATTTATTTTTATATTTATGTAGAGTAAAATTCACTGTTTTTGGTGTATAGTTCTATGAATTTTGACAAATGTATAGACTCATGTAATCACTACCACAATCAACATATAGAACTTTTGAGAAAGAAAAACAAAGCTGAAGGCACCATATGTCTTGATTTCAAACTATATTGCAAAGCTATAGTAATAAAACCAGTATGGTATTGGCATAAAAACAGACACATAGTTCAATGGGTCAGAATAGAGAGCCCAGAAATATACCCATGCATATATGGTTAATTAAGTTATGAAAAAGGAGCAAAAAGTATACACTGGGGAAAAGATACTCTCTTTAATAAACGGTGCTGGGAAAACAGTATATTCTCATGCAAAAGAATGAAACTGGGCCCCTATCTTACACCATACACAAAAATCAACTCAAAATGGATTAAAGATTTGAACATAAAACCTGAAATCATAAAACTCCTATAAGAAAACATGTAGGGTAAGCTGTGGGATAAAGAAAAAAATGTTATTTTGGCCAGATCAAATTCTGTTTTTTTCCCCAGATTCAATCTCTGCACTTTTTTTCCCTGTTATGTGTCCTAGGGAGACTAATCCATATGATTGAATCATGTAGGCTCCCTGGCCCTCTGGCTTCCGTTGGGGTTAGGTTAATGGAAGGCACCAGTAGGATAATGAAAAACAAAAAGAGAAACAGGTTAGAGCAGAGCTTGTCAAATTTTAGTATGCATACAAATTACCTGGGGATCTTTTTGAAATGCAAATTCTGATTCACTAGGTCTGAGGTGGAGTCTATAATTCTGCATTCCTACCAAACTCCTGGGTGATTTCTACTGATGCTATGAAGACCACTCTCTCTGTAAGTGGCAGGGTTTAGGGTATTTTTTCTTACTCTCTCTCTTTCCAGGTCCCTCCATTCTGGCACTGGCTGCATCCACCCCTCTTTGACAGTGGGTCTCTACTTTGGTTATACATTAGAATTACCTATGAGGTTTTTGAAAACCTAATGCCCTGGCTACATCCAGATACATTAAATCACAATCTCTGGGGATGGGACCCAGGTGTCAGTAATTCCTAAAACTCCAATCTGTATCCACAGTTGGGAACAATGGATGGATCTTTGCCTAGATCCTCTTCCTTGGCTACAACTCTTCAAAGGTTATGATAACCATATTTCCCCCACTACTTGCCCCTTCAGGTCTAGAAGCCCCTTCAGGCTTCTAGTTGTTGCTACTTACTGAGTGTTTCAGCATCACTAAGAGTTCCCTAATTGACCACATCTCCATAAATAGTCCCTTTAATGAATTATCTTTAAAGTCCCAGCTCTTTCCTGCTAAAACTCTAGTTGATATATCAAGATAAGAAATTTAATTTTTATTTTGTAGGTAATTGGGAAACCAATGTAATCTTAGGAATAGTGAGTGTCAAGTTCAGAATTACTCAATAGTTAGTGCTTCCAAATGAAACTTTTCATTTCATATACTTTAAATTTACAAGTATTGAATTTAGCATAAGCTGCCAAGCTCAAACATTTTTATACATAACAGTACTGCTAAAAGTATGACTTAAGCTAACACCAAATTTTTGAAATTAGATTAAAAGAGTAATAGAAAAGTTTATTAGAAAACAAACTTATGGTTATCAAAGGGGAAAGGTGGGGGAGGGAGAGATAAATTAGGAGTTTGGGATTAACATATACACACTACTATACATAAAATAATCAATGAGGACTTACTGTATAGCACAGGGAACTCTACTCGATATTCTGTTATGACCTATATGGGAAGAGAATCTGAAAAAGAATAGATAAATGCATATGTATGACTGAATCACTTTGCTGTACACCTAAAACTAACACAACATTGTGAATCAACTCTGCTCCAACATGAAATAAAAGTTTTTAAAAAATAAATAAATGATTATTTTCTGTGAAAAAAGAGTAACATAATATTAGTTCAGTTTCTAATTACTATTGTTCTTTAGCTCTGATATAGCCATAACTTAATCTGTAGATTAGATTGATCTTTTCCTCATTAGGATTTTCTTGAACATGTGCCTCTGCTTAAAAGCTGACCCCTGTAACCATACTATTGGTCTCTTGTTTTTCCTCGGCAGGCATTGGCAGTTCCATCATTCTGTGACCCACTTATAGTATCATCACTTGAAAAAGTGAGTCTGAGTTTATTCTTTTCTTCTTAAGTACTACCCATTTCCTTAGAATTCACATTTCACGAACTCCCTGGATATTCTTACTAAATTGCCATTTTAAGAGGCTCTCCATTTCATTTTCTCAACTCCCTGCCAATAATCCTGTCTTTAATCCTAGCAAAGCATTTTCCCTACAAAAGACCCCTAAGCTATCATCATCCCTAGGAGAAAATTATTCTCTAATCTTCCCTTCAATTCCTTCTTGTAAACATTGAGCCTCTGACACTCTACCCAGAGAGTACTCTTTTGTCTCTTCTTCCATATGAATGGGCTTTTGCAATCAGACTTGAGTATAATCTTGAACTCAAGTGAACAAATGATTCCTCCCTGCTGTTGTATCACAACTCTGTAGTGGAAAAAAACAAAACAAAACAAAAGGCTTATAATTTGTTTTCACTGCTGAGAACAGGGTAAGAGTTTGTTGCTACTAATCCTACTTCAGGGGCACTGCCCTATTTTTAAGACAGATATAAAAAAATCAACTGGAGTAAGTGGTTTTTGAATGAAGCAAAGTGCTTTGTAGCCCCAGCTGGAGATTAAGATGCCCTCACCCAGCCTGTTTGGTAATATTCTCTTCCTCACTGTGACTTCTTCCTTCTTATTCATAAGACAGGAAAGAAGAGGATCAGTTAGAAATTTGGCTAAAGCATGATGGCAAATAGTCATGTTGGCAAATAACTTCTCTTTCGTGTAATAGAATACTTTGGTTTGAAAAAATTTCAGGAAATATTTCACTAGAGGTTTCCAGAAAAAAAGAAATATGTAAAAGATGCTCTTGCCCATGCCATTTCAGAACCATTTATTCCTAAAGTATCTGCTTGCTGCTATATAGATACAGTCTCAGAGGCTGAAAAATTTAAACCATCGAAGTGCACTGTGTAAGAAAATGAGCTTCTTAGGCTTTAGTGGACTTTTAAATATATGAATTTTTGTATGCGAATTCAAATGTTAATAAAAAGATAAGAGAATTGATCTGAATGTCTTTTTTCTTATACTCATAAACCAAATTCTGCACATTAGCTCAAAAATAATGAACTTTTAACCAATTATAAACACCTCTATTGTAATTATTTAGACTGAAGAACTTCTATGGATTGCACACAGGCATGCAGTTATTGAAATGAATGTTTTGGTAAGGTTTGTTTTGTTTTTTTGTTTTTTTCCTATAGTGTCTTCAATTTTTTTTCTTTTTACAAAATTAGGAAGGTTTTAGGTGTTTTGGGATACTCTTGTAGCTATTCTGGGGCAACAGATGAATTGATTAGTTACAAGGTAATGGATCACGTGGTTCGCTAGTTTGTCCTTTAGATTCTATGGTGCAGGTCCAGATTTCTAAGAGAACAGTGAAAATATACTCGCACAAACCACCCCTGCTAAAGGAAGGCTGCAAAGGCAGCATAAATCCCAAGCCACCATCCATACAAATCCATTGGCTTCAGAATGATGTTTGCTCTCTTAATTATATTTTGCTAAAGACCAATAGTAAAGGGAATTTGCCAAGGAAAGACTAAGGAACTCTTTCAGAATAAAAGAGAAGACACCTGGATGCAGTGCATGATCTATGATTTTTTTGGTCATAAAAACATTATTGGGATACTTAGTAAAATCTGAATCAAATCTATAAATTAGATAATAGTATTGTATTAATGTTAATTTTATGATTTTGATAATTGCATATAGTTTTGTGGGAGGATGTCCTTCTTTATTATGTATACACATATGGTATATAGGGTTCAAGGAGGATCACATACATAACTTATTCTCAAATGATTCAGAAAACATATTGGTGTGCGTACACACACATCACATATATGTACACATAAGGCATATACATATGTGTGTGTACTTGGACATGTGTCTGTATGCACCCACAACAGAGATAAAGCAAATGTGGTAAAACACTAACATTTGGGGAATGTGGATGAACGTTATACAAGAATTCTTTGAGCCAATCTTGCAATTCTTTTCTGTGAGTCTGAAATTATGTCAAAATAAAAAGTTAAAAGAATAAAAACAATTTGTCTGTTTTTGACAGGGGAACAGATTGCCCAGAAGAAAAAGATAGCAAGAAAAACTCAACCTAAACATGGGAAACTGCAGGTCCTATTAAAATTTAGTAAAACATTATTAGTCTATATATTTTCACATGAATGGTTTTTAAAACCACAACCAACTCTGTCTGACTTATTTCACTTAGCATAATACCCTCCAAGTCCATCCATGTGGCTGCAAATGGCAAAATTTCATTCTTTTCTATGGCTGAGTAGTATTCCATTGTGTGTGTGTGTCTATATATGTGCCACATCATCTTTAACCATTCATCTGTTGATGGACGCTTGGGTTGCTTCCATATCTTGGCTATTATAAATAGTGCTGCTATGAATATTGGGGTGCATGTATCTTTTCGAATTAGTTTTTTTGTTTTTTTTGGTTACATACCCAGGAGTGGAATTGCTGGATCATATGGTAGTTCTATTTTTAGTTTTTTGAGCAAGCTTCACATTGTTTTCCATAGTGACTGCACCAATTTACATTCCCACCAACAGTATACAAGGGCTCCCTTTTCTCCACATCTTTGCCAACATTTGTTATATGTGTTCTTTTTGATGATAGCCATTCTGAATGGTGTGAGGTGACATCTCACTGTGGTTTTGATTTGCATTTCCCTGATGCTTAGCAATGTTGAACATCTTTTCATGTGCTTGTTGGCCATCTGTATTTTTCCTTGGAAAAATGCCTATTCAGTTCTTCTGCCCATGGTATCACTTATATGTGGAATCTAAAAACTACAACAAACTAGTGAATATAACAAAAAAAGAAGCAGACTCACAGATATAGAGAACAAACTAGTGGTTACCAGTGGGGAGAGGGAAGGGGGGAGGGGCAGTATAAAGGTGGGGGTAAAGAGGTACAAACTATTATGTATAAAATAATCTGCACGGATATATTGTACAACACAGGGAATATAGCCAATATTTTATAATACCTATATATGAAGTATAACCTTTTAAAAAAAACAAAACTAAATTTTCACTTAGGAAATGATGTTAAATAATTAGAACAAATCCAACCAGAAAGTAGTAACATTTTACCTTGTAGGTGTTGGCAAATGCCAACTTGCCCTTATTGTACTAAATAAGAGGGTATTTATTTATTTTCATGAGCACTAATACTTTTCAGATGTTTGTTTTATTAGCCTACCTAGTTTTCTTCTTCCTGGTAGTGAAAACATCAGGTTCTGTTAAGAGCAAACAGAAATATATACTGGATTCTTTATAAATATGTTTCCTTGTTCTTAAATTTGCTAATTTTTTTTTTTTTTTTGTGTGTGTGTGGTACGCGGGCCTCTCACTGTTGTGGCCTCTCCCACTGCGGAGTACAGGCTCTGGACGCGCAGGCCCAGCGGCCATGGCTCACGGCCCCAACCGCTCCGCGGCATGTGGGATCTTCCCGGGCCGGGGCACGAACCCGTGTCCCCTGCATCGGCAGGCGGACTCTCAACCACTGTGCCACCAGGGAAGCCCAGATTTGCTAATTTTTATGAAACTTAAATATGTTAGATAATGGGGAATGGTTCTACTTTATATTTTGCCAAATCTTTCTTTCTAAACATTTTTTATCTTTACATCAGGACTACTTATTCAGTATATATTTTTCACAAGATACCACCTTCCTTGTCCACAGACCCATGTGGTTCAGGGCAGGCAACCTCACCTCTACTTCCAGAGAGTAGAGCTTTCCTAATCCCATCATGGTGATCCCATTTTCCTTGCCAGTGACTGGTTTAGGAATCCACGTGAAGCTTATTTTCAGCTTTAGCACTAAAGAAAAGTGCTGATTAGGATATAAGGAGAATTTAAGTCACTCCTGAGAAAGAGACCTTTCATTTCATCACTGTGGAGTCTGGATATGACACCTGGAACTGTGCAGCTATGTAAAGGCAAATCTGGTGAGGGATGGGAGGGTGGGAAGATGGGAAGACTCTGCATCATCATTGACAGTGATGAGCTGCTGAACCAAGCAGCCCTGGAAATGGAATTGCCCTTGGACTTTCAGATATTACAGACCCTTATGACAGAGACTCTGTGTTACTTAAAGGCAAATACATTCTAATCAATTATCATATTAGTCTGGAAGTTTTCTGCGAAATTTTTTAAAATTCCATGATTTATTATTAAAAAGCCAATAAAAAAAAGAAAAACAAGCAAGCAAAAGGCCGATCATTCATCAAGCCAACCAGATAATATAGGCTTTTATATTTCATTTAAACAAACCATAGAAATGAAGATTCCTTGAGTCATAGTTACAATCTCATTCATCTTCTGAGATATATAACATTTTAGAAAGACAAATTTGTGATAAAGAAGATAAAGGAATTCTGGCTATAAAGTGGAAGTAATAGTATTTACTTCATAAAAGTGATAGAATTAAATGAGTTGCCATCTTTAAAGCTCATGGAGCAATGGTTGGCAGGTAATGAATTTACACTGATTATTAACCATAGCAATGATAATAATTCCTTTTTATGGATTTTCTTGCCAAAACAACTTACCATCTCAATTTTGAATTGTTTTAATACTAATAATAGAGTCTTTGAGAAGCAAATGAACACTACCAACAAATTAAACTTCGTAAGAGTTTTAGGGGATAAATATTATAACTCTCAGTTTTTAGATGAAAAACTTGAAAACTTGAATCATATTGATGGAACTGTCTATACATTACCTGCAAGTACATGTTTGGTCACCATACTCATACCAGTTCAAACATTTCAAAATTAAAATTGTTGAAGGACAGCACGGTGTAGTGCAGCATTCATCACATAGTAGCTCATGCAACACTACTAGTTGGTGAGACCAACTGAGTGGAGTTGCCACTGAATTTTCAAGAATTGAACTATAATAGAACAGGATGAATAAAATCAGAGTAAATTGCGTGCATAAAGGTAAATATTGTGTCATGAAACTTTGTTTTAGTAATGTATGTGTGTATCGGGTTATATTACAAAATGTATTTCTCTCTGAGCTTTGGTCATTGATACAATGGAAAAACATAGGCAAGACAAGCTTCCCTTCAAATACCTAACTCATTGGCTTGTTATATGGAAAAGAGCATGGAACTATGCCTATGACATAATAGGCACGCAAAACAATGTCCCTTCTTTCCTGCCTCTGTCCACAGGCTCTCTCCTCCCTTTCCCCAGTGGACTTGAACTTACGAAACTGACATTAGCACACAAAGTGTCTTCAGATGAACAGATAGGACTGTTTTCTGTATTGTACATTTACCCAGGCTAGACATACTAGGAGCACATTGAGTGATCTGGGTCCCGAAGCAAGGAAAATCAGTTTTATTTAAACTGCCACAAATAGTGTCTCCTGTGTTCTTCACAGTTAAGAAATCACTCTGCTCTTATTCTTAAAATAGCAGGTATTTGGTTAGAACTCTCGACTGTTTTCAGTTTGGTTACCTCAGCACAATGATGCGCCATCCATTAGAAATGGGAGTGAGGACAGTGGGCCATCCTGCTGTGCCGAGCAGTTAGACTGACGCAGCACTCAGATGCCACTGGGCCACGTGCGCCGAGGCCACTCTTGGGTCCACAGCCCCCTCCCATCCGAGGTGAGTTAGGGGATCCTGTATTATCACACAGTGACCATCCCTTTTTCCACAGAGAGCCCACATTGCCACAGGAAGACATCCTTCGTCTTCCCTCACGGTTTTGTGTGCTATTACGCACCTTAACTCCTTATTTACTGTGCGGGATGTTCCCGCAAATCCCAGGGAGAAGGAAAAAAAAAACCACTATTATTTGGTTTCACTGACACGATATTGAGCAAAAACACAGACCGATTCTCCTCCGTTCCCTTTTACTCTTCCTCTTGTCTTTTCTTCTTTTTTTTTTTTTTTTTTGCACCACGCGGGCCTCTCACTGTTGCGGCCTCTCGCGTTGCGGCCTCTCGCGTTGCGGCCTCTCGCGTTGCGGCCTCTCGCGTTGCGGCCTCTCGCGTTGCGGAGCACAGGCTCCGGACGCGCATGCTCAGCGGCCATGGCTCACGGGCCCAGCCGCTCCGCGGCATGTGGGAATCTTCCCGGACCGGGGCACGAACCCGCGTCCCCTGCATCGGCAGGCAGACTCTCAACCACTGCGCCACCAGGGAAGCCCCTTCTTCTTCTTTAATAAAACATCAATTTTTGTGCCAGAACTTAGTGAAACTGCTGAGTTAGTCAAGGCAGTAAATCGAACTGGTCCCTTTTACCTCCTGGAAATACGAAAGGATTCTTCTGCCACTGAGCTGGCGCCCACGGCGGGATCAAGTGCTGCTGTTAACGGGAAGGTAGGAAAGTACATTATCACTTCAGGGCTGTCATTACCAGAGGGTTTCACTGTGAACTATAGCATTCAGGGAAAGCAGGCAGGAGGGAAAAGGAGGCCGGGGGTGGGGGTGCTGGGACAGATGGGGAAGGAGGGAGGGAAAAAAAGCAAGTTGTTTTTTTTAAGAGATTGACAAGAATGGTGGTGATATTGGGTTGAAGAATTCATTTTGAATGTAGAACCTAGTACTGCTTTCATTTAAAATGTGATTAAGACAGCCACTTCCTTCCATTATCCTGTGGGTACATATTTGGCAAAGCACAGTCTCAGACACCCCCCATGGCTTAAGTTAATCAATTCATGTGCATCTTAAACCTGTCAAGACAAGATCTCCTATTTAGTTATAAACCTAAGGATGTATATTTTGTACCAGTGAAATCCTAAAGAGATCAGTTCATTTTATTTTTTCTTGCTGCCTGTAGAAGAAACCCATTTTAAGACTATTTTTTCCCTCTTTAGTATACATTTTAAAATTTGTTTAGGTAAATAACACCTAATAACCTAAACTACAGCAACAAAATGGCTAAAGATATGAGTGTGCTTTAGACTTTTTAACTTAGTTCACAAAACAGTTGTCAAGTGCTGGATCTAAGTAGTGCTATCAGCATCTTCTAAGGGGAGAGTTTTGCTGCAGGCAAAGGAGAAAAGTTCAGTATCTTGGGGTTTGCATTCTTCTCTTCTTTCTATCCAGGTTGCTTAGCACAGACACTGAGCTGTTAACTGAGAGGGGTTATAATCATTTTTATCTGTTTCTTTGAAGTCTGTTTTATGTCTGGATTCTGTTGGACAGCATATTGAATAAGCAGATCCCTAATGAGTTCAAAGTCAGCTAGTTAGTTCCTGGATGTGTAGCAGGCCCTTGTTAATCTGGTTATATGTCACAGGTTACTCATTTTCCCTGTTCCTACCCTCCACCCTACCTACACTTAGGTTTCTAATTTTATCAGAAAGGCAGAACATTCCACCTTTTAGCAACAGATAAAACATTATGTTATTTCTTAAAGCCAACAGTGGTAAGAGTAATTCTAAGTAAAGTATTATAGAAAAAGCAAACAGTATGGAATAGGTATTCTCTTGTTCCTTACAGGACCATCTGTTTTCCGAACAAAAAAAAATCTAGTGCTTCTCTGAGTTATTTTTTAAAGGGCTTAAGCAATCATTCAGATAATCAGACTTCATTGCTGTGAAATTTCATCAAAGGGTACTCAATCCTTGAACTCATATCTGGGCCCATTTTGCCAATCAGATAAAACTTCCTAGGCTTTTTCCTAGAGGCATGAGGGTTCACTTGATCTTATTGCATTGCAAAAGATTTTGTGCTACAAACCATTTTTCATAAATGCTATTTGTTGTGTTAGGAGAACTCCAGACAGGCTCCTTCTTAGAATAGGTTTGGGGAGTGGGGAACGGCTTGCTCTGCTTTGTCACTTGGGATGAAATGAATATTCTTAGAAATTTTTACAAGTTAGTTGTGGACCAAATGAAGAGGCAAAAAATGATACAGGGAAAATTAGCATTAGCATCTTAGTAAGTAAAAGTGTTATTTCTCACGAACAGACCAACAGTTGTTTTAAAAAAGGAAAAAGAAAGTAACCCCAAGGAGATCCGTGATTTGGAAGCACTGAATTAATTTGTTTTAAGATTATTGCTTGCTTTTTTACTTTTCTCTTTTTTCTTTCTTTTATTTATTTGTTTTGGCCTAGAGGTTGAAGCCAACTGACTCCTTTCTTTTCCATTTGTAAAGGTCAGCCACCCAACGTACACCACACCAGCACAAACAGCCTTTGCATCAAAAAAGCACTAGGTGGTGCCCATTTTCTTTGCCGGCGAAAGTGCTGGATTTCCCCAAGGGAGTTACTCCAGGGAAGTTCATCAGCCCCCATCCCCATCTAGTGCCTTCCCCGCCTCTAACAGATGACCAGGAGCATGGTGTCACATTCTGTCATTTTCCTAAAGCATCCTGGGGCTTGCCTGTTGTAGGACACAGCTTTGGTTTGGGGAGACAGTGTTTTTAAATGTGAAGGTAGGAGTGGAGGGTTGGTGGTAGCAAAGAGCTTGGAATATTCCCTTGGAAAATAAAAGATAAGAGGAATGAATAAAGGCTGCAACCCTGCCATCTGTGTCTCTAAGGAGTCATGGTATAATATCTTTGCCAAGGTTTTCCTCCCACCAGATCATCCAGGCAATGCAGTCTATGTGTTAGTTTAAGTTTTTTCCATTTTTGACCCATAATCAAGCTATAAAAATAATAAAAGGAAACAAAGGTGAGTCTTAAATTTCAATTTGCATTCTCATGAAAATAATTCTTAGTCAAATGAAGTCGGGCCGAACTGGAGATTTTGCATGCCCGTGCTTATGCCCGTAGGTGGCTTTAGACCCCTGGGTTTATTCCTTTAAAATAAAAATCTTATTAGGCACGCTTAAAAGATTGTTGTTTTGTGTGCAAGAAAAGCAAATAACTGGCTAAGAAGATGTTTACTTCAGGATAATTTTATCCAGGCGATATGGTCAGAAGATTTGTTTTAGAATTTAGAGGCATTTAGAAAGTTTCTGTTCTGCTAGCAGCCATTGGGCATGATCATACTCTTGCCACAAAATGAAAAGAAGAAATCTACCGATTTTTTCTGGCAGAAATAAATAAAATTATTCTCGATGACCAATTCTCTGAAATTTGGTCTAATGGGGTTTTTTGTTCAAATACATTTATTTAGTCTTAAAGAAGGCAAGAAAATAGTTTTTGAATGTCAAAAAGGAGACGTTTGTAGAAAAATCTGAATTCTGTGTCCCATTTGGTGAGCCATACTCCAAAATAAAGGGAAAATAAAGACCGTTAGTAGTTTTAAAAAGTTAAACTGAGAAAAAAGCTTTATTATGAAACTACGAGAATGATTTCTGTGCTAGCTGCCCAGTCATATGTCATGACATGTGGCAGGTTGACTGCTCGTTAATTCTATTTATATCAGTATGATAATCCACCCCACTGAGTACACATGTGTTAAAATATTCATAAATTATGTTTATTGTGAACAAATATACATTAAGTGCCAAAAGAAGACCATTATTTAAATACAAAACTAGTCAACAAGCATAGCCTTTTTACTATCTGTCCGGTACATTATGTTTCATCAAATTCACATTAATTGCCTCTCCTTCCAGTGTCTCATAGGGGATGTTTATCTTTTGTTTTAAAACTGTGCAAAAGAAATAGGTTTCACTGAAAGGAACAGACTCGGAAAACAAAAGATGTTATGTTATCTCAGACCAATAATAACATCGACTGGAAAAAACCATCTAAAGAGAAATGCACTTCTGGCCTCCAAAATTGTTAAAAATATGTCATTTGAACCCTAATACAGACTTGAACCAAATTTGAGGGTGTTTCATGAAATCACAGACCAACATAAATAAATCAGATAATTTCTTGATAAAAGTTGCAAATAACAATTTTAAGATCATGCATATTTTGACAATAAATGCATAAAGAATGGTTAAGAAAATCTAGAACTTTGGGAATTGAAACCAATAATTAAAATATACTGCAGCACACTGTGTTTTAGGACTTATTTCTTCCTAATGAAACAATCCTGAACCACTCTATTTTGAGTGATTTCAGGAAGTTGAAAAAGTTGAAGTGATTATTCTTTTTACAAGCTGCTTGTGCAGTGACAGACCACAGTTGAAAAGTTTGAATTCCTTGTCAAATCCAAAGTGGTTTTAGTTAAAATATATTGCCTAACTTACCCAATTCATCATATTCTGAATTAATGCCATGAAAACATCTGGTTTATTAATTATTAGGACCACACTTCAGGGATAACTAAAATCACGGTCACTTTAGAAAGTGAATTGTGTGCAATACTGTCTAGGAAACTGTTACACATTTTTGAAACTTTAATTATACTTAAAGGGACACCTTTTTTTTTTTTCTTTTCTGGAGAGAAATGACAAATGATGAGTAAAATGAAGTAGGAAATTCTGATTTTATTTCATTGTTATGGTATGCTTCATTTAAAGAGAGCAGGGAAGGCCACAACAATGAAAACAAAATACTTTTCTCATGTTGCCAGTACTTTACTAAAAGAGTGAAGCCATCACCCTTGGCTTATATGTTAAATTCAGGTAAGAATTTCATTTTTTTTAAAATTTCAGCTTTATTAAAGTATACTTGACAAATAAAATTGTAAGATATGTAAAGTGCACATCATGGAGATTTGATATATGTATATATTGTGAAAGGATTCCCCCATCCAGTTAATTAACACATCTATCACCTCACATATTTGTCTTTGTGTGTGTGTGTGTGTGTGTCTGTGTGTAAGAACATTTAAGTTCTACTCGCTTAGCAAATTTAAGTTAAACATGTAGTATTATCAACTATGGTCATCATGTTTTACATTAGATCCACGGACCGTATTCATCTTATAGCAGAAAGTTTGTAACCTTTTACCAATCTCTCCCTATTCCCTCCATCTCCCCACTGCCCCCAGACCCTGGCAACCACTTTACAACTCTCTGTTTCTATGAGTTTGACTTTTTAAAATATTCCACATAGAGGTCAGTTTTTCTATGTAGGGATACCTCACAGAATGTTTTACTTTCCACTGGCCCTTGGAAGAAAAATTTCTGTACTTGTACACCATTTAAGGTAAGGGAATCTATCTTAAGGGAAAAATTCAAAATGTGGAAAAAGCCATAGGTATAAAAGTTGTCTTTATAATGTTATTTATGATAACAAACATTGGAAGGTGTTTTAATATCTAACAATAGAAGTGTGGTTAGACAAATGATAACATTCATTTGATAAAATATTATGCGATCAATAAAAGTTTGGGGCATATAGTAGTACGGGAAATGTGTAATAAAATATTAAGTGAAAAAAGTCAGGATACAAGATTATGGTATAATACGATTATAATGATTTTCAGACGTGCAAATAATAAAACACTGAAAGAGGATGCACAATAATGTTAATCATCACGTTAAGGAGTGAAACTGATTTTTTGCCCTCTTTTCAAAATTCTGCTATGCTCTCTTACTAAGGATAATTTAAAATGCATTTTAAAATTTCAAAGAAATTATTTAAAAGAAATCAGTAGTCAATTTACATATTTTTTCTTGAGATGTCATAAATAATCACCACAGATTTTTGAGGAGAAAAATTAGACAATTCCCACTTCCAAAAATGCAAACTTTGAAACTCGTATCCAATGTGTGGTTTTTAGCAGTCAAACCTAATTTGCTTTTTACTGAATCAGAGTGCACATATATTTCGGTAGATAAGAATTCCCTCTTTTATTATTTTTTTTATTTCCCTGCTCATTAAACTCAGCTCCAGACCACAGCATTTTCATCTATCAGTTCTCAAAAACCCTGATCAGCCATTTCAGAAAGAAACAAAACAAAATAACACATATCCCAACACTACACAACCCTCTCATGAAGCTCTCTGCAAAGTTCAGGATGTACTTTCGTGTGAATCTTGGCCTCTGTACAGCCCTGCTGCACAATCATTTTCATCTGAGATTTGAACATATTGGAAGAACTAGAGCCTTCCTTTCTTTTATCCTGTCATTTCCCCCCCTGGAAGTGACGGGCATATGGCAGGCACCCTCCCTGGATTCTCAAACAACAGGAGGGACCTGATTTCAATTCCTACATCCTGTCATCAGTGACTCTTGGGATATTTTGTTCTTGCAAGGCTAAAGATGTGATTCGAATTTGCCATACGGATAGAGCTTAATGCGATGCCATTTTTACCACTGGAGCCCTCAATCAGTTAATTAAACATGATCTAAATCACCGTGTGTATTTGTAAAGTAAGATTAATATGGCAAAGTCAAAATAAATGAGGAGTCCTCCCCGTCCTAGGAGTGTGAATCACCGATACGAAGATTACACTTTTGGAAACTCGATACTTTGGAGCAGGCTTTGTTGGTTTAATCCCTCAGACTGCTTTGTGCAACTTGAAACCCAGAGCTGTCATCTTTAGCCAAAATTTCAGCCATAACTTCCTCAGCTTTCACCCCATTATTGAAATCAGCGTTCACAATACTTAACAAAGATCAAACCTTTCAGCGGACCACAGGGCAGCCTCTTACCACCTGGGACACCAGAAACATGTTTAATAAATATTTCATTTTGTTTGAACATGAAGGCTTTCCTCGGTTCTCCATTTTTTTCTTTCCTGGGGAGCTAAGGGCTACCCCCAAGCTGCACATTCCATCACTGTGGCCAGTTAGGTTTATAGCCTTAATAAAAGGATTTTCCCCTTTCACGTGCTAGGGAGCCTTGTTAAACCAGAGCAATTATAGAAACACAAGATAGGTGCTCTGCAAAGATCAAAGCTCACCTAAAGACAGCTCTGTAGGAATTTGGAGCTCTCTTTGAAAAGCGCTCAGTTTACAAAGTATAGAGGTATTAAACCCCAGGAATTAAAAAAAAAAAAAAAAAAAGCCTAGTTTCAAATACTGTTAAAAGTCTGACAGTAGTTAATATGGGATCTCCTTAAACCACTCCTTGTGTATTATTCCGAATATCTATTCACGGTGTATCTATAATAGCTCCAAAGGAACTGTTATGCTCAGAAGACATATGCATATGATGGATCCTTAATACCTAATATGTTACTAAACTCTGTAGGTACATTTTCATCTCAATATCCTAGCTCAGCGGGAAGGGCGAGAAAATGGCCTGTAAATTTCTTTAGGGGGAAAAATGCAGTGTGCCTGGCTTTTGCTCTTTGAGGCTCACTTTGTGGGATCCCTAGAAGCTGTACCAGGTGACAACAGCACCTGTGCTTTGAGGCAAGAGCACAAGTCGCCCAACTGCAAATGGGTGTTGATGTATCCAGCCTTAAGCATTGTAATGTTTCCATGTTTCCTCTACCTCTCTAGATTGTATCAGTCTCCCTGCAAACACACACACACACACACACACACACACACACACACACACACACCACACAACACACACATCATGCTTGTAGATTCCATTTCAGATTAACATCGATAAACCCTGAGTGGTTTAAACTCTACTCTGTGGCTATGGGGGCTTTCAGGTGACAAAGGGTTTGAGGATTCCCTTCTCCAGTCAGCTGTAAGCCAAATGACTTCTTCTGTGTGCAGAGACACACAAAACAGAGCAGTGTAAATGGGCCCAACCTGGGATTTTGAGTTCTGTACTTCAGTTTCAGAAAATGAGTTATTTAAAAGGCAGCAACTTGAGGATATGGGGGCGGGGCAGGGGGGAGCTGGGGCGAAGTGAGAGTAACATCGACATATACACACTACCGAATGCAAAATAGCTAGTGGGAAGCGGCCGCATAGCACAGGGAGATCAGCTCGGTGCTTTGCCATGACCTAGAGACGTGGGATAGGGAGGGTGAGAGGGAGGGTCAAGAGGGAGGGGATATGGGATATATGTATGAATATGACTGATTCACTTTGTTGTACAACAGAAACTAACAAGTATTGTGAAGCAATTATACTCCAATAAATATCTAAAAGAAAAGCTAGAGAGTTGGGAATATTTGTTTAAAAAAAAAAAAAAAGGACAGCTTTTGCCAGGAACATTTTGATATTGATTTAGAGGACACCATTTGGGGGGTTTGGTGTCCAGTAGTCTTAGCTTTGAAAAATGCATAGATCAATACAAATCCCTCGTTTTATATCAGCATTTACATTTTGAAGAAAACATTTTAATGATAAAAATAAGACTGCTTGTATGTGCTAGGCTCTAGGCTAAGCAGGTCACACTGAACATCTTATTTAGTCTTCATGACAGCCCTATGAGGTGGGTTCTATTATATATTTATTTTATAGACGAGGAGACCAAGGCACAGAGCTGTTGTGTAATTTGCCAAAATCACACAGCTCGTAAGAGGCAAGGTTGTGATTCTAATCTGGGCTACATAACTCTAGAAGCCAAGCTTTTATAGCCTCTGCCTATCTGATTTGAAGTGTATTGTGTGTTGAGACCTAAAGTTTCTATTTTATAGTTTCTTTTTATATAGCAGTAACTTTTAGGATTTGAAATTAAAGTTAAAACAGAAGGGTTTTTTTTTTCCCCCTGATTAACTTTCTGCTTTTAATTTTGGTGTTAAGTGAATAATGTAACTTTAAGCTTTTTGTTTCTCATACTTTATTTTCAGACATGCCAAACACCAAAAAAAAATTGAGAGTTTCATGATAGTAAACAACTTTTTTTTGCCTTGGAATCACGATTTCATAATTCATCTAAGACAATGTCGTTACTGAACGCAAAAACATTCAATAATCTTGTTTGTCTTCTCTTTAAATACAGCTTTTCCTTAGACTAGAGCAAGATTCTGGTATTTTATCTAATGGTGAAGGAGATTGTTTCAGATTTGGAAGTATTCTGTTGTAATGTTAGTCAGATAGGTCTGAATTAGAATCTTAGATTCACCAGTATATGGTTCTGTAATCTTGAGTAACTAGTTAACCACTCAGGGTCAGCAGATTATCATTGGTAAAATGAGAAAAAGTAATGCCAATCATATATTGTTGCTCTGAGAACTAAAACAAATAACATTTATATAACACTTAGCAGAGGGTGTGACCTAAAGAAATATTACCCTCTTGTCTCCTCCTTTTGATTGAATTTATAATAGACTTGATTGAAAATGTCCCCCATTCTCCCTTAGAAAGGCTTTGAAAGTCCTGCTTTCAGAATCTGGCACTTTATCAGATAATAATTCTGAGGTCTTGATCAAGCTCGAGTGTTTGTATCACAGGAAGCCCTTTAACCACTCCTGCTGGGTCCCAAACTCTGAACAAAGAGAAACTTACCCTTGTCAGAGCTTTCCTTGATCATTGGATATCGAGGGGACACTTGAAATAAGGTACAGTTTCAGTTTTTAGATTATGAATACTGTGGATTTTAAGAATCTTCTAGCTGTCTTTTGTGGATTGTCAGATCTCATTTGAACAAATATCTCAACCTGCTCCTTGGCAACCACATATGTCATCCTACCCTTTGAGACCTTGTCACCCACTGCTCCAAGACAGGCCACTTCCTCCTGAGGCTACAGGGACCTGGCCTGCATGTTCAAATAGCCTCTAGCTTCTTGCTGGTATGCAATAAATATTAATAATTATTCAATCAATCAATGTGACACCTTTCGTAAGCACTAGATTTTTCACAGTATAAAAACACAGCTGACATTTTATCGAAATTTAAGACTTTTCGAGGGGTCATATTTATCTTTGATCTGAGTATATGTCTATAGAAACATATATGCATGCCAATATCCTCTTAAAAGGGACTGTTAATGTCAAAAAATATTTATTCTGTCTCTTGATATATCCAGGGTCTTTGCTTTCTTCACTTTTCCTAATCTTTCTTTGTCTGCGTGTAATATTCTCATTGTCTTTAGAGGCATTCAACATGCAGCTTGCCTGTAAGATCAAGCCTCTCTGAAGATGTCATTTTAGTGAACTATGGAAAGTTGTCTGTCACTGAATACTGCATCAAGATAATTCTGCTATGACCTCTTACCCAAAGGTTTCTCTGCTCTCCCAGAGTCTACCTACATAGAAGCACTTGGTATTTAGTCAGAACATTTGCTTTCATTCTGAGGTTGCAAAGAAAAATACATGGCACCCAGTTAAATTAGAGTTTCTTCAGATAAACCATGAATAATTTTTAGGATAAGTATGTCTCATGCAATATTTGGGACATACTTATACTACAAGATTATTCATGGTTTATCAAAATTCAATTTAATTGGACTTCCTGTATTTCATCTGACAACTCTATTTCTTCCACCTCATTAGGGAATAAAGTAAACTCAGCGCGCCTTCCATCAACTCTTATGGGACACAATACTATGCCATTTGGTTGTGGTAGAAGGGAGGTTTGCTTTTGCATAAACACTGGGAGACCTTTGAACCAGAGATTGAGAACTGAGTCAGAAGAGATGGTTTTGATAATCTGGAAGGGCTAAGGATATTAGGCTATGAAGCCACAGATTGTAATTAAATTTTCTGATTTGCTTTACTCATTTTGTGTAAAGGCAAAAGTGAAAATGACTTCATTAAAATAGTATAGGAAAGCAGACTACCTTTGGATATGTTATTCATTTATTCATTATTTATTCTTTCATTCATTTGACAAATATTTATTGAAGGCCTACTATGTGTCGGAAACTGCATGACAGTTATAAGAATATTTCTATATTTATATTATACTTATGTTCAGGTCCAAGGGTACTGTGTGTACCTGGATTTTAATGGTGATCATTTTGAATAGCAATGGCTGTAGATGCCTAAATCATGCTTCTTTCTGTCTAATCAAACATCAATAATAGACATCAAGAGTACTCGTGATAACTAATGATGCATATTTTATTGGAAGTCTTTTCATTTCACCTTTAAAGATAGCTGTATACTTAGAAGATTATGTTGTATCAACACCTATATTTTTATATCTATAGCTATATCTTTGAAAAGAAACTGTTTTCCCATAGCACTGAGTTAAATTATGATTCATCCTATATATTTAGAATCAGAAGGTCAAAATATTGTTCAGGTATATTGCTTCATCTTTCAGACATCAAAATGACTCTTATCAATTGTCCTTCTTAATTTTTAAGTCATTTTTACCCATTTTGAGGTTATGGGGAATTTTACATGTATTTGATTGGATTCAGTCAAATAGGCTGTGCAGCTTTTACTATGCCTTGTAATTTTTTTCATTATAATAAAATGCCTTTTAAATCACTGCTACTTAGAATTATACTGAAAGTACTTGTGATACTTTTACATACAGTGAGTTTAATGCCAGGATGTGAAAGCAAATTGATTGTAGGCCATTCTGTGCTTGAGCACCCCAGAGTAAAAGGAATTACACTAGTAACCCTGGGGGCCTCTTGCTCTCAGAAAGGCTCTGTGTACTCACACATCCACTGGCAGGTGAAAAAAGAAGGGATTGCTTCATTCTGATCTGAAATTTTATAAACACATTTTATTTCAGGGAAATAATTTTTGAGGGCGAAAAAGCACCTCAAGAGATGCATATGTTTAATGTTTTTAGTTTAGTAAAATGAGCTGCAAGGAAAGTGTGACGTCTTTGCAATAAGCATTCGAATATCTCTTAACGGTGACTTAAAGGCAGACAACTTGCCATCTGGACGGTGTGTTGGGTGTGGAGGGGCTTAGATGTATCAGCAGAGAAAACCCTCAAGGACTTTTTACCTTTGACACGCTGGTCCGAGTGAGAAGTACTTGGGGCTTTTAACCAGAGTCTCTGAAGATGCAGACCTCAATCAGCTTAAGGAGCAACTGACGTGTTTTAGGAGTGAATTTAGATTGTCATGCAAGCATTAGAGAGAATGAGATAATATTTGGTGAGGGGGCCCTTGGTTGAGATTATGATCCCCGATGAGTCATCCTTGGTTCTTCTTTCTTGGATCTTCAAGGTGAAAGGCACCAAGGAGTTCTTGGCTTTTCAGTGAAAGCAAAACCCAGATGTGTCAGGTTTGATTTTAGCATGCAGCCTAGCTGCATATACTTAGTCCCTTCCCTTTCCAAGCTGAGCTGGGACAGATAATTAAGGGAGGGGGTGAAGGTGGGAAATAAAGAGATAGATGCGTCTGTCAATATGGGCCATTCATACCTGGAGGGGCCAAAAGGGAAAATATAAACAGACTAGTGGGCCTGGCGATGATATGGTTCTAAATGAAAATGAGGCCTTTTATAGAAAAAACACATTTCTACATGGCCTAGAACAACTTCTAGAAGGTACCTCATGGGATCAAAGCCTCTTACCACCAGTTCCCTTGAAGAGAGTGGCTCATCCAAGACCTTCCCTCTGGGCTCTCATGCTTGTCCAGGCACAGCTCCACCATGTGTGCCATCCACATCCGGTGACAGTGATGGACTTCTCTTTGGAGAGGCCATCCATGCAGAGGGGTATAAGAGGGCAGACCCCAGAACCCACTGCCTACCTTAGAATCCCAGCTCTGTCATTAATTAGCTGTGCAACTTTAGGCAAATTATAGAACCTCTCTGTGCCTCTACTTCTTCATCTGTAAGATGGGAAGGATAAAGTCCTTGGTTACGACCACCATATGCATCTTTTCTAGTAGGCTGTGAGACTTCATGCTGAGATTGCTTGTTATTTTTGCAGTCTTAGGTAGTTAGAAAATGAAAGTATATGAATGTGGAGAGACAATGAGAGCGTTTTTCACCTGTGTGTTTATTGGAATAATTGTCCCTGACCGAGGTGAGGACCCGGCCAACGACAAACACACAAAATCATTTAAGTCCTTTTAGTAAAGTATCATGTGGAAATAGTCTTCAAAGGTGGATTCTGAGGGATCACCTGGCCCAATGTTTTCCTTTTATAGACAACTGTAGCCCAGCAAAGTGAGTTCTGTAGCCAAGTATTGGTAGCGCCAGGACTGACTTTCACATCCCTTGTCATCCTGTGCCACGCGCATTCTGTGACACCATGCTAACTTTCAGTCTTTATTACAAAAGAGATTCAATCCAGCCATTATTAAGAGGCCCTTCTTACGATTTTCCATCTGAAAAATATCCCCTCTTTTAAGTCTCCTGAACCATTCTCTAGATTATTCATCTGTGTATCCTGAAAACTGTCTGCCAAAATGGTAGGGTTCATTTGCCAGCACCAGTCCCCTCCAAGAGATAATGCCAACCATCATACCACTGGTTAGTACAACAGGCCTTGCCGGCCCTTCTCAAAGAGGATTGTTAAAATGTGCTGCTTGCGGGCCACACCTCACATGTTTATCATCCATCATTCTCAACATCAATTCTATTCTTCCACCTGTCAGGGATAGTCACCTGACCTCAAACTCACCTTGTTATTTCTACCATGATAGCTTTGTTCACGTTGCGTCTCTTACCTGGAATGGCCTTTCTGCTCCTACCCATCCATCTTACCAGGTCCTGCTCAGTTTTATCTCTCCCATAGAGCCTTTATTAAATATCCCAGCTCACAGCTAGTTAGTCGAAGCAGGTAAGGGTTAATGTTACACTCTGTTTTGATAAATATCCATGGTATCTCAGCATCCTTTTATGAATATTGCTGAAGCTAGCCCTCTGGTCTTTTAGGCCAGAGCTGAGTATGTTTCTACATGCAGTCTGACCATCTGCACTGTGGACTAATGCAACATCTTGTTGTCTGGTCTTCCTGAGAATGCATTATATAGATTGCAGGTCATTTAGAATGCAGCTGCCGGGGTCGTGACTCACACAGAGATTAATCATTACGCCTGGGTTAGCTTCATTACTTTGACTACCCATTACATCTTACTGAGATTATAAAATGTTGCTTTTAACTTACAAGGCCTATACCAGCATCCACTTATCTCTGAGACATGCATTTATACTGTTTTCTTTGGTATTATCAGGTCACTGAAAATTGCTAGTATTTCCCATAAGCTTTGACTTCAAAAATTAAGTCATGCTGAAGCTGGCTGACACCAGATTGAGTAACATGTCTAGAAAAGAAAGTATATCATGTGTTTTATTATAAATAATATACAGTTTTACCATGTACTGCTAAAGGGGTGGGATGAACATTTTAATAAAGGAGCCGAGATTTTTCTCAAACGTTCCTTTAAACTAGTAACATCTTCACAAGAAAATGAAAGATTGTCTTGTAATTGGAGAGGTACTAATTAAAATACTGCCAAACTGGTGCAAGCCATCTGTATTTTCTGTGGCATTATTCCATTCCCATCATCGTGTGATTCAGCTCAATCCTGAAAAAAGAAAAAGATTGTAAAGAAAAACATTGCTACTGCTCCCAGTACCCAGTGAGCATAAATGGAAAAATTAAGAAAGAAGATATTTACTAACAAACATTGCTGTATAAATTCAGCTAACAGAAATGAAAAAGAATGGCAAATAGAGATGGACTCGTTTAATTTCCCCAAATCTATATTCATGTAAGGTCTTCCCATGAGCAAAGGGGAAAAAAGGCAAAAGTAAAAAAATTAGGGAAGGACGATTGTGGAAGCAACATAGCTCAGCTCACTTCTCCAGTTGTATTCCCTGATGATTGTCTTTTAAGGAACTTAAAATTAAATCTTCAAATATATGTGACAGATGTGTGGACCTGAAGGGGAAATGGAAAATTATAGATATTGTGAATGCTTATATTTAAGAGCAAAAGTTGTATATTAGAATTTCAATCCTTGCATGAAATTTTGAATATGTGATTTTCTTTCCAGTGAGAACTTAAACTTACTTGTGGTTCTTGGTACAGGTAGTGAGGATGACTTGTTACTGATTCATCTCAAAAATTTGATGAGGTCTCATAAAACATGACTGGCAAGTAAATATAGAATTACCAATAATAATAAAAATATAGAACAAATTGATTCTATGCCATGTATTATTTTAAGCACTTTACATACAGTAGCTTGTTTAATGCTCACCATACTTCTGCGAGGTTGGTGTTATTGTTATCTTCATTTTACAGATGAAGAATCTGAGGCCAAGAGTTCAAGAAGCTTGACCAGTCACATAGCTAGTAAGTGCTGGCACCAGGATTCAAACTCAGCTGGTCTGGCTCCTGAATTCATGTTTATAACTGTTATGCTGTACTACATCTTGGAGTTAATGAGCATCTTTCAGTTGCATCAAAAATTATCCAAGATGTATATTATCAAAATAGCAATTTGAAGGCAAACATAACAGGAGACAATGGATTTGATGATTTATTATTATTGATTAGGATCCACGGTTCAAATGTATTCTATGGAAAAACAAGGTCTATCTTTTAGTCTAGATGAATTTGTGATAGTAGGTAAATGTGAGGTGACTTAATTTGTTGGAGAATGGAGGACTTTCTGAGCAAGGAGTATGGTACCCCATCTAGAAGATAGTCTGAAAACATGCCTGCAATCTCTCCTGTATACCCCCCTATTCCTAGATCTAAACGATGTGTCAAAGAATAGAATAATTATTTGAACTAGAACACAAGCAACATTAGAGAGCATTTGTTCATGTGGATAAAGTTTAAGTCTTGACTATTTCAAACGAGCAGAACTTGCAGTAGTTAACCAAAGATCAGCCACCATAAAAGAAGTAACTACATAGAAAGAAAAAAAAAGCATGCAAATTTTTATCCTAGTTCTGGAATTAATGTGTCCCATAGATTCAATAATATCAGACCTTCTTTATTGTTTCTTGGAAACATAGACAAGAACTGTATGCACCAGTGCCTTAAAATCTACAGAAGAATCACTCACCGTTTCTTTTTTTCTGAAGTCTTTATTGAATTTGTTACAATATTGCTTCTGTTTTATGTTTTGGTTTTTTGGCCACGAGGCATGTGGGATCTTAGCTCCTGGACCAGTGATCAAACCCAAGTCCCTTGCGTTGGAAGGCAAAGTCTTAACCACTGGACTGCCAGGAAAGTCCAATCATTCACTGTTTTTGATTGTTATTAGGAAAACCAACACATTTATCTAGCAGTGAGGAGGGTTCTCCTGTGTTGTTCTTTTCTGTACCATTGGATTGTAATTTCCTTTGACTGAGGACATTTCCTTTTTAATTTTTTCACCTTGTCTTGAATAGAGCTTTTCATGCAGGAGAACTTTAATTTGTGTTAACATGCTAAATGTAAAAAACTGGGGTTTGGTTCAGTTTACCAAACAGATATGGGTACTTCTTACGTAACAGGAGCTGTGCTAGTCGTGGGGACATGAATGACTTAGCTGTGGGCCCCGCCCTTGAGGGATGTAGTCTTGTTGAGTTTGCTGTGAAGCATTTACCTATCAGAATCATTGGTTTAGGGGCTGCCAATCATCTCACAGATTTTCTCTCCAGTGTCCTATGCCGCTGGAATCAGCTTGTTTGTCTCACCCTTAGCCACTAAATCCTGTGAACTGGTGAAAACTTATTGGCCATTCATCATTTGGGGACTTGGCAAGTGATATTTTGAAAAACAAACAAAAACCTCTGCAAATCACAAAAACCCACACTCTTAAAAAACACAAAACAAAGCAATAAAACAACACAACACCTTAGAATAATTTTTGATATCAATTTATAAAAATTGATATGAATTATAAAAATTGATATGAAAAATTGATATGAAAGAAAAGAAATTTTTCTTTCCAAAGAAGGGGGAAGACCTTAGTAAAGCAAGCTACAACACTGCTGACATACTGGCTGAAGAATTTGTATTGTTTTGCCAAATGGAAACAGAGCTTAGAGTTCTCATTCTTCCTTTCTATGTTCCTGGTTTATATCCCAAATGGAACACATTTGGTCTAATAAGCAATTTAAGCATTTTAATTTGCTATTATGTTCTGTAACGTCTCTGTCCTTTTTTTTTTTTTAATAAAAATAACTACATGAAATTTGACTTGAATATGTTTTCCATGGCAGGATTTATAATTATTCTCATCACTCTACAGGAGGAAATAATGCATTAATAACATAGTTATATGAAAGTCATAATACAAGTCAGTAAATGTGCTGGGGCACAGTTCTTCATGGTCTAACCCAGAGGTTGACAAACTAGTCCCAAATATGGCCTGTTGCCTGCTTTTGTAAATAAAGTTTTGTTGAAACATAGCTACAAACATTCACTTACATACTGTCTAGGTCTACTTTTGTACAACTATGACAGAGTTGAGTAGATACAAAAGAGATCATATAGCCCACAAAGGCTAAAAGATTTACTATCTGGCCATTTATAGAAAATATTTGCCAACCTCTAGTATAAACTATCCTCTACATAGACTTGTTCTGGGCAAAAAAAAAAAAAAAAAAAAAAAAGCAAGTTTAAAATTACAGTTAGCAGTAGCAGGTTTTCAATCTATTTTTTGAATAACTTGCACAAATTAAAATGAAAGTTAAAACTTTTAACAGATTTACTGATTTCAGCGACGGAGACACTAAGATCATATTCAGATTTACGCAAGACACAAGTTGAACACTTTTAACTTGTAAGTAATAGACTGAGATATATGGGACTAAAAAGATGACTAAAAACAGACCTAAAATTTGCTCATAATCTGGGAGTAGTAATGGTAGACACACCCAAGTAACTATCACAGGTCTAATACAATTAGCTGTATTTGAAGAATGAAAAAAATATTGAGAGGGAGAGGAAATGTTGGAAGTATTTTATTAACTAGATGTTAGAAATCTGAAGGATTCTGCCAGCAGAGTTGAGGAGACAAATCATTTCAAATAGAAAGAAGAGTGTGCAAATACATGAAAACAGGGTATGAATAAGATGTTCAGGGTATGGGAAACCATATTTTAGAAAGAAGAGTTCATTTTGATGGAATATATTTATTCTGAATTTTAAAAAATCATTATAGGAACTAATGTTTTCACAGTGGATTTAGAAGGGATATAAGACATGGTACTCTCCATGGTGAAGCTTAAATTTGAATTATAGGTTCAAAACTAAAGCCCATAGCAATTTAAAAACAAAAAGAAGTGTAAGTCTTGTATATTGAAAACTATGAAACATTGTTGAAAGAAATTAAAGAGGACCTGAGTAAATGGGAAGGCATCCATGGATATGGATTATAAGACTTATTAATAACACAGCAATACTCCCCAAATTGATCTACAGATTCAATTCCTATCAAAATCCCAGTTGGCTTTCTTGAAGAAATTGATGGACTGATCTTAAAATTCATATGGATATATAAGAAATCCAGGATAGCCCAAAAAATCTTGAAAAATACAAAGTTGGAGGACTCACACTTGCAATTGAAAAACTTAGTGCAAAGCTTACAATAATAAAGACTGTGTTGTATAAGAATGAACATATAGATCAATCAAACATATAGATCCAAGGATGGCAAGACAATTTAATGTGAGAAAAATAGTCTTTGACAAATGGTACTGGGACAACTGTATCCACAGCAAATAAATGAAGCTGGACCCCAACTTCACACCATGTATAATAATTAGTTCAAAATAAATCAAGACCTAAATGTAACAGCTAAAACTATAAAACTCTTAGAAAAATATAGATATAAATATTTGTGATCCTGGATTAGGCCATTGTTTCTTAGACAAAACACTAAAAGCATAAGCAACCAAAGAAAAAATGGATAAATTGCACTTCTCAAATTAAAAACTTTTCAAAGTACACTCTCAAGAAATTGAAAATACAACCCACAGAATGGGAGAAAATATTTGTAAATCATATATCTGATAAGGGTTTAGTATACTGAATACATAAAGAACCCTTACAGCTGAACAATATAAAAAATTTAAGGCAATTTAAAAATGGGCAAAGGATTTGAATAAACATTTCTCCAAGGTGTTATGCACCTTGTGGTTTATGTACCACCAAAAAAAAAAAAAAAAAAAAAGAGTCAGAGATAAAAATGTAGAATTAAAATGTAAAAGTGACAAAAATCCTTTCATTGCACAAGGCCAATTTAAATAATCAAATATATTCTACAATTTTATGTATATAAGTATATATATACACACACACACAAAACTTGTAATATAGTGATCTTATATAATAATGTTGGCTACACTAAATTCAGGCACATCTTGATTATGAATTCTTTTGTTCGAATTAGAAACATAAATTCTACTCTTCTAGCTATTCAAGAACTATTCAAAAATTTTTAAAAATTACAGATGTGAAGCTCGCTGCAAAAAAGTGTATAGTTTTAAAAAGCTTAAAAGTTATACATATTTGTAATTATAAATGTATAGAAGTAATCTTGGAACATTAGTCTAAATCCTTAATGAATGAGATACGGGTGATCCTGGGAGCTAGGAGACAACAGGTTTCTGAGGAACTTTAACTTTTTACTCTCTTTGTTTTCAGTAATGGTTGTACTTTTACAACCCAAATGCGTTTATCTACTGCTTATATGGTTAAAAAATTAAAAATACAAATAAAATTTGTACGGGACTGTAACATAGGTCTTTAATTTACCAGGAAAAATGATCATTCTTTTCTATAACCTAGATCTCCCATACTTCTAATAACAATTAAGAGTCATATACATTTCTGATGTCAAATCATTAAGTGTATGTAGCCAAAGTCATCTTCGTAAAGTAGTGCTTTGGCCAATAGGCATCTTTAGATGACTGTTTCTCTGTAGATCTTCAGTCTCTAATATGGTATCTAAATATCCCCAATGGTCATGATGATGATGATGACAGTGATGATGATAGCTAACAATGACTAAACTCTAACTGTATCCCAGATGCTTGTTTAGGTGCTTTACAGGTAGTAACTCATTAAATTCTCACAACCACCCCATCAGGTAGGCACTACTATTATTCCCATGTTATAAATGAGGCAACTGAAACACTGAGAGATTAAGTAATTTATCAAGCCCACATGTCCCTAAAGAGGTAGATCTGGGATTCATGTGGTCCCACAATTCCAAAGTACAAGTCTCACTATGATGCTCTCCTGGCTCAAACCTACCTTTCCAGCCTCATCTTTCACTCACCTCCAGTCTTTCTAACTCCCAGACACACACTGTGACTCAGCCACTTGGTACTCTTCAGCATTTGCCAATATCCCCCATATTTCTGAGGAATATGGGCTTTTGTACAATCCTGGGACACACAGCTTGGAGATTCCCAGAACAGAGTGGGTCTGCAGCTTGGGTCTCTGTCTATGTCATTTCCTTTAATTTCCACATCGTTTCAAGGCTCAGCTCAAATGCTGTTTCTTCCATGTAGCCTTTCTTGCTTTTCTCAGCCTGAATTTCTTCCTCCTGCTCTGCTCCCAAAGCCCCCCTTTGTCACTTCTCTTATAGCATATACACCACATTCTGTCTTTTATAAACTTCATGGCTATTCATGTCTTTCTCCATTAGATGCTAAGATCTCTGAAGGCAGGGGTCAACACCTGTTCATCCTTTACAGTGTATTGCCTTAGTAACATCTTTTAAAATTATTTAGGTTTGCAAAATTGTCAAAAAGCATACTTAATATTTAGATCATTAGAGTCAGACAATTCATTTAAAAGCTTTCTGAGCAGAGTTTTATATGTATGTATATAAGAACTTAGAAGTTCCGTTTTAGCTAATACGTGTATTCAAAAGTTGGCAAAATTGAGTTTCGTGTGTGTTACATGCTTGAATAATAATAGTAATAATGATAAAGCTCATAATAGTTGTAATAGGTAACATTTATGTAGCACTTATGATGTGCCAGTACTTTATTTTGTTTGATATTCAAACACATGTTTGAGGTTGGCACGATTAAATCTCCTTTTTATAGGAAAACCTCAGGCTTGCATAGGCTAGAATATGTTGTCCAGGCTCACAGGAGTAGTCAGAGTCCAAGTCAGGACCTGAAGTCCAGTCAGCCTTATTCCAGAGCCCCAGCTCCTTGTTACTAATGCTGATTTTCAATTCTATGCAACGAAGCATTAGGAAGGCAGCACTTTGTAGTGGGATTAATGCGGGGTTGGATCTTGGATAACAAGGTTATCAGTCCTGGAAGTCCTGTTGGATTGTCCTTCAACATCTTCAGGTCCCATTTGTCCAATGTGCTGAGGGTGGGAATAGTGGATCAATAAATACTCAAGGTCTCCTCCAGTTTTAGTCAATGATTCTCAGAAGAAGCAAAGCCTCTTTGACGTTCACCAAGCGTTACATATGGCATGTGTCAAGAGCTGTGAAAATTTTATTTAATCCACTGTGTTTATTTTCTTCAACATAAAGGTGAAATATTTTTACATTTTCCCAATGCATTTCTCAGTAATAACATAGCCAGTAAAAATATTTTTGTTCGTGTAAAGCAGTGCTATTATATCTTAGCCAAAGAAAAAGCACACTATTATATACTGGTGGAAGGAAAAAAAGCCTCATTTGTTATCAAGAAGTAGCAGAAATATAGCAATTATTATACTGCCCTTTCCCTAATTTGACTTAAATTAGTGACTTTAAGTTATCAGAGGTTATGAAATATACAGTATGTGCACATAGGAGACAAAAATATTGCTTGCTAGTACCTACGTTTATGACATTAATCTATCTCTCAATGATCTAATATAAAATAAACCATTTGAAAGCAATTTCATTGAAATACTTTCAGAAATGTTGAAATGAAAATATTAATCTTTTGGAAGTGTCTTGTTGGATGGGTTTTCTTTATCCCAGGAAGATGGGTTAGGGAAGGCTGAGAATAAAGAAACAGCCAAGAAGATGCAAAACCAAGAGGTAAAAATATCAGCCACACACCAAGAGTGCTGTTTCCATCTACCCTTCCTCCTTTCTTCCCTCCCTCTCTTTTTCCCTGTCTTCTTCCTTTCTTCCTTATTTCCTACGCTAAACAAAATATTGTGCCAGGTACATACAGAAGGGAAACAAAGCAAGACCCAATCCCATGGAGTCTGGGCACCAGGGATTTTCCATAGAGGTGGGTCAGGTTCCTTGGAGGATGTCCGAATGTGATGATAGGCTGAAGGGTCATACTTAGTTCACTCATGGGTACTCACCTATTTGACAGGTCCTTTTTAATTTTTCCCCCCTTTTGTGCAGTGCCATTCCTGCATATTACCATATTTTCTTACTCAGTGTACTTTCTCCTTAACAATAAATAAATAAATAAGCTAATTTTAGTCTTTTAAGATATTGAAATACTATAAATGTATGTAATGAAAGCCACTCTAAAAAAATATAATTGGGGCCTGGAGATGGATACATTTTTTTCTCTTTCTGATATACAGGTGTATTTCACAGCTCCCTATGTAGTTCCTTCACAATAGGAACAAAGGACAGTTCTACCTCAAATATGATGAGGTAGAACTTCAATGACTTATCACCTCACTTAAAATAAAATCCCATTTGCTCTCTAAGGTCCAGGGTGATCTGACTATTCTCTACCTCTGCTTTATCTTGTCTCCTTTCTGAACCCTGAGTATACCATGGTCTTTTCCAATTCACCTTCTCAAACCTCAGTGTTCATTTTCTGTGCTGCCATTCTATTACCATCTCTATCTTGTTTGTTTGCCTACTTATTTATTGTCTGTCTTCTCCACAAAATGTGAGCTTCATGAGGAACTTTATCTCTCTTGTCTGGTACTACATCCACAGGGCCTAGCATAAGTACCTGGGACATATTTACTGAATACGGGAGTGAATGAACAAATGAATGGGCATGCTCATTTGAAACAGAAAAAACAGAATGGCTTGTCTTTCAGAAGATGGATAACATGTTAAGTATATGAATTTGAGGGGATACATCTTGGGCTCAAATCCCAGATTTATCAGTTACAAATGTGTGACCTTGGGGAAAATTACTTAATCTCTCTGTGTCTCACTTTCTAGAGAATGGAGGTTATACTGGTACCTACCTCAAGATTTGTTGTGATTATTAAACAAAGCAATACATGTAAAGTACTTTGATCAGTAAATGCTAAAGGATGGTCAGGAAGTCTCAATATTCAATAATTTGAGAAATGCTATCAACCACTAGGATTCTAATGCCAATGAAAGTTTGGAGGTAGGGTGTCCCATTACTCTTTGCTTGATCTAGTGTGCATGTGAACCTGAGACCTAGCAGTCACAGGTGGAACTGGGAGAACCACATGGTGGCCCAGCACATACTAAATGCTCATGGCCCTCTTTTAATTATACTGACAGAAATGATGGAAGGCCATTCACACACAGGTGCAGGGTGGAGCTGGCTGTCACTGACAGTATTTCACTAACAGTTCAGGGGAAAACAACAGTGAGATAAGTCAGCTAATATCTGCCCAACTGCCAGCCTCCATAGCATCAGGGCTTGCTAGGGAGAAATGACAAAACATTGACATTTTTTAGACTCTACACTGGAATTTGACTCTGAATCAAAGTTTGTAACAGACTGAGAGTGATTCATCAGTTCATCTTTACAGATAGATGAGCAGTTCCTTGTTTCCTTGGAAACTCACACCTGAGCATATGTGGTTCAGAGTGCACATGCTCATGTTTTACATCAAGCAGATACAGGATGAGTTTCTCAAGAGAGATTCAATATGTTGTCTTAAACAAAAAAACCAAGACTAGGAGAGAATTGCCATATTAAAATCAGATACTACACATGTGGTTGGCTCTCACAATAATTCCAAGTAAGAGAGAAAAGCACTTATAATCAGGGCCTTTTGGGGTTAGCAATTTCCTTCATTTGCATCATTTATTTTTTTGAATTGAAAAGTTGAATATACTTCTTCAAATTTCCCTTTGAATACATTTAGAATGTCTGATGTTTACACCACTTACTCTTTGGGGATCTTCACGATCTAAAATCAAGCACTAAGTCCCTATTTCTGCATAGTGGCATGTAAAAAACTAGACAGATTAATCCTTGTCCTGGCGTATTGATGACATACATGAGGTAATGTTAGCCTTTATAAAGGAAGTCTTAAATATATGATGATCTTTCATTGTTGAGATGCTCCCAGTGCTGCCGCCAGCTTGGGATCTCAGAATGCTCTGGAACTTGACATTTTCCCAGAGCACATTTAAATTAGCCAGACTCATCAAGAAAAAAATGGAGAAGACTCAAACCAATAGAATTAGAAATGAAAAAGGAGAAGTGACAACTGACACTGCTGAAATACAAAGGATAATGAGAGATTACTACAAGCAACTACATGCCTATAAAATGGACAACCTGGAAGAAATGGACAAATTCTTAGAAAAGCACAACCTTCCAAGACTGAGCCAGGAAAAAATAGAAAATATAAACAGACCAATCACAAGCACTGAAATTGAGACTGTGATTAAAAATCTTCCAACAAACAAAAGCCCAGGACCAGTTGGCTTCACAGGCAAATTCTATCAAACATTTAGGGAAGAGCTAACACCCATCCTTCTCAAACTCTTCCAAAATATAGCAGAGGGAGGAACACTCCCAAACTCATTCTACGAGGCCTCCATCACCCTGATACTAAAACCAGACAAAGATGTCACAAAGAAAGAAAACTACAGGCCAATATTACTGATGAACATTGATGCAAAAATCCTCAACAAAATAATAACAAACAGAATCCAACAGCACATTAAAAGGATCATACATCATTATCAAGTGGGGTTTATCCCAGGAATGCAAGGATTCTTAATATGCACAAATAAATCAATGTGATAAAACATATTATCAAATCGAAGGAGAAAAACCATATGATAATCTCAATAGATGTGGAAAAAGCTTTTGACAAAATTCAACACCCATTTATGAAAAAAACCCTCCAGAAAGTAGGCATAGAGGGAACTTACCTTAACATAATAAAGGCCATTTATGACAAACCCACAGCCAACATCATTCTCAATGAGGAAAAACTGAAACCATTTCCTCTAAGATCAGGAAAAAGACAAGGTTGTCCACTCTCAGCACTATTATTCAACATAGTTTTGGTAGTTTAAATCACAGCAATCAGAGAAGAAAAATAAAAGAAATCCAAATAGGAAAAGAAGTAAAGCTGTCACTGTTTGCAGATGAAATGATACTATACACAGAGAATCCTAAAGATGCTACCAGAAAACTACTAGAGCTAATTAATGAATTTAGTAAAGTAGCAGGATACAAAATTAATACATAGTAATCTCTTGCACTCCTATACACTAATGATTAAAAATTCTGAAAGAGAAATTAAGGAAACACTCCCATTTACAATTTCAACAAGAAGAATAAAACACCTAGGAATAAACCTACCTAGGGAGACAAAAGACCTGTATGCAGAGAACTATAAGACACTGATGAAAGAAATTAAAGATGATACAAACAGATGGAGGGATATACCATGTTCTTGGATTGGAACACTCAACATTGTGAAAATGACTATACCACCCAAAGCAATCTACAGATTCAATGCAATCCCTATCAAACTACCACTGGCATTTTTCAGAGAACTAGAACAAAAAATTGCACAATTTGTATGGAAACACAAAAGACCCAAATAGCCAAAGCAATCTTGAGAAAGAAAACCAGAGCTGGAGGAATCAGGCTCCTGGACTTCAGACTACACTACAAAGCTACAGTAATCAAGACAGTATGGTACTGGAACAAAAACAGAAATACAAATCAATGGAACAAGATAGAAAGCTCTGAGATAAACCCACACACATATGGTCACCTTATTTTTGATAAAGGAGGCAAGAATATACAATGGAGAAAAGACAGTCTCTTCAATAAGTGGTGCTGGGAAAACTGGACAGGTACATGTAAAAATATGAAATTAGAACACTCCCTAACACCATACACAAAAATAAACTCAAAATGGATTAAAGACCTAAATGTAAGGCCAGATACTCTCAAACTCTTTGAGGAAAACATAGGCAGAACACTCTATGACATAAATCACAGCAAGATCCTTTTCGACCCACCTCCTAGAGAAATGGAAATAAAAACAAAAATAAACAAATGGGACCTAATGAAACTTAAAAGCCTTTGCACAGCAAAGGAAACCATAAACAAGATGAAAAGACCACCCTCAGAATGATAGAAAATATTTGCAAATGAAGCAACTGACAAAGGATTAATCTCCAAAATTTACAAGCATCTCATGCAGCTCAATATCAAAAAAACAAACAACCCAATCCAAAAATGGGCAGAAGACTTAAATAGACATTTCTCCAAAGAAGACATACAGATTGCCAACAAACACATGAAAGGATGCTCAGCATCACTAATCCTTAGAGAAATGCAAATCAAAACTACAATGAGGTATCACCTCACACCAGTCAGAATGGCCATCATCAAAAAATCCAGAATAAATGCTGGAGAGGGTATGAAGAAAAGGGAACCCACTTGCACTGCTGGTGGGAATGTAAATTGATACAGCCACTATGGAGAACAGTATGGAGGTTCCTTAAAAAACTAAAAATAGAACTACCATATGACCCAGCAATCCCACTACTGAGCATATACCCTGAGAAAACCATAATTCAAAAAGAGTCATATACTACAATGTTCATTGCAGGTCTATTTACAATAGCCAGGACATGGAAGAAACCTAAGTGTCCATCAACAGATGAATGGATAAAGAAGATGTGGCACATATATACAATGGAATATTACTCAGCCATAAAATGAAACAAAACTGATTTGTAGTGAGGTGGATGGACCTAGAGTCTGTCACACAGAGTGAAGTAAGTCAGAAAGAGAAAAACGAATACCGTATGCAAACACATATAAATGGAATCTAAAAAAAAAAAAGGTTCTGAAGAACCTTGGGGCAGGACAGGAATAAAGACACAGATGTAGAGAATGGACTTGAGGACATGGGGAGGGGAAAGGGTAACCTGGAAGGAAGTGAGGGAGTGGCATGGACATATACACACTACCAAATGTAAAATAGATAGCTCGTGGGAAGAAGCTGCATCTCACAGCGAGATCAGTTAGGTGCATTGTGACCACCTAGGGAGGAGAGACTCAAGATGAGAGGAGATATGGGGATATATGTATATGTATAGCTGATCCACTTTGTTATAAAGCACAAAGTAACACACCATTGTAAAGCAATTATACTCGAATAAAGATGTTAAAATAAATAAATAAATAAGAATAAAATGACTGCTACTTTCTACTACTACTAACAGCTCCTTTTGTGTTAGGCACCATGCTGGACTCTCTATATACTTCCTTTCAAATTCTCATGTTTTGTAAATGAGGAAATGGATGCTCTGAGAAGTTAATTTGCCTGCGGTCACACCATTTTTAAGTGGTGAGATCAGAAGTAGAACACAGGTCTATCTGAATTCAAAACCTGGGTCTGTTACTATAAACCTACTTTATCTACTATGATATAGCAGAGTAGAAGGATATAGTGCTTTGTTTAATCAGTTTTCTGGTTAATAAAATGTTACAGATATATCATTCATAATTTACTCACAGTTCAAATATTAGAAGAGGGCAAGTAAGTAGCAAGGAAATAGAGATCAACTCAGGGTGGCGGAAAAGAACTAATTTTACAAGAGTAAGAGTCAGAGCCACCACAAAATAGTATGGGTGTCATGTGAAGTCATATGCCCCCTTTCTTGTAATTAGAGACTAGAGACCATATGTAAAGCACAGAGCTGAAGAGGCTTCTGCTTTTTCGTGAAAGATAATCTTGAAACTCCCTAACAGTTTTGAGACTATGAATCTGGACAACATAGACCCACAGTGAGTAAGAGTTAATCTTTGCTGATTCAGAAGGTACTTCAAGGCTTTTCAGTATTTCATGGACATCACTGTGACCATCTATATTGAGTCCTGAGATTAGAGGAAATATTGGATTTCTGGCTAAAAAAAGATCATGTCAAATAAGCCTTTTTATTTTTAATTTTTAAAAGCTATTGCCAAGACCTAAAGTTCCTTCTAGATCAGAAGTCTGCAAACTTTCTTTTAAAGGGCCAGTTAGTAAATATGTAAATATTTAAGCTTTATGGAACATATGGTCTCTGTCCCAACTACTTGACTCTGCCTTTATAGGGCGAAAGTGGTCATAGACAATATGTAATGAGCATGCTGAGAATAGTTTTATTTATAAAACCATTTGGTGACCTAGATTTGTAACTTTCCAACCCCTGCCCTAGATTAAACACACCAAAATTGTTCTCCATATTTCCTTATCTAGTGGCTAGACAAAAATCCAGATCCCAAAACCTAATCACAATGGTTTAAGATCACCTAAGCGTCTTTTTCTCTTGATTTACATCAGAGATAATGCAATCAAAGATAACACAATGTCAGTTGGTTTCTTAGCAAATGAGAGCCAACAGAATAAGTGTATTTGGAAGTGATTTCCAACATTAAAAAGAAATACTTGGTAAAAAGGATAGAGTTCTCAGAACAGCCTTTGGGAAATTAACTAGGACCATCAATTACGCTAAGATAATCTCTAAGGATTTACTTGACACATAGCCAATGTTCAATATAATGACTGTGGCCAAAAATTATTTGTGAAAGTAACTATAAATGAATTTAGAGGAAATTGTGATTTTTCCCTTTAGTTATTTAAGTGGTAAGAAGCCCATCAAAATAATGACCAATGTTACAATCTGCTTTGTTCCATGGAAATGATGTTCAAATAATACACTGCCTGAGCACCACTACATAATTACCTAGGCACTATAGTGACAGACAGTTTAGAAATATTGAAGTAGCTATTGATAAAGCACATGGAAAATGTGAATATTCTTCAAGTTTCTGACAGCAGAGGTAGACACTAGATTCCTTGGTTTAGATGGAGAGCTCATAACTTTCTTTCAATTGCTTGACACTTTCTCTGGATTCTGCTCATTTAGGGTCCATTGAGCACACATTCGAAACAGGTGGGGTATTTCTGTGGGGCATCATTCTTCCCCTGGATCTAGAATATTGTAAACCACTCTCTTTTTTCTTTTTGAAAAAAGCCTGCCATTGACTCACTTGTGATTTAAAAATACCTGACATATGAAGAAGGCATGTTCACAACACCCAGGCAATTCTACAGAGAGGAGGTTTTGGGGTAGGGACATCTCAACTCTCTTCTCTTAAAAAAAAAAAAAAAATCTACTTTAATTGAGTCAAAATATTTAATGAAGTAGCTAGGTGTCAAGACAGCCACAATTTTCATATTAATAAGGATTCCACTACATGGAATTTATCTGACTGTGGTTCCATTTGGAAATCTTACAGAGAAATGGGTGATTACTTTCTGGACTGAGTGCATGGGGGCTTTACCTCCTGACATCCTGTCCAGAGGGATTAACTGGTTTAGCCTTGGACTATTCCTTTCTGTGATTACTTTGAAAAATATTTACCCCCAAACAGTTAAGTTTGTGATCCTGCATGTGCAAAATTCCTTGTGTCTGTCTCCTAATGAGAGAAAAGCCAAGCTGACAGACCCGGGTGGGTGAGACTCTAAATAATCCCTTTATTTTTTTCTGTTAATCTTTCAAGTGCAACAAATCTGGAATTATTCAAATCACAATGTTGTACCTGAAAGCTTGTTATTTAGTTAACTAAGACTAACAAAGTTAGTCTTATTTAGTTAACAAAGTAGCAAAAACATATTACTATATGTATGAATAATATGTGATATGATATTATAATATATATACATATTATATAAGAATTAGGTGGCTTATCTTAGTCTGAGAGAAAAACTCCAAAATATTATTGTTTAACTATGAATTTCTCCACAAACTTTTTTTTCCTTTTACAGTCTATCTCTGGACTACCCACCTATCTTTGTTTCAGCTTGCTACTTAGGTTCAACTCTTCAGTAACTAAAAATCCACCAACCCTGAAGTTTATTCTGTAATAAACTATGATTCCTTCTGTTGTTAGTTTTACATTAGAAAGAGAGCTAATGTATGTGAGATACTGTGTAAAGTGTTTGCTTGAATTTTTTCATCTTTCTAACAACACTCTTGAGAGTAGATATTATCATTGTTATTTTAAAGATGAGGAAACTAAATATTAGGGAGTAAAATTGATTAAGGATGTACACTTAATGAATGATATAACTGGTATTCAAACCTAAGGCAGTTTGATATGAAAACTCAAATTCTAATGTGTCTTTCACAAGCTATTATTGCAATTCGTGAATTTAGAAATTACAGATGAGAATTATATCTTAATACTTATATATGTTATATATAAATATTGTATATATGTATCATATATTGTATTACATATATACTATGTATTATATTATATATATAATATATATAATATGTAATATATCCATGTCCTATTATATATATGTATAGTTATATCTATAATATATGTAGTATATGCATGTATTATATGCATACACACGTACATATATATTTCATTTGCATATAAGTAAAATTTCCCAACTCATTGCAAATGTTGTATTGAATTTACATGGTCACTTACATGTTTTCTGCATTTCTACAAAGGAATCTGCAATGAAAGCCATTAAATAGGATGCAATTTGTAAGCCTTTCAGTAAATAATGATTCTCAGCTGGATTTCTGAAAAGGGAATATTAATGTCACCATATGTAACTAGCATTGCAAAAAATTAGTGTTTCTGATTTAGTCTTGAATCAATCATTTTAAGCTATGCATAAATGTATCTTTGCTGATACATTTCTGTCCCAGACAACTAGGCACAAATTGCAGGCTGAAAGCAGCCAAGTCCAGAGTATAATTTTTTGTGAAATACCACTAATATTTCAAGTTTCTCGGGTTTGGAAGGAAATGATCAAATCCATATGTAGAAAGTCAAAATGCTGCCCCTCAAAGTCCAGTGGCTAATTACTAATCCCTAACATGGATGATCTTGGCATGGTTAGGCAGCAAGCCAAATTTCCAATGCCAACCCCAAGCTAAGCTTCTGGACATGGGAGCTGGAATGAGATGGGATGTGGGTTCTGTGATTAAAATCTCTAAAGTCCTAATCTAGTTGCCAAGGTTTAAAAATGCTTTGAGGCATTTTGGGGTTTTCTTGGAAACTGTGTTATCAGGCAAGTTCTACAGCATTTTCTCCAAGTTTGAAGCATTGAAATATGCTATTGTCCATGCTTATTTTATTAGTCACAAGAAGCTGTTTTAATAACAAAGATTAAGTCATCAGCCAATGACAATCAGAGTCTTAGCTAAGAGAAATCAAGAGAGGAGAACAAGCAGAAGAATTGTAAACAGAACTAGATGAGACATGTCTCCTGGTGAAGAAAATGTGCTAAGAAGCTTTGCTTGGGAATGCATACAGATTCGTGGCCACTGCGATGTCTGAAATGTTCACTTTGGGTGGAACCTACAACACGATTGTATTTGATTATCTTAATTTTCTTTTATTCTATAATATCTCCCCTCCCCCACTTTTAATCTGAGTAGCCAGTTATTTTTCATTCAGAGGAATGGATTTGGTTGATTGCTTCCTCATGGTGTCATTTAACCGGTTTCTCTATTACTTGTATTTCCTGTACACTAATGAGATCTAGACATTAGATTAGATTATGAATCAAATTTGTGGTCAGAAAGAATTCATAGGCACTGCTGTGTCGTTCTTACTGCATCATATCCATAAGCATGTAATATCTGGTTGATCAATCAGTGCCTACCAGGTAACATCAGCCTCACCCATCCATTACAGTATTTCCCATTAACATTTTACCAAATGCTTTTGGCAGCAATGGATGAAGGCTACGTGTTTTTTTGTTTTGTTTTTTTAAATTTTTATTGGAGTATAGTTGCTTTACAATGTAGTGTTAGCTTCTACTGCACAGCAAAATGAATCAGCTATGTATATACATATCTCCCCTCCCTTTTGGATTTCCCTCCCATTTAGGATACCACAGTGCATTAGGTAGAGTTTCCTGTGCTATATACAGTGTGTTCCCATCAGTTGTCTATTTTATACATATATCAATAGTATATATATGTTAATCCCAATCTCCCAATTCCTCCCACCCCACCCCTTTCCCCCTTGGTATCCACACATTTTTCTCTACGTCTGTGTCTCTGTTTCTGCTTGGCAAACCTTGATCCATTATTTCCTTAGGGAGTACAAAAATCTTTTTGAATGGGACTTTTCCAGCTAAAAGGAGAAAGCAAGGTGGATCACCATGCCTGAGAAATAACCAAGGGCACCAGACAGGGACACTAGTACAGTACATAGCAACTGAATAAAATAATTCAAATGGACAAGCTTGTAAAATATCTTCAACATCCTCAAGTATATTTTATAAACATGTTTACCAGTGCTAAACAATAAGAAAATCGCCAGTCTGATGGATCAGCCAAAGCCTCAAAATAAAATAACTCAATCAAAATAAAGCCTCAAGTACAGAATGGCCTTCATCTTTACGCTTCTTGCTGTTTCTTCTATTGATACCTGGTAGTTTCAGTCTCATTCAAACCTCAAGTAAACTCCAAGGAAAGTAACAAGGCGACTGCTATATTTATTTTTATGAATGTTGCACACATAATGCTTTGAGGGTAAATATTTAGTTAAAACCAAACAAACTGTAGAGGCCAAATTGTCTTGCCGTTTCTTAGCGTATTTATCCCATAACAACAGCCACCAATATAGGTAGTTTGAATGTCTTCAAAAGTAAACAGCTACCACCAAAAATAAAACAAAGCAAAATAGAGTGAGGATCTGTTTTTTATCCATACCCCCTTCTGCCTTTCTCAGCTGGGGTTCCTCATCTCTACCATAGAAAACAGAAAATGATTTGAGCAACTATTTTCTCAATTATCCCAAGGACGGTTCATAGCTAATAACATTCTGGAGGCATAGGGGAGAGGGTAATCCATTACTTAAAATGGATGCCTAAAGGCCTTAGGCCTTCATTCTCTTGTGGGAACTCGATGGTGAGAGGCTGCTTTGTTAGCCTGAAAGATCCTTGAAAACATTTCTTGTTCATCTTTGTCTTCACCATGTTTCCCAGCTCAGCACCTTGCCCATAGTAAGCAATCAAATAACATTGGACATTCATTAAATAAGTGCTTGATTAGGCCTAGATACATGGCCTGGGTGGTCTTACTCCCCCAAACTTGCTCTTTTGCAAGAAACATAAAAATAGTGCCAAAATTTCCTATTGCTCTACTTTCCAAACATTTCCATTCCCCCTTCTTTTAAAATTTTCTTTATAGAACTTATTATTGTCCAAAAGACTATAAATTTACTATTTTTTTTCTATCCCACTCCAGTAGAATATAATTACTTTTTTCTATTTTGTTCACTACCTCCCCCACTGTGTCTAGATCAGTACCTGGCATATAATATTCAAGGAACAAATGAATATTCAGGGTCTTCTATGAAATGTATGAACAACATGCTTTCTACATATTTCTTTAAGTCCATATTTGTGTATGTTGCCCAAATATTCCCAAGGTCTGTTTTTTATCTTAAATAACTAAATAAAACAAGTCAAACTTATTTTCCATGTAACTGTAGGAAACCCTGTCCCTGAATTACTTTGCTAATTCTTGGTAGGTGCTTAGATGTCCCATTCATCGTCTGTCACTCCCCGTCTTGGGCTGCTACCGCAAAACTGCTCTGTTGTTGCCACTTGCTTCCCAGACAGCACCAGCTGAGGCCATGGCCTTTGTCTTTCTTCTCTCCTCCCTGAGTGTAGTCACAGCCTCTATAGCTAGTCCCCGTACTGCAGAAGAGTCACATTAGGTTGCCACGGTTAAGCAACTTCGCTGACGATTTGGGGAAATCACAAGAGCCACACAACACAGACAGCTCTGGAACAAACACTGCTGGTCCTGATGATGATCCATCACAGATGATCTCCTGTTGGCCACTTCTCTGCTTAGACCTAGGTCTTCTGTCCCGTATCTGGGACTCATGCCCTCACCATGCCAGAGACTCCTTTCCCCTTTTCTCTCTTTTCTTGTCTATACACTTAGCTCCTCCCCACAGCCTGGACTACTTTCCCTTTACACTGTTTGCTACATCCCATTGCTGACGGCTTTACTTCTAGACTAGGCTTTAAGCCTTGCCTTTGAAAACCAAAAGAGCCCATTAAAGAGTTTTCCCAGATAAAAGCAAATTATTCCCCTATTTGATATATTTTGCTGGTACTTTTAGAGTGTGCCAAAATGTTCTTGTTTTACCCTGGGTTTCGTCTGGAGAATAGAGCCTGAGACAGACTTTTGTTTTGGAAGTGGTTCCAAGGAACAAGAAATGGGACTGGGAGGGTAAAATAATTCAAGGGTGCATTACTGAGCAAGCCGCCACTGTAGTTAACAAGTTTGATCCTGCTGGCACAATCTAAGCAGCTGTGCAGACATGTTCCAGAACTGTCCCAAAGAATGAAAGGGGAAAGGCTTTAGCCATTTCTGACACTTCCAAGGCCCATAGAGGATATTTGCATGTGTGTCAACCTAGTGTCACAGTGTCAGAGGACCTCTAGGGTATATGCCACACAGGTGAGGGAGACACTGCATTTTACCCCCGTGTAAGACTGGCTGCTACCACTGTGGCTGAGGTAAAGGACGTGCTGAAAGCATAGAGGGTGGTACCCCAAATTGTTAAGTATAAAATCCAACACCGGGCAGAGACTCAGAGTTATTGGGTTTGTAATCCCACTCTGCTCCATTACTGACTGCGTGAACTTGGACGAATTCCTCCTCTGAGCTTACGTTTCCTCAAAAACTGAGGATGATCGAAGTTTGGAGATAATTTAACTAAAACGCAAAACAGTAGAATCAAGCAGATAATAGGCACCCCAAATGGAATAACTATTATTATAATATATAAATTTAATTTTAAAGTATTGGCTGTTGAGTGACTACCCAAAGTGAACTCGGGAAATAATAAATGATTTCTGCGGTAGTAGACAATCACATTTCCGTGGGAGGAGATACTTTTCCTCACGGTGGGAGGTAGGTTCCTACATTGCCATTATTTTTTCAACCAGCGACTTAAGTGAAGTGTAGATGCTCTATTGCCTTGAAAGCATGGGGGTAGATGCACTGCCAACATGGCCACGTCCTTAGGCATCCCTGATAAGCAGTAACCTCCTGCAACATTAGTGCCATGATGAACACGTACACTTTGGGCTAAAAAGAAAGGAAAGTTGAGTAGCAATGTGGTAATGATCCTTCCTAAAGGTGAAAATCTACCCAGGAAAGCCAACCACCACCCAAGGCTGGAAGCTTTTTCACTTCAGAGCAACATGGTTGCCACACTCTCTCATGGATACTTGTGAACATTTTAGCGATGGAGACAAGGGATTAGGCTGAAGTTTCAAACCGAATTTGAAAAGATAATCGGTCCTTCCAGGAAGCAACCAATGTAATGAAACCATCTCTGAAGTTTGCCTAGATGTGTCCAGAAATAAAGGTCATGAAGAGATACTCGGGCAAATTCAGATTTATTCTTCAAAATGTTATCATAAACAGAGCTGCCAAGTCAAGGTGAGGCACATTGCCAAATGCTGCAAACAGTTTTGTCTTGTCAGAAATTCCAGGAAAATAGCAAAATGATAAAAAAAAAATTAAAATACCATTATAAAAGAAAAGAAAATAGTCTCTAAGAATCATTGTGATGCAAATTAAAACTACAATGAGATATCATCTCACACCGGTCAGATTGGCCATCATCCAAAACTCTAGAAACAATAAATGCTGGAGAGGGTGTGGAGAAAAGGGAACCCTCTTGCACTGTTGGTGGGAATGTAAAATGATACAGCCACTATGGAGAACAGTATGGAGGTTCCTTAAAAAACTACAAATAGAACTACCATATGACCCAGCAATCCCACTACTGGGCATATACCCTGAGAAAACCATAATTCAAAAAGAGTCATGTACCAAAATGTTTATTGCAGCTCTATTTATGATAGCCAGGACATGGAAGCAACCTAAGTGTCCATCAACAGATGAATGGATAAGGAAGATGTGGCACATATATACAATGGAATATTACTCAGCCATAAAAAGAAATGAAACTGAGTTATTTGTAATGAGGTGGATAGACCTAGAGTCTGTCATACAGAGTGAAGTAAGTCAGAAGGATAAAAACAAATACCGTATGCTAACACATATATGTGGAATCTAAAAAAAAAAAATGTCATGAAGAGATTAGTGGTAGGATGGGAATAAAACTCAGACCTACTAGAGCATGGACTTGAGGATATGGGGAGGGGGAAGGGTAAGCTGTGACGATGTGAGAGAGTGGCAGGGACATATACACACTACCAAATGTAAATTAGATAGCTAGTGGGAAGCTGCCGCATAGCACAGGGAGATCAGCTCAGTGCTTTGTGACCACCTAGAGGGGTAGGATAGGGAGGGTGGGAGGGAGGTTGACAAAAGAGGGAAGAGTTATGGGAACATATGTATATGTATAACTGATTCACTTTTTTGTAAAGGAGAAACTAACACACTATTGTAAAACAGTTATACTCAAATAAAGATGTTAAAAAAAAAAAGAATCATTGTGTATTAAAAATATTGGAAATTAATTTTGCTGCAGTAACTAAAAACACCACTAATTCAGACTCCTATTGCCTATGAATGTAAAACAAAATTTTTTAAAAACCCCAAGAATCAGCATTTGTAAACGTGCTTAGGTTTGCCTGAAATTACACGCTTTACCAAATAGGACAGTTCAGATTATTGTCAATGATTAGTCACAGCAAGATTCCTGTGGCCATTTCTGTCATCAGGTAAAAACACTATGTTAAAAGCTCTTTGGGTGATTCTGGAGCCAACTGAGTTATTTGGGATTCGCCTGGGCTAGTTTATGTCATTATGTGACGCTTTATTTCTTTATTTAAGGGGGTCTGTGTCCAATGCGTTAACACACATTAACACCATATATTTATAATATATTTATTAGTTTTAAAGGTTCTTTCATATTTGTCAATCTCCTGTTGACATGTTTTGATATTTCAATTTGAAGTGTGTGTGCCTATGTGCATGTGTGTACGTCTCTGGTTGAACATATAAGTAGAAAAATACCAAGAGGTCATCTCATCTACAAGGTATTATTCGGTGGAATCTGGCAGACTTCTTTTCTGCCTTTAATGGTCTTCAACCGCTAATGCCCAGAATTCCATTTGTGGTGATTCATCTGGCTTGTGTTAGTCCTCTGGAATTCCCCTAAGAGAGGTGATATCTGAAGTCACATCAGACATTGAGTGTCTGTGAGTCTGTGAGCCAGTTTGTTAGAAATGTTTAGTTTGAAGGATGTGAGTAGCTTGTGAGGGCACCAGGCACCTAGAGGGCAGGGGTAGAATTACCATTGAAGGATGGTGGGTGGTAAAGGACACAAAAAGGAGAGACTGAAAGCATGCAGGACCTGCCATCCCCGAAGTGGGCCCTCTACCTGACTCTAATGGATGCAAATTAGAGACAATGAAATTGATGAAGCTTTCATATTTCCTCACATAAAGTATGTCCTACCCTCAACAGCTGGTCTGTTATCATAGCCATAGAGAAAAGGGGAAGGCAAATATCACTCTTGAAAGGATGATGAGATAGAGCAGGAGGGAAGCCCCTCTGGTTCTCAGAAACTGTGGAGAAAAGGACAGAGGTTGGTAGGGGCTAGTATGAGTTTCCTAAAGAAGGCTGGGGCAGAGTGCCAGGCAAGGCACCAGCTGGCTTGCCAGCATGAGAGGACGGGTATCCTTAGAACATTGAATATGAAATATGTTAGAATCAGCCAGCACCCACCAAACACCGAAAGAGACCCTGTAGCAGACGATAGACCAAGGGCCAGATGGAGAGCCACCACGAGGCACTACACTCCCACACCAGTTAGGGAAGGACATGAGCGTGGGAAGAAACAGCGGTCACAGGAAGTTGAGCTGTTCACATTAGAAGAACTGGGGTGGGGCAGTGGAGGAAGTTTAGGTCAGCTGTAGAAAATAAAGATATTACAATTTTCCAGAACACCTGAATAATTTTATGACAGCTACAACGATTTTCAAAGAAAATATATATTTTGGAGGAGCCTGTTCATGCCCTTGTCTAGGGGATCTAATGGGGAGGAATTTTCCATATCTTTATTCTAGGAGAAAATTATTATGCTTTCCTATCTTTCTTTTTTTAAAAAATTAATTAATTAAACATCTTTATTGGAGTATAATTGCTTTACAATGGTGTGTTAATTTCTACTTTATAACAAAGTGAATCAGCTATACATATACATATGTCCTCATATCTCCTTCCTCTGGTGTCTCCCTCCCACCCTCCCTATCCCACCCCTCTAGGTGGTCACAAAGCACCGAGCTGATCTCCCTGTGCTAGGCGGCTGCTTCCCACTAACTATCTATTTTACATTTGGTAGTGTATATATGTCCATGACACTCTCTCACTTCATCCCAGCTTACCCTTCTTAATGGGCAGAAATAATAAGTCAAACTAATGTGATCATGTTCTGTCCTCCGCAGGAGTTGTAATTTTATAAGCTCAGATGAGAAGCTCTTGTTCATGATGAGTATAAAGTAGCTTTCATGGCTATATCTCATTATGAGATCCAAATTGTTAAATTTTATTAAAATAATGAATACCTCTCAAGAAAATACTGCCAGAAACTTGAGAAACTTACAGTTCTTTGGGACTCCTAATTCTGATTAATAAGCAGTCCTCTAATGCAGTGTTTTTGGGTTGCATCGTTTCTAGGTAAAAGCAAGATGGCTGCCATCTTCTGAATAGGCCCTTTGATGGAGGATGCAGGCTCCCTCTCTTTAATGGCTGTGACTTGGGTGTATGGTAGTGGGTGGCAGTAAAAGTTATTTGAGATGTCACATTATACAAAATAATAATGACTTTTTAAAAAGGTGTGAATTGAAATGAAAAGGCTGCAACTCTGAAGTTTCAAGACAAACTATGCAATATAAATAATCAAAATATCATTTGGCTTCGGTGTGAGCCCTAATTCTAAACAGCTTACACATTTTCAAGTCAGAGTTACAGGAAAAACATTGATAGCTAAATAAACAGAGTGAGTACATGATTAATGTTTAAAATAGTAAACACTTCACATTTGTAGCATTCCTTTAACAGATTGGGTTGGGAGACCTTGTTTTCATTCCTGCTTTGCAATCTGTGTTTTATTTATTTATTCTTTTTATGTTGAATTCCTCTATTTTAATTTACCTTTCATCTTAATTTACTCTAGGGAGCAAAGTGAAAATGTCTAAAATAAGTTAAAAATCTAAAACAATTAGAAAATTTAAGACTGAGCAATAATCAACTCTAAGAACATAACTGCCTTTTTCAGCAGGATGAATTGTGGGCAATAAAAAGATAACATTAGTAGCTATTTTCTTTAGACTTTTAAAGACTCATAAAGCTACATTTTATATTTCTAACAAAGAAATAAAATTATCCAGGAAAGTTTGGAGGTTAAGAAGAGGTGGGGTCTTTTTTGCTTATTAAGAGTTATATATAAATATAAGGATAGTGAGGGGCTCTGAGGAGGAATTTCACCTCACGGACCCCAACAGCCCTGGATAAGATATGTGCATATGGTTTGATATCCAATGTATGGATGGTCCAGGTGTACCCATTCTGTGCACCTCACTGGTTCTTCTTTTGTTCAGTGATATGCTTTCCTGGGACACAACCAAGATGTACTGTTGTATTGCACATCATCCTTTCTGGTCAAAGAATTACTTTGGGAGATTGTTTAGAAAATATCTGTTCATGATCAAGCATTTCATCATTTTCCTATGTGATGCCATTATTTCTGTATAAATAAAGTCAATTTTAATTTTAATTCTTAGAACTCAACAGCCTATTAAAAAAATAGGTCCACTTGGCCACAAACAGAGCTACTCTGAGTCTGTCATTTTCCAGCTAGTGCAGTATCCACAGAGGAGTATTTGGGCTTGGGGCTAACTCTCCTTGGTGGGGAGTCCTTGGGATGCATCCAGAGGGCGCTTCAGAATTAATTTGCACAGGAAATTATCGAGAAGATAAATGGACTGGCTGAACTGTGTGTTTGGATCTAGTGTCACTGACTTCGGTCCTCTCAGGTTGTGGTTGTCCTTTCATGCTGCCATGCTCTAAAAAACCTAGCTATTTGGCATGAAGCAGAACATGTAATGGAAATTTACAAATTTTTGCACTCATCATCCAAAGGATATTGTGTCTGATATAGTGTTTAAACAACTTGAAAAGCCACTTATGCACAGATTCCAAAATGTAGCACTCAAAGTGGGTATTTCATAGAATTGGTCTGAAAGGCACATCCACCCTCCCCTCCTCTCACCGTCTTATGAGCATTTGTTGAGTCCTTAATTTAGGCATGTGTTTGGGGGACTACAAGCATGAATAATTTGTGTGTGGGGGGGACTTACAGTCCAGGGTGAGTCCAGACAAGTAAAGACCAAGCTATAAAGAACAAGGCAGAATGGAATGAAATAAAATATTGAATAAGGTATGGACATGTTAACATAAGACTAACCTTCAAGGAAAAATTCTTCTAGAAAGATGCATTTCAAAGGTTGCATATGTAGGATTTCAGTATATATAAAAAGAGGGAAAGGTATGTAAGTCAAGTTGTGGGAATATGGCACATTTGAAATGTAGAGAGGGGAAGGGGTCATAGTGGAAAACTGACTTGAAATGTGATTAGGGAGCAGATCGTTGAAGAATACAAAATTCACTTCACAAACACTTTCCTCAGGCTGATGATGTGCCTGGCACTCATAACAACTTAATGAAGTCCGTGCTAATATGATCCTCATTTTACAGATGCGAAATCTGAGACTCAGAGAGAGGTTAACTAATGATGCGAGGTCCACAGCCAGCAAGTGCCAGAGCTGGGATTCACACTCAGGCTTTCCAGCTCCAGTGTTTGTGCTCACATTGGCAAGATATGAGTCTTTGGACTTTGTACCATGGTCTTTATTCGATGTAGAGTCTTTGGCAGCTTTTGAAGAGGTTAATGATCTAATAATATAGGTGGTAGGAAGGTCATTCTAGCAACAGAATGACAGCTATATTAGAAATTACTAACACCAACACAAGGATCTTAAGCAGAAGGGGGTTTATACTTGCCGAAGCCTATCGTGTTCAACACAATGTGCTGGGTGTTGTTTTGTACATACATTACATTTCCCCACCTTTTGCCTTGGGTAAAAAGAGATAATGTTAAGGAGGATGACTCCTATGTTGCCAACTCTTATGCCTAACTGCTGTTTCAGGGCCTCATCCCTTCCCCTCCCCAACTGCCTCAGTCTTCAAGTACTTTGGAGATTTCTAGGAAATTTTTCACATGTGCTTTGGAAAAAAACTGGTGATCTGCTAGTCAAGTGTTGTTCACAGAACTGTCTACAATGAGGGATCTGTTACTGAGACTGAGGAACTAAATTTTCAATTTTAATTTATTTTGATTTAACTAGCCACGCATGGCTATTGGTACCATATTGGACAGTGCAGCACAAGTTGGTGTTTCCTGGGCACTTTTGCTGGTTCCCGCTTCTCCCACTGGGTATTTTTGGGTGAATGCTCCTTCTCCGAGTATAGCCCCTACCTCCACTGGAGACATCCCATTCTCCTACACCACTGCTTCTTCCGGGGACCGCTGACAACTCTCACCATAAGCCTCTGCTTCCACCAGGCAAGGTCACTGCTACTGACACTTCCCCACAGTGCCACTCTGGAATTGAGAAAAACAGATCTCCAAAAAGGACAAATTGTGCCCCAGCATGTTGTAGAAATTTTAGAGAAACAGCCCTTTGATTTTTACTTTTAGTTATTTGTAGCTCTCACTTAAGATCATAGAATGACAAACACCGATATGTTAGCATTATTCCTCTCAAGTAACTTCAGGTTTGTTTTCAAAATTTGTCTTCTTGCCTGACCCCCTCTTCTTCTGGGATGACAGTTTCCTTTCAACAAGCTCTATGGTAGGTAAGACATCTAAGTTCAAATCTTTGGCAAATCAGAGTGCCAGGTTAGGTGCAGACTACACAGGCTACCTCATTAACTTGTACAGGAAAAATATCAACCCTAGTAGACAGGAAAGAAAATTTAGACCCAGTGAGTTTAAATAATTTTCCCAAGGTCACTCAGCTTATAGATGGTTGAAACAGGACTGAAATCTAGATCTAATTCAAATCAAGACCAGTGTCTGTCTATTTATAACAAGCTGTCCCTCTGTGGTGAGCCCACTGCAAAGGGGAGAAGATAATTTATAATTACAGGAAAGATTCATGTGTATAACATACTGGTTTGAAATTTAAGTACAATGAAATTTTTTAAAAAATGTGTATTTAAGAATAACTAGCAAATCTCGAATAGTAGGTGGGTGCATAATTACAAATCATTGTTTTCAAGTGTGCTGCTCTTTGAATTGAGATTTCATGTTTCAAACCAGTTTGGCATGTACGTGTCATAAGGTGCTAAATCAGATATCAAAACCACACACTGGGTGATATTTGGAATGACCACAACCAAGTCACTCCTTAGAACTAGCTAGGAGTCACCAAGGAATATGTGCCTGGATTGCACACCTTGCTTCTACAGTGTACACATATCTTAAGATGCTAAATTCTTTGGAACTGCTATGCTATTATTGTAGAGATTTGTGTAGGGTCAGCATTGTGTTTACAACTAAATCAGGAACACAATTGCTTCTACAAAGCAATGACTAAGACTGGACGATAATAGACAGTCAGCAAAACCAAAATATTACTCCCCCTTACCACCAGAGGCCTGTGTTTTAAATATTTAAAACAACAGCACCTGATACTTTGCAGACTTAACTTTAAGTATGCTTTCTCCTTGGAGTTAAGATCAGGGGAAATACCCCCAGCTATCAGAACTAGTGTTTTTGACATGGGGTTGAAATTCTTTTGCTGGAAAGGAAAGAAAGAAAAGAAATCTTCTTCTTTCTTTCTCTCTCTTTCTCATAAAAATCCTTCTTCCACTTCTATTCTCTATTAAGCAATTTTTAGTTATTTTACACATAATAACCTTGTGAAGTTTGAAATTCAACTGGGAAGATGTAGCTCATAGAAGGCAAATCATTTGTTATATCCCTTCCACCAAGATGTATTAAGTCTGATCGTATCACCCATTATCTTGTTCTCTTTATGTTTTCATCACATATTCCAAACAAACTATTTTTTGGTAAGTAACAACTTTCAGATGCTTTGAAAAATAATGTAACACCCCACGTGTGATTTCTCACCATGCTATTTTTATGTATTTTTCTATATGCATTTTAAGTTATAAGTCATGGAGCATTGCACCATTATCTAACATGGGTCCTGCAGTGCTAGAGGGTAGAAGCAAACATCTTCTGCCTAATCAAATCTTATTTAATAAATGATAGCACCTTAGGCCACCCCTTTGGTGGGAAGGCTTTTTATTTGACGTGAGGACAAAAGAACATCCTAGCATCACCTCTGGCACATTTACTTCTCCCTTCCAAGCCTAGCAGGACTGGGTCTTCTGCCCTGGCATAGGAGGGCTAAAACTGAATTTTCAGAAATCAAATTGCAGTTGCACTGTTCCTTGTCTTCCCAGGTGAGCTTCTGGGCTTCATGCTCACACTTCTAAAGCAAGCAAACTTTAAGCTAATTAAGTGCTAGTGGATTCTCCCTTGCTGAATTTTGGCAGGTCGCATCTGTAAATTATGAAAAATAAATGTGAAATATGCAGATGTCTTTTGTTTGAAGCAGATGTTTGGTCCTTCCTGCCAGAATCCAATCAGCTGTTCCCCTGGGGGCCTTCCCTCCCAAACATTATCCCAGAGCAGCTTGGAAACATGAAGGGGTGATCAGAATAGTGCTTCAGTCCTGTCGGGAAGCTTCTGGACTTAGAGGCCTTTGTTAAGGAGAACTAAAAATAGAAATATCCCAATCCACAGGAATCAGGTTGTTCTGGTATAGGACACTGGATGCAGAACACTTTTCTCTGGTGGTGCTTGATAGAACTGGGAAGCAGGTGGGCTCAGTGTTGCCACGACATTCTCTGGGGCCTGCTTTTCACTCCGCCATCTTGATGATTTCCAGCAATACCTTGGGCGGTTACAGTCACAAAATTGCTGCCAGTGCTGCTCATACCATGGCCCAGTATCTCCTCACACATAAATTCTACCTGAGACAATAGGTTTGATTATTCAAAAGTAAGTGGATGTTTGATGACTATGTACCTAATTGATTGAGTTTACACAACAGTCCAGAATAATTCCTTGAAAAGACCCTCTTATTGATGTATAGCTACATGACAGGAAAATAAAATTGTTTAGGGCCACAGATTCTGGCTTTTTTTTTTTTTTTTTTTGCAGTACGCGGGCCTCTCACTGTTATGGCCTCTCCCGTTGCGAAGCACAGGCTCCGGACACGCAGGCTCAGCGGCCATGGCTCACGGGCCCAGCCGCTCCGCGGCATGTGGGATCCTCCCGGACCAGGGCACGAACCCACGTCCCGTGCACTGGCAGGCGGACTCTCAACCACTGCGCCACCAGGGAAGCCCACAGATTCTGTTTTGAGAGTGAAATTTCTCTATTTGCTGATTCAGTGATTCTGTCCTACTGGGATCTAATTTTACTGTGAAATCTGGGTAAGGAAGATTTAGTAAGAGTAAAATATTGGCATAGGTATTATATCTTTTTTAAACAAATAACTCTGTAGCAGCATTAGTGTAGGTTTGGCATGATCACAGCCATCAATCAGCTTTCACTCTCATGAAGTCTATTAAGTAAACATGGAGGCCAGTTGTAGGATCCTCTAGGCTCCATGGAGGAAAAACTGTAGAGCTGGTCAATGTTGAGGTTGAATGTGGTGGGTGTCTCAAATGACCACTTCTATTCAACAGGCCCAGTTGTGCATTAATTCTAGGCTCTGCTGACAACTAGCATGTGACTTTGGACAAGTCATTTAGGTACTCCTAGACTCCGTTTCCTCATCTATGATAACATTGACCACAGAGAACTTGTTTAATGAGACAATGTAAGTCCAGTACTTAGACACACAGCATATGGTCCTGACACATAGCAAAACTCAGCAATGGCGAGCTAATGCTGTAATTTTCCTATTCACTTTCTACCACTTCTTAATGAGGATTTATTTTATGTGTGTTCACATGTATGTATCTGCATATTTATTTACTTTTACTAATGCACATCTTTGTACCACAGATGAACATATTTCCCCTGCTTCTATTCACAGCAGAGGTTGGAAACCCCTTGCCAACATATTCTGTTCCATTATAGATACCTTATATGATGCTCAAAATCTCCCCTTTTCTTTCTTTTTGAGTAGCAAATTCTGTTTTTAATTGAAGCATAGTTGATTTACAATGTTGTATTAGTTTCAGCTGTACAGCAAAGTGATTTAGTTATACATACATGTATTTTTCAGATTCTTTTCCACTACAGATTATTACAAGTGTACATAGTTCCCTGTGCTACATAGCAGGTTGATTATCTATTCTATATATAGTAGTGTGTATCTGCTAATTGAAACTCCTAATTTATCCCCCCCCAACCTTTCCACTTTGGTAACCCTAAATTTGTTTTCTATGTCTGTGAGTCTATTTCTGTTCTGTAAATATGTTCATTTGTATCATTTTTAAAGATTCTTTAACTTTCTTTTATGAGTCTCATCTCCAACAATGTTTCTCTTTTCTGAATCCGTTTCAAAATTCCAAGTTCTTTAACTGCAAAATTTCATTGTCTTCTAAAGATCTGATTTGTAACGAGAGACTTTATGCTTAGCTACTATTTATTGTGCACAAACTACAAACCAGGCATCCAAAATACTGAGTGTGAATAAGACAGATAAGGGCCTCTCATGGATGGAGTCTGCCTTCTCCTAAGGTAAGTAATTATGAAATACCTTGCAGTCTCTGTACATGAGCTACCGTTTATGCTTTCCAGAATCATGTACTGAGGCTTTTGTTGTAGCAGCAGCATTATAGAGCAGATGTAAGTTCTATTTCTGTGCTTCCAGAACTGCTATGCTCTCCGAGAAATTTTACCATATGCACAAGAGGAGTACAAATGTTTACAAAGTATAAATATTGATCAAATGGTAGCTGATTATTTTCTTCTTGACATCAAGTGAAATTAATCAGTTACTCTGGCAAGATACAGACACAACCTTACTAAGCATTTATTTTGCAAAGCACTTTGTTATCTGTACTGGAAAAATATATCTTCTGAATCTATTCATCAAGTCACTTAAAAGAAATGAATATGAAGGAAGAATAAAATAAAAAAGAAATAAAATATAGATATGGGCTGGATCCTAAGGCTGTTAATATTAAATTGATGATATAAAATCTACAGACTAAAAATAATAATAACTTATGGTGTTAAAAACAGTATTTTCTTGTAATTCACATAAAAGAAGATAGGTAATAGTGCTCATCTATACTGTTATTTGGGGATTAAACAAGATACATATGTAAGATTTTGTAAACCTGAAGTAGGGTGCAATTATTAGGCGACATATAGCCAACTCCACCAAGCACATAGGTAGGTTTTCCTATTCTTCTTTGACATAAAAGAAACTGAGTCTCGGAGAAATAGGCCAACCCACCTAAACCCACACAGACCATATACTGCAAAGCTTAAATGTGAGCCTAGGTCTCCTGCCTCCAAATTGAACATTTTCCCACTGTATCTCCCTAACTCTCAAATGATTTATGAATAATTAAAAAGCTATGTAACAAGATCGTATTAATGAAATATAGACTTGATAATAGCATCTGAGAAAAATAAAGAAAACAAGCATAATCAGAAAGGCTTCTGAGAGAGGCAATAAGTTTTGAAGGAGGTGGAACTGGGTTAAAGCATATATTGTATATATTGTATGCATTGTAGCCTTCCTAATCCCTCTTTGGCTTCTAGCTTCCTTTCTGATTTAGGTTTAATAAGTCAAGATAATTTTTCCAACTTGGAAGATATTTTATACCTACCTTCTCTCATTTTTTGTTCCACAAGGACCAGTTTTCATGCCTGAGGAGGTGTACCCCTGGCCACGGGGCAGCCTCAAGTGAAACAGAGTTGGGTACACAACAGAGAACAGATGTCAACAGCTTTCCTCATCCACCATTCAGAAGGGCATTCCAAATAATGACCCCGAGCTAAAAGGTACTAGGAACCATGACCAATCCCTTGAGAAAGTCAACGTTCAATTTCCTGGCCATTTTATATTGGAATTTTTCTTGGAAAAGTAGAAAGTTCTAAAAAAGACTGATAATCTCAATAATAATAATAATATAATAATTCTTTGTAGATCTACATCCAGAGTTAAAGGGAATGTATTTTAAAGACATCACTAAAGCATTTATCTGACTTTAACAGCCTCATCAAAGAACATTATTTTTTAAAAAGAAGCCTCATAAAGATGTATGAATATATAGACTTATGATTATTCAAAAAAAATTGTACAAATCAAAATAAATTTGCCAGAGCAATTTAAAATAATTAACCTTTGACAAACCTCCCTCGCTGGTAATGGAATAGTAACTATATGAATAAAAGATAAGTCGTGACATTCAATGAATTACAATATTCATCCCATAAATTACTTGATATAATAGCTCTATAGTCTACATTTTTATAACACTAAAATGTCCCAAACACTAAAGAACCCATTCATTTTCCGTGTGTGGTTTGCAGATAGGTTGGGTAATTTCTTTTGCCTTCTTCAGAATATCCTTTAATTAAGTCTTTGCTCTTATTTTCTTCCCCAAATATACCCTGCATCAGCCTGTCAACCATTTCTGCAGTACAGACACCTGCAAGAATAGAGGCTTGCACTCGCGGCTAGAGTAGCTCAGGAAGATGAGTGAGTGTGAACCTGATTTGTATTTATTTGCTGGTTGGGATGGCTGAGGGGCCGGCGTGGCCATCTGGCTGATTGCCACATTTAAGGCTCTGCTGGTCCAGTAACTTCTGCAGCCTGTGGGGCCTTTGGACAAGCTGCTGCTTCTCTCCACGGTTCTGTCTCCACTTCCCTGAGATAAAAGACTGGCAGTAATACCCACCAGGGGAATGGAGGCCATCTTTGACCACCTACAGATGAGAAGAGACCACAATGGGAAATATCAGTGCTTAATAATGATAACTAGGAGTGCTTGTTGACAAATACAAGCCTCAGGATGACAGAAGGGCTGCAAAGTACAGAGATCTGTGGTCCAAAGTGTGTTGCAATTTTAAACAAAGAATGGAAATCTATGGCAAGAGGATGCCTCCTGAAAAATGGATGATTCTCTCACTACCCGTTTAACCCATTAAGTGTAAGATCTGCTAATCATCTAGGGGTGACCAGCTGGTTTTATCCAACTCTTCCAAGCCATTTTCTAGAGTAAAATGAACATAGTGGGCCATGAAGGCAGCACAAGCTTCCAATTCAATGTGTATCCATCCCCAGTGTCTTTCTCATGCATTTTATATGTGTAAATGTGTCTATGCTAATGTATCATTTAAAATTCCCTTATCCTTGATCTCTTAATCATGGTCTGGATTTAGTTATATCATAAGAAAAACAGATACCATTTATTGAGCAGTTGTTATACATCAGATATTGGGTCAAGTCCAATACCTGATATATATCTAAATATATCCAAATATATTTCTTATTTAATTCTTTCTACAACTCATGAAGCAAGTTCCACTTTTATTCCCATTTTGCATAAGGAAATTGACACTTAGAGTTCTCAGTGATTTGTTAATTTAACTTTACACGTTTAACTGTTATGCTATACTTCCCCAGATAAACCACGCTCTCTGGCTACCCACACTAAGAATCCCTTTACAGAAAGGGTCACCTTTGTTTTCCGACTTTGGTGTTATCAGGCCAGTGTTGCAGCTATAGGTGACGGCAGGTACAACTCCAGAACTGGCCCCTCTCTGGCTCCCTTTTTATCCCAAAGTCACAGACACAGGTGGGTAGGGCTTGTGCTAATTTCAGACCTCTAAGTAGATGCTGATGCCACAGAACCACTCCTGAGGGAAGGGGTGCACAATGCCTGCTGCTGTGCTGCCTTTTGGTCAAGATATTCATTTGAACCAAAAAAATGCCTTCTTTTTGTGAAAAGTCAGATGTATGAAAATAAAGGACATATGGAAAATAAAAAGAGAGGTCACTAAATTCACAGCCCAAACTATTGTTCCTTAGTTGGAGGGACTTAATGGAATCTATATAGTTGGCTATACATTTTTTTTTTTCTATTAAAGAAATAAGGAGTGATATGTTATATTCTTCGAAATTGTTTTTTCTTCTTCTTTAGAGTTTCAGAGCCAGGAAAGCAAGATTCATTGGATGATCATAGATACATAGATGAGGATGGAGGACATAGAAATCTGGTAAAGGGACCACCCGTTGACCTGTCAGTTATAGATGATTTTTATGGGCCAGCTCTTAACATTCCGTGGAAAGCGTACTGCAGATGTCCCTGAAGGAAACACTGCCTCTTGCTCAGCTGTCTCTTTTGACTGTTGAGAAAGTTGAAGCTCAGAGAAGTTAAGACCTTTGTCTAGCTTTGCACAAGTTAATAGCTGAATTAAAGCCTGCCCTTCTCTCTTCAGCATTCATTCAACACATATTATTAAACATTTACTCTGTACCAGGAACTGAGTAAATTAAATTTGTTATTTACTTCAAACTTTAATTTTAGGAAAGAAAAAAAGTGTATCTTAAAACTGTAAAGGAAGTTCTCTTTCCTCATTCACCTGTAACGTATCTGTTCTTTTCCCTGGCTTCTTACGTTGAATTTTTCCATATTAGTAATGTATAGAACATTATTCTAAGCCTAGGCTAGAAAGAGCATTTTAGGTTGCAGTGATTTTAAAAAGTGAATGTTTAATGAAAAGTTCCCCAGATTTTTATGAGCAGGTGCTATTTTGTATTTCATGGTGTTGTTTTGTTTGTTTTAAAGAAGGTTGAGCGGGGCCCAAAGTGAAATTCCTCCTGAAGCAAATTTCCATCTTTTTAGTATGACCCACAGTAAGAAATACATTATAGCCTAGCATATGCGTGTGTATCTGTATATACATATATATATATATTTGAAACATGAAAAGTTTCTTGAAATAATACCCTTGTATGACGTAATAAAAACAGCAAATTTTACATCAAATGTGACATTATTAATATTTAAATTGTACAAGATGTGTCACACAGCCTATTCTCCCCTATTTCTTTTTCTTTCTTTTTAAAATTTTTTAAAATGCTAAACAAAGCTCAGTAAATTAACCAAAGCAATTTGGGCAAATGTTTCAATTCCCGATTTAATTTTGCTTGTAAAAATACGAAAAGGTCAGGTGGCTGGTGAATTTTGTCTGGCTCGGCCCTTGATCTCAGATGGAGTCATTTGCCATTCAAATGCTAAGGGTATAATGGGAAATCTGCCCCCAATTTCACTTTAGCTTTTAGAGTTCCTGAAATCTAATCCTGTGAGCAACCTTGAGCCTTGCCTCAACCTCTCTGAACTTTCATCACATATGTTAAATGAGGGGGTAGGTCTACATGACTCTCCTGATCCCTTCCAACTTCAAAGGTCTGTAATTCCACGATATTTTTTATTTGAAACCTGGATACCAGTGAAAACAAAGTCACCTCAAATGTATTCTAGGCATAAAGTAAGAATTTCTAGAACCACAAATGCATTCCAGTTGAAATTTCTCTAAAATGTTGACAGATGTGAAGAGAGCATTATCGAAGGCTTAGTTTTACATTTGCATTCAGATCTGTTGTTTCAATGGGGACATTTTTATAAAATAAAAATGTGTTACTGCTGTTCTTGGAATTCGTCTGGTTCTACAGTTGATTTAATTAGCGAAAGCACTGGGTACTTATGTGCACTTTGGTTTTGGGGAGGCTTAAACATTGCTGGGTTTAGGGCATCCCAGGGAGAGAGGTCCAGTTTTTTACTGTCATAGTAAGGCTACAGTGTCTCTAGTTGTGCGATGGAATGACGGTGGCCTCTTTGCCATCTTCGATGCATATTATATGCATTCTTTAGAGGCATGGGATGGTATTTCAGCTATGTTTAGTAAGAGTGATCTGGGTAATGGCCTGAAGTGAAGCTACCTTTATTGGTTATGTAGCTCACTTGCCAAAAAGGTGAACTCTTTTTACATTTTCTCCATATATGGCTCTGTGAACATACGCGTGCTCAGATTAGTAAAATAAGGGAACAACAGAGAGATAGCATTTAGGGAGCTCATATGGATTTGATATAGAGAGTTCAGCAGTCAGAGAGGGCTTAGGAAGTCTTTATCCTCTCAGTCCAAAAGCAACTGAACTGAAGTTTTTCGTCCAATCGATTTTATAGAGAATAAAGCCAATGTATTCATTTACAGTGCCATATGGTCTGGAATATTTATGTGAACATGACCTGTGTGTACTCTCACCAGTAGCAGCCTGCAGGAGAACCCAAATGATAACTAGCACGTTGCTGGGTGATGCTGGAATTCCAACAAGGTTACATGAGTGGAGTATTTAATGCCATAGGGCCGAGGCAGTCTGTGTGTCCACCTCAGAAAGAGGAATTGAAATGCTCCTAGCCTGTTGGCTAAGCCTGCTTGCTTCTAAACAGCAATTGGATGCTGGGAAGAATATCATCTATCTTTCAATGTTGCTGTGAAGGACAGAGATTATACACGCCTAGCACAACATCTGGTGCATTATAAAAACGTTAATAGAATGGTATTTATTTTAACCTTTGTGACAGGGCTCTTGCGTCTAAGTACTCTTCTTCCCTTTTGCATGATATTTTCTTTCTTTCTTCTATGACACAGGTGACGATAATGACTGTGGAAATTGGCAGAAATTATAGAAATTTGGAAAATTCAGGAATGAAGCAAAAAGGCTAAAAGAGTAAGTACAATCTACACAGACAAAAAACCTTTTGTTGATATTCTGATAGATCATCTTCCTTAAAATGTGGCTCCGTTTGAAATATAATTCTTTAAAATGGAAGGGCAGAACTTATTTGATGCCAGTAAAAAGGACTCTATATTCACCCTTTGTTTGGACCCTGACCTAGTTCGTCTGCCCCACAGAAAAGTTTTTCATAATTCAATTCTGCCTTCTCCATCTCTGGCTAATGAAAAGAAATAATGGGAAATAAACTCTCTGGATCAGGTCTTCAAATAACACTAAGCCAGATAAGTCACTAGCCAGGCCAGAAGTGATCTGTGGGGAAAAAATGCTGGTATTGTCATTTGTGATGTGATTCTTGGTAGCTTGAATCTCAGATCCATAGAACGAGAATGGAGGTGGGGAAGGAATCGGGGGAGGGTAGAAAGAGGTGGAGAAGGGAAAAGAGGACAAGAGAGGTGTTTAGCTTTCATTTGCCAACGTGATACCCGCTGCTTTGTTTATGGATTTGATGCTATTCATACAGTCTTTGCAATATTAATTTTTAATTTACGATGCTCATTAGGAGACACTTAAAACAGAACAATTATCATTTATCTTGATATATTATTTACTAGGACTGACTGTCATGGTTAGGGGCCCGTGATTAGTGAGAGGGGGATCCAAAAGAACTTCTCAAATGTGCCGGGGGTAAAAGGATAGGAGCTTAGGAAGCAGTCCTCAAAACCCAAGATCCAAAATTCTGATGTCAAAGTAAAAGCCACATCATCCTAATCAAGACTCAGGAGGCCCCCTCCTAGACAAGCCTGGAACAGTACTTAATGAACCTGCAGGATCATATTAATGAGACTCTCTGTTAGGCCACCAGCTCATCAATTATTCATCCAGCTGCATTCCTGATACTTTGCTATCTTCCTCCTCTTTTTGCTTTGGTGAGATTACTTTTTTTAACCCTCCATTTCCTTACCTGGAATGTACACAAAGGCTTCTGTTCTATAGTTCCCTATTCTTCCGCTTGAACACCATCTCTTCTCAGGACTCAGCCAGGATCTCACACATGATGATGGAAATCTGCTAGAGGGGAGTCTAACTTCTGAATCTCAGGAAGTCAGGACACACCTGACTTTCTGCTTCCTTAATACTCAGAGCCTAGTTTTGACAGTGTGCTCATCACATTATGCTATAATCATCTATTTGTGTGTGACTTTTCCCCCCACTGGACTGTGAATTCCTAGACAACAAAGCTTAAGTTTTATTTATTCTTGTAATTTCATTCCCAACATAATGCCTGACACAAAACAGACACTTATTGAATGAGTAAATGAGTGAATGAGTGGGTAAATGAATGAACGGATGGATGAATTAGGAGTACTCACTCATGCCTAATGTTCAGCCCTGCCTATTTATAGTCAGGCAGACTGTTAGATGGAGGCCTGAGCACAGCCTGCACGTTTCACAGGAAAATAAACAAAACCAAACAAAACAGAATTGTGCGTTTACAATCTGAGTCCTGCAGGTGAAGATGTGTCTGCAGGCAAAGTGCCCAAGTTTGTCTGGTACTCAGTTTTACATATGCCTATTTATTTATTTTTTAAGATGTAACTTATTAAATTTGGACATGACTCTAGGAACAGATTGTGTTTCACTAGGATGGACTGTCAAGGTCTAGATGACTAGACAATTGGGAGGAGGCTTTCAATAAGCTTTCAGGAGAAAGACCAATGAGGTTGAGAGGGAGGTTTGGAGGCGGACAGAAGCCAAGCTCTGGGACTTATCCCCAGAGTCTGTTATTTGGTTCACTCACTCAAAGTCAACAGGAAAACCAAGGAAGCCAGTTTCCATTCCTCAGGAAGTGGTTGGCGGCTGTGATGCTGACCAAAGTCATTACCTTACGTAGTGAGAAGAATGGGAGAGGACTGTAAATTCTTCCTTTTTGTCCTGGACGTGTAGGAAGATGGACAGAAAGGGTGGTACTACTCTAAAGGCAGATTGACAAAACAAGGAAAGGCGGAGATGGGTGTGAGGAAATGTTGTGACATTCCACCCCCTAGCGATAGCCTCAACCAGTTATAACTATTCAAAATACCCAGGCCAGCTTGCAGCTAAGACCCTGCCTCCCTGCCTAAGCCACACTCTCTGCCATGTGTCTGCACTCTGCCACCAAAGGAACCTTCCCAAACACCACTTTCATCATGTCACAGCTCCCTGGAGAATCTGCAATGGCTTTCTGCTGCAAGACCAAACCAAAACACAAAAACACAAATACTAGATAAAAGAGCAAGGATCCAAATTCTCTGAAAGAGTAAAAATGAATGAGAAGACATTTCTTGCCTCAGCTTTGGCTATAAAGTCAAAGGCAAGTAGTGACTTTGGTCAAATGGATTTTAATTTGTTACATATCAATGAGTCACAATACTACAGAGTCATATTTAGAGAAATAGTATCTGGAAATTCTCTCCGTAGACCTCTAAGTTGGTTCTTCTTATCAGTGTGCCAGGCTGAGTACAAATTATAAATGTGCTCAAGCTTTGTTCTTCTTCTTCTTTGGGGGACCTGGTTGGGCTGGGGTTGCTGGGACCCTCAGACTGGTTGTCCTGGATAGGAGAAGGCTTATCCATTTACCCTTATTCCGTAGATACAGTGATGGACATTTTCCGTCCCCATTTAACATGACTGAAATCTGAATGTGTTTCCACACCAATATTTCACAAATGCTTTTGGCCTGATGACTGTGATGAGGTATCTGTCATGGTCTGACTAAACTTGGTTGCAGCTGTTCATATTGTCCTAACTTCCATTGAGCGATGTACATTTTTGGTACCGCTTGCACTGGGTTGAGTTTCCCTTAAAGGGTCTTCAATAAAATACATTGATTCAGCCTTGCAGTAAAAAAGTTATTGTGTGCACAGAAAGGCATGGAAATAGAAAAGTGGATGTAAATGTTGATGAAGCAAAATAGGTCATAGGAGAGATGAACCATCAATGCTTTCTGAGTCTGAGAAAAGGAAGATCCCCGATGCTCATCAATAGACGTAGCCCATCAGAAGCCAAGCTAGACAATTACAGGTGGGAGAGATTATTTTTTCATTTTTAGTGGTGTCTAAAATAACGGCGTCTCTTTCAGTGGCTAGACTTTAGCTTCTAACCATTTTCTGTGTGTGCCATGGTATGAACCAAATGGAAAACATAGCTTTAAGCTCCTGGATTTTTATTTCTTTCTCATTCAAGTTTTCTCATTCAAGAAATAATTTCAGTTCAACTGAAAAACTTTAAAATTATTAGAATGGAGGTGTTGCTTGTATTTAAAAAGAGCAGACCTGGGATTAATTTACTCTTTGTTGTATATTAACTTCCATCTATACAATTTCAGCTTAGCTTTACATACTAAAGATAGGATTGAACTGTGGGTCCGTGAAGCATGTCAAGCTCAGGCATTTACATAAGCAATGGGTACTGGATCCAGCATTGTTGTTCCACTGGGGGCAGGTGGGAAGCACTTGGGGGGAATGGGACCTTTCTATGATATTTACAATACATTACACACTCCACACTGACCGCATGTGATTAAAAAGAATACAATGTTTCTTATTTGGGGAGGCAAAATTTGATGCTGGCTTCCAACTACCACTGACCCCTTTCTGAAAACAAAGTGGGTCCTTCTGAAAATACAACTTTCTGATGCAAATCAGAAAATCAAATCATTATATGTAGAAAAGAACTTGCAATTATGTAGCTCAATTCGTTCATTTTACAAGTGAGTCATCTAAAGCCCAAATGAAATGGGCACTTGGAATCTCACAGCTGGTTTGTGGCAGTGATTAGGCCTCCTGGCCCTGGCTGGGTGTCCTGCCACTGTCACATACATGTGTCTTGCAAGGAAAATGTTCACATACACAACATGAGGAACTTTTTGTGTGTGTTGGTTACATGTAAAACTGTATTAGATTCAATTCTTCTAAATCTTTGTCTTCTCAGAACTGATGAACATTTATTAAGATTTGTCACTGGTTAGGGACTTCATCATGGGTTTAAAAGAAGACTCTTCTGTCCCAGAAGTTTTTACTTCTAAGTGATTATAAACGTGGTGATTTTTACCCTCACCCTCTAAGCCTGTTTCTGTTTTTCCAATGAAAAAAGTCAGCCTGGAAAAATGCTAATCTCTCTTGGAATTAAAAATGCATCAACACGACTCTAACCAAGAGGACAGAGATAGGAGGGGAGGTAAGCGAAAGTCATTTCCTCTCCTCTCTGCTCTACTCCCTCCAATGCAATTGACAATATATTTTACAGAGGCCTGTTAACCCGATAAAGACATTCTGGATGGAATGACCCACCTTACTGATTTTAGGATATGACATTTAAGGGATTATGAAAAAGAGCAGAGAGGGCTTGTCAATATATCATAGAATATAACAAATAGAGGTCAACCTTGCCTTTTTCTTTTTTTTAATGTTTGACTGCAAATGAGGCTTCATAAGGAAAATTGAAAGGAATTTACTTACAGTGTTTGGTCTGTGCCTGTACATTGGTGAGTGTCTGTGGCATAACATGCATGTGTACACACATACACACCTATGAATTTAACATGACATAGATTTTTATTCCCCCTTAAGCGATCTTAAAGTCTAAGAAGAAAACCATTGTCTGGTAGCCACACAAAAGCCTGGGTTAAGCATCTCTCTTCTCTAGATAGAACCTTACATTTCCTTGGATAGTTGTTCTAAAAAATACTTTCATCTTGGTTGTATAGTTTATCTAGGGCAAGTGTCAAGTATTTTTTCAGATAAAAAAATGAAAGGAAAAACGAACTTAAGAAGAAAAACACAAAGAAGAGAGAGAGCGAAAAAGAAGAAACTCTCTTTACTGGAATCAAATAGAGGGGGCATGATATAATGGTCTTTCCAAACCACATCTGAAAGCCTGATGCCTGAACAGGTGACACATGATGGATATGGCACTGAAACCTATGGCCTGAATCACTATAATATAATCACTATAATCAGCATCTATCTATCTATCTAGTTGTCTACCCATTTATCTATAACAAATCTTCCTCTAAACAATCTATAGAGAAAGGTTATTAGAACGAATAACCAATTCTGTAAAAATGATTACATGCGAATTTCCATTCAAAATAGAAATACCTTATTTTTCTCAACTCTATAACATGAGAAGCTTTGTTATTTTTTTTTCTTAAAAATATTTTGTTGTTTTAAAAATCTTTGAGAAAATACTTATATGGGAAGCAGGGCTGAGCAGTGGGGTGAACAGGGGAGGAGAGGTGAGGGGGGGTTACTTTCAATCCCTAACAGGGATTTATAAGGTAACTTACAGAACCATTGCTGGCGGGGGGCAGTCCTGGGTCTGCAGGTTCTAAACTGTATGTGCGTGTTTGGAGGAGAGGGAGGGGCTAAGCTCATTGCTGTCATTTCTTCCACCTTTAACATTCTGTGGTTCATTTGCTTATCTTGCATAATAGGACCTTTCTGGAATATTTATCATGAATGAAGGTAGGAGAGAACCATTAGATCATAAGAACAACTGTGAGTTAAAGAAAAATAATGTGAAATTTATTTCCATTGAAAATCCTATTCTGGCCTCCATTACCAGCACATACACTTGCTAAGAAATCAAATTTGTCACCTCTGATTTCCAACTGCTAGCAGAGCATCATATTTTCAAAATGCCATTTGTAATCATTCTACCTCAATATGGTGAAGCATCAAGTTGAATGTCCGCTCAGGCTTTCTTCTCTTAGCCTTCATGTCTTAGCCATTTAAAGAACACTGGTTTCGAGGAACAGAGTTACTCTTTCCTCTTGATTTTTTTCTCACAAAATTCAGTTTCCTGGGCAGCTTCTAGAGGGAAAATTCAATCATGAGATGTACCATAGAAGAGGGCACCACCCTACTTTTAATATTAACCCCTTTTAATCGGAGGCAGGTCATCGAACTTGTCTGATTTTTGCCTAGGGAAAACTTTCCCCTTATTTTTTAACGTATCCTTTGGTCTGGTTGGCCAGTAATTGACTTTGTCCCCTTTTTCATTTATTTTCCTGTCTCCTCGTTGTAGCATCTTCTCCCCGGAGTCTCAGGTTAGAAGTTTTCCCTTTTGTGAAACCATGACAGGTGCCTAATTGAATGATGAATGTCCCTTTATTACTCTGTAATTGAACTGCCAGCTTTTTGATTGGTTTGTAGAGATGCTCCCCCCCCCTCCCACAATCAGGCACTGCAGGGGGCTTGGTTGTTGGCAGTCTGGTCCTACACTCCATCTGTCTAATCCCATCTAGCCCCCACTTGCTTTTTTGGGGGGGGTGATAGGAGTAGGGAGTGGGGGAGAGGGGAGTCATAATAAATTATGCTAATTCGATGTGGCTCTGACAATGAGAAGATCGTATTGTTCCGTGCATCTTGGGGATAAATGCTTCAAGACATTTTGTCATCATGGGTGCCTAGCCTGACAGGCCCAGGATGAAGATTAATGGGCCTCACCTGAGTGACAGAACAGGGGATTGTGGGGAAGAGAGGGTCATTCATCATAATCTGACAGATGTCATTCAATCCGACAGCAGCTCCACCATCACTCGGCTAGCAGTTCCATTTTTCTGCCAGTTAAGCAAGGAGTTTAATAACATCCCCAGAATTAAAACTCATTCTTTGCAGCAGGTCTGACAGCTGAAAATAAGAAAATCAATTCTTCACATGTTGTAGCACAGTTAACTGAGTGGGGCTTTGACTCTAATTTAGTCTTTGGTCTGCATTTCAAGCAAAGAGCTTTTTGTAAGACATCATCTATTAAAATTTATCCATAGTGCTAACTTTGGTGGTGTTGTTATTGTGAGCTCATTAGAGATGCAGGCTTTCATACCAAGTGTCCTTTCACTCACTGCATGCTGAAACACATCCCCCTGATAGCTGGGTCTCTCCTGCTTCAGCCTCATTAGCAATGTTTACTGCTTCTCTCTTCATTAATATTGATCCCCTCCCCAGCTACCAGCAACAATGAGACAGACACTAATTTGAAACATTTGGTATCATTAAACTGTTTGGATTTCAGGTTTCAGGGATCTTGGAAGTCAGAAAAGATGCTGCAAACATAAGAAGGGGGTGTTAAACCTGGTGCTATAGGGTTGCTCTGATGAACGATGACACTTTAGGTTGGTGAGTATGGCTGACCACAAAACACGGCTCTGGATTCCTTTCATCCTTTTCTCATCTGAAAGAGGAGTCTATTTCTCCATCTCCGTGAATCTGGGCTGTCCCAGCCTGTCACTGGTTTTGACCAATAGAATGTGGCAGAAGTGACACTGTGTAACTTCAGAGGCTGGGGCTAAAGAGATCTACATCTTCTACGTTCACTCCTTGTGGAAGCTAGCTACCATGTAAGATATTAGCCCACCATGCCCAAGCTAGTAGCTACATGGAGAAGAGATTATTATACCGAAATGCACTGAGACACCAGGCATATGAGTGAAGAGTTCTCAGGTTCTCCAGCCCATCTCAGCTACCAGCTGGATGCAGCCATATGGTAGGCACCTTGGACATTCTAACCCCAGCTATGTGGACACCATATGGAACAGAACTGCCCTACAGACCCACAGAATTATGAGCAAATAAAATGATTGTAGTTTAAAGTCATTAAATTTGGAGATAGTTTGTTATATAGCAATGGATAACTGAAACAGTGAAGGCAAGGCACCAACATTGAAGCCCTTTAGATTTCTGAGTAATAATATTGGAAAGAACTGTGATCAAAATGTGATGTGAGGGGATAGCTATTTGTTTAAAGAGAAGTTCTAGAAAGGCACATGTTGCAAACACACCGAGGGCATGCAATAACTGCTTGGGATTTTCCAAATCCACAAATCATGAGTATTTATTCCAGCAACTGAAGCTTGAGAAGAGTTTAATTATAAGGGTCAATCACATTTTGAGCAAGATCTTGAGCCCACGATTAATTCCAGGGAAAGAAACAAAAGTAAAGGTCACTGTGGCATTTTTTATTATAATAATTTATAGAAGAGAACTTTTCCTTTCCTTAAGAATAACCTTCAATACAAACATTTAAAAGTTCAGACTTTGGGCTTGTGATACAGTATCTTTGAAACCAGTAAGAGTTACTTGCGTGAAGAGTCTTAAAAAGAGGCTACTGTGGCTGAATACTATTGCTGTGACCTCGAGTGGGCTGTCTGACTTGACCTTACCTTAAGAATTCCTGCTGTCTTTAATTTCAGATTGCCCTGCAAGCTCACATGCCTGTTCAGAGTCAGCATCTCCTGATCCCCCTATTCCATATTCTTGTACTCTAACCTGGTGATTTAAAGCTATCTCCTTAGCATCTGCTTTTTTTTTTTTTTTTTTCATCTGTTTCAGGTTTTGCTACTCCATTTCAACAGATACAATAAAGGAACCCTGCCCTGATACCCCACACTTGATACAAATAGTGGCACCTCTAAGGTTCTTTATGTCCTCCCTCTGAGCCTGAGAAGAAATAATTACAAAAATAAACTTTGGCAGCTAGATGATCAGTTCATTTTAGAGCATCTAGGTGACACTCCAATATAAAGTACGCTCTATTAATTAATAGCTCTTAAGCTAGCAGAGGGCCTGGCACTTAGCAAGCGCTCAAGAAACAACTGTGAATAGATATTAGCAAGCCAGTCCATAATTATCAGCTGCTGACTACCTATTGCAGGTAGGAGTTTACATAATATGGAAAAGGCATATTTACTAACTTCTAAAGACGTAGTTGAGATAAGAAAGGCAGTTTTGTATATGTATTGATTGTAACTGAGAGATAGGAAGATTAGTTGATTTTAATCTGTGACCCGGAATCTGTGGATTTCTTTGACTGCAACTCAGTACCAGACTCTACTATCCAAATGATGTTTTGGAGATGATAGAACTTTGGATGAAGAGTTAGAAGGCTCGGATTCTAGTCATTTAGACTCTGTCACTTATGAGGTGACTTTGGGCAAGTCACTTCACACCTCTAAATATCAATTTTCTAACTTTTAGAACTGTATTAATCTCTAGCCCATCTGCCGAACGTTGGTTTATGAGGAGCAGTTTACATGATGTGTAATATATTAAAGGAGCCAAAGCTTAGGTTAATCCTATGCCCTGCTGTCCCCAAACCAGCTGAAACTTATTTAAATATTTTTATATTGTGATTGTAACTCCACACATTATATTCTTTTAAAACTTTAAAATAGTCACCCAGGAGCTTCTGAAGCCTCTTTCAAAATTATATGAAATTTTGTTTTGTCTCTCGTCCCAACAAACCTTCTACATCGACACCTATTCCGTGGCATCTTTATATAGGGCCCAAATGTTTCTCAATGATAAGAAACAAAACTGTTTTCTTGGGTTTTGTAAATGATACAGCATAATGCTTGTGGAAGCAGAATCTGTACCAAGGGAGTCATCATTTCTTGAGAATAGAAAATGAAGAAGAAGAAGGGAATTGAAGAAGCATGAAAAAAAGGAGAAAAGAAGAACAGGCACCTCATCATCAAAGGTGGAGGTCCTAGAGGGTAGGATTCATGAAATCTGGCAATTTTGAGCAAAACTCAAAACCTGGGTATGACACATATGAATGCTAAAACCACAAGGGCTCTGATGGCCTTCTTTTTGCTGGGTAGAAGAAGGGTAAATAACTAACCCACCATAACGATCCAAAAAGGCCAACAGCACTGGCATGACAGCTCCTGCTTTGTAATATGACATGGAGTTTCCACTCAGGGAAGCTCCAGGCAGAGAAGCAACATTCCAGTGGGTGGGTCTGATGTCAGGGAGGTGGATTCCATCTGACTTACAGCTGCACCAAAGGCTGACTTTGGCAGCAATTCCTGGGCTATAATTTTATAAACAGTCTTTTCTTTCCAGACTTCCAATGTGAATTTGGACCTCAGCACAGATTCCATCTCACATCTTTATTTTGTGTCATCACATTCTAATCCGATGACAAAAAGTTGGTCTGAGATTTCAGTGTATTACTTTATTAGTGCAATTTATGTCCTGTGTGGAAGTTGATGATGTGTAAAGACTATATTGTAGACTTGCCTGGATTCTAATCCAGCACCTAAAAGGATAGTGTTGCTTTGGTGGATCACAATGGCACTTTATTATGAAATCCAATGGTTAGTTTGTGGTGCTGGCTTGCCAGTAGATGCTGACAGCAATGTTAATTACATTTCCATAAAAGTAGGCCAAAGCTCTGCAATTCACCTTTGAGCAATCATCATTGTAATTTAGCAACTAATTGTGCCATTTCTGCTTAATATTGTTTACAGAAATATTAAAAAAATTTATACGCTATCTTAAACAGGCAAGATATATAGAATAGAGTAGATCCAGCCCAGCCAAGTAGACAATAGCTTGATTCTCCCTGCTTAGTAAGAGATGTAGTACTGGATGGGAAACCAATCAGCCAAGCACATTCTCATTCCAAGTCTCCTCAGTTGCTTTATTAAAAGACATTTCCACAACTTGAAAGAAGTGTGGTCTCCTAGCACATCCATCCCTAGCACATCTACTTCAGAAGAAGTAGATGGAAATAAGCTCAGGAAGAATAGAAAGTAAAGTAATTTCCATTTTCACAAGCCTGAGTCTGCTCATTTTCAGAGAAGACAAATCATGCAGAAAATAGTGCCAAATTACTCATGGTTTAGTGACAATTTCACAGACAAGACAACTGGTCTCCAAGTTGTGCTGCTCAGGACTAGGTCTGGATAGAGGTGCTTCAGACCTAGATCAGGGCATCAGGACGAGGAGTTCATGCCTCAGGGACCAGTCTCACTCCTTTCCTCTTGGCTGGGTGTGTTGATCTAAATGAAATGCTCTTCCCTGAGCAGCTGCCGGGTTCCTCTGCTGTGCTCCATGGGTTTTGTCATGTCTCCTTGTGGCTGGCCTTTTTATCCTTGCTGAGATCGAATTATGTCGTGTGGTATTACATGAAATAAATTATCGGTGAACTCGACTATTTGCAAGGTAGTCTCTTGTTATTTTTTCAAGATCAACAGATATTTTTCAAGTCATGTGCCCTTTGGAGGTGTGAGTATATGGGTCAGGGAGGGACTATTTACTAACTGTTAGACTATTTTAAGGCTATTTTAAAAGGAAGAGGAGTGGATATTTAGGCTTTTAGTCCTAATGTTTAATAGCCAGATGCTGAGTTATTGGCCTATTCCTTTCCTTGGTATTTAGGATATGAAGTCACTTGAATATCATCAGAAGTATGGGATAATAGTACGCTTTATACAAGTGTATATGAATTTTCTTATCTAATTGGGCTTGCTTTTGTAAATTGTTTTTTATTTCCTTCATTAGATGGAAATTGGCTTGTAAAGCTCCAGACTAGCATTGTCCAAGAGAAATGTAACATGAGCCATATAGATAATTTAAAATTTTCTAGTGTCCATATTAAAAAAGTAAGAAGAGAGTGAAAATAATTTTAATAATACATTTTATTTAATCTAATACATCCATTATATAATTTCAACATTTAATCATACAAAAATGACCAAGATATTTTACATTTTTTTCATATTATTTCTTTGAAATCCAATGTGTTCAATACATCTCAATTCAGACTAGCTAGTGACTACTGTACTAGTCAGCACATCTAGACCAAACACGATTACCCCAACTGTTTTCACAGTATATTTATAATACTAATACATGTCTCTAAGATTTTGGAGTATTCAGAAACAATATAGCCTGCAGACACTTTATATTTTATCTCAAGACATTCAGTTTATCAAGACACAAAATAAGTGTGTATAAAGCTGGTTGCCAGGAGGACTTCTTTTTAGTCACCTTTTTCTCCTTTTTAAAACAAGGATGTCAGTAATCTATAGCGAAACTGTAAATCTTAGACCATTATTCCTCCCTTCAATGACATGACAGAAATGTGTACCAAAGAAGAAGAAAAAATTACAATTGTGAAACATACTTTTTCTTATTTTTAAAAGTATACGGTTTTTTATTTTTAAAAAAAATTTTGGGGGGCTTCCCTGGTGGCGCAGTGGTTGAGAATCCGCCTGCCGATGCAGGAGACACGGGTTCGTGCCCTGGTCCGGGAAGATCCCACATGCCGCGGAGCAACTAAGCCCGTGAGCCATGGCCGCTAGGCCTGCGCGTCCGGAGCCTGTGCTCCGCAACGGGAGAGGCCACAACAGTGAGAGGCCCACATACCGCAAAAAAAAAAAAAAAAAAAAAAAAAAAAAAAAAAAAAAATTTGGGGGGAATATAATCGATTTACAATGTTGTGTTAGTTTCAGGTACACGGTAAAATGATTTAGTTATACATATATAAATATGTATGTCCTCTTTTTTACTTTCTCTTCCATTATAGGTTATTGCAGGATATTTAGTATAGTTCCATATGCTATACAGTAGGTCCTTGTTGGTTATCTATTTTATATATAGTAGTGTTTATATTTTAATCCCAAATTCCTAATTTATCCCACTTCCCCCACCCTTTTGGTAACCATAAGTTTGTTCTCTATGTCTGTGAGTCTATTTCTGTTTTGTAAATAAATTCATTTGTATCCTTTTTTTAGATTCCATATATAAGTGATATATGATATTTGTCTTTCTCTGACTTACTTCACTTAGTATGATAATCTCTAAGGCCATCCATGTTGCTGCAAATGACATTATTTTATTCCTTTTTATTGCTGAGTAATATTCCATTGTGTGTGTGTATATACATATATGTGCGTATATATATATATATGCACACATATATATGTATGCATGCATATATGTGCACATATCACATCTTCTTTATCCATTCATCTGTTGATGGACATTTAGGTTGCTTCTATGTCTTGGCTACTGTACATAGTGCTGCAATGAACATCGGGGTGCATGTATCTTTTCGAATTATGGTTTTCTCCTGATGTATGCAGGATCATATATAAGCCTACCGTTTTGTAAATTAAACAAAGCAGCTTGATAGGTAAACTCTACATCAAAATTCAGGTCGATAGAGATACCTTGGCTTAGAAAAAAATTCTAGATGCAGAAAAGTAAGAGGATGCTGATGGGGACTCAAGGCGGGGCACTTCTCATGTGCATAGAGGTAAGTGCTCATCAGAGCTGCAGTTGAAACCAGAGATGAACCGACCCCACTCAGAGACAGTTCTACCCCATGGTAAGTCCTCTCTGTCCTCAACCCTTTAGAAGACTTAAGACTGTCCCCTCTGCTGTATCTGGTCCCAGCTCATGAGTGATACTCATTACCTCCCTCCTCCCCTGCTCACTCTAGGTTTTCCCTGCTCTCAGCCACGTGGTTAGCTGGCTTGCTGGAGGTGCCACGTCTTCCTCTCTGCAGGGTCTAGCCCTTGGTCACCTTACCTTTGTCAGGCTATTGTTGCTACAATTGCCCTTTCACTCTTCTCCCAGTCGTGACGGCAGCTGTGGGTCTTCCAAGCTCCATATACACTCCTCACTGCCCACATTATGAAGCAGCAACTCCAGCTCCTCATGAGGAATCTGGTCAATGACCTTTGCCATTAGGGTAACACCTTTTGTTGCCTGCTGGATCACTGGCCTGAGGAGCCCAATATGACCGGGCAGTAATCATAGCTTTAAGTTTGGACAACTCCTTCCTGTGTCCCCATGTGAGAGCAGTCCTCAAAAGTCCCACCTCACCCCTGCTAGGACCCAGTGCCTCTAATTCAACAGAACCTCAAGTGGTGGCAATAGAACATACAAATTCAATAGGGCCTGTGTATTCTAGCTACTAGGGGCACAGCACTATTTGTCACGTGTAGGTTTTCTGCATTTACTTCATCCTGGAAGAGAGCACCCTGACCCTGTAGGTTGTGAACCCTGGCCCAGCACCCTAGTGGAAACTTTAACAGGGCATTCCAATGTTGTATCAGTTTAGCAGTTTCTGCTGACGTCATATATGGCAGCTCCAGTGGACTCTGTGCTCCCATGTTCATGTGCCCATTGTTACATCTCCTTTACTAGATAATGACAGGAACTGCTAAAATACTCACCCAATAAATGCAAAATCATGATTTTGGTTAGTGAATGAAGATGCATACTATTTGAAAAGGTTATAATATGAGACTTTGACCTTTTCAGGGTGATCAGGAAGTCTTCCCTGAGGAGGTGATAATTGAGCTACCACTTAGAGGATCTTTAAAAGTTAACTAGGTGGAGAAGAGTGGGAACAATGGTGAGCATTGTAGGCTCAAGAAAGTGGAATAAGGTCTCCTGACTTTGAGTCTAATTTGGGGGTGTGTGGTGTGGGAAAAGAATGGAGAGAGGGGAGGCAGGCCATGAAAGGGCTCTGTGGGTCAAATGAAGGAGTATTTTTTCATCCTAAGTGCAATGGAAAACCATTGAAACACAGTGTAAATAGGGCTTGCATGTGTGAAGTAGGGGGGTGAGGATAGAGAGAGAATCAATTTTGTAAATCAACTTTACAAAGGCCACCCTGGATGCTATATGGGGAAGGCATCAAAGTAGACCAGAGGGAGAATACAAGTAGATCTGTTAGGAGGCCACTGAGTGGTCCAGGTGGGAGCTGTTGGTGGCCTGGCCCATAGGAAGCTCTCAGTACATCACAGTTGCTGGACCTGTCGTTATTGCTGTTCCGTATGGTAGAGGACAGGCTTGTGTTCGTCGGAAAGCATAAACTTCTTTTGGACTTATGTGGCTTCTTTGCTCTTTCAGGAAGGAATGTGCCCCCCAGTGAAGGCAAAGACTTGGAAGAGGGAGAAGCAGAGGCATATCAAGCCTGATCAGCTGGCACCTGTGCTCATTTATAAAGTCTGGAACTTGGACCCAAAGCGCTGCTTTATTAATCCGGTGCTGCCCACAGCTGAGTGGCCATATCCACACTAGAGATGGGATGAAAGCGATGGAGGGACTTGGGTAAATCCACGAGTGAAATGGGGAGAGTTAGCATGAAGCTTCTCCCATTTAATCTCTAACCTCCTTATTTTCTAGGGGTCTTGGGGATTAAAATAGCTACCTCATGTTGGACCTTTTACTTAGATTACATACGGTGAATCACTAGACACACCAGGCTATTTCTGGATCATGAGGTCCATTCTGCCCAAAACTTGGTCTTCCCATTCACCTCCTTTCCTCCACTAACGTAGATCCCCAATCAGCTCATGCACCAGTTGCTCCAGAAGTTTTTCTCCGACCAGCCCTCCCCACCCCAGGCTGGGTTGCTGCCTCTTCTCCGGGTTCCCAGAGTCCTTTCTGCTTTGTCCCTTCTTCCTTGCTCCTCAAGTGGACTCTCAGATCATACATCGCTCTCCCTGGTCTGAGAAGCCTTTGACCACAGGGGACAGCATCTCATTCACTTTTGCATCCTTCACACCTAGCATGGTGCCAGAAACTCAAATATGGACACAAATGAATGATTGAAAGAGGAATGGGTAAGGTAAATACCATCTGCATTTGGATAAAGTGCAGATAGAGAGAGTCAATTGAGAGGAGAAAACTTGTTTGAGGAAAGGCAGCAAGGTTTGTCTTGGGCGCTGATGATGGGATAGTTATGTAGATGTTTGGCACCTTGTCTGCCCCTTCACAGTATCTCTTTTTCTGCTGGGTCCACTCCACCTCAGCTTCTAACACCCTAGGCCACACTCATGACATTCTTTGGTCTGGTTCCAAAGTGGGGTAAGTTGAGTTAGAGTTGAAACACAAGATCTGGGGGGAGGAGGGGAGAGAGACAAGGTCCCATACCCCCATTGCTGGGGCTGGCCTCGCTGAAAGTGGGTAAGGATCATACTGGTGGTCTGCAAAGTTAAAACTAATTGCATAACTCATTGTTAGCCAATTGTTTTAAAAATAACTTTAAAAAACTAAACTCAACTTATTTTCCTCCTCAAATTGGTGTGGATGGATAGAGTACTAGGTCAAAATGCAAAGAGAAGGCAGTGATAAAACATGGGGCTTTCAACTCCCAGGTCTGCTCCTTCCTACCTTAGGGGGTCTCGAGCAAGCACTGAACTTCAGGGAACTTCAGTTTCTTTGCAACCGGAGTTGATGTTAGTTCTTTCCTGATAGGGTTGTCGTGGAGATGAAATGAGGTAATGCTCACTTCTCACAAGTCCCGGCACATGGTAAGCCTGGAAGGATGTTAGCTAAAGCAATTACAATAGATAAATTTGCATTACATGCAAATTACAAAACATCACATGCATTACATATATGTTTTAAAATAGTTCCAGTTGCTTAGGTGTTTTACCTGTGAATCTTTCCAGTACAAGAATCATTCACAGGCTTAGATCTCTCAAATTATCTTACATGCCGACTATTGAAATTCAGCACATAAATATCAACTTTATATCTTAGAATAGGATCTCCATTTTGCTGCAATTGATTTTATCTTTTTGATTCAGGAAAAAATATACATTTTTATTCTTTGAAATTAAACAAAACTGTGTTTCTTCAAATTTGGTCAACTCCCTGAGTGGTTCTCAGTAGCATTATCTCAACTGGGAGATATAAAATCAGTGTAACTCTACCTTCCTCCACTTTATCTAATATGCCTAAACTTAGCAACTCAGGGGAGTGTTGTTCCTGCTAGGTGGGTAGAACGACAACTGTTTTAGCTCCTGGCAAATACAGACATCTCTTTCAGGAAGAATGGAAATTGGGTAAAGTAAATCACTTACCCATAATGACATTTACAGATATTAGTAGCTTTTTTTGAAATGTAGTCCGTTTAGGGCTCAGACAATAGATAGAGTATTGTACTAGAGAAAGTACAAGTTTAGGAATCTGGAGCACCAGATCCAGTCCTTACTAGCTGTGTGACCTTGTGTAAGTCTCCTTCTCACATTTTCTTCTTCTATGAGATGAGGTTAAAATAATCCTCCATCTGTTGTGATGGCTGATGGAGATTTTATTATTACTGTAGGATATTATGTATATTACCTACTCCTCTCCTGGAAGGAAAGGTTTTCTCAACGTTCTAAGATTCTCATTTGTGTATCTATCAAAGGGCACAGAATTGGTGATATCAACAATGAAAAGACCTATTTATCTCATACCTGCTGTAAAATCAATGGTGAGATTTACATATATGTATGCATATACAGATACATAAAATATTTCTATACTCTAACCAAAAATATATGAAAGAGAAAAAACGGAAATAGTATCAAAGGACAAATACTTTCCAACATACTAAGTTCTTCAACACCAAAAATTTATTAAAATGAAGCAAGCTTTTCCTTCCATGCAGGCTATAAATAATTCCCCTTCAGAGTGAGTTTGCTGAGCATTAGCAATCTTTCTTCTTGCTTTGGGGAAAAAGAAATCTTTCATAATACAATAACATCTTCACCTTTTTAAAGTTCTTCCAAAATCGTTCAAATTTTCATTTCACTTTGTGATTCTGAGAAGCAATGATGCTATTACTCAGAGGACCTTCTTGTCAGTAACTTATCTCAAAGTCTCCCTCTCTCCTGGGAGACATGCCTCTGTTATTCTCAGAAGCTCTGTCGCTGAACTCTCTTCTCTTGGCCAAGGGTATAAATCAAGGAGCCAGTACAATTTGGAATTTAGGCCTTAGCCTTTGCTGCTGTAAGAAACAGACTGGATTATTTACAACCATGGGTGTCCAGGTTTTCATCACTACAGATGGTTGGGTGCTTGAGAGCATTCACCTTTCAGATATCCAGAATACAATCTGTTGATCCTCTGTGGATTGTAAATTTCTGGAGTTGGGCTTCATGGTTCTTGTCAGCGAGGCAAATTTTATGACCACCATTACATTACTCCTCTGAAATGTTGGGAAGCTGGGAGCCTCCTTCCTATTAGAAGCCTTGCCTTGAATTTCATACCAATAAAGTTGTTCTTAGACTAGAGTTCATTCTAATAAGCATCTTGAGAATTGCACCTGAACTAAGAAATCTTTTCCCCTCTGTCTGCCCTAAGCCTTGGAATTTCAAGCAACCTACATTCTTTGAATGTAAGACAAGGCTTTCAGCCTAACAGCTTTTTTTTTTTTATCACTTTCCATCAAGTGGAAAAGCCTCCAGGTGGATTAGGTTGAGTGTGTAAGAAGCTTACAAGGTAGCAGATGTCAAGCCTCAGTAAAGGTCATTCTATTAGGACAATTCTCTTTCTGGGCACAGATTTCCTCCTGGACTAGTGGAGACCTGGGAAGGAGGACTTGGTATTCTGTCACAGACCTTTGTAATGCTTAAGGGGAAGGGTTATGAGTGACAGATGTGCACACAGTTTAAGGATCTAAGCTTCAAAGGGGCAGCATGGACAATGGAATATAAATGGGAAAATGTTACTTGAGAAATCTTTCCAAGTCAGACACACCAAGCATTACTGGAATGTGACGGTGTCATGGTTTCTGGATAAAGAATCTTTCTCTTATACAGAAATACACATTTCTTCATCTGAAAATAGAAGTTACAAGCCCACGTGTGGTTCTGTCTGAGGAAGAAAGATTTAGAAAAGTTCTCCACCATCTCACCAGGATTAAAGCATAAAGCGCTTACCTAGTTGAATGCACAGTAAGTTGCTGAAGGGATGCAAAGCAAATGTGCTTAAGTGGAGGGAAAATTGGCTTTAATAAACTCTTCCTAAGAGCCAAGCTCCACATTATCGAGAATTGTCTTAGGGATGTAAAAGCTTCGCGTAGTATGTTGGCTTGATGCTTTGGCTCAGTTGAGTCGAGTGACTTTGGCCAGGTTGTGGCTGTGGATGTGTCACTCACTTACTGGTGGGCTCTTGGAGTAATGTGATTAATTCTGACACTTATCAGTCATTTTGACTCTCCTTCACAAGTACAAGTGCCAACATGACACCGATGGATGGAGGTGAAGCAGGGTACATTTCTCAAGTTGCTTTAGTCATTTGGCATCTGGTTACACAGCACTCTGTTCTCCTGGTCCCAATGTTTCCAAGAAGTCTAGCCTTCCAGCAGACAACCCAATTACTCTCAAGTACAAATGGGTTCTTCATAAAAGCATTTGACTACTTCATTGCCTAGATCTTAACGTTTGTGGCCAAATTTCCAGTCTTCCTATTGAATAACTTCTTGTTAAAAAGTATCCAAAAAAGGGGAGACATCATAGACTTCTGAGCCAGCCTATTTCCTTCCACACACCTGAGTCATGGGTGAAGGTTTTACCAATTTCCTTTCTAAGATTTTTCCTAGGCTCCCGTCTAAGGGTTTAGTGCCAGATGGATGGAAAGAAGGGATGTGATCCAAAACTCATTTGGATTTTCTTTTTTTTTTTTTTTTTTTTTTTTTTTTTTTTTTTTTTTTTTTTTTTTTTGCGGTACACGGGCCTCTCACTGTTGTGGCCTCTCCCGTTGTGGAGCACAGGCTCCGGACGCACAGGCTCAGCGGCCATGGCTCATGGGCCCAGCCATTCCGCGGCATGTGGGATCTTCCTGGACCGGGGCATGAACCCGTGTCCCCTGCATCGGCAGGCGGGCTCTCAACTACTGCGCCACCAGGGAAGCCCTGTATTTTTTTTTAATATTGGAGATAATCTTATTGCCAGGGATTTCCATTCACTATCCCTGAATAGAAATCTGGTAATTTCTTATGAAGTGGTGGTGGTGGGAGAATGTCTTTACATGGCAATACAAAACCTGTTGCAATCTTGCAATCCCTGGGAGTGTCTTGCTTAAAAGAGTTTTTGTCACTGGGAGTGCTCGCTGAAGCCAAGCCAGTACCCGGGGGGCGGGGGGGGGAAGGCTGGTGTCTTCTACTTGCAGAGCTGGCTGTTGGGTTGGTCCTGCGTGTTTGTAATTAACTACGATGTCTGGATGTTGATGGAGTGAGTCTGGCCAATGGTTCCCCCTCTTTGGAGGGGTTTCCTGGCTAGCTCTCCTGTGTCAGAAATGCCAAGTTGGGAGTTGCCTGGAGACTCCAGAGATGCAGATTCATTTGGCTGAGCTCCAGCTGCGAAGCCAAGTGTCGAGAAAGCACATCAGACTTAACCTGAATTGTAATCAGTGGGCTTCTCCAGCCATTTGGCTGCTCTGCTTTCCAATGTTATGTTTAATGTTTTAAAGCATATTTAGTAAACATATCACTAGCAATTGTCAGGCCTTAGTCTCTCCCTGCTCTTTCCTTAATGATTTTCCCTTTTCCTTTGGGTTAGTGTGGTAAGATGATTTTCTGATTGTATGTGTGTGTACGTGCACGTGCGTGTACATTTATGCGTGTATGTTTCAGCCTAGACAGATTGGGAGATTTGTTTTTACTAGTTCAGTAGCTTGTTTATAGCATCTACTCCTTATGAACCAGATAATCTGAACTCCTCACTTTTCTCACCATATTTGGCTAGCTCTCCTCTCTTGAGAAAATCAAGCTTAGGGTGCACATCAATTGCTGCAACAAATTTTGAATTTATAGACTCATGCAAGGTCTACTCTTATTTCCTGAATTAAGTTCAAAAAACACGATTCCTCTGAATTTTAGTCCACGTAGAAAACAGCCACACTTTGCCAAATGGGAAGTGGTTTCTCAAGTCTTTCTCGTTAATACTTTGAATGTCAGTATGGGGTGAAGTTGGGGTCCTTGGTCTTCACAGTCCTTACCTCTCTCTTTCTCCTTATCTCTACCACTCATCCCTACATATGTCATTTCCTGAAGTCATTTTCTAGCTTCTTATAGATCCCTGAATATATTATATTGCTTCATGCCTCTTTGCCTTCACACATGTATTAATTTCCTATAGATGCTGTAACAAATGACAACAAACTTGGTGGTTTAAAGAGCAGAAATGCATTCTCTCACAATTCTGGAAGCCAGAAGTCTGAAATCAAGGGTCAGCAGGTTCACGCTCCCTCTTGAGGCTCTTGGGGAGAATCTGTTCCAGGCCTCCTCCAGTTTTTGGTGGCTGCTAGCATTCCTTGGCTTGTGACCACATCCCTCTAATCTCTGCCTCTGTGATCACATTGCCTTCTCCTCTTCCATCCATGTCAAATCTTCCTCAGTCCCCCTTTTAAAAGGACATTTGTGATTTAGCACCTTTAGCACATTTAGCATTTAGCACTGACCCAGATAATCCAGGATAATCTTCCCATCTCAGGATCCTTAACTTAATCACATCTGCAAAAACCCTTTTTCTATATAAGATAACATTTACAGGTTCTAGGGATTAGGACCTGGCTCTCTTTTGGGGGGCTATTATTCAGTCTACCATACCCACTCCTGGAACAATCTTCCACCCTTTGTCACCTTGTCGGTGCTTCTTAGACTACCTCTGATAGAGGGTCTTCTTTTATTTTTTGAATAAATTCAAAATTTGAATTTGTTGTTGAATACCAATATTTTTTCAAAATATTGTTGAATAACAATTTGTTGAATAACAATTTGTTGAATAACAATATTTTTTCAAAATTACATGCTTGGACTTCACAGCAATACCAAATTGCTATAAAAACTCCCAAACTCTTATTCTTATCTCATTCCAGAGCAGTAACAAACAGTTTGAAGCTTGAAGACTGCCACTAGTCCAGAGACCATACTTGGAGTAGCACTGATGTAAACAATTCATTCCTGCTCATTCAGGTGCCCCTTCTCCCAGGAACCTTTTCCAGCTCATCATTCAGGATTTGAGTTTAATAGCCTTGCCTCCTGCTCTTGTGGTTCCTAGGATGCTTTATTCTGTTCTTCATCACCTAGTTCTTCATTAATTTGCTTGATCTTTAAAGCTTGAGCTTTAAGCTCCTTGAATGTAAGAAGCATAGTTTGGTGGATCTTGAGCCTAACATAGATCTTGATGTGTAGTAGATGCTCAATAAACATATATTTTCAATTTATCAAGTGAATGAGTGAGATACACATGGAGTCTGGAGGTTGTATCCAAGATAAACAGAAAAAGGACTTATTTTGGGGAAAAATGAGGCTAAAGAAATGGAAATGAGTCTAGAATGGTTTAGTAGATTACAAAAATGGTTATAAGTTCTTCCTATCAGGAAAAGAGATCTATTTCCTTACCCTTTAAATCTGGGCTGGCCTGATGACTTGCTTTGACCAACAGAATGTGGAGAAATGATATATGAGCTCTAAACTAACATTCAGAGGCTTCACTGCTTCTGTTCCCCTCTGCCACCATATGAACAAGGCTGGCTTAGCCCCCTGGAGAATGAGAGACCTTGCAAAGAGAGACACCAGCCATCCGAGTCCCCCAGATATGTGCACAAGTCTAGTCAAGAACAGGTGATCCCAGATCAGTTCTGAAGAACCACCTGGCTAAGCCCAGCAAAAATTGATAATACACAGAACCATGAGCTAAATAAAATGATTGTTTTTTAAGCTAGGAAGGATGGTGGTTTGTTATATAGCAAAAGCTAAGTGATTCAGAGAGGAATGAAGAATGGCATGTGAAAGTTAGGGAACAGTTGTCTTCTAAATGCACCCAGAGCAGAATAGAGATGGGTTCAAACTGTGACAGGGAAGATTAAGATAGAAAGTACTTTCGGGCTTCCCTGGTGACTCAGTGGTTGAGAGTCCGCCTACCGATGCAGGGGACACGGGTTCGTGCCCCGGTCCGGGAAGATCCCACATGCCGCGGAGCGGCTGGGCCCATGAGCCATGGCCGCTGAGCCTGTGCGTCCGGAGCCTGTGCTCCGCAACGGGAGAGGCCACAACAGTGAGAGAGAAAGTACTTTTTCTGTGCAGATGTTGAGACATTAGAAAACTAACATAGCCAGCAAAAGGGCCTACCAGTTATAATTTGGGTCTCTGGCCATAGAGCAGAAGGGCAATAACTGATTCACATGAAACTTAAACTTGAGACCTGTTGTCTTCAGAAACAGAGTCAACGGGCAACAGTTGATAATGGTGCAGTTCAGCTCAACTGTATAAAAACTGACACTGAGTTTAACAGAAATTTGCAAATAGTACTAAAAAGGAAAGAGGAAAGCAGTTGACAAATACAGCTTTCAATTTAGATAATTCCAGTTGAATTTGTGCTTCTCCCTCCTCAGGACTCATTTGGTCATCCTCTTATTCATCCCTTCCACAAATATGTGCTATACACCTCCCAACTGCTGAGCACAGGGATGGGTACCAGATAGTCAATGGTGAATACAGCAGACACAAACCTCACAGATCTTACAGTTGAGCAGGAAAGACAACCCAAGAGTCAACTATTAAACTCTGATGCTTAGACGTTTTCGCTTTTATCAGCTTCATCAAGCATAACTTTTTGTCTCTGTGATGCCTGCAATCATGTATAACCAGCCTCCTCAAGTGTTTGGCATCTGTACCTTTCAGCATGATGCTTAGATTGCTTCATGACTAATCTGAAATCAACCGTTTGAAATTAGGCATGACTAAGTTATTGATGTGGATCATGACTGAATCAGGGAAAGTGGAGTCAGAAGGTGTGAGTAAAGAAGTAACACGTTAGGGCTTCCCTGGTGGCGCAGTGGTTGAGAATCCGCCAGCCGATGCAGGGAACACGGGGGTGGCGCAGTGGTTGAGAATCCGCCAGCCGATACAGGGAACACGGGTTCGTGCCCCGGTCCGGGAAGATGCCACATGCCGCGGAGCAGCTGGGCCTGTGAGCCATGGCTGCTGAGCCTGCGCGTCCGGAGCCTGTGCTCCGCAACGGGAGAGGCCACAACAGTGAGAGGCCCGCGTACAGGAAAAAAAAAAAAAAAAAGAAGTAACACGTTAGGTGGAGGCTTTTACTGGCTTACAGGTGAGCCTATTTGTTCCAGGCTATGGTGCACATTTTTAGCTTCTGTTATAAAACATCTGAGGCCTGGAGATCACAAATCAGATATATTGCATCCAACGTTAAAAACATCTCATAATTTACCACAGTAAATCAATCAATGTTTTCCTAGAAATATTGGAACTGAAACAAGAGTTGAGTGAAAACAGAAAAATCTCTAGAGGTTTAGTTGGCTTAAAGGTATTTCTTGAAATATTGAATCCCAGGGGCTAAAACACTGTATTAGAGAGATCCTTGAAAGATGTTTTTCCAAATGATGGAAAAATGACTCCCAGAAAGTAGTTTATTGCTTGGTGGAAGGAACTCATTAGTCAGATCACAGGACAGTGAGCTTTCAATTACCTGGGGGCCAATTATTCCAGATCTGTGCCTCTTTGATCCTTGTGTCCATTTCACCACACCACAGTCCTTTAGATGGGCTACCATCTAAAGGATTGCTGAGGAAGGCAGAAGACATGTAACTCAAATCAGCTAAAAATTAACAGCGTATTAGCTACGCTGCTTCTTTAAACTGTTTTGTGAGAGACTGCCTTCATCTTTCTAACCTGGTGGTCTTGTGTACTTGTGGATTTTATTTATCCCACTGTCCTTGCCCATATTTACAGTGGTAGATAATCAAGAATAGGTGACGAGAATACAGTTTTTCATTTCTCCCATTAGGTTTGCTTATATCTTTTAATTTTTTTAAAAACATCTTTATTGGAGTATAATTGCTTTAGAATGGTGTGTTAGTTTCTGCTCTATAACAAAGTGAACCAGCTATACATATACATATATCTCCATATCTCCTCCCTCTTGCATCTCCCTCCCACCCTCCCTCTCCCACCCTTCTAGGTGGTCACAGAGCACCGAGCTGATCTCCCTGTGCTATGCAGCTGCTTCCCACTAGCTATCTATTTTATGTTTGGTAGTGTATATATATGTCCGTGCCACTCTCTCACTTTGTCCCAGCTTACACTTCAATTTTTAACATAGCACTCCCTTCCCATGAAAGAGTTCTCCCTCCAAAAAATTCTCAGCAAGGTAGAAGGACTATAGAAAGACTATAGAACTGGTTTCTAGGAAATAAACTTCTACTCTTGGCTCAGAGATTATCTAACTTCTCAATTTCCTTATCTAAAAAATAGACACAAGCAAGAGGGAGGAGATATGGAGATGTATGTATGTATATGTATAGCTGATTCACTTTGTAATAAAGCAGAAACAAACACACCAATGTAAAGCAATTATACTCCAATAAAGATGTTAAAAAAAATCGACACAAAATAGTTTATTCTAGTCCTGTGGTGGGGAGGAGGGTGTTATGCTAATCAACCAGAGGGCGGTAATTTAGAGAAGTTAAAAGCGCTGTGTAGGACGGGAATAAAACACAGACCTACTAGAGCATAGACTTGAGGATATGGGGAGGGGGAAGGGTAAACTGTGACGAAGTGAGAGAGTGGCATGGACATATATACACTACCAAACGTAAGTAAAATCGATAGCTAGTGGGAAGCAGACGCATAGCACAAGGAGATCAGCTCCGTGCTTTGTGACCACCTAGAGGGGTGGGATAGTGAGGGTGGGAGGGAGGGAGACGCAAGAGGGAAGAGATATGGGAACATATGTATATGTATAACTGATTCACTTTGTTGCAAAGCAGAAACTAACACATCATTGTAAAACAGTTATACTCCAATAAAGATGTTAAAAAAAAAAAAAGCTCCATGTAATGTAAGACATCATTTACATTTGAAACTCTTGGTGTTGTGCTCTTTTGGAAACTACTCCTGAAACAGCTCTCACTTCTGGCTGAGGGATGAGGTGAGGTTGTAGAAGGCTGGCTGTGGGCTCTTTTGGTCCATGTTTGAAGCTGCATCTCCCTTACCATTGAAGTCTTTCTTCTTCTTTGGCTTCACATCTTTCTTTTCCCAGGCTGGCAGTTACCTACTTGCTGTATCCTCAGAAACTCCAATTGGTCTAACTTCCTAATTGACAGGCATTGGCATTAAACTTGGGAATTACAAGATTATTTCTTCAAAGTCACAATATTCAGTGTGCATGCAGCACACTTCAGGATTTGCAATCACAAGAACATTTCATTAAATATCACTGCTGTATGAATTCAAAAACCTTAGAAGCGTTTTCTTTAACAAGAGAACACTGTTGACAAATCGAATCCTTGAATTCCTTTAAAATCACTCTCCTTTGATGAATAAAGACCCCTAGACAGGACCTCTTGCTCTGTTCTTTAAAAGGCAAGGGAAAACACATACATACACGCCCACAAATCCATGCATACACACACCGGAAACAGGAATTGCTCCGTTATTGACTAAAACTGATTAGGTCAAACTACTACATTAAATAAATAAATAAGTAGATCAAATATTTCTTTTCTTTTTTTTTTTTTTTTTTCGGTACACGGGCCTCTCGTTGTGGCCTCTCCCGTTGCGGGGCACAGGCTCCGGACGCGCAGGCTCAGCAGCCATGGCTCACGGGCCCCGCCGCTCCGCGGCATGTGGGATCTTCACGGACCGGGGCATGAACCAGTGTCCCCTGCATCGGTAGGCGGACTCTCAACCACTGCGCCACCAGGGAAGCCCGATCACATATTTCTTAATGGCTCTAAATGAAGTACACTTTATCTTTTAAAAACATAGAGAATGTTGGCACAGAGGCCAGAAGGACTCACCAGAGAGGCCACAAGGTATAAGGGACCAAAGGCCTGGGAACCTTTGTTACAGATTTGTGTGTGACTAGGGTAAACCAGTTAACCCTCTGAATCTCAGTAAATGAGGGCTGAGCTCAGTAATATTTATGCGATTCCTTCCAACTTGAGCGTTGGATGTTGATACCAAGAGCAATTCTAGTATACTACATTGTTTGGGTTCCTCCATGTTGCTTAGGATATAGGGTAACTTCTTTCTTCCTCCCTCCCTTCCACCCTTCTTCCTTTCCCCCCTTGCTCCTGGTAACAATAACCTCCTGAGTGTCTATGATGAGCTTGCACGTTGCTATGAGTGGTAGGTAATACGGCCGTGAGAAAGACAGACAAGGTCCCTGCCCTCATGCAGCTTTCATCAGGGAACCTAGAGAATAAACAATGTGTCTAGTAGTCTTTGAAGACTTTGTGAGTCTCTGCCAGGAAGGTGCCTGCTGTCTTGGAAAGCTGAAGGTGATAGACTGTCTTAGCAAAAGCCAAGATAGGTCCCTGCCTGGTACTTCAGGCAGGGTTTTAGCTTCTAATTTGTGTTGTCTGACAGGAGAAAGTTTATGTTTCTAAACTGGAGCCTGGAAGGCAAAGGGTAGGGTATGCTCTAACGGGTACCTGTCACCCAACTCTCCGGTCCCACGATCTCTTTTCTAATCTCTGTTAGAGGGGCAGAGTGAGAGATCAGGTGTCCTTCTGACCGGGTCACATAGCAATTGGAGCCACATTTCCTGTTTGTTAGGAGAGGGCACTGCACGTCCCCCCGCTTACTCCCCCTAACCACAGGGCTCTCCACGATAACAGATGATGAGACGGAGAGAAGACTTTTAAACAACTGCAGAGTTATGAAAAATTCCTCATGAATAGAGCCTTTGTCTCCTTTGTTGATATTCAGAAGAGGGTGGGGATAAGATGGTTCTAGACACGGTTTGGAGAAATCTCCTGTAAAATCGATGTGAAACTCATGATAATCTTCTGCCAAATGAAACTGGCCCAGATTCTTTGATTCAGATGCCATGCAGCATGTCCAGGAGTCATTACAACTCTGCTTATCCTCGTGAGAAGAGTTGGCATTCTACAGCTTCGCTTGTCACACAAAGAAAGGGATCGTCATAAATATCAAGTGGATATTTGATAGGGATATTCATGTCCCTCATTTCATAATTCAGGAGACATGCTAGCGAAGCAAGGCCTTCCGTGAGGATTAAGTGAGTTAGCAGTGTACAAGCTTAGCACAATAATTGGCACATAATGATCGTGAATCATAGGAATTGATAGATATGTCAATTGTAGATACATTCCTGCATCATTTGATGCCACAAAAAAAATGCTCGAGTGATTTAATATGCTGGAAATAAATAGGCTTTATTTTATTTGTTTGTTTTAAATTGAAACTACATATTTATTTCATTTTATGATATTAGCCAGGTACTCACATTTCAAAATACCATTGTTTCCTCCACTTGGTATGAAGCCAGAAATTCATCACTGCAGATTTGATTGTTAGAGAATGGAAATTTTCCTGTTTTCAAATTTTGGTGCAGGGAATTCTTTGGAAAGGGAAAACCTCTCAACTTTCTTCAGACGAACACCTAATGAAATAGTTGGGAAGAACAAACCAAATAATTCCTGAAAACAGACTTTGAATACAACTGTGATCCAAGAAGGAAAATGGAAACTATTTCCTCCTGAGAGACTGCCATGTATAAGAACTATGTTAGGCATACTCACCTGATCTTTCATTTAAGTCATATAGCATCCCTGCAAATAAACATGGTTATGTTTTAATAAACATAATAAATAAATGAGGATATTTTAATAAATGAGGGTATTATAACTCAGAGATCTCAAGTCTTAATCTTTAGTATTCTATGGTTAGGTGCTAGAATTTATTTATTTATTTATTTTAACATCTTTATTGGAGTATAATTGCTTTACAGTGGTGTGTTAGTTTCTGCTTTATAACAAAGTGAATCAGTTATACATATACATATATCCCCATGTCTCTTCCCTCTTGCATCTCCCTGCCTCCCACCCTCAGTATCCCACCCCTCTAGGTGGTCACAAAGCACCGAGCTGATCTCCCTGTGCTATGTGGCTGCTTCCCACTAGCTATCTATTTTACATTTGATAGTGTATATATGTCCATGCCACTCTCTCACTCTGTCCCAGCTTGCCCTTCCCCGTCCCCGTGTCCTCAAGTCTGTTCTCTAGTAGGTCTGCATATTTATTCCCATCTTGCCCCTAGGTTCTTCATGACCATTTTTTTTTTTTTTAGATTCCATATATATGTGTTAGCATACAGTATTTGTTTTACTCTTTCTGACTTACTTCACTCTGTATGACAGACTCTACATCCATCCACCTCACTACAAATAGCTCAATTTCATTTCTTTTTATGGCTGAGTAATATTCCATTGTATATATGTGCCATATCTTCTTTATCCATTCATCTGTAGATGGAATTTAGAATCAAATTTGCCTAATTTCAAAGTTCAATCTCTTTCATAAACTGTTCCAGGTAGGGGGAAGGATAGTGTAAGAAAGGGGTTAGGTTGGAATAAGAAAGCTCTAAAGGCAAAACTGGCATTTGCTTAGGACAAGTCTTGGCATAAAAACAGAAATAAACAAACAAAAGAATATGCTTCTCTTAGTCTGCTTTGGCTGCCATAACAAAATACCATAGACTGGTGGCTTAAAAAACAGACATTTATTTTCTCCCAGTTCTAGAGGCTAGAAGTTCAAGATCAGGGTGATGGCATAATCAGTTTCTGGTGTTGCTTCTCTTCTTGGCTTGTAGGTGGATGCCATCTGTCTGCATGCTCATCTGAACTGTGTACAATTGGAGAGAGGGAGAGAGAGAAAGAGACAAAGAGTGATAGAGCAAGCTCCCTGATTTCTCTTCTTATACGAACACTAATCCTATAGGATGAAGGCCCCATCCTTATGACCTCATTTAACCTTTATTACCTCCTTATAGGCCCTATCTCCAAACACAGTCACTTTGGGGCTTCAACATATGAATTTGGAGGGGGCATAATTCAGTCTATAGCAATACTTTTATCTGACTTAATGCTGTCTCTGTCCACCTTATTTTTATATTCCCAATGATTAATATGGTCCCCATAATAAAATGCAATTACTTATTTTGGATGAAATTTAAAAATGAATGAATGAATAAAAGCATTTGAAGGGCCTTTCTTTCCAAGAGGCTATAAAAATTGATGCTAAGGTATAATAGGATTGTAAAAACAGAACTTTCAGCAGTTTATTTTTCTTTAAAAACTTCCCAAGAGTTTTCATTAAATAACTTACTAGATATTTGGTTTTAATCCAGAATAGGGTTTCTCCACAGAGACACTTGACATCGTGGACCAGACACTTCTTTATTGTGGGAGCTATACAGTGCATTGTCAGATGTTTAGCAACATCCCTGGCCTCTACCCACGAGATGCCATGAGTGCCCCTTGCCCCAATCATGACAATAAAAATTGTCTCCAGACATTGTCAATTATCCCCAGGTGGGGTGGGGTGGGGTGGGGGTGGCAAGTTCATTTGAGAACCATTGATCTAGAGCCTAGATTCTAGACTATAAAGTGTTATGGACCTTAGAAAGGCTTCCCAATTCTAAAACAAAGAATCAGATTTAGCTTCATTGGGATGTATGATCCCTTGAGTCTTTCCTGTTTTCTCAAGCTATGGCCTTTTTCTTGACTTCCCTTGCCTCTTACCTTAGCCTGTGCATCATGTACACTCACACCGATTTCCTACCCCATCCCCATCTCCCTTCACTACTTGTCCTTCTGCTGTTTCTCTCTTGATAATTCCTACTCATAGGAAGTGTCCACCCTCTGCTCCTGTTTTCAATTAGGTAAAGGTCAATTGAATAAGATGCAAATATGGCATCTTAGGTATACTTTTCCCTGGTTCTGCTATAAAGGTATACTCCCCGTTTCAGCAAAGCAGTAACTTGCAGCTTGTTTCTAAACTTTCTAATGAATTCTCCACTCTCAGATCACTTAGTCACATGAAGCTCACCTATAACTTTATTTAAAAGATCGAGACTCTCTGGTTTGACTGCTCTTAACATCTGTCTCCTCATTAGGAACTTTCTCTTTCTTTATTTGCTCTGAAGGAACATCCATCCTCCACTTCAGGGCACTCTTGCTCTTCTTTCTTGTTAACTTCTTCATATTTTGGCCTCCTCTCCAAGTTTTCTTGTCCTCACTTGCATCTTCAGTTTTTCCCATTCGACTTGGCCTATTTTCTGTTCCTGAAAACTTGCTTAGATTTCTCCACCTTAAATTAAAAACCAAAAATCCCTCTCCCTAATCCAGTAGTTCTCAATCAGAAGAGATTTACCCCCCAGGGAACATTAACAATATCCTGAGACACTTTTGGTTGTTACAGGTGAGGAGATGGGTGCCACTGGTATTTAGTGGGTAGAAACCAAGAATGATGCAAAACATCCTAAAAAGCCACAGGATACTCTCCCCCCACCTCCAGCACCTCTTATCCCCACAAACAAAGACTTATTTGGTTCCAGATGTCAACAGTTACTCAGGTTGATGGTGTTCAACCCTACAATTCTCAGAGATACTACATCACTTCTGCTCTCTATTTTACTTTGTAGCTTCTTAGAAGATTCATGCACATCTGCTGCTCTGCCTGCCCACTGCTCAATCACACGCACTTATTCCTTAATCCACTGCAATCTAACTTCCTCCCATTAGTCATCAAATCATCAAATCAAATGACTTCAGTCCTCCGTTAGCTTCCTAAGCCTTTCTGCATGGAGTGATGCTACTGAAACTGAGCAGGACCCTGTGGGGCTCCTGGGCACAGAAGCCTTTTGATGTCCCCCATTTCTTGTTTGTAGGGAATAGGTTCCAGCCTCCATGACCTTCCCTGAGTTCCAAAGGGCAGATTCAAAGAGTTGCTAATCAGGGAAGGGAGGGGATGCAGAGACAAGAGAGGAGCAGTCAAAAAATAATAGTGCAGACTTGGGGTAGAGTCCTGGTCTGCCTCAAGGGAAACACATAACAATGTCTTCGAGTTCTGTAGAACTAAAACCCCCAACAAATGGGAGATAGACTACTTGATGAAGCATTCTTCATTCCAGAGAGAAGATCACAGTTTGATAACCTCAAGAACCACAGCTCATCAGGAGACCATCTGAGATCAGATTAAAGGAATGCAGGCTCTGCACACATCTGATGCTTTTCAGCAACCCCACCCTTGAACCATTGCTATAAAACTCCTCACCAAATTCCCCCAGGTTGGAGCACACAGTTTTTGAGGGCGTGAGCCTGCTGTGTCCCCCTTTGCCTGGTAAAGCAACAAAGCTATTCTTTTCTACTTCACCCAAAACTCTGTTGCCGAGGTTTGATTCGGTACTGGTGTACAGAGGCAGAGTTTTTGGCATCACTACCATCCCAGCCATAGCTTGGGAAGTGAGGGAAGGATCAAGGGGTCAGGCATCACAGTTAGGCTGAAGCAGATTCTCTATTTGGAACTGAGAAGTTTTCTAAGATCTACAATACACTGTAGTCTAGAATCTAGATCAATGGCTGGCTGTAGTCTAGAATCTAGATCAGTAGCTCTCAAAGGAATTTGCTAACCTTAACTCCCACCTGGGGATACTTTGCAATGTCCAGAGACAATTTTTATTGTGATTGGGACAGGAAGGAGCTGCTGGTATCTAATAGGTGGAAGCATCCTAGAATCATCTTCCTTTTCTCTCATTCTTTGGCCTCTTTCCTTGGCTCTGCCTTGTCTTTATCCACCTCCAACCTGACTGATCTATTTCCATGAATTTTGCAGTCTCCTCTTCCTCCTTCTCTTTGTCTTATCTAGCCTGCTGGTTTGTAAACTCACCAAGAGCATTTTAATTATCCTAGACATCTGGAATACCTTGCAGGGTGTCTTGTTTAGAGGATGGCTCAATAAATACTTGTTTGCTTAAATTAGGATTAAGCCATACATATGTCTATGTGTAAAACAAAGCAAAACAAACAGCCCTCAAGCCTCAGAAAAAATCCTTGAGCAAAATTTTCTATATCAAGTGGCATATCTTATCTAACTTTTTCCATAATGGTAAAACAGACATGTGGGAAGCCTCATTGAGAGGGCATAGGAGCTTGAGTTTAAGGAGCTCTGTGTCCACACTACATCCAGTATCATTCTTGGGCACATTTCCTCATCTGTAAAATCAAAGACTGTAGAGCGAATAAGTATCAAGATTCTTTCTAACTCCAAATTTTTATGATCCTAAATATTAGGGGTTCATAAAATTGAATCCCTAATAAAACTTTTAAAAATTTATCAGGTTTTTAAGTAAAATGACATTACTGAGTTGATCTAATTCATTAATATGCATCTCTAGTTTTATGGATCAAACATGGTGTTTAAACATATGTATGTATATATTTACAAGAAATAGATGTGTGCATATGTGTGTGTGTGTGTGAGAGAGAGAGAGAGAGAGAAAGGGTATGCGTGTGTATTTTTAACTTTCCATTATGTAGAATTCAGTAAATCTAGATTTTATTCCTAGATCAAATGTTCCAGGAGAGTTCTAAGTGAGTTAAAAGAAGTTAATCATAAAAACACAGATTCAGCCTTAACAATAGTGTCATAAATAATGACAATGTCATAAGAGGGAATTTAAAAAGCAATCAGAAATTATGTACTTTTTTTTTCCCCCACAAAGTGCATGTTAAATTAAGCAGTAAGCTTTGTTACGGTACATACCTGATGATGATTTTACATTATCTAGTGTTTTAAAAAATGGTTCCAAAATCCTAGATTTATAACCCTGCAGAAGTCCCCACACTGTTGCAATGCTGTTTTCAATTCAGCCACTTCATATTGAAATTTCACACACAATAATTGGCTGACCTTCACAGCTATGGCAGAAACTAATTAAAGCTGTAAGGCTGTGCTAGCAATGCTTTTGTGTGAAATGTGAAGTTTGGTGATAATGAAATATGGGGTGCAGATGTTATTGTCTTAGATAGACTGTGCCCTTGGTTCACACTAATGAAGAACAGCAATTATTAAACAAAAAGTATTTTTTACCCATTAATTATTTTGTGTTTTGATAGTAGAAATAAAAACACAGTGGCATCTCTCCTACCAGCATCTCCCCAAAGTAATTTTATAGAACTTTACCTGCTGACTTTTATCATTAGCCATTCGGTTTCCACTTTCTTCTCCTACTGATCTTAAACCTCTGGGAGCCTCCAGCAAGGACCTGGCTGAGTTCAGAAAACAAAGGGTAAAGGGCAAGCTAAAAATGGTTACCCATAAAGATTTTTAGACAGCTGAAGGATTAAATAAATGAGGCTTTTTGGAAATAACTTTATACTCCAAACAGAGATGTCAGTAGAAATATCATGCACTCCACACTGTTGGTGTCTGATAGACAAAGGTCACTGCTGCTATTGAGGTACAAGTAGAGAAATAAAGCAGGCCTGAGCTCTGGTTTTTGGTTGTTAGGAGCTGAGTTTCTATTAATAGGTCGGTGTGACTTGCTAGACTTCCACTTGGTCAAGTATAACAAATCACAGATTTGCAACAATTGAAGAAAAACACTATAATAAAGAAAAGGCACATTGTATAGTGAAGTCTTACCTTTTCATGGGCTAATGATTGAGGCTCCTTCTCTTTATCCCTCTCCTAGTTGACTTCAGGCCAGTTAGTTCTCATTAACAGGGCAGAGGTGGGAGGGACACGAGTTACACACAAATTGGCCAATTTCCCTATTTGGGAAAGAAGATGGAACTTACTGGCCAAAATAAAATGTAATAATTACTTGTATAATTTTCTCTGTCATCCATGTCCCATAGTATCCATATCCTACTCCATGGGCGTCTTAAGGCCTTATCTACGAGGTATTGGCCACTAAACCCCAGCAATGATGAGGGTAGGAGGTGGCAGAAGAAGCACAGGAGGAGGTGGACATCACTGGATCATGTCACCTTAGACTGGGCAGAGAAAAAAAGGTTAGTGCTTGGGAGGAAGAGGATGATGGCCATGAAAGTATTATATAGTTGAAGATGTAGTGGTTGGAGGGGATATCTTTACAACACATTAGCGCTCCATTTTCTTGATGGTTGCGTCACTTGTCAATACATTTGGTCTTGATGTAACAGAATGTTCAGAGAGACTATGAGTGGATTTGAGGAGTAAATAATATAGGTAGTGATGGGCAAAATGACTGTTGAGACTACATGTCGCTTCATTTGGGGGAAAGGTTAAGAATTTCATTTGACTAAAGGATACCCATATATGTTAGGCGGAAACATAGGCTTGTTTTGTTGTTGTAAAGAAATTCAGTCGTGTGCAGAAGGGTACATATAGAAGCTGAGTAGCCAAAGGGGAGGACTGTGTCACTTATTAGACTCCTGACTCTCAGCTTCCAATCCACCCTTCCTTTTCCTGCTTTTGAGAATGGAACATTTCTCCTTTGCCAGCTTGCACAATGTTAAAATAGCAGAGGGCACTGCAGGGACACTAGGAAGTGTTTTTCTTCCTGGTACCAGTGTGTTCTCTGCTTGTTCCTGCATTGTAAGATGGACAGGAGCTCACAGGGCACCAAAGGTGTTCAGCACCAGCAAGTTTCATCAGCATTACCCCTTTGCGCAGCTTCTCCCAGCACCCAAGAGGGCAGCTTTGCATTGAGTTCCAACAGTACAGCAAATTTCTCCATCAGGCAGTGGGCGGTGATCACGCACTGTCCAAAGGGGACCAACTCTAAGCTTCTGAAGGAGGAGGGGCTTCACTGGGTCCCCTGCCTCAGCCCTAGAGGTAGCAGACTGCTCCTAGGTCTGCTATTTCTGTAAATCTTACCTTACTCCTTGTATGTTATCTCCTCTTGCAGTTAATCATCTTTTTCATTAAGCTTTTCGTGCTCGAATGAGTGTGTGATTTCTGTCTTCTGATTGGAACCTGGCTGATTCAGTGATCCTCCCAGCTTCAACCCAACAATTTATACAAGAAGTAAATGAATTCCTTTGTTATCATGACTGATTGAATTAAATGTAAAAAGTGTGCTGGACAAGGAGGAATTTGCAATAGTAGAAGTAGTAGAATATAGTAAAATATAATTGAAGCAATTATCAGCTTTCAGAAGATGCAGTCATGCATTACAAAAGGTTATAATCCCATGTAATTTTCAGTATAAGGAACAAAGCAAGAATGTACCAAAACCTTAACTTTACCCTGTACCAAATAAAGGAGTGATTAGAAAGACTGAAAATGCAAAAAGGTGATAATGCAGGCGTGTTGTCCCATGTCAAAATAACAGAGTATCCACTTGGAGATTACAAAAGTCCTCTCATGTTAAACCCTTTGGGCCAAAACATAAAGCAACTGCTTTGGAGTGGTCCTGGCTTACAATGTAGACAGAAACTTTAGATTGTCTTAACCTCAGGAACTTGTTTTGCTCCTATCATATTTATCCAGAATATATCTACAATTCATTTATTTCTGGCAGACTCCATTACATTGCTAAACTGTATAGACACAAGATACCATCCACTGCCCTCTTTTCATAGCATAATCATCATTTTCCTCAGCAAATGTACCATTACACACAATAGGATCAATAATGGAGTGGATGCAGTTAAATAGAACAGTAAAGGGGCCTAGCTGGGCACATTAATGAGAGACAAGGCAGGGCAATGGAAGCCTGTCCTTCCCCAAGGAGAGAAATTGCCCCATAGGATATCAAACCATGTTTCTCCTCAGGCTGCTTGGCACATGGACCTATTGATTTCAGGAGTGGAGCATTGTGATGGTAGAGGCTGCCCATGGGAATGGCCTCTGGGGACAGCAATTTGGGCAGAAAAAGAAGAGGGTAATAACTTGTTCAGTGAAAAATAAATGGGTTCCTATGCTCCTGACCAGGTGTCTTGTCTGATACTTCTATGCTAGGAGTGCCCCTTTGACTTCAAAAAAATAATAATAATGTCAAACTTTGTTTTGAGCCAGAGCCCTTGGGAGAGCTAAACCTGGGTTGCTACAAAGAACAGCTTTTTTTTTTTTTTTTTTCAAAGAACAGCTTTTTAACCAGAGGCTGAGCAAAGTACTGCTAATAAAACATCAGATGGTTTCTTTCCAATGAGTCTGGCTTCTGAATGATGAATCTTTGACATCTGTCTGTTTTTAGCAAAGTTTTAACTGTGAGGTCCTGTTTGTATTGGAATCTTATTTGCCCCCATGAAGCAAATGTTGAGAATAATAGTGACTGTGAACTGGGTCCTTGTGAGTGTCTCTAGGTTACTCAAGGAAAGCAGCTTGTACTCCTATGTACTAGTGTTAGGAGCATCAAGAAATAGCTAACCTACTCAGCTAGTGCTATAAAGTATATTGCTGGATGTGTCGTTAAAGCAGTAGTTCTTAACCAGGGTTGCTTTTTGTATGAGCATTGCCTCTGGATATTTGGTCCTGGGTGGGGGAATAGCCATCTATATTTTGAACTAGTGTCCCAACTGGTTTTGATGCAGCTGCTTCAGGAACTGTTATTTAGTAATCACTACACTTAATGATACATATTTTTCAAAGACCAAGGTGACGTGATGAGATAAAAAGTTGAAAGTAGAAAAATTCGTGCTCTTGGGAACTTACAGCAAATTAGAAGGAGACCTGGCAATTTGGAGAGGTCTGTAATTAAGCTAGAAAAATCAAGACGGAAGAGTTTAGACTGAATGTGGTATGGGCAGCAGTTTTGGGGTAACTTCTGGCACAGAATGAGTTCAGTATTCCCAGCACCACGTTCTAAATCTTCAGGGAATACACTCTCATTTTCTCTGTCAATGACACCCTTTGTGTCATTGACACAAAGACCCTCTTGTGTCTATACAGTTGGATACTCTGTTCAATAATCAACAAATCAGAAGCACCATCGAAATGGTTCAATTCGCATACTTCATCATCGTGGTCACCAGGTTAGGGTGAGGTGAGCACTGTTGACCAAAAGGGATCTGTGACTAAAGGAATAGGTTGCAAAAGTGCTGAAGCTGATGAGGAACTTAGAGAACAGTATGTCTCTATCACTCTGTAGTTTGAAGCATAAGAGCCAATTTGCTATCCTTAGTTCCAAATCAGGAAGAATCTGCTTATGAAATGTTCTGGAAGAATATCTTTTATTTCTCCATACTGGGGATTCATTTATACCAATTTATCCACGCTCTTTTACTAGGAATCCATTAAAAATAATCGTGCAAAGTTGAGAGACGGGATGGATGTCAGTACAACCCATAGCCAAGTAACAGGAGGACAAAGATTACTGGTTCACCTTGGAATCACACACGTGATGTTGATAACTTAGCACTGCCCCCTAAACAACCAACATATATTACAGTCATGCTCACACATGCAAAATATTTATTGGCTCACTCTAAGGATAATGTATGTTCTGTGCAGACTCAAGAAAACATGAAATATACCACAATACACATCAAGGATCTGAACAATGCTTTTGCAGTTACACTTCCCACACCCCCTGCCAGGCAGTCTTTAGCAGTTAAAATATTTTATACCAAGTTGATTAGATTTATTTAGTCATGTTTATTGAAACCTAGGTCAAAAATTACCTCCTCAACTATTCAGTTGAACCATAGTGTATTACTATTTGTTAACATGTGTACGCGTGGATACATCTCAGGCCAAATATAGTTTCCAAGCAAAAACAACCCAAATTAGTCAAAACCTGATATATTGCAATTCCTTGATTCAAAGTGATCCTTTGAAGTGACCATTCTCAATTTTTTGTTTTGTTTTGTTATATTTTGCTGTATTTTTTTCATCCTCAAATTTTTTTTAGGAAAAAAAGATAAGCCTCCAAACAGTAAAAGTACACATTGTTTGTAAGAAACATCCTGCTCTTAAGAATGTTAAAGTGTTAAAAAACAAATAAACAAACAAAGTCCCCCAAATCAGATATCTTAAAGCTGAAGAAAATGCAAACTCGTACCTAGGTGCTTCTTGCTATGCCTTGGCATTGTATTATAAAGAGGACTAGCATATTTTGAGGTATAAGTTGATGTTCACTAAGTGCAAGAAATTCTAATAATTCAACATAAATATAATTCCATTTTTAAAAGAAGAAGGTCTAGAGAATTGTTTAGAATACACATGTCAAAAGGAGGTCTTACCTTGACCTCATACATGTTCACTGAAGATTTGAAACTTTTATGGGCAAATTTGCAGGACATGTGGATGCACGTAGAGGAGTCTGTGCATTAGGAATGGAGACATCTCTTAGGAAAAACTGAATGTTAAGGCATGGAAGTTTTATCCAACAGCACCAGACTTGGGAGAGAAAAGATAGCCTCCAGACCATCCCACATGGATTTATACTTAAGTTCTGGGCAGAAGGGGCTGTGAGCAAATAAAAACAAAATAAAAATAAATTCGAAAGTATCTGCTTTTTGGCAAATCTAAGGCGCTACTGCTTATATAAGAGAGTATAGCACAAGAGGGCTAGAAGTTCTGACAAAGTTAAAACACATTCAAGTGCAAATACCAGGGCCTAAGCAAGAGCAGAACAAACTACAGCTCAAACAAAGAAAATCCTGCGGAAGCCCTCATGCATCATTAGTGTTACAGGCGGCAACAAAGACGGAGAGCTACTTGTGATACCAGCCGGGATCCTTGGACTCTTTAATCAATAGAAATTATAAGAGGCCAGATGAGGAACTCAGGCAAGGCTTTATTAGGACTAGTGGTGCAGAGCGAGTGAACAAAAACAAGTAACAGGTTCCCTTGCTCTCTCCCTGAGGTGGGGTGGGGGGAGCTGGTTCCTTAAATGGGGTGAGTGTAGGGGCAGATCAGTGGGGCTGGAGGCGTGGCTTAGGTACTCCGCCCACCCCTTTGTGGTGCTGTGTGCAGGGATCATGCTTTTGCTCCTGGCACCTCAGAAGTAGCAGTTGAGTTTTGGCCTTTTTGCATTGTATTGTTCATAATTGCCCTGACTGCATGTGTGTAATCATTTTTAATCCCTTATAGTTTCTTTGCATTCTGTTCCAGGGGCAAGCACTCCAGTAAAGAGTCCCAGGTCTCAGCCTGTCTCACTTGGAGGACATCAGTGGCATAATACTGACATTGTAATAGGGAAAAACAAATCTGACTCCATATTAGATCTGTTTCTTTTACTTTAACCTTTGTATTCTACTGCTTTTGCTTTGAATTAAAAATGTTGCCTATAGTCTGAAATATACAGGATAGCCCACTCTCCAGGCTCTGACCTTTAAGGATATAACACTTTTCCATTCATAAAATAAGATAAAAAGTTGCAGAACAGAGAATAACATTTGTCTTGTTGGAGGTTTACAGGAGCACTGGGACCTGACCTATGTGGACAGCTGCAAGAGCAAAGGATTCCTGCACCAAGAAGTTTGCAGCATCTACCCACGACCTTCTGTCACCTTGCCTTTAAAAATGCTTTGCTGAAACCCTCTGGGGAGTTTGGGGTTTTTGAAGGATGAGCCACCGGTTCTTCTTGCATGGCCCTGCAGTAAACCTTTCTCTGCTCCAAACTTTGATGTCTTGGTATTGTTTGGTCTCGCTGTGTATCAGGCACATGGACTTGTTTTTGGCAACGGCATCACAAGACCTTCAATGGGCACTGATGGTGGAGTCTTAACAGCAAAGGCCTGCCACTTGAAGGCAACCAAAGGAGACATTATCAGAGAGATCCAAAACAGAAGAGAAGGAAAATGTTGGCTGCCAGATGATAACCAAGGGCTCATAAGAGACACCCTCAGGAGCCTTCCCAAAATTGTGTGTGTGGCAGAGAGAGGGTGGATGAGAAATGTGACTTTAACATAAACCTGGGTTTCTTTCACTGCTGAGTGGGGACAGAGTCCACAAAAAACATTTTGTTATGGTTTTAAACTTAATTTTAACATATCGATCTCATAAGGGAAACCCAGGTTGTACTTGTAAGAGTATAGGAAAGACATACTGCATGTTCTAAATGAACTTCTATTTTAATAGCTCACATTAAATAATTCCATGTAATCAGTGTCTTATATTTTAAAATAATCATACAGAGTATAATAAATTATTAGACTGTTAAATATAGATGATTTAATCCTGAGTATTACAGAAATATATTATTTTCCTATTGTCTGTTCCTATTATTAATCAAGCAAATTAAGTTAGTGAAGTGGTTCCAATAGAATGTGGTAATTTATTATGTACACCAGTGTTAAAAATTATGAAATTAAACTCTCTGTGGTAACTGTATTCCCCAAATCAAACATGTAGATGTTTATAAGTCTAAAAGACTAACTATCCAAATAAAGACTTTACTGCTTAGTAGGAATTTTTAAATAGCTCTATATGTTATGATTCAAAATATATTGCAATAAAATGGTTAAATGAAACTTAAAAAATTATGTACACTCACGTGCATGTTCACACACTGTGCATTGTTTTTCTGTCCATGAGATGCAGTATTAACAATTCACCTCTTGATGGACTGTAAGATGCATCTTGTGTTTCAGACTGGGTTCCCCTCCCCCTTTCCCTGTGCCATTCATAGTAATAGAAAAAACAGTTGACAATAAAAATCAAAGAAATGTAAACAAGTGAATATGTTTATTTCATAGATGCTGCTTTTTATTTAGAGTCTCAGAATGATATTTAAAGGAAGAAACATGCTAAAATCCCAATGGGGACAGCCTATAATTGTCCAGTAGTTTCATGAGGTCTGAGTTACTCTCTCCTGACTTTCTAGTCGGGAAAACTCCAACACTTGTGTGTTACTTGGAGTGTCAGATCACTGCGTGTTGCCATGAAAGACAAGAAAAAGAAAAGAGAACGTCATGTTTACTCATTCTCAATGGTTTTAATTCTTTAGGGCTAATTTTTGTTAACCCATGTGTTACCCTGTGAAGTACTCCGGCCTCCAAATGAGTCAGTGAAGATGGAAGTGATAGGTGTATTAATATCACTCTGAAAAAAAAAAAAAGCACTTGTGTTCCCAACTGGCTAATGCAGACACACACAAAAATGTTTCCTTTATGTGTTATTGTAATTAAATAAACACAATTAGACAAAACCTCCAATTTACATGAACTCCAAAGGTGCAAGAAGTTGTATTTAGTAAACCTATAGTGAAGTAACAAGGTAACATAAAATTGCTACTCAAAAACTGGAATGCTCTTATAATGGAAGGAAATACAGGGGAGATATTTTTATGAAAATTATTTCGAAGGACTTTTCTTCACAGTCCTTGAATCGTAGTACCACAGTATCCAAAAAGGCCATTTTACTTATAATTATAACTCTCAAATTCTGTCATCCTTTTTAAAAATTATTATTAGAATGCCAGTCTGCTGACCTTCAACTTCCACTGAATATAATCTATACATTTTGGTCATGCCTATGAGGCATCTGAAGCAAAAGCTTGAGGATTTAAGAAATGAAACTTGAAAAAGTTTCTCCTTTCCTGTAAATTAGAAAATGGAAGTTGTGTCTTTCAAAGTATTTCAGTTTATTAAATAACTAAACCCACTCTTTGTTTCTACCCATGGTCCCTACACAGACCAGAATGACTTTGTCTGCAAGGGAGATTTCAGTTCTGAGGTCAGTGGGGACTTTCATTGAATCAGAAGGTCTGATTAGATTGAGTAACTCCACTGAGACATAGGCACAATGCAATCCAGGCTTAGAAATTTCCTCATTGAGCAAGACTTCTGAAGCTTGCAAATGTTGCCAAATTTAATTTAATTTTGAATATTTTAGGAATGTTGCCAAAACTTAGGGTTGGCAAAGTTACAGCTAAAAATCCCAGAAGGAAAATGGAAGGTGTTGAAGCTGTGGGTTTGCAGAAGGTATTTTTCTAAACATGACCACAGTCTTTCTATGAGTTTTGTGCGTCCACTAAACACACACGTGAATGTCAATGTCTATGCCTTCACCCACGTGGAGAAGACTTTTTATCGGTGTGACCGTGTTGGTATAAAGAACAGATTGTAACCTTTCATGGACCCTGCACTTGGGGTTCCAGTTCTGCTGATTTACCTCCATAAACTTAAGTACTTTCAAACACTTCATAGATGAAATGCACAAACCCGTGTACTTCAAGCACATCGACAGTCTGAAAGTCAAGTCACAGGATATTCGGAAAGCTCTACTGTGAAGCTGCATTTTGGTAATTGACACCAGTAACATACAGCATTAAAGCAGCCATATTTTTAGAGTGGATAAGCGAGTCTTCTTGTAAATATGCTCAAGGAAAGCATGGAGATGGCAGAAGAATTATGCCACAACTGTAACAGCTAATAAATCTTTATTTAAGCAGAGACCTCTAAAATTTAATTAGGCATAAGAAAGCAGAGATCATTCTGAGGGTAAAAATCTGCCAGTTCTCACAAGAAAAGACACCTGCTTTATGGAAAAAAACCTTCAAGTTCAAATTTACTCTCCTGGTACTTTGTCAATAGAAAGGCTTTCTGTAGAAGAAAAAATATCTGACTTAGAAAAAAAAAAAAAAAAAAGGACAGAGGCAGACAGGAGGCATTCCTGGCACACCCTAGAGGGGAGAGAGAATGGCCCATTTGTGAACTCTGTGTGTGTGTGTGTGTGTGTGTGTGTGTGTGTGTGTGTGTGTGATTTAGCTAATTCATGTAGATGCCTCTCTTTTCTTTCTCTCTCTTCCTCCTTCCTGGGTCATGTATGGGTAGTCAAGGATCTATGGCAGATTTGGTAGTACCCATGATGTAAAATTGGCGGTCACCTTGTAATTCAAGACTATTCATTGCCATGCTCTCTCACCACTCCCAACCTAAAAATGTCTCCTTCTGTGTTCACATCACAAAGCACAGTACAGTAAGGTAATACCCCTCCTTCCCACATTAAAAACTTAATTATCTAAATTACAATTTGCCTTTGAGCCCTTTATGGATTATAATGGCTCAGTATCTAACATGGCTCCTTGTTAAAATGTTGAGACCACTGGGGCTGTGGTTTCATTTTAATTCCAGATTCTTTGACTTGAAGTGTATATTTCCTTAGTTCCTTCTTGAGAGAAGGGCTTCGATTGATTAGTACAGCATAGAAGGATTTACTTGGGAAAGAAAACAACAAGCTTTAAACATTGATTATATTCTCTGAGCAAATTCTCTCCTTCTGTCAGTGTGGAATTTGGTAGACCTTGTGGAGGAAGATATTTAAGTTACAGCATCCACGTTCATGGAACATGATCTAGTTCAGGAGATGAGACATAAACATTTGAAGCAGGCAGCACCATTTCAATTGTACAAGGTATAGCCCAAGGCAGTACATACATATGCATCACAGCACTCAGATAAATAACTCCAGTTTTTTTTCCATGTGCCAACCCCAGTCCTTGAACCAACAAAGCTGTTTTTGTTGTTGTTTGTATGTTTTTCATTTCTCAGGAAATGAAAAGTTCTTCATCAAAGAACAGGATAATATATTTTAACAAAATTAGCTTTAGGAATGCAACCTTTGTTTTTAACTTTTGCTGCTTTGAGATGAACAAATGAAGCCAAATGAACATCATGAAAACAAAGCTAGTTTATGATAGGATGTTATATATATTTTTTCTGCTACCATGTGATCCATCATGAAGAAGTTCTGCTGCTTGCATGGTGTTTCCTCCAAATCACTTATTTTATGCTAAGATAATAGTGGTGACTCACTTCAAATGTCAACAAGCATCATAAGTAATGAATTCATATTCTAACTCCTATTGTCCAATTAAATAGTTCTTTCAGCAGATCAAATGCCATTCAGGCCTTTTTGTGCACTTTTCTTTATGGTACTTTAAAAGTCATCCTGTTATTGTTTTTAAAAAATAAGTAAAGTAGGTGCTCTCTTTTGTGAAAGATTTTAGAGCTAGTCTTAAATGGCAACATAATGAAATTTAAGGAAAATAGAAAGGGATATGATGTAAGGAGAAATGCAATTAGTTATCTTTTGTGAGATTCTCAAGTGGGTTACCCTACGCTAGATGCCTACAACAAGAGCTCAGAGACCGTGGGGCTGCATCTGAAAGGCAGTGCTCAGTGGACTGGAAATTAGGTACCTGGCTTGGCCCTGCTTATTTGTGCTGACTGGTGGCTATGAGAAAGTTTCTTGGATCTTACCTTTTTAGTCAAAAATATTTGAGGGGTTGACCAGATGACCTCTGAGCTTCCTTTCAGCTCAAAAATTTTATGAGATAGTCCAACTCAATCAAAAGGCTACTGTATAATGCTTAATACAAAATTTGAGTCTAGTTTCCATTAATGTGAGAAATTGAAAATTTTGTTAGACTACAAAAATGTTTTGGTCTTCCCAGAACTTCTGTTACGCTGGAGTCTGCAGTCTTTGAGACCTAGCAATAGGCTTGTAGGCTAATTGGGAAATGAAAGAGATTTATTGGGAATATTTGGGGGTTTCTGAATCATTTCAGGTAGTAGAACAATCCTTTCACAGAAAGCTTCTTTTCAGTGTACTCCTTCATGAGGAGAGAGAGTTGGATGGTTTTGTGGTCAATTAGGCTTGCCTTGTCAGTTCAGGGCTTTGTGGAGTAGCCTTTACCTTCAGTATCTCTGTATTCTGATCCACACTTTCCTTACATGTGAAATGGACAATGCCTACTTTAGAAGGTTGTTCTGAAGATTGGCCATAGAGTGAAAAATATCTTGTATGTCAGTTATATACTGATATGTAGCAAATCATGTCAAACCTTAGTAACTTAACACAACCACCATGTTATTTCTCATGATCACACGGGTCGGGAATTGGGGCAGGGCTCATGGCGGTCTGCTCATCTCTGTTCTTCGTGATGTTGGCCAGTGGCTCAGTGCTTGTCCATGTGGCCTCTCCCTCCATGTGTTTTCTCATCCTCCATATGTCGTCTCCCCACATGGTCTCTCTACCCAGTGGGATAGGCTGGACTTCTTAGCATGACAGTGGGATTCCAAGAGTGAAAGCTGATCCGGCATGGAAGTCCCAGAAAACCATTTCTTCTACTTGCTATTGGTCAAAGCAAGTCACCAGTGCAACTCAGCTTCAAGGAATGGGGAAATAGACTCCACAGCTTTATGGGAGTAACAGCAAAATGACTTTGCAATTGGCATGGACCAGGGAGGCTTGATTCACTGTAGGCCATTTTAAACCATCAACCACATCTCATATAAAGCTTGGCACATAGTGGGTACTAGATGAATGTATTACATCTTACATGTGGCAACTTTCGTCAACATTCAACCTTATTACATAGGCAGCACATATTAACTGCGAGTTGAGGAAACTAAGAAGAAATGGTGTGTTAGTTGCCCAAATTCATACAGTCAATAAGTGATAATTTAGGACTTGAACAGAGTTTTTCTGACTCCAATTTCTTTATTCTTTCTACTATAAATAAGTGCTGATAGATTGGAAAGAAAATGAAATATGGAAGGTGATCAGTGAAAATGCCAGGGCCAGGGAATCTTACCTGCCTTTGGTATTTTAGAAAACTGCACCTCTTTGTTTGTGAGCCAAAGGTTGGTTGAAAACAATGAAAGAAGAATATTTCCTTGACTGCGTTTTTTAGGTATCTTTCTCCAAAATTTAATTACATCTGGAGCAATTTTATAACAGAGCTCTAGACATATATTTTTCACTAAATGATTTCTTGGAAATATATCCAAACTTTCACATAGTTTCAGCTTCAACTAAGAAGCAGACTTAGACAGAGGGAAAAATGTAAAGATATGATCTGAGTCAGGCATGATCTGATATCTGTGCCTATAATGGTCTCCTGAATTCAATTTCTGTTCATTCTTTTCCTCCTTCAAGTTTGGTATTAAAACTGTGACTATTTTCAGCAAGAATATAAAATGAAAAATGAGGGAAAAATATTGATATTTTTAGAGTGTTCATTATAGCACAAGCCATTATATCACGTTTATATAATACTTAACATCAATATATGAAACTCTTTGTGTAAAAGCTTCATGCAAAGATTTTTATTCTTTTCATTATAGTTATTATTATTGCCATTATTTTGATTGAGTCCCTTGTTGAACTCTGAATTCTATTTGAACCTGAAACGGTAATCAAAACTGTGGGCTATTTGATAATCCCCATGAATATGACTGAGAGGTTTTCATGAAAGCCCTACAGACTGAACCCATTGAACTTAGAATAGTTCTCATTCCAGTAGAAAGAAGCAGATGTCCCAAACCAAACACACTTGGTTTAATATATTTTACATTGGTTTTAATGGACAGATGTTTTGACTATGACATGGCAAGACAAGGATTTGAAATGGTGGATTGGAAAGATTTTGTTCATAAAAGTAATTGCTCTTACATTACAAAGTGAAGGATTTACATGTGGAAAATGTCAGCCTATTGCAGCATCTCGTGATGGATCGTGTTACTGCAAGCCATGGAGTTCACTAGAAAGAACCAACTTACTTCTGAGGGGTCCTTTTAATAGGCATCACATACAGAATGGCAGGGAGGGGGAACCTCAAATCTAGAGTCATTCTAGTTATGTCATTGATCCTTGATTATACATTTTCAGGATTATCTGTGACTTTTATTTCCCATCAGAATTTGGCTTCTGTCTATATTGTTTTATGAGCTAAAAGCACTTCTTAAATGCTAGGCACTGTTCGAAGAGCTTAACGGGTATAAATTACCTATTTTATTTTCATAAGAACTCCTACGAACAGGTAAGAAAAATGACGTACAGAGAAGCCAAATAACTTGCTCAAGGTCACACTGCTAGTAAATGACATAGACAGAATATCTCAGTCTAGCTGCAGAATCCATGCTCTCACCTCACACTCTGCTCTCTTTTCTATTATTCAAAGTGGTAGGAACTATGTCTAATTATTTGTGGGGCTCAGAAATTTCTTAAGAGAGACTGATTCAGATAAGTGAATCTATTACCCAAGAACTTCAAATGCTACTTCCTAACGTCTTTAGAAGACAGTTCACCAGCAAACTTATGTCAAAATTTGGAAGTCAAAAGAGTCTTCCAGCCCATAAAATAGTCACAAAGCCCTTACACTGATTCCATGCACTTTACCCCTTGTACTCTCCTTCCTAATGCTTATTTTTGACATATAAGAGATGAGAAGGAAAGGGAGAGAAAATTTGGAAAGTATAAACCTATTTTTACTACTTCATGGCATAATCAAAAATTTCATGATGATGGCTCTGAATTGTTAACATAAGCTTAATTGATGTTCATTACCTTTATTTAGAAGGCAGGGGGATTGATGATGTATGTTGAAAGGTCTTTCCACTAAAATGTTCAAATTTTTAGACTTTGTTGGCTCTATAAGCTAAGCTTCTATAATGAGAGATCCTATTTGTGGGATACCACGTTCCCAGCAGTACCAGCTAACTAAGTAAAAAACCCATCATTATGGAAAAAACACTGGGTGAGTTGGAGACACTCTCCCACTAGCTTGCTGATAAATGATCTGGGCAGGTCATTTATCCTCTCTGTGTCTCAAATTGCTTATATGCTTCCCTCAAAGAGTTACTGTAGGATTAAATGAAATAATGTATGTGAAAGTGCCTAGTACGGAGTGTGTTCTCAATAAATATTTGTTAAAGAAAAAAGGAGCATTGCATTCCAATGTCAAACATAAATTATTTTTGAATTATGCCTTTGATATTGTTTGTGCAATAATACACATGTAGAAATATGGACAAAGGAACAGAAGTGATTGTCCTGTGATTCTTCAATAATTATATTACCTTCCCTTTGATTTATCCAACTCTTTTTTTTTTTTTTTTTTTTTTTTGTCTTTCACCTACTTTGAAGAATATAACTATTCAAAGCCAGAATGCTTCTTTTTGATAAAACCCAGATGCGTAGGGCAAGATGCACTTCCTGAAGAGATTCATTCAGGGACCAAAGGGTCCAGGAACTCTCTTCTCTTGTAATTCCACCACATGTCCAGTTTGGTTTCACTTGACAAGTAGGGACGGAGAGCAGACCTTTCTTCATGTGTATACCTGTGACAAGAGAATGACTGGGAAAGTATAAAGCAGGTCATCAGCCCCTTGCAAGCACAACCCCAGGCCCTAATCGTGACAATCAATGTAAATGACTGTATTTTGTTGTCTGAAACAATTTATAACATGATGGGGGTGGAGGCAGAAGGTAGGGAGGTTTTAGGCTATCAAAAAGGCCTCTTTTTCTGATTTGTTTTGTTTTGTTTTTTAATATGCAAACGGATATGTCTCCCTTCCTTAATGCTCCTTTCCTCAATGCCTTAATATACAAACGCATATGTCTCTTCCCTCTTTGGGCCCCTCCCGAATCCTCCCAGGTAGTTTTCAGCTGCAGCACCCTGTTCCTTATTGGGACCTCCTGTCGTGAGATAAGTCAGGCAAGCGGTTATCATCAGTCCTGGCCAGGGAGGGTGGTTTCAGTAAACGGTTCCTTAACAGGATGACTCTGTGGAGCAGGGCTGATACCCTCAACATCCCCCTTGTAGATCACGGCACATGTCCTTTACACTAGGCCTACCCAATCATTTTTATAATATGCCTGGGCTTTTTTGGCCTTCAGACCTTGGCAAGATCCTGTCCTAGTCTACTCTTTAGTGGGATCCATCTGGGCCCTTGTTCAGCCATTCCTTCCCCCAGAGGGTAAGGACTCCTTGGGACAAGTGGACCTGCCTGCAAGAAGTCATCCTTCCTTGTAGCCCTGCACTTTTCTAAATTTAATGTACTTATGCAACCCCTGGGGATGTTGTTAAAATGTAGATTCTAATTCAGTAGTCCTGGAGTGGGTCTGAGAGTCGGTATTTCTAATAATTCCCTGGTGCCGTGAGTAGCAAGTGTCTACATCATGCTCCAGGCACCAGACTCCCAGAATTCTCCGAGCAAATGACACCACACCTGCATGCCCTCTTCCCTGGGTATCCCCTCCTGAAAACAAACTGTGTTGCCAGTGTGACACCCCAAGGCCTGAGAGATCCATGGGGGAACTTAGGGTGAGGGTCTGTGAACACAACTTAGATGTGAGGCCCTTGAAGTGCAGAACAGAGCCCAAGGTGCAAAAAGAAGGAGGAGTCACAGGATTGATGCTGGGCTTGGGGTCATAGGCCATGAGCCACTCTATACACATTACCATATTCTAACACAGAATTCTAGCAGTCTAAGAAATCTAAATTCAATGCTGGCCTTCCAGGTTGTTAATTAATGTAAAAAAAAATAGAAAACATTTCACTTTAATAGTCTGTTACCTTGATTATATGTATTTTTAAAGATCCAGTATGTGGGCCACTAATTGTATTCTTGCTGCAGACCCCCAAATTGTTAGCAGTGTTCCTGTCAGTGGGCACTCACATTTGTAACCTCTCCTTTACCTCTCATCTAGATCATTCTGAGCATAAGCTTCCAATGAAAAAATGATCAAGGGCAGTTACTACTTTTTACTTGGACAGTTCTTTTGCAGCTGCCTACATTTCTTTCCAATGTTATTTGACTCTTTTTCACTAGCCACACTTGTCTCTTTCATATGCAACCTGGGTTTTTTTTTAAGACTTTTAATGTGTATATTGGCCTATGTAATACTGAACACTCTGGGATACGGAGGAGTCACAGTTTCTTTTGGTTAACAATGTTGGCAAATGTGACTCCAAAGCTATAGGACAATGAAACACACCCAGTTCAAAAGAGAAGGCTGGCTTGCAAAGTTCCTTGGCTGTTTCTTTTCTTTTCTTTTCTTTTTTTTTTTTTTTTAACTCATTCTCTCATTCTATTACAGTAGCATAGTTTTACAAGTCCTGGGTTAGAGGTCAAATCTTAGCCCCACCACTTGCAAGCTGTGTGAGTCTAACTTTTCCAAGCCTCAATTTTTTTCACCTCTAAGATGGATATAATAATGTTTACCTCAGTGTTGTTAAGAGGATCAAAAGGAGATAAAACACATAAAAGTAGTTAGAATTATAATCTTTATCTGCCTGACACAGAATAATCACTCAAATAATGTTTTTCTATTATTTGATTCATTCAGGTTTTTTAAAAAGCTTTATGAGGTAAAATTGATACACAAAAAATTACGTGTATTTAATGTATATATTTTGATGAGTTTGGACATATGCCTACACCCATGATACCACCACCACAATCAAGGTGATAGTTCGTTACTCAGGTTTTATCTCTTTGTTGAAGCTGTATAAATATTTTCTTGTCCCACTATTTTTCTCTCCTTTGAATAAATACTTCATTTTTGACAATCTTTATCTTACTATTTAACTTTCATTTATGTTCCATTATGTATTATTAGTTTAATGTGGTTTTTCTAATCATATAACATACTTTAGGTTAACGGCAGTCTCTTTCATTTATTTTGTATCCTCCACAGCTCAGAATACAATACTGAACACAAGAAAGACCCACAAATCTCTCTTGGGTGTTTGATTAATTAATTGTAAAGAAGTACTTAAGAACAAATAGGGCTGATTTGTCTTGAAGTTCAAGCAAAATGGAAAGAGGAAGTGGCTCAACCAGAAAGCAAGGGTTGGAGAAGGGAAATCACTCAGTTTGCTGACCACTGAATGTCTTTTGGCAGAATTTGGTGGAAAGGCTGACATGCTTCTTCAGCTGTGTGAGGGGGCAGGGTTACTTGAATTCACAGTAAGTGAGAACTTCCTACATCTGGGATAGGCTTATCTCTTTGCTTGGTGTCTGCACCCCCCCCCACGCCTCCCCCACTCCCCTGTAATCCCTACCATCAGTAAACTCTCTGAACAGGACTATACTGAGACTGCATCCTGAGAGCAGTAATTCAAACATGGGTCATCAAGAAAAAAAATAGATTCAGAGTGTGGGATTTGGGGAAACCAGTTGTTTGTGTACTTGTGTACTGCATTCTCACTCTCTGGCTATTCTGT